>NC_064819.1:239969863-240610934 GCF_024166365.1 Elephas maximus indicus | reverse complement strand
CCCATGGGGAAGTTCTACTCTGTCCTATAGGGTCACTATGAGTCCGAATCAGCGTGACCCTAATGGTTTTTTTGTTTTGTTTTGTTTTAACTGCTGTATTACTTTGGGTCCTAGGCGTACTCTTACTTGAGGTCCTTTCACAAATGGAAAATGGCTTCCAGTCAAGAAAGTACACTGAGTACTGTAGTTGTGGGGGGCCATCAAGTCAGTTTTCTACTCACAGGGACTCTGTACAACAGAGTAGAACTGCACCCACCTGCCATAGGGTTTTCTAGGCCATAATCTTTACAGAAGCAGATTGCCAGGTCTTTCTCCCTCAGAGGCGCTACAGCTAGCAAGATAAAAGCCTTAAAGCTTTGAAGAGAAAAAAATTTCAGTTGCCATCAGAAAGAGACAAATTGTTTTGTTCCCACAGAAGGCCCACTGAGGGCTTTCTAATGACCTCCTAAAGTCCAAGGCTGATGGGTACAGCATGAACCTGAATGGAGTGGACCACCAGGGCAAGAGAAGGGGTGGCCCTTCTGACCAGAAATGGCATGGCTGGGAGGGGCATGTAGCCCTTGCTACCACCTAGCAATGAGACTGACACAGTGGAAGCGGGGGGGGGGGCGGGGATGGGCAGGGAAGTAGGGGTCATGGAGAGGTGGGAGGCCTAGAATTGGAACTGGTGTGGCACGAATTGGGGGAGGTATTCCCTGGGGGCTTTTATTCTGGGGAAGGAATTAAAAGTCATATTGAGTACACTGTGATTTTCAAGGAGACATTAAATGGATGTCAGATACTTTTGCAGTACTTGTTAACACCCCCCCCAAAAAACCAAACCCCATTGCTGTTGAGTTGATTCTGACTCATAGAGCCCCTATAGGACAGAGTAGAACTGCCCCACAGGGTTTCCACAGAGCGCCTAGTGGATCTGAACTGCCTGCCGACCTTTTGGTTAGCAGCAGAGCCCTTGACTACTGTGCCACCAGGGCTCCCTCACTACTCATTACCACCCACAAAACCTTCTCTATGTCAGGGGAATCAGCTGAGTCAACAGTTAACGGCTTCCTGCTTCTCCGTGTGAGTCTCTGGCAGACAAAATTGTGTGCCTGCCTTGATGTGGAGGTGCTAAGCAAGAAGACCTGAGACAGGACTGGCGGGTGGATGAAGGGCAAACCCCAAAGAATACAGTGTCTACCAGATAGAACGATCACTGTGAGGCACGCTCCCAGGTCAGCTCACAGCCCTTGACAGCAGGCAGCTCCATAGATAGAGAGCTTTCCCAGAGCGGAGGCATGCACTGTGGGACCAGGGTGGGAATGGGGCCATGGCTACCGCTTCTCCTCTGCCCACTACCTACAAATGCACGGCCCCAGTCCTCTGCAAGGGTCTGTGCTCATGCAGATGTTGGGGAGCAGGCGAGGAGGGTTTGTGGGGTGCGCAGTTGGCACACAACCGTACAACTCTACAAAGGAAGGCGGTATGAAACACTGAGAATACATTCATGCCAAGTAACGGAGACAGGCTGAGACTGGGCTCCCAGAAGGTACGGTTTCAGCTCTAGATACCTTGGTCATGTCAACCCTGAAGTATATAACTCCCCAGGTCTTAGAGCAAGCTCTTAAATGAAATAATTAGAGGACGTCTTCAAATATTCATCAAGGACAAGAAGTACAATAGTAAGCAATGCATCTGAACATGGGTTGCAAAAAAGGTCTAATCTATTTGTTAATCCACATGTTGGCCTGGCTAATTCATAAACCTACTAACACACACACACACACACACACACACACACACACACACAATACCTGTTCTGTAAAGCCGGATCATCAAACTCATGATCAAAAGGCAACAAGGGGCGGATTCGACAGTGAACTCTGATGTTTCCTTTCAGCTCCTGTGACAGTGAAGACCGTTTAGCTGTCAACGCAGGGTAAGACGGAGCTGCTGGGCCTTCCCAGGAGAATTTACCCTGAGTCCCACCTACCCTAAGTGTGGACATCAGGTCTCCTTCCCACATCCCATCGTTTCAAAAACCACTGTGCAGTAGTGAGGGGTCAGCATTATTGCAAGCTTTTTTTACTCACACTTAACAAATTTGTTCACTTGGCAAATGATTATCACTGGGTATTAAGAAAAATACCTGTTAATGGCATCCAGGGCTAATTCTTTTAGGTACTTTAGGTGGAATTTCTGACAATTCAGGATCTTTGTTCATTTTCCTGACCCTGCCTCCCATCAAAGTTCATCTAAACAATGGCAAGATGTGATATTGTCAAGAGGAGAACAAGGTATAAGAATCAATTACACTGCTGTAAGAAGATTTCAAGGTCTATCCAGAAGTATAGTACAACGCTGTCAGTGATAGGGTGATATCCACACACCTACAAGGAAGACCGGTGACTACAACTATTATTCAAATTTACACACTGCCATGGATTGGATTGTGTCTCCCAAAAAACATGAGTCAACTTCATTAGGCCATGACTGAGTATATCCCACCTGAATCTGGAGACCACCTGAAGAATAGTTTTGATGCGTTGAACACTAATGACCAAAGACCAGATGAGTTATGGAATGACATCAAAGACATCATACAACTGTTATTCAAATTTACACACTGTCTTGGATTGGATCGTGTCCCCAAAAAATATGTGTCAACTTGGTTAGGCCACGATTCCCAGTATTGTGTGGTTGTCCTCCATTTTGTGATTGTAATTTTATGTTGAAAGGATTAGGGTAGGATTGTAACATCACCCTTACTCAGGTCACCTCTCTGATCCAGTGTAAAGGGAGTTTCCCTGGGGTGTGGCCTGCACCACCTTTTATCTCTCGAGAGATAAAAGGAAAGGGAATTGAGCAGAGAGTTGGGGACTTCATACTACCAAGAAAGTAGTGCTGGGAGCAGAATGCATCCTTTGGACTCAGAGTCCCTGCTCCTAGCCCAGGGGAAGATTGATGAGAAGGCCAACAGACAGAGAAAGCCTTCCCCTGGAGCTGATGCCCTGAATTTGGACTTTTAGCCTAATTTACTGTGAAGAAATAAATTTCTCTTTGTTAAAGCCATGCGCTTGTTGTGTTTCTGTTATAGCAGCACTTGATAACTAAGCTAGAACTTGGTACTGAGAGTGGGGTACTGCTGTAACTGCTACCTAAAATGTGGAAGCATTTTTGAAACTATGAAAGGATAGAGAATCAGCAGCAGGAGAGGAACAGCAGCAGCAGAGAACCTGCAGCGGCAGAACCAGGAGGCCAGGCAGCACTGGAGCTGACCCATGGAGTCAGAGAGCTGAGTGCCTGTGTGCAGGAAGCTTCCTGGTGGGGTGGGGTGCCTTCAGGCACTTATCGGTGGAGCTAGGCTTGCTGAACCACGGAGCAAGACAGCTGAGTACCTGTGTACAAGAAAGAGGCTTCCTGGTGGAGTGGGGTGCCTCCAAACATTTATTGGTAGAGCTACAGAGCTGTGGAACACTTGCACCAGCAGGGCAAATGTGGGCCTGAGGCCCAAGGAGCCGAGAGGCCAAGAGACCAGGAAATAGAAGCTGAAGAGACAAGGAACACCAGAAGCCAAGCTGCCTCAGTCTCAAAAGGTATGGCCAAGACCTCTGGGGTTTCAAGGGTGGAGCCATGGCCTCTGGTGTTTTAAGGGTAGAATTGCCACTCAGATGGACAGAATGGTGTGCCTAAAGCCAAGGGAGCAGAGTTGCTGTCCCAGTGGGCGTGGAAGACAGAGCTGAAGCCCAGGGCCAAGGGGCCACCACTCAGAATCTGGATAGTGTGGCCAATACCTAGAGGCTGGAAGGTAGGGTTATTGTATAAATTGTCTCAGAGAACAGGGGATTATTTTCAAAGTCCTGAGAGCTAATGTAAAGCATTCTGCTGATTTCCTTGGTGCCTGTTATCCCTTCTTTTCCTCCAGTTTCTCCCATTTGTAATGGAAATGTCTAGCTTGTGCCTGTTCTGCCACTGTCCCATTGGAAGCAGATAACTTGTATTCTAGATTTCACAGATGAAGAGGAATTTTTGGATTTTGGACTTGGAGTTAAGACTTTTGATATGATATGATGATAAGATGGGGTGAATGTGTTTCACATGTGGCAAGGGCATGAATTTTTGGGGGCCAAAAAGTAGAATGTCATGGATTGGATCGTGTTCCCCCAAAATACATGTCAACTTGGTTAGGCCATGATTCTTCGTATAGTGTGGCTGTCCTCCATTTGAGGTTGTAATTTTAAGTTAAAGAGGATTAGGGTGGTATTTCAACACCCTTACCAAGGTCACATCCCATGTAAAGGGAGTTTCCCTGAGGTATGGCCTGCACCACCTTTTATCTCTCAAGAGATAAAAAGGAAATGGAAGCAAGCAGAGAGTGGGGGACTTCATATCACTAAGAAAGCAGTGCCAAGAGCAGAGAGTTTCCTTCGGACCCAGGGAGGCTGCGTGGAGAAGCTCCTAGTCTGAGGGAAGATTGATGAGAAGGCGAATAGAGAAAAAGCCTTCCCCCGGAGCTGACACCCTGAATTTGGACTTTTAGCCTACTTTACTGTGAAGAAATAAATTTCTCTTTGTTAAAGCCATCCACTTGTGCTATTTCTGTTACAGCAGCACTAGATAATTAAGATACACACCAACCACTAATGCCAAAGATGAAGAAATTGAAGATTTTTACCAACTTCTGCAGTCTAAAATTGTTCAAACATGCAATCAGGATGCATTGATAGTTACTGGAACTGGAATGTTAAGATTAGAAACAAGGAAAAAGGAGCAGTAGTTGGAAAACATGGCCTGGTGAGAGAAACAATGCTGGAGACCCCGTGGTAGAATTTTGCAAGACCAACAACCTATTCATTGGAAATACTTTTTTTCAACACCATAAATGGTGACTGTACATGTGGACCTCACCAGATGAAAATCACAGGAATCAAATTGACTACATTTGTGGAAAGAGACGATGGAAAAGCTCAATATTATCAGTCAGAACAAGGTCAGGGGCCAACTGTGGAACAGACTACCAATTGCTCATATGCAAGTTCTTTTGAAGCTGAAGAAAATTAAAACAAGTCCATGACAGAGTACGACCTTGAGTATATCCAACCTGAATTTAGAGACCATCTCAAGAGTAGATTTGACGCATCGAACACTAGTGACCAAACACCAGACGAGTTGTGGGATGACATCAAGAACGTCATACATAAAGAAAGCAAAAGGTCATTAAAAAGACAGGAAAGAAAGGAAACACCAAAATGGATGTCAGAAAAGACTCTGAAACTTCCTCTTGATCACAGAGTAGGTAAAGCAAATGGAAGAAATAATGAAGTAAAAGAGCAGAGCAAAAAATTTCAAAAGGGCAGCTCAAGAAGACAAAGTAAAGTATTACAATGAAAATGCAAAGACCTGGAGTTAGAAAACCAAAAGGGAAGAACATGCTGGGCATTTCTGCCAGAAGAATGAACAAATCTGTCTTGGAAGAAATACAGCCTGAATGCTCCCTAGAAGCCAAGATGGCAAGACTTCCTCTCATGTACTTTGGACATGTTATCAGGAGGGACCTGTCCCTGGAGAAGGACATCATGCTTGGTAAATCACAGGGAGAAAGGAGATGACCCTTAAAGAGATGGACAGACACAGTGGCTGCATAACAACAATTGTGAGGATGGTGCAGGACCAGGCAGTGTTTCATTCTGTTGTACATAGTGTCGCTATGAGTTAGAAGTGAACTGACGGCACCTAACTGAAATAGCAGCAATCATTACAGGAACTGATTGCCAGGCTGGTGTGTTCGAACCACTGACCTTTTCGTTAGCAGCCAAGTGCTTGACCACTTGGACACCAGGGTGGCTGCACCACTCATCAATGCCTTGCTTTTTCTTTTTAGCCTCCAGAATGGATTAGATGCTACTGTGAGGGTTAAATGAGGACGTGTGTGATGTGCAGTGAACACCAACTAAAGTCACTCTTGTGTCCATGTGATGAATGCCAGCTACGAGTCTAGACGTGTTTAAGTCAGAATGACGTTCAGACAGGTCTAAACACCAGCAGAACTTTGCAGCACAGGGAAGGAGAGAATCTTCCCAGGAAAGTAGGCTTCTGGGGCTTTGGGTAAGTGGGATTCAGAGGGACTGGCCAAAGTACAACACGTGAAGAGCAATGCTCATAGAAGCAGGGCTCATCAGATATATCCTCAACTTGGGCAACTAATGATGGTCAGTAGAAGCCTGCGTCTTCACCTTAGGCTTCCTGGGTCTCAGGTCCCGGGCTCTGGGACTCTCCAAAGGGCCTGAGGACAGCTGCTGAGAGGCACTGGGGGCAGGAGCACAGCCTTCACTCCTGGGGGTCCAACAGGCCTCTCCGACTCTGCAGGGCTACTGCCCACTGTCTCCGCTCACCCTCAGGGCCTGTTTCTTTCCTCACACTGCTCCCAACAGTGGGCCGGCCCAGGTTACAGTGACAGCTGCTGGCTCTGCCACGTGCCCCCATGGCTCCAGCCTGCTCTGCCCTGCTGCCCATAGGACATGACAGCCCTTCTCATGTGCTCCTGCCTCCTGGAGCTCCTGGACACCATACTCAGACCTTGCCATCCCGCTGGAAGCCCTCCAATGGCCCCTATTACCTTCTGGGTGAAGCCGCCTCCCAGCCCCGGTGACCAGGCCCTGCCCCCACATCTTCTCTTGGACACACTGGCCTCCCTGCTGTTCCTTAACCCCAGGGCCTGCCACAGCTTTCACATCTGAGGTCAGACATCACTTTACTCTTTGGAGAGGTCCCTCCTGACCACCTCTTTCCGAACCCTCAAACCAGAACACCAACAAGCAAATAATAAGGGGTGCTCACCACCAGACTGTTGTGAAGCGCTCTTCTCGTCTGCTTTTCAAGGAGATATCGTGTGCTTACTTCCTGCAAGGACTGTTCTAGATGAGCTGCTCTGGACTGGCAGGCTGGAAGAGCGATTTCACCCAGAGTGAGAAGGGAGGAGACCCTGTAGCAAGCATTTTCCAGGATGCTACGTGTAGGAGAGATAACAGAAAGACAAGGAAGCCAGCCAGGCAGGTCCTCGGGCCTGCGCCTTCGCTGTCTGGTATTTTAGTGCTGGGTGCTACAATAAGCAAGCAGAGGATTCATGGGGTCTTACAGGTAGAAATTAATCCGTCTAGTGAATCTTGTCAGATAACTCCTGTGGAGACCACGCAGGCTGGGAGGGCTTGACTTCCGGCCCCACGGATCACACGGAGCCTGGTCAGACAGGGAAGGTAATGCCCACATGGCACTGGGGATGTGGGGCTGCACTGAGCTGGTGCACATGAAGCATGGGGGGCCGTGGGGCTGGCCAGCCTGCTTTCCTGACCACCGGGGACAGGTCAGCCACCCTCAGGGGGCCACACGACACACAGGTGTGGCTCCTTAACACATAGCCAGTAGAGCTGCTTCTTGGCTGGATTCCAAGAACAGCACCACAGTTAACCACTAGATCTTCATGTACTTCAACATTTTCCTAGGGACAAAACCATAGCTGTTGTCCCTGCTTCCCCAATGACGGTTCTAGGAAATGTCTTGCCTCCTCAAAGCCTAGGGACACTGTCATAAAATAACTGATTGTTCCTTTTCCTGAAGCAAACAGCTTGTCAAACTACACACACACACAAACACACACGCATGCCACACAAACGCACATGTGTGCACAAATGCACATGTACATGCAAACACGCATGCATGCCACACACACGTACACACACATGCATGTGACACACACATACGTGCCACAAACATAAGCACGTGTGCACAGACACACACGTGCATGCACGCACACACACAGCAGTCATCCCAGCTACGGCCCTTTGAGGAGTTATCTAGCCTCTTGCACTGAGCAGCCCATCATGAGATCCAAGGCTACTCTGGTTATTAAAGATAAAACATCTGCTCATCTAATCGAAAACCAGTCTAATTTTAAATGTTTTCACACATATATTTTGGAATAACAGCAAATGAGTACCTTCCTGTGCTCCCATATTTATGGTGTTGACATTATCCAGCATTAGATTAAAGCAGTAAGGATGGGATGAATTTACATCGAGCTATTATGTGAAGACTTTAGAAAACATTACACAGGTGTGAGCTACAGCCGTTTCCTCCCTGGGTCTTAAGCACAGTTTTTAAGACAATGCATTCGTTGTTTTTAAGACAATGCATTCGTTGTTTTTAAGACAATGCATTCGTTGTGGCTAAACAGCAAGCAAACTGCTGTGGGATTATTAGAAATGAACACATAGGACTAAAAGCAATGCCCTGGGTATGAGGGGCCCGGACCCTAAGTCCAGCCAGAGATGACCATCTAGACGGAGGCAGGGCGCTTAGGTCACCAAGCTCAAGAAGGAAACCTTGCATGCGGGCATGGGCGCAGGCTGAGGTGGGTAGCAATGGCTGCAAACAGTAGGCACTTAGTGAATGCCGGGGAGAGGCAGGACATTGACTGGTGAGACATGCATGCCTCCTGCACCATCTCTGCCAGCCCTCCCAATCAGACACCAGCTTGAATTCAAAACTTGGACTCCAGGCAGTCATCAGTCTCAGCAACACTGTGAGGTTGCTCTGAGGAGCAGCCTTGCTGGGTCTCGGGTCCCCACCCCCAGCCCCACTCACCCTGCAGGGCCTTGCTGCACAGCTGCGTGCTATGCGCTGCAGTCACTATCTCAGAAACCCAGTCCTGGAACTGCGCCTGGAAGTCCCTCACCAGCACCAGAGAGGAAGAACGAAGCTCCCTGACCTCTTTCTTAAGTTTCTGTAGAACAAGGTCACACAGTTAATATAATTTTTTATATTATTATTAATTATAATACACTTTATAGTAATTACTTATGTAAGTTTCTATAAAATAAGAGCACAGTTCTGGTGAGGTGATGCATCACCTGGCAAAAAGAAATTGACCTTTGGCCCTGGCTCCTGAGAGCCAGACCACGCCTGAGGCTAAGAGTGGGGACTGACTAGACCAAGAGTAAGCCCCTGGCCTGACACGGGCTAAGGCTACGATGTACTCTATTTTGGCCATGTGGGGCCCTGCGGCCTGAGGCTCAGAGAAGCTTCCTGGTTTGTGTCCATGCACGGGAGAAGGTAGCACATCCCTCCTCAAGGCACAGAAGCTTTTCAGACCTCACCCTATGTGTCTCTTCATTTGTATCCTTTATGGGTATAATAAATCTGTAGCCATTAAGTACGGTGTACTCGGTGAGATTCTGTGAGTCGTTCCAGTGAACTATTGAGCTCACAGAGACAGTGAGAGCAGGCAGGGGCTGGTAACTCCCTGTCTGACAGTCTGAAAGAAGGTGTCCATCTAACTCGTGAGCGTTGACCCAGCTCTGGGTGGTTAGTGTCAGAGTAATGCTACATGGGCAGCTGGTGTGAAAGCTGTCCTTCAAACTTGTGAGCACTGACCCAGCTCTGGGTAGCTAGTGTCGGAGAGCTTTGTGAGTGGCTGGCAATGAAGATGAAGAAGTGGCAAGGTAAGGACTGGATCCATGTCTACGCTTTGGGGACTGCATTCATGCAGATCCTGACATGCAGTGTGCAATGAAGGTGGGATATGCCCATTGTGCTCCTTGTTTAGTGCAGTCCCACAATTAATATATTATTACAATATGTTCTATGAAATAAAAACAGTCATGCAGATAATACAGTTTATTATATTATCACTAATCACAATATACTTCATAATAGCCAGTTACATAAGTTTCTATAAAATAAGACCATAGTCTCACAATTAATACAATCATACATTAACTCATTATTAACTAATCTATTTAAAGCAGAGGTTCTTAATCACAGACACATGTTAATATCAGCACCTGTGAAATATTTTTATAATATACAAGCCCAGGCCCACTTCCAGAATTTATGATTCCATATCTGGGATTGGTACTTTAAAAAGCCGCATGGGTGGCTTTATGTATTTTATATATTTAAAGTATGAAAAAAAAAAGTATGTAAGAAATAGAAAATGAAACGTTTCACCAATTTCCATAGGAGACACGACACATTGCATATTGGAAAAAAGCCAGACGTAGGAAATGTTCCCGTGTCTGTTGTTTACTTCCTTATGCTTTTGGCACAAACGTGTAATCTCTATGTCGCCCTTTTCTTTAAATGGGGAACAAAGCTCTAATCTGTTATCCAGACCTACCTTCTGGAAATTTCATTATTGCCAGCACAGGATGAAAAAAAATTAGGCCAGTGAAAACCATCTTCTATATAAATGTATGTAATAAAATTCCAGGTACAGTAAATATGCAAGTTTTCAGAGAACCTGGGGAGCAGTGCAACTGGTAAGTAACATCCTGTATGTAATGTCCTCTTTTTCCCCTGAGATGATTTCAAGGTTTTACTGTATGCAGATAGGATAGGGGCACAGAGTGAAAGACCTGGAGAACGACAGCT
This sequence comes from Elephas maximus indicus, assembly GCF_024166365.1. Classification (NCBI taxonomy): domain Eukaryota; kingdom Metazoa; phylum Chordata; class Mammalia; order Proboscidea; family Elephantidae; genus Elephas; species Elephas maximus. Next base: position 240,600,527 of record NC_064819.1, on the reverse strand, counting down.
TCAAGTTTAACACAGAAATCATAAAATCTCAACTGACCTTAAGTAGATGTTCCTTGTTTCCTCAGTTAAGTGGTTTTCTTTCTACAAAACTTCCATATATTTGATAAAATAACAAAACTAAATTGTGTTAAAGGGTTTTTGCTACATGTATGCAGATAAAGTTAAAAGCATTATTCAAAGATGAAATAATTTTACTCAATTTGGAGAGAATAAAAAAATCAATTCTGTATAAATCTGGGTGCCCTGGTGGTGCAGTGGTTAAGTGCTCGGCTGCTAACCAAAAGGTTGGCGGTATGAACTCCTGCTCTGTGGGAGAAAGATGGGGCAGTTTGCGTCCATAAAGATTACAGCCTTAGAAACCCTATGGGGCAGTTCTACTGTGTCCTATAGCGTCACTATGAGTTGGAATTGACTCGACAGCAGCAAGCTTGGTTTTTGGTTTATATAAATCCATTCTAGATAAACTAAAGTAGTTCATGCAAAAAAAAAAGAAAGCTCTAAGTTGGACTAACAAAGAGAGGAGATTAATCCTGTTCACAGATGTCGTTTTTATTGTTACAGTATGATCTTTTCCCCTAATTTTTACCCTAGTGACGTGGTTTATAACACAAGGTAAAACAATGTTCTTAATCAAGGGTATGAAAATATCCTCCACAACCGCAGCTTGGAGGGTTGCCAAATGACTGATATGGAATAACAACTCTTCCAACTTAAATTAGTCGAATCTAAAAGATGCCTTTCTCATTTCGTGGCATGTGTTAGCTCTGACGTGCATAAAACCAGTTTCTACCACTTAACTTTAAAATAAAAGCGAGAACAGCCTTCACTTATAAAACTGACCTACCAGCATTTAAGTGGCTTTTCTGCGACTATGTCAAACAGGCCCCTCAGGCCATCTGCACTCAAGACCCCAGAAGACGACCTTTCTGACGTTCAGTCTTTCTTTTAGGAAGTACAGTGAACCTGTGAAAGCCAGAACTCAACAGGACTGCCTTGTTTTTCGAGGTCTTACAAGTTTTCCACCTTTGATAGGGTGCAGTCTTACCACTTTTCTGTTGCTCAGTTTAGTGGGAAACACTGGAGTTTTCCTTCCCTGATAGGTTTCCACCTTACACGGGTTCTGGCTTTCCCTGGTTTCACTGTATTAGAAAGCAGAACTCTCAAGTGAATACCATCTACAATTGATTATGAAAATAGTAATAATTTTATAATCTTTAAAAAGACTAAATCAGTAAACTTGAAGGGGAAAACTTGAGGCACTTGGCTCCCTTAAATTAAGGCTTCTTTTCATTTCCTAAGAGTGGATCTACTTTGACAGGCACAACTTGCACAATTCCACCAGAAAATAATCACTATGAGTTTTGAAACTAAGAGTTGATTAAGGAAGAGAAAGTCGTGGTTTCGGGCTGGATTCCCATACCTGGATGGTGTGGTAAAGCTGGACTGAGGCTGCGTGCATCCCCCTCTGCAAACACTGCTGCTTGGTGCACAGGGCGGACACCCGCGCGGCCTCATCGCATCTTTTTCTAACCATCTCTTGGTACTGTTGTGTAGAGAGGGAGAGAGAGAGGTCATTCAGTTGTAAACCCTCGACTACGGAGCAGATGCATCCTGAGGGGAATGCTAACCGGCTGTCCGCTTTGTGAATGCAGCAGTAGACACACAAGGGCAGCCCCTACCTGGCCCTCATGAGCTTGCACCACAGTGGGGCTCATTCCCTGGGGGGGCTGCAGGTGTGATGGGCTATACAAGGGACGGGACAGGTGGGGGAGGGCTCTGCGGGGAAGAGCCTGAGGCATTGGCAGGTGACAGCGTAAGGCAAGAATGGGCAGGAAGATCAAAGCGATGTGTACACAAGCCAAGAACGCCAAGAAGCCCAGCCGTCACCAGAAGTTGGGAGAGAGCATGGAACAGGTTTTTCCACAGAGATTCCTTCTTTCTCAGAAGGAACTGACCCTTCCCACGCCTTGATTTTCGACTTCTGGTCTCCAGAGCTGTGAGAGAATTAATTTCTGTTGTTTTAAGATGCCAAATTTGTGGCAATTTGCTATCACAGCTTTAGGAAACTAAAACAGGTAGTAAATGATGAGAGTCAGAAGCGGGAAAGCCAGATGACCCTGACGGAATCAAAAAACAGGAGAGGAGGGTGTGAGTCTGTGATTTCAGGTGTGGGCCAAGCAGCTGATGGCCTGGGAATAACCACTAGTGTGCTCAGAGGCTCCAGGAAGTGTTGAGCTCAAGAATGAGCAAATAATAAACTAATATCCACTTAACTTATGCTGTATGAAGGTTCCTAAATGAATCTGTAAATTCAGTGAATTTGTTTTTCCAATGGAACTTGACAGTAACAGGCGGAGAAGTTTAAAAATGCTGCATCCTAGATTTGATTCTGCTGTGAGATACTAAGGAGAATTCTGAAAGGATAATAGTTTAAACACAAGAGATTCAAAAGAGCTATTTAATGGTGGTGTACGAGTTTCCCATTGCCTCTGTAACGAATTAGCACAAAGTTGGTTGCTTAAAACAATAGTGATTTATTCTCACAGTTCTAGAGGCCTGAGGTCTGAAATCAAGTTGTGGCACAGCAGTGCTCCAGGGAACTCTAGGGGAGGGTCCTTCCTCTTCTCATTCAGCTTCTGGGGGCTCCAGAGGTCCTCCGAACTCCTTGGTTTGTGGCTGTATCACTCCAATGTCTGCCTCTGTCTTCGCATGGCTGTTTTGTGTGTATGTGTGTGTGTATTCTCCCCCTGCCTTCCTCTTATAAAGACACTTGTGATGGCATTTAAGGCCCAGCCAGGTAAACCAAGATCATGAATTTAATCCCATCTTCAAAGACTCTTTTTTCCAAATAAGGTAAAATTTACATGTTAAGAGCCACAGCTTCTAACCTAAAGGTCAGCAGTTTGAATCCATCACCCGCTCCTTGGAAACCCTATGGGGCAGTTCTACTCTGTCCTATAGGGTCACTATAAGTCAGAATTGACTTGATAGCAATGGGTTTGGTTTGGTTTTTGGTTAGGGATTAGTACGTGGATATCTTTTGGGGGGTCATTTTCAGCCTACCACAGGAGGCAGTATCAAATCGTATAAGAATAAAATGAATCCATATCCACCTAATGTGTTTTCCTTTCCTTTTCAATTTTAAGAGCTGCAGAAAAAGTTCGGCAGGGTTGTTTTTGCAGGGACCTTCTTATTGGTGGGGTAGACAGATGATACAGGTAGTTCCACAAACTCTTAGTGGTTCATCCCAGCATGACAAGGTTGGTAAACAGTCCAGAAAAGTCACTGCCTACAACTGAGGAAAGGAGATGGACTAATTTCAAAGGGGCTCGAGGAATCTTTTGGGGTGGTGGTAGTGTTTCACAGCTGGGTAGTAGTGATGGTTGGGCAATTCCAGATTTAGAGAGCATTTAAAGTGGGTGAATTTCATGACACATAAGTTATACCTCAATAAAATTCTGGGCATCACTTTAATTTATTGCTCATTAAATTCTTGTGAGTACAGAGATAAACAGGAATTTAGAACTAAAACTTGTTCCAGTATAAGAAGATACTTTAAACATCAAGAGTCATAGCACCTCATTAGATGCAAAAATTTTTTAAAAAGTTTATAAGGTGAGTTATAAAAAGTGTTACCTCTGCCAATTTCAGATGAAGAATAGCATTTTCTGCTTCCAGTTCAACTATTCTTTCTTCTTTAACCTACGACCAAGGATCCAGAAAGGAAACATTGTCGACAGCACTTACTCGGGTAGTCCCCAAGTAAAAGAAATGATATTCACCAACGGTGGTTTCCATCCTCAGGACAAAGAGCACAAGGAAGGATTCAAGTGCCTGCCGTGGGTAAATAACGATATGGAAGCCTCAGTCATCAGGTGTGGAAAAATATACAACTGGACAATTGAAGGATGGGGTGTGAGGATGGACGGCTGAGATATTTCCAAGCCTGCCTGCCATGCTCCCCTCCCCTCATGCGGGACCTGCATCCTATAACCTCGGCTACTCAACCTACAGCTACAGACCAGGCATTTGCATGGGGTAGGGGCAGGCCTGATAGAAATGTGGAAACTTGGCCCCCTCCCCAAATGAACCAACAGAATGTTGAAATTACTGAACAATATCATTAACATCACATGCAAGTAAAATTTTGCCAAAGATCATTCAAAAATGGCTGCAGCAGTGTTATCAACAGGGAACTGCCAGAAATTCAGGCCGGTTTCGGAGGAGACGTGGAACCAGGGATATCATTGCTGATGTCAGATGGATCCTGGCTGAAAGCAGAGAATACCAGAAGGATGTTTTCCTGTGTTTTATTGACTATGCAAAGGCATTCTACTGTGTGGATCATAACAAATTATGGATAACATTGGGAAGAGTGGGAACTCCAGAACACTTAATTGTGCTCATGGGGAGCCTATACATAGATCAAGAGGCAGTTGTTCGAACAGAACAAGGGGATGCTGCATGATTTAAAGTCAGAAAAGGTGTGCGTCAGGGTTGTATCCTTTCACTACACCTATTCAATTTGTATACTGAGCAAATAATCTGAGAAGCTGGACTATATGAAGAAGAACGGGGCATCAGGATTGGAAGAAGACTCATTAAAAACTTGCGATATGCAAATGACACAACCTTGCTTGCTGAAAGTGAAAAGGACTTGAAGCACTTAGTGATGAACATCAAAGACCACAGCCTTCAGTATGGATTACACCTCGATGTAAGAAAACAAAAATTCTCATGACTGGGCCAATGAGAAACATCATGATAAACAGAGAAAAGTCTGACGTTGTCAAGGATTTCATTTTACTTGCATTCATAATCAACACCCATAGAAGCAGTAGTCAAAAAATCAAAGGACATACTGTATTGGGCAAATCCGCCACGTAAGACTTTCAAGTTTTTAAGAGCAAAGGCATTACTTTGAGGGTTGTCATGGATTGAATTGTGTCCCCCAAAAACACGTGTATCAATTTGGGTAGGCCACGATTCCCAGAATTGTGTAATTGTGCACCATTTTGTCATCTGATGTGATTTTTCTATGTGTTGTAAATTCTGTCTCTATGATGTTGATGAGATGAGATTAGCGGCAATTATGTTAATGAGGCAGGACTCAATCTACAGGATTGGATTGTGTCTTGAGCCAATCTGTTTTTGAGATACAAAAGAGAGAAGCGAGCAGAGAGACATGGGGCCCTCATACCACCAAGAAACAAGAGCCAAGAGAATAGCACGTCCTTTGGACCTGCAGTCACTGTGCTAAGAAGCTCCTGGACCAAGGGAAGATTGATGACATAGACAGTCCTCCAGAGCCGACAGGGAGAGAAAGCCTTTCCTTGGAGCTGACACCCTGAATTTGGACTTTTAGCCTACTGGACTGTGAGAGAATAAACCTGTTTTTTAAAGCCATCCACTTGTTGTATTTCTGTTATAGCAGCGCTAGATGACTAAGACAAGGAACAAGGTGCTCCTGACCGAAGCCACGGTATTTTCAATCACCTCATATGCACGCAAAAGCTGGACAATGAATAAGGAAGACCAAAGAAGAATTGATGCCTTTGAATTACGGTGTCGGTGAAGAATACCGAATATACTATGGACTACCAGAAAAATGAACAAATCCATATTGGAAAAAGTAAAACCAGGTTGCTCCTAAGAAGCAAGGACAGCAAGACTTTGTCTCAAGTACTCTGCACATGTTATCAGGAGGGACCAGTCCCTGGAGAACACCGTGCTTGGTACAGGGTCAGTGAGAAAAAGGAAGACCCACACCGAGATGGAACGACACAGTGGCTGCAAAAGTGGGCTCAAACACAATAATGACTGTGAGGAAGGCGCAGGACTAGGCAGTGTTTCTTTCTGTTGTCCATTGGAACTGACTCGACAGCATCTAACAACAACCAAATGAACTGCAGTCTGTACTTGAATAAGATCCCAGGTGGTTCACACCACACTGAAGTCAGAAAAATACTGCTGTACATTAACCCTAAGTAGCTCTGGTGGTGCAGTGGTTAAGCGCTCAGCTGCTAACAGAAAGGCTGACAGTTCAAACCCGCCAGCCACTCCATGCGAGAAAGATGTGGCAGTCTGCTTCTATGAAGATTACAGCTCTGGAGGCCCTATACGGCAGTTCTATTCTGCCCTTTAGCATCATTATGGGTTTTTTTTACAGTAACCCTATTCACTCAAATCACCACTTCTTTCCTTTATTAATGCATTTATTCAAAAAATGGTTGTTAAAGAAGCTGTTATATTGGAGCACTCCTCTACTTGCCGCGAGTGACAGACATGGCGCTGGCCTCCTACAGGGAAAAGATAGATGAATGGACGGGTGGAATAAACAACAGCTACACAGACAAGGAAGTGACCTGTGCAGAGGCGGCCTTACCGGGATGAAAGCAGCAACCTGTACAGACAGGAAGGCCTCACCCCAGAATGGCTGTCCGGAGCAGGAGGAAAGCCGATGCAAAGGCCCTCAGTGGTGTGAACAACCTTGGCATCGAGGAAGAACGAGAGGTCAGTGGAGCTGGAGACTAGTGGGCACATGTGTGGCTGTGTCTTGTTGAGGGTTGAAATGAGCTAAGTGGAGATTCTGAAATGAACTCTGAGAGCACAGTGGTCTTAACGGTTTAGGGAGTTTACTTATATTCTCCCTTGGGAAAGGCACCTGAGAATTGAGAAGGTAAACTGATTTGGCTCAGAGGAGCACTGTCCAGCAGGAGTCCTCGGCAGAAGCGTGCATGCTATACAAGCATGGAGAAGTGGACTTGTGGGAGGCAGAGAGGAGGGCAGGATGAAGAGACCAGCCAGGAGGCAGGCCAGGCATGAGGGGAGAGTGCCACTACGTGCACCAGGGTCAGGCAGAGAGGGCTGGGCACTTACAGTTTATCCTCTGTACATGTCTATAAAATTCAAATTAAAACAATCTGCAGACATGTTGCTTCTAAGAAGTGCCTTAGCCGCCCAGCACTGCCAAGGTCTTCTGCCCAGAGAAGGTGGATGAGGTGCCTGAGCAACATCTCCTCCTCTGCTGGTTACTTATTTTAAAATTAGTAGTGGTCTGTTGTCAAGTGCTGCCATGTGGCACGGAATGTGTATTCATCATCTCACTTCATCCTCACACTAATGAAGTAAACGTTATTATTTTAATGGTAAAGATGAGAAAACCACGGGCCAGTGAAATTGAAAGACTGAATGCTCAGGGTCACAGAGTTAGTAAGTGGCAGAGCTGTGATGCAAACCCACGACCCTTGAACACCTAGGGAACCACTAATTTAGTTTCTGTCTCTACAGACTTGCCAATGCAATGCGTCTTTTGATTTCTTGACTGCTGCTTCCTTGGCTGTTGATTGTGGATCCAAGTAAAATAAAATCCTTGATGACTTCAATCTTTTCTCCGTTTATCATGATGTTGCTCATTGGTCTAGTTGTGAGGATTTTTGTTTTCTTTACGTTGAGGTGCAATCCATACTGAAGGCTGTGGTCTTTGATCTTCATTAGTAAGTGCTTCAAGTCCTCTTCACTTTCAGCAAGCAAGACTGTGTCATCTGCATAACGCAGGTTGTTAATGAGCCTTCCTCCAATCCCGATGCCCCGTTCTTCTTCATATAGTCCAGCTTCTCTGATTATTTGCTCAGCATACAGACTGAATAGGTATGGTGAAAGAATATAACCCTGACACACACCTTTCCTGACTTTAAACCCATCGGTATCTCCTTGTTCTGTCTGAACAACTGCCTTTTGATCTATGGAAAGGTTCCTCATGAGCACAATCAAATGTTCTGGAATTCCCATTCTTCGCAGTGCTATCCATAGTTGTTATGATTCACACAGTCGAATGCCTTTGCATAGTCAATAAAACACAGGTAAACATCCTTCTGGTATTCTCTGCTTTCAGCCAGGATCCATCTGACATCAGCAATGATATCCCTGGTTCCACGTCCTCCTCTGAAACTGGCCTGAATTTCTGGCAGTTCCCTGTGGATATACTGCTGCAGCCATTTTTGAATGATCTTCAGCAAAATTTTGCTTGTGTGTGATATTAATGATATTGTTCTATAATTTCCATATTCAGTTGGATCACCTTTCTTGGAAATAGGCTTAAACATGGGTCCCTTCCAGTCAGTTGGGCAGGAAGCTCTCTTCCATATTTCTTGGCATAGACAAGTGAGCACCTCCAGTGCTGCATCTGTTTGTTGAAACATCTCAATTGATATTCCATCAATTCCTGGAGCCTTGTTTTTCGCCAATGCCTTCAGAGCAGCTTGGACTTCTTCCTTCAGTACCATCATTCCTGATCATATGCTACCTCTTGAAATGGTTGAACACCGACTAATTCTAATGACTGTATATTCCTTCCATCTTCTTTTGATGCTTCCCGCATCATTTAATATTTTCCCCATAGAATCCTTCACTATTGCAACTCAAGGCTTGAATTTTTCTTCAGTTCTTTCAGCTTGAGAAACATCAAGTGTGTTCCTCCCTTTTGGTTTTCCATCTCCAGCTCTTTGCACATGTTATTATAATACTTTCCTTTGTCTTCTCGAGCCGCCCTTTGAAATCTTCTGTTCAGTTCTTTTACTTCATCATTTCTTCCTTTTGCTTTAGCTGCTCGACATTCGAGAGCAAGTTTCAGAGTCTCCTCTGACATCCATCTTGGTCTTTTCTTTCTTTCCTGTCTTTTCAATGACGTCTTGCTTTCTTCATGTATGATGTCCTTGATGTCATTCCACAACTTGTCTGGTCTTCAGCCACTAGTGTTCAATGCATCAAATCTATTCTTCAGATGGTCTGTAAATTCAGGTGGGATATACTCAAGGTCATATTTTGGCTCTCGTGGACTTGCTCTGATTTTCTTCAGTTTCAGCTTGAACTTGCATATGAGCAATTGCTGGTCTGTCCCACAGTTGGCCCCTGGCCTTCTTCTGACTGATGATATTGAGCTTTTCCATCAACTTTTTCCACAGATGTAGTCAACTTGATTTTTGTGTGTTCCATCTGGTGAAGTCCATGTGTATAGTCACCGTTTATGTTGTCAGGAGGGATCTGTCCCTGGAGAAGGAGATTATGCTTGGTAAAGTGCAGGATCAGCAGAAAAGAGAAAGAACCTCAACGAGGTGGACTGACACAGTGGCTGAAATGATGACCTCAAGCACAACAATAATTGTAAGGATGGTGCAGGACTGGGCAGTGTTTTGTTCTGTTGTGCATCGGGTCGCTATTGAGTTGGAACCGGCTCATGACACCTAACAGCAACAACAACAACAACAAAATAGATTTGCCAATTCTGGACGTTTCACTTATACAAAACCATACAATGTGTTGACTTTTCTTACTGACTTCTTTCACTCAGGATGTTTTCAAGGTCCATCCATCTTGTAGTGTGTGTCGGTATTTTATTTATTTTTATTGCCAAGTAAAATTCCATTGTTGTGATACACATATTATTTATCCATTTATCATCTGATGGATATTTGGATTGGTCCCACTTTTTGGCTCTTTTGAACAACGCTGGTATGACATTGTGTCTAAGTTTCTGTGTGGACATATATGTTTTTGTTCCTCTTGGGTATGTTCTTAGGAGTGAAATTGCAGATGACAACACTAGGTTTAGCCTTTTTAGGAAGTGCCAGACTGTTTGCCAAAATGGCTGCACCATTTTACATTCTCAGTAGTGTATGAGGATTCCAATTTCTCCATATCCTTGTCAACACTTGTTATTTGTCTTTTTGATTAGAGCCATCCTAGTGGTGTCATTTAATATTTTTTCCTGTAGAATCCTTCAACGTTGGAACTCAAGGCTTGAATATTTTCTTCGATTCTTTCAGCTTGAGAAATGCTGACACAGGAAGCATTAAAAGAAGATGGAAGGAATAAACAGAGCCACTACACCAAAAAGAATTGGTTGACGTTCAAACATTTCAGGGGTAGCATACAATCAAGAACCAATGGTACTGAAGGAAGAAATCCAAGCTGCACTGAAGGAACTGGCGAAAAACAAGGCTCTAGGAATTGACAGAATACCAGTCGAGATGTTTCCACAGATGCAGCACTAGAAGTGCTCACTCTTCAATGCCAAGAAATTTGTAAGACAGCTAAGTCGACAATCGAATGAAAGAGACCAGTATTGACGCCTATTCCCAAGAAAGGTGATCCAACCGAATGCGGAAATTACCAAACAATATCATTAACATCACACACAAGTAAAATTTTGCTAAAGATCATTCAAAAGCGGCTGCAGCAGTATATGGACAGGGAACTGCCACAAACTCAACCCAGATTCAGAAGAGGATGTGGAGCCAGGGATAGCATTACTGATGTCAGACGGACACTGGCTGAAAGCAGAGAATACCAGAAAGATTTTTACCTCTGTTTTACTGACTATGCAAAAGCATTCAACTGTGTGGACCATAACAACTTACGCATAACGTTGTGAACAACGGGAATTCCAGAACACTTAATTGTGTTCACGAGGAACCTATACATAGATCAAGAGGGAGTTTTTCAAACAGAAAAGGAGATGCTGCTTGGTTTAAAGTCAGGAAAGGTGTGTGTCAGGGTTGTATCCTTTCACCATACCTATTCAATCTGTACGCGAAGCAAATAATCCGAGCAAATAATGGACTATATGAAGAAGAACAGGGCATCTGGATTGGAGGAAGACTCACTAATACCTGTGTTATGCGGATGACACAACCCTGCTTGCTGAAAGTGAAGAGGACTTAAAGTACTTACTGATGAAGATCAAAGACCACAGCCTTCAGTATGGATCAGGCCTCAATATAAAGAAAACAAAGATTCTCACAAGTGGACCAATAAGGAACATCATGATGTTGTTGTTGTTGTTAGGTGCCATCGAGTCGGTTCCGACCCATAGTGACCCCATGCACAACAGAACGAAATACTGCCCGGTCCTGAGATATCCTTACAATCGTTGTTATGCTTGAGCTCATTGTTGCAACCACTGTGTCAATCCACCTCGTTGAGGGTCTTCCTCTTTTCCGCTGACCCTGTACTCTGCCAAGCATGATGTCCTTCTCCAGGGACTGATCCCTCCTGACAAGTCCAAAGTATGTAAGATGCAGTCTGGCCATCCTTGCTTCTAAAGAGCATTCCGGTTGTACTTCTTCTAAGACAGATTTGTTTGTTCTTTTGGCAGTCCATGGTATATTCAATATTCTTCGTCAACACCACAATTCAAAGGCATCAATTCTTCTTCGGTCTTCCTTATTCATTGTCCAGCTTTCACACGCATATGATGCGATTGAAAATACCATGGCTTGGGTCAGGCACATCTTAGTCTTCAGGGTGACATCTTTGCTCTTCAACACTTTGAAGAGGTCCTTTGGAGCAGTTTTGCCCAATGCAATGCGTCTTTTGATTTCTTGACTGCTGCTTCCATGGCTGTTGATTGTGGATCCAAGTAAAATGAAATCCTTGACGACTTCAATCGTTTCTCCGTTTATCATGATGTTGCTCATTGGTCCAGTTGTGAGGATTTTTGTTTTCTTTATGTTCAGGTGTAATCCATACTGAAAGCTGTGGTCTTTGATCTTCATTGCGCTTCAAGTCCTCTTCACTTTCAGAAAGCAAGGTTGTGTCATCTGCATAACACAGGTTGTTGATGAGTCTTCCTCCAATCCTGATGCCCCATTCTTCTTCATATAGTCCAGCTTCTTGGATTATTTGTTCAGCATACAGATTAAATAGGTATGGTGAAAGAATACAACCCTGACGCACACCTTTCCTGACTTTAAACCAATCAGTATCCCCTTGTTCTGTCCGAACAACTGCCTCTTGATCTATGGAAAGGTTCCTCATGAGCACAATTAAGTGCTCCCATTCTTTGCAGTGTTATCGATAGTTTGTTATGATCCACACAGTCAAATGTCTTTGCATAATCAATAAAGCACAGGTAAACATCCTTCTGGTATTCTCTGCTTTCAGCCAGGATCCATCTGATATCAGCAATGATATCCCTGGTTCCACGCCCTCCTCTGAAACCGGCCTGAATTTCTGGCAGTTCCCTGTGGATATACTGCTGCAGCCATTTTTCAATGATCTTCAGCAGAATTTTGCTTGCGTGTGGTATTAATGATATTGTTCTATAATTTCCACATTCGGTTGTTTCACCTTTCTTGGGAATAGGCATAAATATGGCTCTCTTCCAATCAGTTGTCCAGGAAGCTGACTTCCATATTTCTTGGCATAGACAAGTGAGCACCTCCAGTGCTGCATCTGTTTGTTGAAACATCTCAATTGACATTCCATCAATTCCTCTAGCTTTGTTTTTTGCCAATGCTGTCAGAGCAGTTTGGACTTCTTCCTTCAGTACCATTGGTTCCCGATCATATGCCACCTCTTGAAATGGTTCAATATCAACCAATTCTTTTTGGTATAATGACTCTGGGTATTCCTTCCATCTTCTTTTGATGCTTCCTGCATCATTCAATATTTTCCCCAGGGAATCCTTCACTGTTGCAACTTGAGGCTTGAATTTTTTCTTCAGTTCTTTCAGCTTGAGAAACACCGACCGTGTTCTTCCCTTTTGGTTTTCCATCTCCAGCTCTCTGCATGTGTCATTATAATACTTTATTGTCTTCTTGAGAGGCCCTTTGAAATCTTCTGTTCAGTCCTTTTACTTCATCAATTCTTCCTTTTGCTTCAGCTGCTCGACATCCGAGAGCAAGTTTCAGAGTCTCCTCTGACATCCATCTTGGTCTTTTCTTTCTTTCCTGTCTTTTCAATGACCTCTTGCTTTCTTCATATTTGATATCCTTGATGTCATTTCACAACTCGTCTGGTCTTCCGTCACTAGTGTTCAACGCATCCAATCTATTATTAAAATGGTCTCTAAATTCAGGTGGGATGTACTCAAGGTCATATTTTGGCTCTCATGGACTTGCTCTGATTTTCTTCAGTTTCACCTTGAACTTGCCTATGAGCAATTGATGGTCTGTTCCACAGTCAGCCCCTGGCCTTGTTCTGACTGATGATATTGAGCTTTTCCATCATCTCTTTCCACAGATGTAGTCAATTTGATTTCTGTGTGTTCCATCTGGCGAGGTCCATGTGTATAGTCTTCATTTATGTTGGTGAAAGAAGGTATTTGCAATGAAGAAGTCATTGGTCTTGCAAAATTCTAGCATTCGATCTCCGGCATTGTTTCTATCACCAACGCCATATTTTCCAAGTACTGATCCTTCTTCTTTGTTTCTAACTTTTGCATTCCAATAGCCAGTAATTATCAATGCATCTTGATTGCATGTTCGATCAATTTCAGACCGCAGCAGCTGATAAAAATCTTCTATTTCTTCATCTTTGGCCCTAGTGGTTGGTGCGTAAATTTGAGTACTAGTCATATTAACTGGTCTTCCTCGTAGGCATATGGATATTATCCTATCACTGACAGCGTTGTACTTCAGAATAGATCTTGAAACATTCTTTTTGACAATGAATGCAACACCATCCCTCTTAGAGTTGTCATTCCCAGTATAGTAGACTATATGATTGTCCAATTCAAAATGGCCACTACCAGTCCATTTCAGCTCCCTAATACCTAGGATATCGATGTTTTTGCATTCCATTTTTGATGATTTCCAATTTTCCTAGATTCATACTTCGTACATTCCATGTTCCGATTATGAATGGATGTTCCCAGCTCTTTCTTCTCATTTTGAGTCGTGCCACATCAGCAAATGAAGGTCCCGGAAGCTTTACTCCATCCATGTCATTAAGGTCGACTCTACTTTGAGGAGGCAGCTCTTCTCCAGTCATCTTTTGAGTGCCTTCCAACCTGGGGGGCTCATCTTCCAGCACTATATCAGACAATGTTCTGCTGCTATTCATAAGGTTTTCACTGGCTAATTCTTTTCAGAAGTAGACTGCTGGGTCCTTCTTCCTAGTCTGTCTTAGTCTGGAAGCTCGGCTGAAACCTGTCCTCCATGGGTGACCCTGCTGGTATCTGAATACCGGTGGCATAGCTTCTAGCATCACAGCAACACACAAGCCCCCACAGTACAACAAACTGACAGACACGTGGGGGAACATCATGATAAACAGAGAAAAGATTGAAGTTGTCAAGGATTTCATTTTCCTTGGATTCACAATTAACGCCCATGGAAGCAGCAATCAAGAAATCAAAAGACAAATTGCATTGGGCAAATCTGCTGCAAAAGACCTCTTTAAGTGTTGAAAAGCAAAGATGTCACCTTGAAGACTAAGGTGTGCCTGACCCAAGACATGGTGTTTTCAATCACTTCATATGCATACAAAAGCTGGACGATGAATGCTTGAGCCTACTGTTGCAGCCATTGTGTCAATCCATCTTGTTGAGGGTCTTCTACTTTACCAAGCATGATGTCCTTCTCCAGGGAGTATAATCCAAATCTTAGTAATAGGGTGTTTCTGTAACTTTCCATTTGTTGTTAGGTGCCATAGAGTTGACTCCAATTTATAGTGACCTTATGCATAAGAGAATGAAACACTGGATTACATCATGCTTGGTAAAGTAGAAGATCCTCAGCAAGATGGATGTAACACTGCCCAGTCCTGATCCATGCTCACAATCGTTGTTGTAGTTGAACCCAGGGTTGCAGCCACTGTGTCAATCCATCTCGTTGAGTGTCTTCCTCTTTTCCGCTGATCCTGCACTTTACCAAGCATAATATCTGTCCTTCTCCAGGGACTCATCCCTCCTGACAACATGTCAAAGTATGTAAGATGTAGTCTCGCCATCCTTGCTTCTAAGAAACGTTCTGGTTATACTTCTTCCAAGATATTTTTTTCATTCTTTTGGCAATCCATGGTATATTCAATATTCTTTGCCAACAGAACAATTCAAATGTGTCAATTCTTCTTCAGTCTTCCCTATTGATTGTCCAGCTTTCACATGCATATGATGAGATTGAAAATACCATGGCTTGGGTCAGGCACACCTTAGCCTTCAAGGTGACATCTTTGCTTTTCAACACTTTAAAGCTGTCCTTTACAGCAGATTTGCCCAATGCAATGTGTCTTTTGATTTCCTGACTGCTGCTTCCATGGGTATTGATTGTGGCTCCAAGTAAAATGAAATCTTTGACAACTTCAATCTCTCCATTTATCATGATGTTGCTTATCGTTTCAGTTGTAAAGATTTTTGTTTTCTTTATGTTTAGGTGTAATCCAAACTGAAGGCGTTGGTCTTCACTTTTGACAAGCAAAGTTGAGTCATCTGCATACTGCAGATTGTTAATGAGTCTTCCTCCAATCCTGACTCCCCATTCTTCATATGGTCCATCTTCTCGGGTTATTTGCTCAGCATACAGATTGAATAAGTATGGTGAAACGATACCACCCTGACACAAACCTTTCCTGACTTTAAAGCACGCAGTATCCCCTTTTCCTGTCCAAACAACTGCTTCTTGATCTATATACAGGTTTCTGTGAGCACAATAAAGTGTTGTGGAATTTCCACTCTATGCAGTGTTATCCATAATTTGTTATGATCCACATAGTCGAATGCCTTAGCATAGTCAATAAACACAGGTAAACATCTTTCTGATATTCTCTGCTTTCAAGCAGGATCCATCTGACATCAGCAATGATATCCCTGGTTCCACATCCTCTTCTTAATCTGGACTGAATTTCTGGCGGTTGCCTGTTGATATACTGCTATAGCCACTTTAGAATGATCTTCAGCAAAATTTTGCTTGCATATGATATTGTTTGGTAATTTCCGCATTCGGCTGGATCACCTTTCTTGGGAATATGCACAAATATGGATCTCTTCCAGTAGGCTAGCCAGGTAGCTGTCTTCCAAATTTCCTTACATAGATGAGTGAGCACTTGCAGCACTGCACCCGTTTGTTGAAACACCTCAGTTGATATTCTGTCAATTCCTGGAGACTTATTTTTCATCAAGGACTTCAGTGCAGCTTGGACTTCTTCCTTCAGTACCATTCATTCCTGTCATACACTCCCTCTTGAAATGGCTGAACATTGACCAATCCTTTTTGGTATAATGACTCTGTGTATTCCTCCCATCTTCTTTTGATGCTTCCTGCATCGTTTAGTATTTTCCCATAGAATCCTTCAGTATTGCAACTCGAGGCTTGAATTTTTTTTTCAGTTCTCTCATCTTGAGAAATGTTGAGCATGTTCTTCCATTTTGGTTTTCCTTCTTTTTTTTTTTTATTGTGCTTTAAGTGAAAGTTTATATTTCTAGCCAGTTTTTCATACACAAACTTATACACACATTGTTATGTGGCCCTAGTTGCTCTCCCTAAAATGTGAGAGCACACTCCTTCTCCCCACCCTGTATTTCCCATGTCCATTCAAGCAGCTCCCGTGCCCCTCTGCCTTCTCATCTCATCTCCAGACAGGAGCTGCCCACATAGTTTCATGTGTCTACTTGAGCTAAGAAGTACACTTCTCACCAGTATCATTTTATGTCTTATAGTCCAGTCTAATCTTTGTCTAAAGAGTTGGCTTCTGGAATGATTTAGTTCTGGGCTAACAGAGAGTCTGGGGGTCATGACCTCTGGGGTTCCTCTAGTTTCATTCAGACCATTAAGTCTGGTCTATTTACTAGAATTTGAGGTCTACATCCCACTTTTCTCCTGCTCCATCAGGGATTCACTGTTGTGTTCCCTATAAGCGTAGTCATTGGTGGTAGCCATGCACAATCTACTTTTTCCAGTCTCAAGCTTGTGAAGCCTCTGGTTCATGTGACCCTTTCTTTCTACTGGGCTCGTATTTTCCTTGTGTCTTTGGTATTCTTCATTCTCCTTTGCTCCAGGTGGCTTGAGAAAAATTAATGCATCTTAGATGGCCGCTTGCTAGCTTTTGAGATCCCAGATGCCACGCACCAAAGTGGGATGCAGAAGGTTTTCTTAATACACTTCATTATGCCAATTGACCTAGATGTCCCCTGAAACCATGGTCCCCAGGCCCTCGCCCCTGCTACTCTTTCCCTCGAAGTGTGTGGTTCTATTCAGTAAACTTCTTAGCTTTTGGATTAGTTCAGTTGTGCTGACTTCCCCTGTATTGTTTGTTGTCTTTTCCTTCACCTAAAATAGTTCTTGTATACTATCTAATTAGTGAATACCCCCTCTTTCTCCCTCCCCCCCGTAACAATCAAAGAAGGTTTTCTTCTGTGATTAAACCTTTTCTTGAGTTCTTATAACAGCGGTCTCATAGAATGTTTGTCCTTTTGCAACTAATTTCACTCAGCATAATGCCTTCCAGATTGTTCCATGTTATGAGGTATTTCACAGATTCATCTTTGTTCTTAGTGGGTAGTATTCCATTGTGTGAATATACCATAATTTATTTATCCATTCATCTGTTGATGGGCATCTTGGTTGTTTCTATCTTTTTGGTATTGTAAACAGTGCTGCAATGAACATGGGTGTGCATATATCTATTCGTGTGAGGGCTCTTATTTCTCTAGGGTATATTCCAAGGAGTGGAATTGCTGTATTGCGTGGTAGTTCTATTTCTAGCTTTTTAAGGAAGTGCCAAATTGATTTCCAAAGTGGCTGTACCATTTTACATTCCCAATGGCAGTGTGGAAGTGTTTTAGTCTCTCCGCAACCTCTCCAACATTTATTATTTTGTGTTTTTTCGATTAATGTCAACCCTGTTGGGGTGAGATGATATCTCATTGTAGTTTTGATTTGTATTTCTCTAATGGCTAATGGGAAACCCTGATGGCATAGTAGTTAAGTGCTACAGCTGTTAACCAAGAGGTCGGCAGTTCAAATCTGCCAGGCACTCCTTGGAAACTCTACGGGGCAGTTCTACTCTGTCCTATAACAGGGTCGCTATGAGTTGGGATCAACTGGATAGCAGTGGGTTTGGGTTTTTAATGGCTAATGGAAACTGTGGTGGTGTATTGGTTAAGTGCTATGGCTGCTAACCAAAAGGTTGGCAGTTGGAATCCACCAGGTGCTCCTTGAGAACTCTATGGGGCAGCTCTACTCTGTCTTATAGGGCCGCTATGAGTCGGAATTCACTCAATGACAACTGGTTTAATGGCTAATAATCGTGAGCATTTCCTCAGGTAGCGTTACCTGCCTGAATGTCTTCTTTAGTGAAGTGCCTGTTCATATTCTTTACCCATTTTTCAATTGCGTTATGTCTTTTTTTGTTGAGGTTTTGCAGTATCTTGTAGATTTTAGACATTAGACACTGATTGGATTTGTCACAACCAAAAATTTTTTCCCAGTCCTTACATTGTCTTTTTGCTCTTTTGGTGAAGTCTCTGGATGAGCGTAAGTGTTTGATTTTTAGGAGCTCCCAGTTATCTAGTTTCTCTTCTGGTGTTTGTGCATTGTTAATAATGTTTTGTATACCATTTACACCAGGTATTAGGGCTCCTAGCATTGTCCCTATTTATGTGCTTGATCCATTTTGAGTCAGTTTGTGTGCATGGTGTGACATATGGGTCTGGTTTCACTTTTTTGCAGATGCATAACCAGTTATGCCAGCACCATTTGTTAAAGAGATTGTCTTTTCCCCATTTAATGGACTTTGGGCCTTTGTCAAATATCAGCTGTTCATAGGTGGATGAATTATGTCTGGATTCTCAATTCTGTTCCACTGGTCTGTGTATCTGTTGTTGAACCTGTACCAGGTTGTTTTGACTACTGTGGTGGTATAATATATTCTAAAATCAGGTAGTGTGAGGCCTCCCACTTTGTTCTTCTTTTTCAGTAATGGTTTACTTATTCAGGGCCTCTTCCCTTTCCATATGAAGTTGGTGATTTGTTTCTCCATCTCATTAAATGCCATTGGAATTCGGATTGGCACTGCATCATATCCGTAGATCACTTTGGGTAGAAAAGACACTTTCACAATGTTGGGTCTTCCTACCCATGAGCAAGGTATGTTTTTCCACTTATGTAGGTCTCTTTTGGCTTCTTGCAGTAGTGTCTTGTAGTTTTCTTTGTATAGGTCTTTCACATCTCTGGTAAGATTTATTCCTAAGTATTTTATTTTCGTGGGGGCTACTGTAAATGGTATTGATTTGGTGATTTCCTCTTCGAAGTTCCCTTTGTTGGTATAGAGGAATCCAACTTATTTTTGTATGTTTATCTTGTATCCTGATACTCTGCTGAACTCTTTTATTAGCTCCAGTAGTTTTCTTGTGGCTTCTTTAGGGTTTTCTGTGTATAAGATCATGTCATCTGCACAAAGAGATACTTTTACTTCTTCCTTACCAATTTGAAAGCTCTTTATTTCTTTTCGTAGCCTAATTGCTATGGCTAGGACCTTCAGCCCACTGTTGAATAAGAGCGGTGATAAAGGGCATCCTTGTCTGGTTTCCATTCTCAAGGGGAATGCTTTCAGACTCTCCATTTAGGATGATGTTGGCTGTTGGCTTTGTATAAATGCCTTCTATTACGATGAAGAATTTTCCTTCTATTCATATTTTGCTGGGAGTTTTTTTAAATCATAAATGGGTGTTGGACTTTGTTAAATGCTTTTTCTGCATCAATTGATAAGATCGTGTGGTTCTTGTCTTTTGTTTCATTTATGTGATAGATTACATTGATTGTTTTTCTAATGTTGAACCATCCCTGCATACCTGATATGAGTCCCACTTGGTCACGGTGAACTTTTTTTTTTTTGATATATTGAATTCTATCGGCTAGTCTTTTGTTGAGGATTTTTCGTCTACATTCACGAGGACCAATATCCGTAATTTTCTTTTTTTGTGGTGTCTTTACCTGGTTTTGGTATCAGGGATATGCTAGCTTCTAGAATGAGTATGGGAGTATTCCATCCTTTTCTATGCTCTGAAATACCTTTAATAGTAGCAGTGTTAACTCTTCTCTGAAATTTTGGTAGAATTCTCCAGTGAAGACGTCAGGGCCATGGCTTTTTTTGTTGGGAGTTTTTAAATTACCTTTTAAATCTCTTCTTTGGTATAGGTTTATTTAGTTGTTCTACCTCTGTTTGTGTTAGTTTAGGTAGGTAGTGTGTTTCTAGAAATTTGTCCATTTCCCCTAGGTTTTCGAATTTGTTAGAGTACAATTTTCATAGTATTCTGATTCTTTTAATTTCAGTAGGGTCTGTTGTGATATTGGCCATCTCACTTCTTATTTAGGTTAGTTGCTTCTTCTCCTGTTTTTCTTTTGTCAGTTTGGCCAATAGTTTATCGATTTTATTGATCTTTTCAAAGAACCGGCTTTTGGTCTTGTTAACATTCAATTGTTTTTCTATTTTCTATTTCATTTACTCTGCTCTAATTTTTATTATTTGCTTTCTTCTGGTGCCCAAGGGCTTCTTTTCCTGTTCTCTATTTGTTCGAGTTGTAGGGTTAATTCCTTGACTTTGGCCCCTTCTTCTTTTTGGATGTGTGCATTTATTGCTATAAATTGACTCTGAGCACTGCTTTTGTTGTGTCCCTTAGGTTCTGGTAAGATGTGTTTTCATTCTCATTTGATTCTATGAATTTCTTTATTCCATCCTTAATTTCTTCTATAACCCAATATGAGCAAGGTGTTGTTCAGTTTTCATGCGGTTTTTTTTCCTTGCTTTTTCTGTTATTGATTTCTACTTTTATAGCTTTATGGTCCGAAAAGGTGCTTTGTAATATTTAGATGTTGTGGATTCTGTTAAGGCTTGCTTTATGGCCTAATATGTGGTCTATTCTGGAGAATGTTCCATGTGCATTGGAAAAGAAAGTATACTTGGCTGCTGTTTGGTGGAGTGTCCTGCATATGTCTATGAGGTCAAGTTGGTTGATTGTGGCATTTAGATCTTCTGTGTCTTCTTTCTGGATGTTCTGTCCTTCACTGAAAGTGGTATGTTGAAGTCTCCTATGATTATTGTGGAGCTGTCTATCTCTCTTTTCATTGCTGTTAGAGGTTATGTATTTTGGAGCCTTATCGCTAGGTGTGTAAATCTTTAATATGGTTCTGTCCTCCTGGTGTATTGACCCTTTAATCATATACAGTGTCCCTCCTTATCCTATGTGGTAGATTTTACTTTAAAGTCTATTTTGTCAGAAATTAATATTGCTGCTCCTGCTCTTTTTTGACTGTTGTTTGACGTTATTTTTTTTCCATCCTTTGAGTTTTAGTTTGTTTTGGTCTTTAAGTCTAAGGTGTGTCTCTTGTAAAAAAAAAAAAAAAAAAGTAGGCAGCATATATGGACAGATTGTGTTTTTTTTTAATCCATTCTGCCACTCTGTCTCTTTATTTGTACATTTAGTCCATTTACATTGAGCATAATTATTGACAGGTATGAGTTTAGTGCTGTCATTTTGATGTTTTTTTGTGTGTATTGTTGACAGTTTCCTGTTCCACTTAATTTTCTGTGCTGAGTTGTTTTTCTTTATACATTTTCTTTTCCTCTTTTTCATTGCCGATATTGCATTTGCTGTCTTTACATTTTTCTGGTTTTTTATTTTGATGTGTAGTATTTCCTTTATGGTTACCTTAATATTTGCCCCTATTTTTCTAAGTTTAAACCAATCATTTATCTCTTTATATCACCTTGACTTCCTCTCCATACGAAAGATCTGACTACATTTTTTCATCCTTCTTTTTTGTTTTAATGTTGTCATCTTTTACACAACCATGTCTCTCCCTATTTTGACTGTTTTAGCTTTGATTTATTTTTGTGATTTCCGTATCTGGGTTGATATCTGTTTGCTCTGTCCTGTGTTCTAGTTTTGGGTTGTTAACTGATGTTACTGACTTTCTAAACAAAGGACTCCCTTTAGTATATCTAGTAATCTTGGTTTCATTTTTTTTTGCAAATTTCCTAAGCTCCTGTTTTTCTAGAAATGTCCTAATTTTGCCATCGTATTTGAGAGATAATTTTGCTGGATATATAATTCTTGGCTGGCAATTTTTTTTTCATTCAAGGCTTTATATATTTCATCCCATTGCCTTCTTGCCTGCGTGGTTTCTGGTGAGTAGCCTGAGTTTATTCTTATTGACTCTTTGTAGGTGGCTTTTTGTTTATCCCTAGCTGCTCCTAAAATTCTTTATCTTTGGTTTTGGTAAGTTTGATTATAATATGTCTTAATGACTTTCTTTTGGGATCTTCCTTGTGTGGGGTTCAATGGGCATCTTGGATAGATATCATCTCATCTTTCATGATATCAGGGAAGTTTTTGCCAACAAATCTTCAGCAATTCTCTCTTTATTTTCTGTTATCCCTCCCTATTCTGGTACTCCAATCACTTGCAGGTTATTCTTCTTGATAGAATCCCACATAATTTCTTCACTAAAAAAAAATTCTTTTATCTGATTTTTTCTCAGATATTTTTTTTTTATGTTGGTGCCAAGTCCTTTATCTTCAATCTCACTAATTCTAACTTCCATTGCCTCAGTTCTGCTCTTATGACTTTCTATTGAATTGTCTAATTCTGAAATTTTATTGTTAATCTTCTAACTTTGTTTGCTGTCTCTCTATGGATTCTTACAGCTTGTTAAATTTGTCATTATGCTCTTGTCTAATCTGCTTAAGTGGCTCTAATGTTTTGTCTGTATGCTGCTTGGCTTGTTCTGAGTTTTGCCTGATCCCTAAGGAAGAGTTTTGTATATTAGTCTTTCGTATTCTCCCTCAGGTAATTCCAGGAAGTTATCTTCATCCAGAAGATCCCTCGATTCTTTGTTTTCAGAGCTTGCTGAAGCCATCGTGGTCTGCTTCTTTATGTGATTTGATATTGACTGTTGTCTGAGCCATTAATAATTTATTGTAATTATTTATTTTATGTTTGGTTACTGTCCTTGCTTCTTGTTTTGTTTTGATATGCCCAAATGAGCTCCTCAAGTTAGCTAGTTTGATTATTGGCACCTTTGAAGCTCTAACGTCCTGTCACCAGGTGGTTAGAGCTGTTGCTAGGTATGTGAGCCCAGGAGTCCGTTCTCTTTTCTTGTATGGATTCACCTCAGGTGTCCAGGTAGTCAGTCACCAAGCATGTGGCGCAAGCTCTCGCCTATAGTCTTAGACCAGCAGGGATGATTGGTGCAGGCACAGGTATCTGGCTGTAGTAGGGGGTCACACTCTGAGTAAGGCAGGGGGCTGACAACCACCCCTGAGTGTCTGTGAGGAAAGTGTGCCCTGTTCCCTAGAGCATGTAGGTGGGTAGGTTTTGCAGCTGAGCTATGGATACCCAATGCTGTTGGCTGTAAGGACCGGGAGGCACCACTTATTCTTGGACCTCTGTCATGGGTGGGTAGGTGTCATGCGTGGAGCCACCAGTCCTCAGGTCCCTGATGTGGGTAGGTGAGAACCCTGCTTAATAGGTAGAGTGGTGTCAAATGTC
This sequence comes from Elephas maximus indicus, assembly GCF_024166365.1. Classification (NCBI taxonomy): domain Eukaryota; kingdom Metazoa; phylum Chordata; class Mammalia; order Proboscidea; family Elephantidae; genus Elephas; species Elephas maximus. Next base: position 240,577,258 of record NC_064819.1, on the reverse strand, counting down.
AGGAACCTACCTCTCCACCATGTAGCTGAAACACTTGAAGTTAGACTTCAAGTACATACCCTGTTGAACTGTGCTAATGAGGGCCTAGGCTGTTGAAATGGGCCCAAGCAGGTCTATGCAGTGAGAGGCATTCAAAGTCCACAGACCCCTTATATCTGTGCCTAGGCAAAGAAGTTGTTTCTGCCCTGAGTTTCTGGCTTAGGCGAGTTGACAAATTATCCTTCCCATTTGTTAATTTGTTCCTTCTCCAAGGATGGGAGGGAGAATGGCTCAGGGCAAGTGCAGGGTTCTTCTTCTGGCCCAGGGGATTCAGTAGCCTGGGGCTCAGTGCAGAGCAGGAAGGGAGCAGATAAGTGGGAGAGAGGTTTTTCCCAAAGTGGTATTTTTGGATCCACATGGTAGATTAAACATAGGTACTTATCTTTTGCTGATTGGGGGCCACTTCTATCTTGTTCTAGAGGGTTGAGCAGACTCTCCACTGCTCATTCTCTCCAGATGTGGAAAACACGTCCTGAGTACCACCGCTTCCCTCACTGCACTTGCACCAGCAGAATCAGCCTGCGGAGTGCTGGATCTCGACAGCTCAGGTCTAGCAACTCCTCGCAGCTTCTGTACTGTTTCTCCCTCCCCCTGCTACTCAGTCTGATTCCTCAACTTTGCCCTTGATGTTCAGGGCTCCTAGCTTATCATATATATCGATTCACTTGTTTTTTCCAGTCTTTGTTGTAAAAGGAACCACAGGAAGAATCTGACTACTCTGCCATCTTGGCCCCGCCTTGCCCCGTTTTGGTTTTCTATCTCCAGCTGTTTGAACATGTCATTATAATACTTTACTTTTTTCAAGACACCCTTTGAAATCTTCATTTCTTTTACTTCATCATTTCTTCCTTTTGCTTTAGCTGCTTGACGTTCAAGAACAAGTTTCAGAGTCTCTTCTGACATCCATTCTTGCCTTTTCTTTCTTTTCTGTCTTTTTAACTACCTCTTGCTTTCTTCTTGTATGAGGTCCTTGATGTCATTCCACAGCTCGTCTGGTCTTTGGTCATTAGTGTTCAGTACATCAAATCTATTCTTGAGATGGTCTCTAAATTCAAGTGGGATATACTCAAGGTCGTACTTTGGCTCTCATGGACTTGTCCTAATTTTCTTCAGTCTCAACTTGAACTTGCATATGATCAACTGATGGTCTGTTCCACAGCTGGCCCCTGACCTTGTTCTGACTGATGATATTGAGCTTTTCCATCGTTTCTTTCCACAGGTGTAGTCAATTTGATTCCTGTGTATTCCATCTAGCAAGGTCCATGTGTACAGTCACCAGTTATGCTGGTGAAGAAGGTATTTGCAATGAGGAGGTTGCTGGTCTCGCAAAAATCTATCATGCAATCTTCAACATCATTTCTATCACCAAAGCCATATATTCCAACCACTGATTCTTGTTCTTTGTTTCCAACTTTTGCATTCCAATCACCAGTAATTATCAATGTATCCTAATTACATGTTTGATTAATTTCAGACTGCAGAAGCTGGTAAAAATCTTCAATTTCTTCATCTTCATCCTTAGTATTTGGTGTGTAATTCTGAATAATAGTCGTATTAACTGGTCTTCCTTGTAGGCATATGGGTATTATCCTATCACTGACAGCACTGTACTTCAGGACAGATCTTGAAATGTTCTTTTTGATGATGAATGCAACACCATTCCTCTTCAAGTTGCCATTCCCGGCATAGTAGACCATATGATTGTCCAGTTCAAAGTGGTCAATACAAGTCCATTTCAGCTTACTAATGCCTAAGATATTGATGTTTATGCTTTCCATTTCATTTCCGATGATTTCCAATTTTCCTAGATTCATACTTCGTACATACCACGTTTTGATTATTAATGGATGTTTGCAGCTGTTCCTTCTCATTTTGAGCTGTGCCACATCAGCAAATGAAGATCCCAAAAGCTTGACTCTGTCCACGTCATTAAGGTTGACTCTACTTTGAGGAGGCAGCTTTTCCCCAGTTGTCTTTTGAGTGGCTTCCAACCTGGGGGGCTCATCTTCCGGGACTATATCAGACAATGTTCTGCTGCTATTCATAAGGTTCTCACTGGCTAATTCTTTTCAGAAGTAGACTGCTGGATCCTTCTTCCTCTTCTTTCTTAGTCTGGAAGCTCAGATGAGACCCGTCAACCATGGGTGACCCTGCTGGTATTGGAATACCAGTGGCATAGCTTCCAGCATCACTGCAATACACAAGCCCCCACAGTACAACAAACTGACAGACATGTGGGTTTCACAATATGTGTCCCCAAGAAGCATGTGTTGTAAATCCTAACTCCTATACCTATAGTTATAATCTCATTTGAGAATGGGTTTTGTTTGTTATGTTAATGTGGCAGTATTAGTATACAGTTGTCTTAAGTCAATCTCCTTTGAGATTTAAAAGAGCAGATTAAGTAAGTGTCAAGCAACCAGAGTTGGGGGAAGAAAGATGCCACGCTACATGAGATCGCCAAAGAACATAAGTTAAAGAGAGAAGGACTTTCACTCAGGGCCAACAAGAAAGAGAATCTTCCCCTATAACCAGTGCCCTGAATTTGGACTTCCAGCCTCCTGAACTGTGAGAAAATAAATTCTTGTTTGTTAAAGTCACCCACCACTTGTGGTATTTCTGTTATAGCAACACTAGATAACTAAGACAGAATCTGGTGCCTCCTGATGTCATGTCCAAATGAAGTCTCGCCATCCTCGCTTCTAAGGAGCATTCTGGCTGTACTTCTTCCAAGACAGATTTGTTTGTTCTTTTGGCAGCCCATGGTATAATACAATATTCTTCACCAACACCATAATTCAAAGACATCAACTCTTCTTTGGTCTTCCTTATCATTGTCCAGCTTTTGCATGCATATGAGGCGACTGAAAACAACATGGCTTGGGTCAGATGCACCTTAGTCCTCAAAGAAACATCTTTGCTTTTTAATAAAAGTAGTCTTCTACAGCAAATTTGCCCAATGCAACACATCATTTGATTTCTTGACTGCTGCTTCTGTGGGTATTGCTTGTGGATCAAACTATGATGCACGACTTCAATCTTTTCTCCGTTTATCACTTCGCTTATCGGTCCAGTTGGGAGGATTTTTGTTCTCTTTATGCTGAGAGGTAATCCATACTTAAGGCTATAGTCTTTGATCTTCATCAATAGATGCTTCAAGTACTCTTCACTTTTAGCAAGCAAGGTTGTGTCATCTGCACATCTCAGGTTGTTAATGAATTTTCCTCTAATCCTGACACCACATTCTTCTTCATGTAGTCCAGCTTCTTGGATTATTTGCTCAGCATACACAGTGAATACATATGGTGAAAGGATACAGCCCTAGTGCACACCTTTCCTGACTTTAAACCGTGCAGTATTCTTTTGTCCTGTTCAAGCTTTCCACCTATGCAGGAGGATTTGTGATGCAGCAAATAGTTACGTACATCAAATTGATAAACACTGTTGTATACATAAATTGAATAGACAAACCGTATTTTTAAGGGTGAAAATCAAAGCAGAGGTGACAGGGTGGCAGATAAGACAGACTTGTGACCTTGGGCACTCTGGAGGCAGGGCAGAAGCAGAACAAGGTCTCTCGGAGGGCCCTTGATGGGTAGGCCAGGGACCCTGGCAGCACCCATCTTTCTCCCCAGAAATAGTTCCTGAGGCCTAGACATCACAGGCACTGCTGCAGACCCTGGGAAATAAGCACTTAGCAAAGCAAGTCCTTTCCCCTGAAGGGCCATCCCAGTGTGCAGGACCACCAGAGCTTCGGAGGAACAGAGGAAGGTGAGAAGCACGGGGTGAGGCCTGCATACAGTGAGAGGCGTCTGTGAAGACCAGAGGAGGGAGGAAGACCAGGGACACGGGGACACGAACACTGGGGAAATGAGGTTCCCTGGGCACCCTCCTGTGCGGCGGGGGCAGCCCTGTGGTGTAGATGCCTTGTGGGGGAATGGGCCGTGCCTCGTCCCCGCCGGTGCGAACGCCGTGAGGGGACTGTCTGTGCCGTGCGGACGCCGTGAGGGGACTGTCTGTGCCGTGCGGACGCCGTGAGGGGACTGTCTGTGCCGTGCGGACGCCGTGAGGGGACTGTCTGTGCCGTGCGGACGCCGTGAGGGGACTGTCTGTGCCGTGCGGACGCCGTGAGGGGACTGTCTGTGCCGTGCGGACGCCGTGAGGGGACTGTCTGTGCCGTGCGGACGCCGTGAGGGGACTGTCTGTGCCGTGCGGACGCCGTGAGGGGACTGTCTGTGCCGTGCGGACGCCGTGAGGGGACTGTCTGTGCCGTGCGGACGCCGTGAGGGGACTGTCTGTGCCGTGCGGACGCCGTGAGGGGACTGTCTGTGCCGTGCGGACGCCGTGAGGGGACTGTCTGTGCCGTGCGGACGCCGTGAAGGGACGGGCCCCGCCGGTGCGGACGCCGTGAGGGGACTGTCTGTGCCGTGCGGACGCCGTGAGGGGACGGGCCATGCCGTGCGGACGCCGTGAGGGACGGGCCCGTGCCGTGAGGACGCCGTGGGAGAAGGGGGCGGTGGCCTCGCGGGGTGGACGCCGTGGGGGAAGGGGGCGGCGGCCTCGCGGGGTGGACGCCGTGGGGGAAGGGGGCGGCGGCCTCGCGGGGTGGACGCCGAGTGGGACCGACACAGTGTGCCCGATGGGACCCCGACCGAGCACCGCCGACTCACCCGCAGCCGGGGCTGCAGCTGTGGTTCCCGCCGCGCCCCCGCCATTGCTCGCGAGCCTGGCCCGCTGTGGCCGGCGGTTCCCCGAGCCTAGGCTCCGCCCACAGCCTGGTCTTCCTTGGAAGGCCCCGCCCACACGGCCCCGCCCCGGGAAGGTCCCGCCCACAGGGTCCACACCCCACGCAGGCCCCACCCACTGTCGCCACCCCACGCAGGCCCTCTAGAGACTCTGTCCCCACGGAGGACCCACCCCCACAATCCCCCGCAGGAGCTCCCTGCGCCTGTGGGGTGTCCTGGGGCTTGAAATAGCTCCTATACCAGACAGCTTCCCAACCAGACCTGCTGGACTTGTCCTTTGAATTTCGGACCTACACGTCCCACAGCCCATCTAGCGCAGCCAAGGGGATGTCCGGGACCTCACACGTGTTCGGAAGGGAAGGCCAGGTCCTCTTGCCAAGCCTGTTGCCTGGCCTCCCCGGGCTCAGAAAGCACAACTCCGCAGCTCTGGCCACAGACGTGCGACCTTGGGATCTTAGACTCCTCTCTCCCATCCCCCATCTATGGACCAACGCATCCTACTGCATTCAAATGCTCACAGCTCCCACCTCGTCCCCATGAAGCCCCCGCTATTTGTACCATCACGACGGCCTCGTGAAATTCTGGCCACTTGTTCCACGGCCTCCCACCTCGCTCAGAGTAAAATCCAACTCCAGTGGGCAGCAGCGCTGGGCTGCACGCCCTTTGGCTGCTCCCCTGCCCTCTTCGCTCCCCAGGCCTCCTCGCTGCTGCTTGAGGGTTCTAACGCGTTCCCACCGGCTGCTTCTGCCCCTGCTCTCTCTGCCTGGGATGCTCTCCTGAGATTTCCCAGTGCCCTGCCCCACCCTTCCTCCTGGATTCTGATCAAATGACCTCCCACTAGAGAGGGCTTATCCTGCCTCACTGTTCCCAATAGCACGCATCCCATCTGACAGGCCATGCAAGTACCCACCTGTGACCCTGCCTCATCCTATGGGACAGGCCACACACTACAGAAACCGTTTACTGCTCTTAAGTGATCATGCAGCTCAAAGTGCTGGTGCACTTTGGCACATAGGAGGGGCTCCGTTATTTGTTGAATAACTGAATGAACCAAACATTACAAGAGGCAGGGTGCCGGAAGTCAGGGCACACGTGAACACATCAGATGCTCAGCTGTCTGAGGACTGCTTCCTCCCTTCCATCCTGGCACTGCCCAGTCCTGGTATTTCTGCTCAGCTTTCCTTCCAGCCAACAAAACCAACCCTTTCACCCAAACCATTTATTGAGACCCCTGTGACCCAGGCATCGACTGACTGGCCAGTTCAGGGCTACACATCTCACAGGCCACATTAGCTGAGGTCTACTGGCTTGGTTCAAAAAGGTATGTTCTTTTTCAAGAAACTGAACAAGAACCATGGAAAATGGGAGTGCAGCTGAAGGTAGGGGACAGGCAGGCCACAAAGGAGGTGGGGGAGAACCAGCGTGATCCACATGCAAAGGCAGGTGGTGGGGGGGCGGGGAGAATCCAGGCTGAGCAGCAGAGCCCGATCACCTTCATGCTGAAACACTGGAGTGTGAACTTGTGCTGCTGCTGCCCCTGGATTTGAAACCCAAAGCCATCCCTCCACTCCAGGCTGCACGAAGCCGGCTTCTACTGCAGTTCCCGTCTTCTTTGGCTCTCACGGGTTTTATAGTCCAACAGCCCCTCAAATCTAACCAGGGAACCTTACTGTGTAAGATTTAGTAGTGGCTGGGAGTGTGCAGGACCGCAACGAGGAGATGACGTGGGGTGTGACCGAGATCCCTTGGGGCTGTGGCTGTGCAAAGCAGAAATCATCTGAAGTCTGGGGCGAGGGTGTGAGGCCCATGTACAAGTCAACCCAAGTTTCAGTTTGCCAGTGGGCCATGGCAAAGAGCATCTCCCCACACACTGGGAACACCACCTGGTGCATAAATGACACTCAGTAAGCACTTAATGAATGAGAGTGCACAGACAGGAGGAGGCAGGGGAGGAGAAGGGTGGTATTACAAATAGAAACTTTGTCAGCACCATAAAAATAGCAAATACACTTAAATACATACAAAGTTTATTAAAAATAGGTTGCAACTGAAATACAGTAGAAATGGAAAACTACAGCAGTTTTGATGTTTTTTCCCCCATAATAATGCACAATTATGAAAAGCACTTTTACACATATTCACATTTGACCTAATAGTCCAAAGACGGCCAAATCCACTTGTTTGCAGGTTGTGCTGATCTCCTTGCCTGTGGATATTTACATGTACTTGTGTGTAGTTGTTGTTCTCTACATATTAACACAACAGTAACTCTTCTGCATCTTTTCTTTAGGGGCTGTGTGGACCCCGTCCCCGTCAGGCTGCCAGTGTTCTCAAGGTATTTGGAAGAAGCTTCGTTTTCCTCAAGCTTCCAGAGCAAGCGGGCGAATCCTTCATAAACATTCAGGACCATTTTACTCTCTTACTTAAATGAGACAACACACTTTCAAATAAGGACTCTGATACACATAGAAAAATATTTACACTCACATGGTTATTTATCATACAACTCTCATTAAAAGTGATTTCTAAGGCAGTGAGAGCCTCTCGCTGCTGTGTGAAAGTGTGTATCTTGTCCTAACACACGCATTTGTAAGAGAACAATATGGTATAGAAAATCATCTAACCCCACATCAGAACTTGGTCAAACAGAAAATGTGCTCAGAATCACAATGTAATTTACCATTTTAACATCACACAATAAAACAGAGGTCTTTCTCCCCAACATCAGCCACATACCCATAGCTGAAGAAATGACAGTGGTAACTAATAATTCAACAAATAAAATTAAATAAGTCTTTATTCTACTATGAAAAATAGCTTGAACTGCCATGAGTTATTCTTACAATATTTAAGTTACAAATGCCATATGTAATTGAGCCCTTGCCATTCCCTGGAAGTCTATGGATGTAAATCTCCTTTTTCCGTTCAAAGTTTCCAAGCAACAGCTGTGCCTGAAGGTCCCCTATTAATCTCTCTCCCTTCTTGGGTCCTACTCACATGAGCAACACTGTCCAGGCCACGATGGCCTTTGACACTGCTTGAAATATCTGAAGTAGTTTACTTGTTAAGCTAACTGCCACCTTCAACATCACCAATCATGTATTTGTCTAACAATAATCTGGTGTTTATAAAAATAAAGTTCCCGAAGCTGAAGTCCTCAGACTTTTCTCCTCTGAGAATGCGTTCTTAAATACTTAGAAGTGATCAGGGGGCACGCGCTCTCAGGAACGAGACGGAGCACTCTCAGCTGTGCCTCCACTTTGCCTGCAGCAGGCACCATCTGACCTGCCCCACTGCTGCTGAGAGGACGAGAAAAGGTCACTACAGGTGCACTGTCAGGTGGTCTCCCGGCACACTGACTCAGGACACAGTCTGCAGTTGCTACTGAGTGGTGCAGACAAGGGTCTGAGTAGTTCAAGCTATTCTCTGACAGCTAAAATAAAGTTTTTTTTTTTTTTTTTTTTTTTTTTTTTTTTAAAAAGAACAGAAATAGAACTCCATTGCCTGTGCTCCGTGGTCAATTATGGGGGGGAAGGCAAGGGGGAAAGGAGAAACACCTCATTATCTTCTACCACCCTTTATTCTGCCCCCTTTTGAACTCAGATTCCAAAACAGAAACTAACAGAGGAAGTCATCTTCATGTGATTCAGATCACTGAAAGATGAGACAGTGTTTAAGTTGTATAAACGACTATCTCTCGGTAAAGGAAAATAAAATCTCTCGGAATTGCAACATCTCTAAACCTCAACCATTTAGAAACAGAAATGACAAATTACTTTAAAATGTGGCCTCCCCTCCCCTATCCTAAGCTCACCCCTCCACACACATCCACCCTGGGAGGGCCGCTGGGTCAACTCCAGCTCCTCTGCCCTTCTCTCATTTTGTGTTCAGTTCATTTTCCAGTTCTGTCAGTTTCCGCGAAGCTTTCACTTTATTGGACACATCTTGGCCTTGTGAAAAGAGACGCTGACGCTCTTTGAATGTCAAGTTTTCAGGTGCTCCAGAAATCCCAGGCAGATCTGCATCTTGGCTGCACAAAGGGGAAGTGTAAAGGTTATATGTCAAATGGAATTAGCTTGTCAATAATTATGCAAGTTTGCATAATGTAAATTAAGTGAAAGTTTTTTTTATTTATAGTTTATTGTTGTGGTTGAGGATATACACAGCAAAACATACAGCAATTCAAGTTTCTACATGCACAACTCAGTGACACAGATTACATTCTTCCAGTAGTGCAGCCATGCTCACACTCCTCTTCCAAGCTGTTCCTCCCCTATTAACACAAACTCACTGCCCCATAAGGTTCCTATCTAATGTTTTGAGTTACTCTTGTCAACTTGATCCCATATCAACAGATTGTAAAAGATCATAATGCTCAAGGCAGACATTCTTCACTAGTTAAGCTAAACTGCTGTTTGGTGTTAAGGAGGTGAAGGGGCTGGTTTTGGTTTAAGGTTTAAAGATTATTCCAAGGCCACAATTTTAGAGGTTCATCCAACCACTAAGGCTCCAGAAAGTCTGGATTCCATAAGCATTTGAAATTCTGTTCTACATTTTCCCTCTTTGGATCAGGATTCTTCTATACAATCTTTTTGATCAAAATGTTCAGTAATGGTAGCCAGGCACCATCCAGTTCTTCTGGTCTCATGGCAAAGGAGGCATTTCGCCATACATCCATTTCCTCTCCTTATTCCTAAGTAAGATTTTCAGTAAGAGACTATTCTTTGTTAAATGCTGCCATAACCTTTCCTATAATGAAAATTATTGGGACTGTATTTAAACCCACATAGAAAAAGGGCAGGGATGGTCTAATTACTAACATGTTAACTTCCTCCAGTCATATCTAGTTCTGAAAATGCTAACAGTTTTTAGCAAGAAGGTAATTCCTGTGAGTTAAATAAGCTGACTGAAGGGATATAGTTTCAAAATATAGCATTTTAATAAATCCTATGTGTATATGAGAGGCATCTATAAACATACTTAATAATAATTAGACCTATATAATAATGAATATACCTAACTTATAGTGTGATACCGATGATTTTCCTGATTCGTCTAACTTCAAAGCTGTGAGAACTGCCTGGGCAACAGAGTTCCTAATCATATCCCAGGTGAAGGCACTTGGCGTAAGTGCTGAGGCCACTGGGTTTGTAGCACTATTAGGGTGGGCCTTAGGGGGTCGAGAAGACACTCGTGTGTTGCCCCAACATTTCTGCCCTTCCCTGATAGAAGGGAACAGCAGCGTGGCCGCTGCCCTATGTCCTGGCTAGATGCCGGGACACCTGCACCACAGCGGGAAACAGCAGGATGGTGGCAATACAGAATAAAAGAAACCTGTATGTGCAGGCAACTTTACATAAGGAACATGTGAACTACTAGGAAGTTCCGGAATCCTAACCAGCCACTTGCAGCCTCACACAAAAAGCCATGAGGAATGGAAAAAGCAATTAGGTAAGAAGTTAGCAGCATGGCAGCTGTAAATACCTTTTAGACCGTTTGTCTCTTGGATCTCGGTAAACATCATGAGTGCTAACGGCTGTTCCAGTAGATCCCGTGTAAGAGTTTGGCCCTTTTCCATAAAAGAAAAAGTCACAGTTAGAGCAGCTGTATTATATCCAACACTCTACTGCTGATGAAGATGCAGTGCCACACAAAAACAGCCAACCTTAGTTGCTGAATAAGTATGAAAGCAAAAGGCCCTTCACCGTTAATAAAGGATCCACCCATTTAAAAATCGCATCTCTTAGTGGCCGGAGTAACCCAATCACTACCCTCAAAAGGTGCTCACTAAATGACCTCATGCCCTCTTTCACTAGAGAGGAAAACAATTAAGCCTTAGGTATTGATGAATATATAGATCCAAAAGGTTTACAACAAATAACACACGTAATTATCACAAGTTCAGGAGAAAAATCCACAGAAGACTTAATGAGGTGAACAAACCCTCTGGAACACACTCCTGACGCTAAGAGTCTTCTTACTAAAAATCACTGAGAGCAAAAAAGTGACCCAAAGACTAGGAACTAATCATAGGACTGAAGCTCCTCTTCCTGGGACAGCTATTGGTTTGTTTTTTAAAAATAAATGGCTAAAATTATTAAAACAAAATAAAATCTTAAAAGAAACTACCAAAAAAAAACTTAGCATTTAGATCCTAGTGCCAGTGCTGCAGATTCCAAAAGAGTGACAATGAAAAAAATAAGATGCAAAGTAGCGCAGCGTGACGGGAAGGAGACTGGCCTAAAAGTCGAACGCTGAGGTTATGGCTTCCATTTCTGCCTCTTGCTAGCTGTGCAACCGAGGGGAGGTTACTAGGTTTCCGCCCTCGTGACAGCAACACCTGTCCTGTCCACTGCAAAGGAGATGATGCAGGTAAAAAGCTTTATCGACTCTGAAAGTATCTAAGATACTAGTATTAATATCATATTATTAAAACCATAATGCATTAAAGCAGCATTAATGTATTTCTATCAATTGTAAAATCAGCAAGAAAATTTCACATTTGAAAAATCTTTTGCTTACAATATGTTGACATCGTTGGGTGCCACTGAGTCAATTTTTGACTTATAGGGACCCCACGTGATAGAGCAGAACTGCCCCATAGGGTTTCCTAGGCTGTAATCTTTTATGGGAACAGATCGCCAAGTCTTTTTCCTGAAGAGCCACTAAGCAGGTTTGAAATCACCAACTTTTCAGTTAGCAGCCAAGCACTTAATCACTGCGACACCAGGGCTACTTTATAATAATACAGGCTTTGGTAATAAACGCTTGAAATATTCTGCAAATATTGACATCACTGAGCATTGGGTTAGACAGGCCACAAAATTATTATAATGCTTCTGCATTTAAATTGTCCTTTTTAGACAAGTTGCACAAAAATGAATTTTTATGCTTCTTTTCTCTAAAAAGGACCTCTCGTGCAAACTCATGGGGTACGTTTTAGGTGAAGCTGCTGCTTCTCTGCCACCCCGTGGCACTGCATCTCCACTTGTCCCCGTGTAGCACAGCTCCCACAATTACCGTACAAAGAATCACCCTCAGCAAAGACTCAGAGGATCAGACAGGAACCCACCTCTAACTCAAGGTGACACAAGACAGCACTTCAGGGAAATTATCTGCAATGGTGGGATTTTTTTCAATTCTAATTTTTTTCTTAATTTTGTTTGCTTTTAAAAAACATTGTGTTGGATCTTTTGAGCTTTGCTTTACGGATGACACTAGCTTCTTCCACTGGTAAAAATTAATCCTTCAACTTTTTAAGACTTTTCAAATTTTTAAAACGTTCAGAGTATCAAATACTTTCAGCTGACTTTATATGAATTCATCCATTTCGCAGGAGCTTCTCAGAGCTGTGGCAGAGTATGCTGGAAGGGCTGCTCTACTGAACTCGGGATCTCCCGTTCCAGCGCACGTGCTCATTCCCTGCAGCACGCAGAGGAAGAAGCCAGGTGCAGACTGCAGAAGCGTGCTTCACCAGAGGCTCCCACAGAGAGGGAGCTGAAAAGAATGCACCGATGTTAGTGAGATGGAGATGGCAAGACCAGAGTGCAAACAGCTCTGTACTTTACGAAGGAAGTCTTCCAGGAAGCCCGCACAACCAGAGGCAGGATTAACCTGCTCCTGGGTGGAGTTTGGGGTGTGAGATAAAATCAGGGTTAGTAGTGTGACAGCCAGGGTGGTCAGAAGTGATGTCTAGTTACGGTATTCTCAACTGTCACCAAAACCTCCTCTGTGACATGCCACTTAAAAAACATTTATAGTTCAGCTTATAATTTGACACAAGGAGATTGCTGGCATCTCCCTTCAAAAATTGCTATTATTCCATAAATGTCTCTAAAAGGTATCAAACACCAGATATTTACAACAAAAGATTTACAAAAAGATGTAATTTGGCTTCCAGAGTGACTCAACCTAAATACTTTGTACTGAACCTTCAAAGAGAATAAAAGCTCTGATCCAGGTGGAAAAAAAGAATTCTGGCAAAGCCCACTTTCTATGTAAGAGTCAGTGTTACACTGGTTTTTAGATTACCTGCAAGTGGGACTGTAAAAGAAAAAGAAATCGCTTATTTTAAAAAGAAAGTAATTTTCAACTTCTTCCAAAACGGCTGAGTCCCTGCATGGTGTCACTCAGAACTAGGAGACTCTCAGGCTCTTTCAAAATGATGGTGCTGGTTGACAATGCTCACTGCCAGAACTTGATCCCCTTCAGGCGGTGACAGGAGCCTCAACTCAGGACCTTGCAGCCACAGGTCCGCGTTTTAACGTGTCGTCCAATGCTGGCTCGTAAGCCACTGCACATCTGGGGAACGGCCTCTGGGTCCTGCGTGGTCAGAAGAACTTGAGGCTCTGTGATCAGCTTAGAGGCTACAGCTAAGGCAACTGCGTGCTGACCACGGCTCACTATGAGGGCTGTGTGTGCTGAGACACAGAGTGACAGAGGTCAGTGACACGGGTCAGAGGAACAGGGGCAGGATACGGCCTTTCAGACTGACTCAGGTCCCTGGCCTGGCATGTGCAGCCTGGGCGTCAGTGCTGCTAGGCAGCACCATCACCTCGTTGGCCGGGGTGCTGTCAACTATGCCCACTGAGCCCCCCACTGAACAGGCGAACCTTTCCATAGGCTGTGACCTCGTGGCATTTAATCCAGAACCTAAAGCTCTACTTATGTTACATAACGGAAACTTAACATGTAACCACAGCACTAGCGATAAACAGAAATGTACTTCAGACACCAGTGTGCATGGAAAAAGGCGCTTGTTCAACCCAACGCGAGGATTATTTGGACAGCGGAGAATGAGAGCCAAGACCAACAGTACTTCAATCACTTTAGGGAATAATTGAGAAGGACTGATTGTTGAGAGCTGATCAAAGAAGTGGGGCTTTTAAAGCACAAAAGAGACTGGAGGGTTCTCAAACATTTACAGAAAAGCCAAGAACACAGACATCCGATTGGAGGCGGGGCATCACCAGCCAGGAGCAGGGGTCAGTGGGATGGGGCCCCAGCGTGCACTGTGATCCAGGAGGCACAGTGAGGACTGCGCAGACAGAGCTGAGCCTCCAATCAGGGAGACAGGAGAGGAAGTGACCAGACTTTATCTTTCCGCTCTACCTTTGGAGCCACTGGGAAGGCAGAAGCTCGGTTTTTTTGGAAGGGGCGGGGCTTGGCCTGCTTTGAGGACAGTACTGTTGGCTTTGACGGAAGGTGGCTGGAATGAGTTGGAAAGAAAGATGCCATCGGAGATGGGGCGCGGCTGGCAGGAGGGCTGCGGCTTAGGGGCGGTGGGAGGAAGGTTCCCGTAAGACTTTCTTGTGCTGGCGTACTTATCCTGACCTGCCAGGCCGGTGTCCTCCTCCTCCTCCTCCTCCTCCTCCTCCTCACTGTACGCAACAAACTTGGCAGTGTACAGCATGTCAGGGGAGAGGGCCTGCGTTTTCAGGTAGGAGGTGTGGCGCTGAGGTGGGGGAGGAGGAGCGCTAGGTGCGGGGGGCGGGCAGGGGTGCTGGTAGTCCCGTGGAGGCGGTGGTCTGCACAGACCCGGCTCGTCGGGCTCCAGCATCCTCAGCTTTGCCTCGTCATGCTGTCGGCGCCGCTCGGCCTCCAGGCGGCTGTAATACCCCTCTTCTTGGCGCCTCTGCAGGCGGAATAAACAGAAGTGAGTGTCAGGGGACGACAGGGCCCGCTCTCTACCCAGAGAGGGCCCCCCCCCCACAAGAGTAACGGCCACACACAGGGGGTGGGGGCAACACAACTACTGCCAGGGAGCCGGGCAGATGGACTTGGAAACGGCCTTCTTGAGACTTAAGAGCAAAATGCTGCTCAAAAGCATGGAGTATTCGAATGAATGTTCAGGTGCCTCCGGGCCCCACTCCTGGCTATGACATCTCTGTCCCCTCCAAGTTATCTGACTAGACTTGTCCAATTCTTTCCGCTCTTGATAAAACATTAACTTACCTGTTTCTGCTGTGTTTCAAGAGCAAACAAAAATAAAATAGGCTATTCCTGGCTTTCTAGAGCAGGCACTTTGAGGAGTGTGAACTTACACAGTTTTCCATTAAACACAAGCGGATTCGGAAGAGTTCACCCCTTGCAGGAAGTATGGGACCAGGCCATCTAGTTTACCCCAGGTATGCAGAGGGAGGCCAGCTAGGAGCTGTGGACACCATCGTTCGCTCCTCCAAAGCAATCGTCTACCCAGTGCACTCCCACAGTTCTTAATTTGTACTGCAGTCTCAGTAAAGGCCCCGACAGACACAATGAGAGCCAGGCGTTAACGGGAAGAGCAAAAAGAGATTCAAATATATTTTGACACACAGTGTACATTTCTTCTGACATACATCTGCACAAACTACAGTTGACAGTGGTGAAATTATCTTAACAATTAAAAAAGGTAACAGCACAGTTTTGTTAAAGATTAACATAAGTTTAGAGTACAAGAAAAAAGTAAGAAAGGGGATGGGAAAGATCAGACAGCATCACCTGCCTTAGCCTGAATAATGGTCAGTGCTACAGAGCAGAGTACAAGACATTTCAAATCCACTCATCCAAAGATAACTACTCTTAGGACCCTGCTGGCATAAGGATAACTAACAGCTTTCAGTCCCAATTTCAATTTTTATGCCTGTGTGTCTCACTACTACTCCCAGAGCTGCACAGACACACTGACAGACACTGAGGACACACACACCCAGACATTGAGAGGACACACACACACACCCAGACACTGAGATACACACACACACACTGAGGACACACACACTGACACACATACACCCAGATACTGAGGAGACACACACACCCAGACACTGAGATATACACCCAGACACTGAGGACACACACACATACATCTAGACACTAAGAGACACACACATTCAGACACTGAGGACACACCCACTGACACACATATACATATACACTGAGGAGACACACGCATACACCCGGACACTAAGATACACATGCTGACATGCACACCCACTGAGACACACACACACCCACCGAGACACACGCACACACACAGACACTAAGATACACTGACACACACACCCACTGACACATACCCAGACACTGAGACACATGCACGCATACTCAGACACTAAGATACACACACTGACACACACACCAACACACACCCAGAGACTAAGGAGACACACACTCAGACACTAAGATACACACACTGACACACATACCCACTGCGACACACACACACACACCCAGACACTGAGGATACACACACATCCACATGCCTACACTGAGGACACACCACACATACCCAGACACTAAGGACGTACACACACAGAGGACACACATACCCAGACACTGAGGACACACACTCATACTGAATACACACACAGACACACCCAGAACTGGGGACACACACACATACTCTGACACTGAGAACACACACACCTAGACACTAAGGACACACACACACACTCTTGACACTGAGGATACACACACTGAGTACACATACACACCCATATACCCAGACACACCCAGACACTGAAGACACACACACACAGACACTGAGGACACACATACACACACACTGAGGACATAAGCACCAATGCTTCACCTTCTGCAGGAGAAGCCCCCTGTGCAAACACCAGCCGCCCCCACCTCCTGGACCCGATGTCTGACTCCATCTTCTTGCTGTGCTGAGAAATCCTGAAGAGCAGACGGCTTTACCCCACTGTCCACATAAGGGAAGTGTTTGCTTGGGAGGTGGGGAATTGACTCCAGTGTGGCTTTGAAATCAACTGTCAAGAACCTCAGCATTACATGAGGGACAGGTACTTGGTAACATTTAAGGGGGAAACCAGAATACACCTCTAGTTATAGAAAAGCAGATACAGTGACATGACCCAAAGAGACTTGGTTCCACCCAAGGGGTATAATCTCTATGACAAAGCACACCCATCCATTTTGGACAGTCTATAGAAGAATAAGTTGTGGAGCTTCTTTTTACATTGACAGTCAGCTAGAGAAGCAGTTGTAAATTGCATGTGTCTTGGATGTGATCATGAGTTGTGAGAATGCATGTGCAAGTTTCTCAACATGCCAACACAACCTGACTGCTCTGTGGTGCCCCACTCCTGCAGCGAGCAGCCAGGCGCCAGTGAGGCCGGCGTATGTCTGGCCCTCACAGCGGCCCCTGTCCCAGCACAGGCTTTGAGTGTTGCACAGTGGATGGCATCTAAGTGGCCCTAAGCTGGGACAGTACATCCTCAAACAGCCAGGGGGAGTGTCCAGGGAGCAGCCAAAAAAAAAAAAAAGCGAGCCACCAAAAAAACTTAGCAAGTCAAGTGGCTCAAATGTCAAAAATCTGGAAATCTGATTTCCTTAGGAAGATCCCCAATCTTGATGTAACATTATGCAACTGAAAGACTCAGAGGGTGACCTAGTCCTGAGTGCTGAAGCCCTTGGAGAACACTCCAGAAGTTGTTCCGATACAACAGATACAACAGTAATACACTGTCAGAGATGGTGACGGTGCAGAAAACCTAACCGCTGTCAGAGATGGTGACTGTGTACAAGACCTAACCACCGTCAGAGATGGTGATGGTGTACAAAACCTAACCACCGTCAGAGATGGTGACGGTGAACAAAACCTAACCACCGTCAGAGATGGTGACGGTGTACAAAACCTAACCACCGTCAGAGATGGTGACGGTGAACAAAACCTAACCACCGTCAGAGATGGTGACGGTGAACAAAACCTAACCACCGTCAGAGATGGTGACGGTGTACAAAACCTAACCACCGTCAGAGATGGTGACGGTGTACAAAACCGAACCACCGTCAGAGATGGTGACGGTGTACAAAACCGAACCACCGTCAGAGATGGTGACGGTGCAGAAAACCTAACCACCGTCAGAGATGGTGACGGTGAACAAAACCTAACCACCGTCAGAGATGGTGACGGTGTACAAAACCTAACCACCGTCAGAGATGGTGACGGTGTACAAAACCTAACCACCATCAGAGATGGTGATGGTGCAGAAAACCTAACCGCCGTCAGAGATGGTGACGGTGTACAAAACCTAACCACTGTCAGAGATGGTGACGGTGCAGAAAACCTAACCACTGTCAGAGATGGTGACAGTGTACAAAACCTAACCACTGTCAGAGATGGTGACGGTGCAGAAAACCTAACCACCGTCAGAGATGGTGACGGTGTACAAAACCTAACCACTGTCAGAGATGGTGATGATGCAGAAAACCTAACCACCGTCAGAGATGGTGATGGTGTACAAAACCTAACCACTGTCAGAGATGGTGATGGTGTACAAAACCTAACCACCGTCAGAGATGGTGACGGTGTACAAAACCTAACCACTGTCAGAGATGGTGATGATGCAGAAAACCTAACCACCGTCAGAGATGGTGATGGTGCAGAAAACCTAACCACTGTCAGAGATGGTGATGGTGTACAAAACCTAACCACCGTCAGAGATGGTGACGGTGCAGAAAACCTAACCACCGTCAGAGATGGTGACGGTGTACAAAACCTAACCACTGTCAGAGATGGTGACGGTGCAGAAAACCTAACCACTGTCAGAGATGGTGACGGTGTACAAAACCTAACCACTGTCAGAGATGGTGATGGTGTACAAAACCTAACCACTGTCAGAGATGGTGATGGTGCAGAAAACCTAACCACTGTCAGAGACGGTGACGGTGAACAAAACCTAACCACTGTCAGAGATGGTGACGGTGCACAAAACCTAACCACCGTCAGAGATGGTGACGGTGAACAAAACCTAACCACTATCAGAGATGGTGACGGTGTACAAAACCTAACCACTGTCAGAGATGGTGATGGTGAACAAAAGCTAAAAATCACTGATTTCACACTAGGTAGGGGTCTTCACATTGTTCACTCCACTTCCATTTAAATGAGTCACAGAGTTTCTATCAATCTTACTCTTAGACTGTTCTGTACCCCAACAGATCTTATTAGTACAAAAAGCTTTCTAAAAGGTTTTTTTTTTTTTGGTGTGGGAGGTGGTATTGTCCTACTGTCGTTCACTGGACTATCAAGGAGGGACTTCTGACTGAAAATGGGTTTTGTCCCCATTAGACGCTGTGGCACTCGAAGCTTCTGCCTTCACAGAAGGGAAGTAACAGAGGAGAACAGCTTCTCCAGAAGCAGAGACAACAACGTACATCTTCTCAGGACAGACAAACACGAACTCACGGTCAGAGCCTCTCACATGGAGCCTCAGCTTGGAAACAAACAAGACGAAACGAGACCAAAGATCTGGAGAACAACATTGGCGAGTTTTCCAATTCTGACAACATGTGTGAAAATTATATTAGTTGAAAAAAAAAAAAAAAAAAATAACATCTGAAACTCATCATATTTATCAGATTACATACTAAACTAAATTATCCTAGATAACGTTTTATAAGCAATTTTGCTTTCTTTGACATAAACTGGAATTGTGAAATTGTAGTAAATCATCTATTTAAAACGTTCAGTGCTCACCGACTCTCTGACTGCATTCCTACTGCCTCTCATGGCTGAAACTCAGTTTTTAAAGTAACTGAACACACATCACAACAACAGCAGGGCCGTGCCCAGGAAGGATAACCGCCAGGGTGAACGGCCCTCTGCAGAGAGGCTCACGCTAATGTCTGTGAGTTCAGAGGCCTGAGGGAGACAGCTCAGAGGAGGGTCTGGAGACAGAGTTCAGAAGACAGGTAGCCGGGCCCGGACAGGGTGAGTTTCTGGTCCAGTCGTCAAAGCTGGGGCCCAGGCCCCACTCTGTTGTGAGCATCTTAGGTACCTATCGTGTGTACCCCCTCGCCCAGGCCAACCGCTATGCCCAGGCTACGTGGTACATTCTAGCTTCTTAGAGGACCAGGACCTTTTCCTCGGCGTCCCGCCTCCCACGCTCCTCTTCCTGCCGCCGGCGCTCCTCCTCCTGGCGGGCACGGTCCTCCGCTTCCCGCTGACGCATGTCCTCCAGCTGCTGCTGCCTGCGCCGCTCCTCATCCTGCAACTAACAACAGATCAACTCCACTTTCCACTCGGCAAAGCCCTCCCGGACCACACAGAGAGCACACAGGCAGGACAAGCAGACACACGCGCGCACACACGCAGAAAGTTAATACAAAACCACCGCTGGAAGACGATGAAATTGCACGTTTAACATCTCTACCGTTTGAAGTAAGTTATCTAAAAACAAATTTTGCTCTATACCCCAGGCTGTCCCCCATTCACTGTGGCACAAAGGAGGAGGAAGTGACCTCCTGCAATCAAGCACTAAACAAGCACGACTCCTTGGTTGGAACACGTTTCAGTTAGCCAGCTCATACAAATTATCAGACTCATACCAGAGGGGGACCACCAGCAGCCCATCTTCCCCGAGGACCCAGCTCCCAGCCCTCCTCCTTCTCTGGCCCTCAGTCATCGCCCCTCCAGCTCAGAGGGCCCCGCTCAGAGTCATGGAACGGAGACTCGGGGGAAACCCTATTCTCCCCGTCTTACTTCCACTACTTCTCTGCCAAGTAACTGCCCATCTCCCACTGGATGTGTCAAATGTCTGGAGACACGCTACCTACCTCCCAAGACAAAACATTCTATTTCTGAGAAGCTATGAGTCAAAAAGCTCTTATGTTGGCCAAAATCTGTCTCCTGATTGTTTTCTATTTTTGGTCATTCTAGTTCTGCCCTCTTGAGACACATTCAGAGTCTTTCCTTCATTCTCTCCAAATACTTAAGGATGCCTTATAATGTTCCTAAGACTTATTTTGTTTGTGGTTTTCAGTTCTTGATCATCCTGTCCACATTTCTCTATGCACTACAGGTTTTAAGTATCTTTTCTAAAAAGGAACCCCATAAAGGCACATCCCACTAATCCGGAACAGAACAAGGCTCTCCCTTTTGATCACCTGGATACAGCATAGCTATTCATGTTGCTGTAGACTAATACGATGGCAGCTTTGAAAACTCTGCATTCTCCAGTATTCCTCCCTGGGTACAGACCCGGGCTACACTATCGCACATCATCAGCTGCTGACCAGAATCTTCAAAATTAAAAGACAACTGAAAGCAATCTAGCTCAACCTCTACCCACTGCAAGAATCCCTTACATAAAATTCCTAAAAGGTGTGTTTCAATTTCTACAAAATTACTACTTATTCTATGAACTGTTTACAGCAAAAAATATAAAATGTCAACTTCTGGATTTGAATCGTGCTCATGTGTACGTTTTTTAAAAAAACTAGAACCAAAAACCCAACAACTTCACCTTTTCATACGTGTGGGAAACATGTTCTCTGTGGTGGGAATGTAATAACCTGCATCTTTAGGCTTCCTCTTGTGAACCAACAGTGATAAGGCATCTTAGGAACAAGTGAAAATGGCCTTCTCAGGAAGACAAACTCACTTTAGCATAACCTAGGCATAAGCCCAGGAGGGATGGATGTTAACAGAGCTGGCTGCTGGGGGTATTGCAGCAGGAGTAGACACTACTGATTAAGAGCTGAAGATGTAAGGATGAAGAACAGGAAGGAGCCTGCTCCCTGGAACTGGACAAGATGTGGACTGCTCCTACCCGAGCTCCGGCAGGAGGATTTACAGCCAACAGTGGAAAGATGTACCAAGAATTTCAGGGTCTTGAGAAATGCCTCTCAAAAAAGGAAAACAAACACAAAACAAAGCAAAAAAAAAAAAAGCCCAGCAATTAGAATATTAAAAGTTCTACAGAAAGGTTATTTATGGAAAAATATAAGACTACATTAATGCTATAGGGCTTTCTACTACTCAGTAAAGCACAAAGTAATTTGATTCTATTATACTCTTTAGACCTGACTAAAACAAAGTCTCAGCAAGAAAATGTAATACAATGATACACTCAATTAGTTCTTTTAAATATAATTAAAAAAAATTGTATCAGAACAATTATAATTCTCACATCCTTTTTTTGCAAATATTTTCCCTTAAAAAATCTTCGTTCTTCTCATTTTGGACGTTAATGAAGAAGGAGTCCCCCTTCTCCCACTCGGTCCATCAGTGACTGTTTCCAAGGAAAATCAATTTAACTGGGTGGCGCTATTGTAATTAAAGCAGCTCTTCCCACTGTGGAAAGCCTGGTGACGTAGTGGTTAGGTGCTACAGCTGCTAACCAAGAGGTCGGCACTTCAAATCCACCAGGCGCTCCTTGGAAACTCTATGGTGCAGTTCTACTCTGTCCTATAGGGTCGCTGTGAGTCGGAATCGACTCGACCGCAGTGGTTTCTGGTTTCTTCCTACTGTTACGTATTGCGTGTATTTTTATTTCCAAAACAGAAGTTATTCTGTTCTCCAAAGATATGCTGCTTTACTCCTTGCTCTCCTCCCAGAAAAGCACTAATGAGAGAGAATAGCAGCTCTTAACGTGCCTCCAAACAGCAGCTCAGCTTGGTGCTTTCAGTGTGCGATTCCTTATGTTCAGTGATGGCTGACGCGTGTTCTGACTTAGTTACAAGGCCAGTGAACACCCAGTGACACACGGCCTGCCACACTAACACTTTGGAGTTCAATCACAGTGACAAGGTCAGTGACATCCACTGACACACACCCTGGCACACTAACACTCTGGAGTTCAATCACAGTTACAGGGTCAGTGACACCCACTGACACACGGTCTGCCACACTAACACTCTGGAGTTCAATCACAGTGACAAGGCCAGTGACATCCAGTGACACACACCCTGCCACACTAACACTCTGGAGTTCAATCACAGTGACAAGGCCAGTGACATCCAGTGACACACACGGCCTGCCACACTAACACTCTGGAGTTCAATCACAGTGACAAGGTCAGTGACACCCACTGACACACGGCCTGCCACACTAACACTCTGGAGTTCAATCACAGTGACAAGGTCAGTGACACCCACTGACACACGGCCTGCCACACTAACACTCTGGAGTTCAATCACAGTGACAAGGTCAGTGACACCCACTGACACACGGCCTGCCCCACTCACACTCTGGAGTTCAATCACAGTGACAAGGCCAGTGACATCCAGTGACACACACGGTCTGCCACACTAACACTCTGGAGTTCAATCACAGTGACAAGGTCAGTGACACCCACTGACACACGGCCTGCCCCACTCACACTCTGGAGTTCAATCACAGTGACAAGGCCAGTGACATCCAGTGACACACACGGTCTGCCACACTAACACTCTGGAGTTCAATCACAGTGACAAGGCCAGTGACATCCAGTGACACACACGGCCTGCCACACTAACACTCTGGAGTTCAATCACAGTGACAAGGCCAGTGACATTCAGTGACACACACGGCCTGCCACACTAACACTCTGGAGTTCAATCATAAGGAGACGGGCTCACTGTTTTACATTAAAAGAACAACGAGAAGCCACTCCATGTAATGGGTAGTAGAGCAGCCTTGGAGTAGCTGCGCAAACGCTTAAGCGCTCGACTACTAGCTGGAAGACTGGTCATTCAAACCCACCCAAGGCGCCTCTGAAGACAGTCCTGGTGATTTGCTTCTGAAAGGTCACCACCTTGAAAACCCTAAAGAGCAATTCTACTCTGACACCTGGGGTCACCAGGAGTCAGAATCGACTCAATGGCAAGTAACGACAGTGACAAGTGATATTCTGAGGCATAGGTCAGCACCGATAAGGGAAATTCTGATAGAATGAAATCAAGACAGTTCAGAGTAAAGTCACTTCTAAACCAAAAAACTATGCTGGGATTTCAAAAGCCACCATGTGAGCTTGAACCAAGGTTTCGACACACTGATAGTTCACATTTCTAGAAAACTATCTTCATTTTTAAAAATAATTATCACATTCTTACACAAATAACACACGCCTTCTATGTTATGCCAATTTGAGCAGCACTTACAAAAATACCTCACAAGGAGAGGGCGTGGTTGGCAAACAAAGATAGAAGGCGCACGTTATTTGGGTAAAAATACGGTGTGCTGAGACGTCTGCTTGTAACTGTGTATCACAAATATACATTAACTTACATCTTTTCTATAGAATCTATTAAAGTAGACAATCATGTTTAGATAGCTAAAAAAAAAAAAATACGGTCCTTTACCTTTTGACATTTTCACTGAAAACAACTAAAATCTGCTAGCATCTTACTCTTAAATATTTTCTCCACAGACTTCTTCTGCTTATGTTCCCTCCCATTATAAACACTCACCCTGGAAAACATCTTTAAGGATAAAACCTGACACAATCCCGACTATGTCATTACTAAGTACTATCGGGTTTTGGGTGGAAACCCTGGTGGCGCAGTGGTTAAGAGCTACAGTTGCTGACCAAAGGGTGGGCAGTTCACATCCGCCAGGCGCTCCTTGGAAACTACGGGACAGGTCTACTCTGTCCTACAGGGCTGCTATGAGCTGGAGTCGACCTGACAGCAACGGGTTTGTTTTGGTTTTGGTTCCGGGACACCTGGGCTCAGTGCCTAGCCCTGCAACGTTTTAGCGGTTTATCTATGTAGCAAGTTCACTGGCCCACCTCCAGGGACCTTTTCCTCATCAGAACACAGTTGCTTTCACAGTTGTTGGGTGTATGAAACGGTAGTGCTGAAACCGTCGAGAACAGTACTAGACACTTGATAAATGTTAGCTCCCTCCCCTTAGCATAGCTCAGGTATTTGTTTTTTTAATTTAAAGAAAATGACAATTTTATCAGAAGGTGTAAGGTCTATAGCTTAGAGTCTGTCAGTGCTTTTCATATGTTCCTGCTGAAATGCCCCAGTGGCTGAGCCATTAAAGAGTCACCCCGAGTCAACGGTGTGGCTCCACCTGGCCCATACCTACTCTTGACCTTTTGAGTCAGCTGCTTTCTCTTAAAGGGTCACATGAACTTCGTGTGCTACTCCGTAATACAGACCTGCTGGTGATAACTAACACTTCTCCTCCTAATTCCCTAGGCAGAGCCACGTCACATTGCTGAGGTGCACCATGCGAATGGGCTACCTGCTACCTCCCACAGGTATGTTTCCCTGGAGGTAAAACTCTTGAGATAGTTTTCCGTCTGACTCTTCCTTAAAATTTTTATAAGGCTTTTAATTCAACCCCTTTGGTGCCTGGGATGTTCCATTTCCACAATCCCACCTGAAGACCAGACAGGAAAGCAACATCTGCGAGAAGATTTAGCTTAGGTCTTCAGGAAGGGAAAATGGAAGAGCAGCCGAGCTCTCTAAAGAAATGACCTCACTGATAGGGAGCTGGGACTGCCCCAAGGTGGAGGCATTTCTCCTGCCAGTTACTGTTATGGGCTGAACTGTATCCCCCAAAAAGAGACACACTGAGGCCCTAACCCTATACCTGTGAACGTGTACCTGCGACTGTTCTTTTATACCTCAATAGGGTGGGTTCTAATCCTAACCTCATATGACAGGTGTCTTACAGTCAAGGACAACTGCTGCAGATGACCACTAACACGTGGGTAACAAGACTAAGTGGAGACCAGCCCCCAGGAGACCATCAGGGCAAACACTTTCTAGTTGGAAGATGGTCCCTAACAAGAGTTTTATTAGGAGGCATTTTCTGTGTAGTAGAAAACCTTGGCTAGGGCCTCAACTCTCCCCCTTATCATGTGTGTTATCAGATCCCAGCCCAAAACCCAGTGCCCTCAAGTCAATTCTGACTCATAGCGACCCTATAGGACGGAGTAGAACTGCCCCATAGAGTTTCCAAGGAGCGTCTCTTAAATACTGAATCTGCCTTTCTGCTGCACCCATAACACAGGTTTGTGATGCAGGCAGGGGCAGGCAGACCGCAGCACCACACAGACCCTGAACAGTGTCTGGATTGCTCTCTCCTGCAGGGCTAGGAGGTGTTTCAGGGCCTGGCAGTTTGTGGTGGGGACGCTGGCTGCTGTGCTGAGGACAGGCTATAAACAGAGTGGGGCTGGGCAAGGTCCAGGGAAAAAAAGGCTTCTGCAGGAATCCAGCAGGAAGAGGTGGCAGCCCAGGCCAGTGGATCAGATTCTAGAAAGTCAGCCAAGGGACTTTTTCAGCAGATGTGTTGAGGACTGTGAGGTTTCTGCTGAGCAGCCCAGGAACCACCTGAGATGAGGGCTGCAGAGAGCTGGCGACAGAGCGGTGGGGGCTGCAGAGAGCTGGCGACAGAGCGGTGGGGGCTGCAGAGAGCAGGTGGCAGTGGGGTGGGGGTTGCAGAGAGCAGGCAGCAGTGGGTGGGGGCTTCAGTGCGCAGGTGGCAGTGGGGTGGGGGTTGCAGAGAGAGGCTGCAGTGGGGTGGAGGGCTGGGGTTCAGTGTGAACCTGTAGAACTGGAGAGGGGAGATATTAAAAAGAACTGGACAGACAAGCCTCTAGTCTGCAAGGGGTGTGGCTGGAGTGGGTGTAGCAGGAAAGGAGGGAGACAGATGGAGAGAGGAGGTGGAGGGCCAGGCAGCCTGTCGGGGAGCACAGAGAGGAGCTGCCACGCAGCCCCGTCTGGGCAGTCAGAGCCCAGTGACAAGGCCTAGGGTGCCACCAGCCTTGTGATCCTGAGGAGAGGATTAACACAGAGACAGAAGAGGTTCTCCCAGGGCTACAATTCTATACCTGAGGATGTTATTGACAGGAACATGAACGTTTACTGGGAATGGGGCTAGAAACGTTTACAAGCATCTGACGGTCAATGCTTAAGTCAAATTTTTCTCTTAAAAGAAAACAAAAAACCTATCACCTTTTTCTCTGAAATAGAACTCCAAGTGTAGCCCATATCCTTAAATATTATCGTTCATTTGCCATATAAACCAGAGGTGCCACCGTCCCAGATGCTGCCTCTGTGGGGCCTGGTATCCAGGATCCCGACCAAGTGCCTGCTGGAACAGCCTCACTCTAGTGGGTCAGCAAGCTAGCTGCCTGCCTTAGGGACACCTCAACACAACAGGAACTAGGGAGAAGAAGTGTTTTTTTTTTTTTTTATCATCTTTGTCTCAAGTAAAAGAAATGCAGGTTTCAGAAAAAGGAGAGAGTAGTTATTTGGTGGAAAGACCACTGAAGTGAAACCTGGACACAGGGGTTATTTGAAGTGCCCTCTGGCATGATGGCTCACTGCATCCCAGGCTGGCCGGAAGTGCATCTGGACCCAGAGGTTATTTAAAGTGCCCTCTTGCACTGGCTTGCTGCATCCCAGGTTGGCCGAAGTGCACAGGCCTCAGGGTCCGTCCTGCAGTCAGCACATGACTGTCCAGAGGGGCATGTGTCCAGTTGTTAAGCGCTGTGGGACCACACGGCTGACCAGACAGCCTCAGTACTGATATTCAGCCCAGGAAATGACATGAGAATGTGATCAGAAACGTGTTTTGGCAGGCTATAAATTGGTATGGCTAAAAGCTAAAATCCATGTGTTATTAATTAAAAAATAAATAAATCTGTACTGGAAATCTCTGTCAATAGTTAGGCTGTAAGTGGCAAACTGTGTCAACCCCATTTCAACTGAGTTTCCAACAATTTAGTATTTTAAACACAGTTCTAAAGCAACAAAAATGAAATGGATTACTTATTGCAAAATTCTTTTCATTTGCTCACACGTTATAACTACATAAGGGTACACAGAATTGGTTCTATGACTAAAACTAAGAACAGGTGAAAACCATAAACAAGCAGTAACACTTAAAGCTAAGGGAGAGAAGCAGTGAGGAGACCTAGGACATTCAAAGGCATGCTTCTAGAGGCACTCAACTATGCACCTGGGCTGGCCACCCCTATGGGGAGCCGGGGCTACTGAGAACACAGAACAACCATCACTGAAAGAAAAAGAAACTGAGACAGGAAAAAAGTACCAAAGGCAAAGAAACGAGAACATACCAAATCTAGAACAGAGATTGCTGGCATAGCAGTCTGCTGCAGGTAACAGAGAAGGAAAAAAAAAAAAAAGAAAGATGAAGTGTGAAAAAAAAGTTAAGTTCAGCCCTGTATTCCTTGCCACTGGCATTTTTGTTGCTATCTTACTTCACCTGTTTTTGAAGGGCAAGCCAATGAGAAAAGTAAAGTACTATAAACTAACTGGTAGTATCAGAAACAGAAAAACGTCCACCTGGTATCAAATATTTGAGTTTCATCATTGAGGTACACAGAAACTAAAAAAACAAAATTTACCTCAGCTCTCTTACAAGACTAATGTTAATCTTAATCCAAATAATAATAAATACACATGTACTTTAAAAAAATTGTCTTCAGCAGCTTTCCAAATACCATAATTCATACTCAGAGGCCGTGCAATTTTCAGTGTTTAACCATTTGGAAAAAGTCTGACAGACCTTTAATAAAAATTTAGTCTTCACAGGAAAGAATAATTACAGAATTATTACAGTGTAATTCCTAGTTTTTCACCATTGTTGGAATATAGTTAAAACAACACAAAAGAGTAATCTTACTTCCCAGCAACAAGAATTTTATAATCAGAGTGTGTGGATATAGGAAAGATAAACCTGTCTTTCTCTTGTATTTTGGAGGTGGGACAGGCAAGGCCACTGGTACAGTTACCTTTTCAATGGCTCACCCTATGACGTCCCCACAGTGACCCTGGCTAGAGAGGAGGGAATCACACAGGACAACAGCAAGCACAGAAATGACAGTTTTAGGTACTGGCGGGAGCAGCGAGGGCCACACAAAGTGAGAGCTGTTGAAGAGATTCTTACAGTAAAGCACATATTCATCAAATCGCTGCTTTTTCAAACAAAATAACACTTCTGGTAAATCTAGTCATTCTTATGGAAGTCACTACTAGTGTGCTGGAAAACAATAATAACACGATCTAATAGTGAACATTTAGGCCTTCATGTAAGAAACTGTCTCAAGAGGGACTCTAGCTGACTTTTGGAAAAACGACACACACACAGGCTGAGTGTAGGTATGTAAGAACTGTGTGTGCACGTGACTCTTCAGGAAACAGTCCACAAGGCACATGGAGAAGGGCCGCAAAGCTGGGCGCCGGGTCTGACCCTGGCTAGCTAAGGCTCCGTGTTGTCAGGAGACAGCAGGCCCACGGTGTTCCTCGTGGGGTTGTTGCTGCCTTGGGCTTTTAGTATAGACAGCATTGGACGACAACTGGCATGAGAAACAGAACCCAAACGATAGGAAAAACAAGCTCTTGGCTGTCTTTCCTCTGAACACTGCACTGTGTGATTTTTTTAAAGATCCCTAGAACGTATGAGCAGGAAGTGGTCGGCGGCACCATCCTCCAGTTATGGGGAGCGCTGCCGGCTCCTGGAAGCGTCCTCTGCTGACATCTCTGCCAACAACAGAGGTAACAAAGCATCTTGTTTTCCTCTCAAATTTGGCATTTTGACAATTTATAGCGTTAAACTATTTAAGTTTTACTTTATTTGAAAGAAAAAAAGTAGCTAATTTTTATAATATGGAAGAACTATGAATAATACCGTAAGTTCTCAGTATCTTTACACTAAACTGAAGTATAGTAGTCCCCCTCATCTGCGGTTTTGCTCTCTGCAGTCTCAGTTACTCTCAACCACAGCCCAAAAACGTTCCATGAGTACAGACAGAGCACGATGAAATCTCGGGCCGTCCTGCTCCATCATTCCTTCATTTTTATGATAGTATACTGTTAAAACTGTTCCATTTTATTATTAGTTATTGTTAATCTCTTACTGTGCCTAATTTGTAAGTAAAAACTTTATCATAGGTTGTATGTATAGAACAAAACACAGTATATATAGGGTTCAGTACTATTTATCCCGTGTAGATAAGGAGGGAATACTGTAGAGTTGTCATTAATTGAATACATCCACTTGCTTCATCACCAATACAACTACTATGAAGATTCTATTCCTGGCAATGACATTAAAAACTTAAATTTGATGTCCTAAGCAGTTTCCTTTGTTAACCACCATGAAGTGCTGATGATCGGGATCTGGGGCCAGCAGATGGCCCATCACTTGTTTTTGTAAATAAAGTTTTATTGGAATACAGTCACATCCGTCTGTTGACAAATGGGCTACGGCTGCTGTTGTGCTGTAATGGCAGAGCTGAGTGGTAGTGAGAGTCTGCGTGGCCCACAAAGCCTAAGATATTTAGTATCTTGGCTGTTAAGAAAACATCTGCTGACCCCTGATCAAGATCATTACTAATTATTAGTATACTCTTGTGGTTTCAACTAAAGGTAACTATGCATTTACTAACTAAAACAATTTCATGTTCCACTTAAGTTCTCAGCCTCACAGCCCTGGCTTACTCCTGTGACACTAGCTGACACCGCATGTCTTGAAAGCCCCCCGTCGAGATCAGAGCTCCGGCCTCTCTGGTGGCCAGGGAGCTACGATGGGGGCACGGGAGCCCAACCGCGAAGAACCCTTTACCCTGGCTCTCCTCTCGGCCTCCAGGCGCTGCATGACCAGCAAGGTGTCCATGTCGTCGTCCTCCTCGTCCTCGTCATCCTCGTCCTTCTGCTTGGACTCCTGCAGCCGCTTCTGGAACTGCCACTCCAGCATGAGTTTGCGGAGACGGTCGTTCTCCTCGGCAGTGCGGTCGGGCTTGCCCTGCAGCTCCTGGATCTCTCGGCTCAGCATGTCCACAATGTGCATCTGCTGCTGCTTCTCCAGCTTCTCCTTGGCGTCCCGCTTCCAGGGGTCTGGGGACAGGCTGTCGCTGGATGACAACTCCTCCTTGCTGATGGTGATGTACTGCAGGTCCCGCCGCTCGATGGTGCGCGGCTGCTGCTGTGGCTGCAGCTCGCGGATGACGGTCTCCTGGGGCCTCTGCAGGGTGGAGGGCTTCTCGGGCTTCACAGGCTGCATGGTCACAGGGGAGAACTGTGCAGGGTTCAGGGACTGTGTGCGCATCTGGCCCAGCTTCCGTTCCTGCTCCCTCCGCTTCCTCTCACGCTCCTCTTCCAGGCGGGCCTTTTCCTTCTCGTACCACCGCTGCTGCTCTTCTCTCTTCTTCCGCTCTGCAGTGGCCACCTGGGCAGACAGGGCGCCCACCTGGCCAACAGAGGGGGGTGGTGGCAGAGGCAGGTCCATTGGCAACCCGTCAAAGTCACTGGCATAGTGCACTGGGGGAGGTGGAGGTGGCGGGGGTAGGTCTGTGCGGATGGGCTGGGAGATGGCCACCGGGGTCGGCTGGATGGCAGTTGGCGTTTTCCAGCGGCCAGGGCCACTTTTGGTTAAAGTGGACGCAGGAGTGACAGATTTAGAGGAATGGTTCAGGTGCTCTTGGCTCGATGTGCTGGACTCCACTGAGGAGCTCTGGTTTATCCACATATCACTGTCCGACTTTCGATCCTCAGCTGGTGCTAGTCGATGCCTCTCGAGCTGGTACGCTTGGTCGTCTCGCAGCTCTTCCTGGGAACGGGTAACACGCTGGAAAACAACAAAAACTGTTACACTTCAGCCACTTATCTGAGGGCACTACTAAATATTCATAAACATTTTATCTTCAGGGAGAAAAACTACTAAGACAACAGAGTGCACAGAGCAGGGGCTGAAGTCTAGCCTGGCAGCTCGCCGGCTACATGGAACAACAGTGCTTTCTCAGTGAGTTTCTTTATCTCGTGAAAAGCAAAAGTTGTACTTTCTCTCTACATGATTGCTAAAAAGGTAAAATAGGTGGAAAAAAATCAGGCCCTTCCTCGACCGTGCCCCTTCCCTTCCACCACTGCTTGCACACGTCTGTGCAGGACCAGTCATGTACTGCTGACTCCGAGAGCATGGGGGGTGGAGGGGGTGAGGGGTTTAATCTAATCATGGGAGAAGCAATGACAACAACGTCTCCAAGGCAAAGTTCTAATGACTATCAAGAGTAATTATTGGATTTTAACCGTTTGATCAATCCACAAGCTTAGGACTGGTTTTAAGGACTTCTGATAGAACTATGCATACTAGAGCAAAAAAAAAAAAAAAAAAAACACAGGTCAAATACATCCGGATACTTCTGCTCTCATCTCAGTAGGTACAGGGCATAGTTGTGTCAATCTGTCAGACAAACAGAGACAGGCGGCTGGGGGTACACTTTGGTCAAAGGGCTCGTCTCCAGTCTGAAAACAGCAACCCTAAAGGAAGTCAACTGGCAAGTGATTCACTATGACTCAAACATGCTTTTCTCCTGCCCTGTTAGTGAACAGTACATTAAGATGTAAATCCAGAAAATAAACCAACAAAATAGATAAAATATCACTAAAAAACTAAGTAGTTGACCAAAAAAATGGAAGATTTACCCCCAACATTTTCCCACATCTTTACTTTATACACAGAAATAGCTTCCTGATTACTGGGTATACAGTCTACAGACCAAATAAAAACATCATGAAATTTCCTGGTATCTGTAGAACAGACACTTCAAAAGTATAAAATTTTGGAGCCCAGGCCTTCAGACTATACTCCTGCAATTCCTCTCTGTTGCAGCACCTACCGACTTAAAGGCTGGTATCTATGTTAAGCAAGCAACCTGGCTCCGGCCCACCTCAACAGCCTAGACTCTGCTACTCTGTCACTTCCACCCTCTGTTCTCCCACACAGACACTCCAGGCTCTCCACCCACACATGTTCACAGCTATTCCCTCTGCTGTCCAGGGCCCAGGGTCCAGCTACACCTCTCGAGTGGCCCTGGCTGTACGTACCATGTGCCTGTCTGTCTGACCCCACCTCACCATAAGCTTCAAGGGCAAGGCCAGGAAGGGCAGGGCCAGGGCAACTTCTGATTTCTGACATAGACAAGTATGAGATGTACCCCCCGGGTTCCATTCCCCACTCCCAGAATCAGTGAATTTTTCCTTACAAACCGCGGTTAAGGCTTTCCATGACTGATGTTTCATCATCAAACACTAAAACAACAAAGAACCCCTCTTCATATTAAGTATTCCATCCTGCCCCGTTTTCCTCAGATGCAACCACAAAACCATGAAAGAAAACATGAGACGCCAACAGCAACCCTGCTCTACAGAAAATGTCAACTGTGTCTCAGAGGCCACTATGTCCACCCATCAGACCAGTCCGCTGCATTCCTTTAGGGTTGAAAAAGGTTTCTCACCTGAATCGCAATACCGGAATGGTTACTGTCTGTGTGCATGTGTGGCTTATCCTCATGAGTTGGCCACTGGTTCTGTGGAGGACCCATCCGGTCCTGGGACTTGGACGCGGGGAACGTAAAATACTCTCTGGGGTATGTCTGCGTGGGAATGGGGTATGCTTCAGGCCTGGGTGGAGGGGTCTGCTCCTGGGAAAGGCAAGAACAAAGGAGAACTGGCTCTCACAATCTGTACAATGGGCTTACTGAATTCCAATTATTTACTTCAAAATAAAAAGTAATAACTTTAAAAAAACGTGTTAAAAATCAGTGTTCGATTCCATTCAGAGAATAATGATCAAACATTTATTCTGCCAAGACTTATTAATTTAAAACTAATTTACTTGACTACCAAAAAAAAACAAAAAACAAAATCCATTGCCGTCAAGTCATTTCCAACCCATAGCGGCCCTAGAGGAGAGAGCAGAACTACCCCATAGGGTTTCCAAGGCTATAATCTTTACAGAAGCAGACTGCCACATCTTTCTCCCACACAGCAGCTGGTTGAGTTCGAACTGCCAACCTTTTGGTTAGCAGCCGAGCACTTAATCAATGCATCCAAAATCAAAAGATTAAATACTGCAAATTTGTCAACTATGTTCCAGCTAATCTACAGAGTAAACATTTTTTGGGTAACTTAGCCATCCTAGAGGAAGCCTATGTATTTAAGTGCAGTAGGAAGCTTTTCGCTTATCTCTTCAGACCTCAGTGCAGAGGTTTCCAGTAGAAACCGACGTTATCTTAGCTGTCGTTCCCGTGGCATATGTGTGTTTCCCTCCAGGACTAGGGGGCTGGTCTGTTGGACGCAATCAGGAAAAGAAAGTTTAATGTTAAGCAGACAAACAAATGGAATATAACAACGCTCTTTACAGATAACCATGTCACATTCATCTTCCTACTGTAATGTAAGCGAGGTGTCTAGCTCACAGAGATAAACACAGAGGTGAGGCATCAGGCCCCCCATGTCCACGCCACTGCTCGGGGGACCCCAGCTGGGGCAAGTGCTGTGCCCGAACGCCGGGGGCCGGCCAAAGCGGCGGCTGCATGAGCTACCAGTCTCTGTTGCATATTCTTCCTCTTTTTTCCTTACACCATTACATAAAAATGGACAAGCCACCGACCCTCCTGCTTGCTGGTAGTCTGCTGCCCCTGCGGCGGCTGCCCCTGCGGCGGCTGCCCCTGCGGCGGCTGCCCCTGCTGCAGACACAACCACTGGATCTGCCTAGAGCATGCGCTGAACCATAAGGCTCCCAGCTTGGTTCTGACTCTCGCTGAAGAGCAGCGGTCTCCACGCCCTGCAGCGCCCAGCCTCACTCTGATGGGGACCCACGCAGGCACTGGGATGCAACTGGAGAGAATTTAAAGACAAGAGGACAGAAGGCAACTCTCACTTGCTACGTTGGGACTGGAACGGTGATCAGCCCTATTCTTCATCAGCCTGTCATCGCCCGGCAGTTTCTTCGGTTCGCTGTACTCTGCCCAAGGCAGCTGAGGGCTCTCGGGGGACCCATTCTGAGCTGAATTATTATAGAGCTCAAAACCTTCGCTCTTTGGTCGGGGTTTACCTGAGCCACGGCGATCTGAAACTGAAATCAAAGCACGGTCAAGAATTCATTTGTTAAGAGTTTGTCTTATTTGAATTATGAATTACCCTAATTTTACAATGTCTAAAATTCTCTAAGAACTTGTTATTAGTGTAAGAAATAGGTGGTTTTTATTTAATGGTAAATATTTCCATAGACTCTCCTAAAAACTTTCAAATAAACGTATTTTTTAAAAGTACATTTTCAAAGGCTATTTTCTCATAAACTGAAACTATCTCTTCTAAGTATTAAAACTACTTTTGAAGTTTTTTTTTTTACTAATAGATACTATACTTCCCACACATCTTAAAAAGTAGCTAATTTTTCAGTCTCTCTGGGTCTTATCCTATGATCACCCATCACGTGATGCGTTGTTCAGCTCTCCGTTTATCACTCGGTTTCGTATCCTCTGGCTTTATGACCCTATTTACTACCTACTTTTAACAGCTTCCCTCTTTGATTTCCAACTCTTCACATCCAGTTTGTTTCTTCTAAATGACGTTAAACTAAGAAATCAGACAACCAAAATATGACATTTTGTTATGCTAAAGCACATGCATCACACAAGACACGGCTGCTCAGGCTCCTTTTTTTTTCCCTAATAAGCACGTGGTTCAGGTGCTCAGATGCCTCTCTGTTAGCTGCCATCAGGAGCTGGCCTGGCTGTGCGGCTCTGACTGCCCAGACTTCTGACTTATGGGGATGAGGGCTGCCGTGAGGCCCTACCAGAGGGCTAGGCACACGTTTAGCAAAGTGCGTCATTAGGGTTAATCCAGGAGGTATTTCATGATTTCAGAGACAATGTGAGTCGTCCTGGTTTTCTAACCAAGTCTTTAAAAAGCCTTACATTTATATTGACTTTACTCTGAGATTTTTGATGATTTTCAAAACCATGGTTTCCATATGCAAATTACTTTATTCAAGAAACTTTGTTGCTTAAAGTGAATTACATATGACTGGATGTTCATGTCCTGTCTCAGCAAACGCAGACTACAGCAACCACTCTCAATGTGCGTGTACCGTCACTCAGTGAAGGGTTCTATACATTCTCTAAAGCCCTGGTAGTCTGCCTGCTATCAAAGCTGGGAATTATCCACACACGAGTCCACCCACCACTGCCGTCTACTGTATGCCAGGCACATGGAAGCTCACCAGCAACGGGACACTCAGACAGACGGCAGGTTAGCCGGCTCTGAGGGGAGGGACCCCCAGGTCACATGGCCCACATCTGAAGCCTGCTTCTAGCAACCGATAGATAGTATCTTGGGCACCGTATGCAACTGCTCTCATCCTCAACTTCCTGATCTTTAAAACTGGAATAATGGTAATACTGACTCCGTAGGTTTGGCTGAGTACTAGAAGAGGCACCGACTGGGAAGTGTCTGGCTTACAGGAAGTGTTCAGTAAGAGTCAGTCATGGCAGCACAGGAGCAGTCAGTTATTTGTAAGGAGTCCTTACGTCTTTGCATCATTGGAGACGGCTGGTTGAGCAGTGTAGCAAGGCCGTGATAAATCGCTCCTTGTTTTGCCACTTCTAATGTCACCACAGAGCTTGTTCTTGTCATGAGTTCTGCTGCCCTAGGAAGAGAGCCATCACAAATGTCAGGAGGGTGTCATCCAGTGTCTCCTGTTGCCACGGTGGCCTATGACCACGGCCGTATCTGGCAGCTTCGCCTGCTCTTCTGGGTGGTACTCTTGACTTTCAGGTAATTTTTAAAGGAAGAAGCAGGCATGCAGGTAATTTAACTACCAAAACCTGAGAACACATCTATTATTATATCAAGAATAATAAGATGACATTCAGAAACTTCAAGAAGTACACAGTATTCTTTTTAGTTTCAAAGAAACTGTTCCAGGCCAAAATACATATTTATAATCTGCTAGCAAATGGAATGTCACATACACTAAGAGTTTTACACTTTAAAAGATGAAAAGAATATGACTTTTCAGCGTTATTTTTCATCTTCCAATTCCAAGATTTAATGCCAAATATCATCAAAAACTGCATAAACTGCAAGCATAGATCGTCAAACAAAAAGTCATACCTCTCCTGAGACAGTCCTACCAGACTCCGCCCGTCCACACTGAGGAGCTGGTCACCTGCAGCCAGCCGTCCGTCCTGTTTACACCCAGAGGGTTGCGTGTGTGTGAGCCCGTGTGTGTGAGCACGTGTGTGTGAGTGTGCGGGTGTGAGTGAGTGTGCAGATGGGTGTGCGTTAGGATGTGGGAATAGCAGAGGGGAGAGGGGAAGAACAAGAAAAGGTAGTTAGTACATACTGTACTCATTCTTTCACAAATTTTTTTCTTTTTTAGCAAATGTTACATAGTGTTTCATAACTAAATCTACCAGTGGATTATCTCACACCACTGGTTAAATGCACTACGCTGGAAATTTACATTTTTAAATTTATACTAACCACATCTGCAGCGCCTCCTTTGACAACAGATTTGACATAGATTCCGAGTTTATCCTGACCCGCACCCTAAGCAAAAAGAAGAAACACCACACTGAAAAGGGTGCAGTAGGAAAGACAGCACTCAGTACAGCAGCACCAAACAAAACCACCACACGTACACGGACAGCTGTGACAAAGCCCTGGTTTTTCTTTCTGCGTGCAAATTAGGACGATAAAAACTATATTAATATATCAAAACTGTATTCACAGCATCAACTTTGTATTTGGTAAAATTAAGAAACTAACAAGAAATGTTACTATTTTGTTTTTGAATTAAAAAGAAATACACTCCTGAAGAAAAAAAATCAGTTATTAATTAATCAGTTGATGTTGTTGTTGTTGTTGTTGTTGTTAGGTGCTGCTGAGTGGGCTCCAACTCCAACTCATAGCGACCCTCTATACAAGAGAACAGAACGCTGCCCGCCCCTGCACCACCCTCCCAGCGGCAGGTAGGGTTGAGCCTACTGTTGCGGCCACTCTGTCAGTCGATCTCGTTGACGGTCTCTCTCTTTTTCCCTGACCCTCCACTTTACTAATAAGCATGATGTCTTTCTCTAGGGAATGGTCTGTCCCGATGACATGTTCAAAGGAAGTAAGCTGAAGTCTTACCATCCTTGCTTCTGAGGGGCATTCTGTCTGTACTTCTTCCAAGACAGATTTGTTTGTTCCTCTGGCAGTCCATGGTATAGTCAATACTCTTCACCAATACCACAATTGGAATGTGCCAATTCTTCAGTCTTCCTTATTCACCGTTCAGCTTTCCCATGCATGTGAGGCGACTGAAAATACCATGGCTTGGGTCAGGCGCACCTTAGTCTTCAAGGTGACATCTTTGCTTTTCAACACTTTAAGGAGGTCCTTTGCAGCAGATTTACCCAATGCAATGCATCAGCTCATTTCTTGACTGCTGCTTCCATGGCTGTTGATTGTGGATCCAAGTAAAATGAAATCCTTGGCAACTTCAATCTTTTCTCTGTTTATCATGATGTTGCTCATTGGTCCAGTTGTGAGGATTTTTGTTTTCTTTATGTTGAGGGGCAAACCATACTGAAGGCTGTGGTCTTTGATCTTCATCAGTAAGTGCTTCAAGTCCTCTTCACTTTCAGCAAGCAAGGTTGCTTCATCTGCATATTGAAGGTTATTAATGAGTCTTCCTCCAGTCCTGATGCCCATCCTTCTTCATACAGTCCAGTTCTCAGATTATTTGCTGACCACACTGATTGAATAGGTGTGGTGAAACAACACAACCCTGACCCACACCATTCCTGACTTTAAACCACCAAGTATCCCCTTGCTCTGTCTGAACAACTGCTTGATGAGAAGACTAAAACAGACTTGGAATCCAGAAGGCAGTTTGAGAATGTGCTAAATAGTGAACTAAAAACCACTTTTAATGATATATGCTATTAATCATCTTAATACAAAATGTAATTTACCCTTGTATTTTTATATTCCAATATTTACACAAGGGGAAAAAAAAACCCTGCATGTGGCAAACACTGAAAAGGAAACAGTAGGAGAGAGACGTGCCACCACACGTCGACAAGGCTGGCGACGGCCGCATGCACGCAGCAGAGCCTTGGCACACGTCGGAGCAGCTCTAGCAGATGGAGTGGTTTCCGGGTGGCAAGGCAGGCAGATACTGACGATGACACCAAGTGAACCAGGACGCGTTTGGACAGATGATGACAGCGCAGTGAAAACAGTGTACAGGATGTGTTATGTTTCTTGTACGAAGTTGCTGTTTGCCTGTTCTTTATCTGGGTCTTATTTGTGAAAGGTTTCCCCCTGCTGTCGAAAGTGTGTGCGTATAGTAATCAGGACTTACTTCCTCTGCATTGTTGTCCTTTACCATACTGTCACTGTCTTGAAACCTTAGAAAACGGATCAAGTACGACGTGACATGTGGCTTACTCTGGAAATACGCTGCGCCTAGGGTGGAGTTGGTCAAATGAGGGGATATCTGAGCTGTGCCCTTTTTCAAGTGGCTTTCTTTAGGAACTGTCAGCACGTTGTTGAATGGAAGTGTAACTCTGCGTGGACTAAGGACAGTCAGCAACGTGTACTCAAAGTTGCACTATCGGAAGGTGAG
Source organism: Elephas maximus indicus (assembly GCF_024166365.1). NCBI lineage: Eukaryota > Metazoa > Chordata > Mammalia > Proboscidea > Elephantidae > Elephas > Elephas maximus. The sequence continues at coordinate 240,538,318 of NC_064819.1, read as the reverse complement.
TGTGTTATCTGGTGTGTGTACCATCTGGTACTGCTGGTCCTGTACCAGAAATATCTTCTGTTATTATTATAATAAAGCCTGTGGCAGCCAGAACTTGACGGGGCTGCCTTATTTTTCTGGCAAGTTTTCCAGCTTTGACAGGGTGCAGTCTTTTGTATTGCTCTCTATTAAGAATCCTACCTCACAAATACCGAGAGTTTTCCCTCTTAAACAGGTTTCCCCCTTACACAGGTTCTGGCTCTAGTAGATTTTACTGTACTTGCTTTTTAAACTTTGTTTAGCCACTTAAAATCTGATTATGGCCCAATTCACTTCAAATCCATCCCAAGTGATATACTGGTTTTCTAACAACAACAACAACAAAAAATCACAATTTACACCACACCACCCCCAACACAAAAGCAGAAACCCTGGTAGCATAGTGGTTAAGTGCTACGGCTGCTAACCAAACAGTCGGCAGTTCGAATCCGCCAGGCGCTCCTTGCGAACTCTGTGGGGCAGTTCTACTCTGTCCTCTAGGGTTGCTATGAGTCGGAATTGACTCGATTGCACTGGGCTTTCGGTTTTAACAGAAAAGCTAGAAACCCTAAGCATTTCAGCCTATGGCACCAAATGTGCTATTTTAGGAAGCGGTACACGCTGCATTACAGTCAGGTAACGAATAATGAGAAAGCATAGTATTTGACAAATGATAGATATTATTTTCTTCCACGATGAAAATCCATCTGGACTTGCTTATTTAATTCCAAATAACATGAATCTATATCTCTCATAGCAAAAAGAGGTCTTCATCTCAGAAAGTTCATGATTATTAGAGACCTCAATTCAAACGAATCACTAGAGTCTAAAATGTCTACTTAAGGTTTTAACTAAAAATAGACTTTAATTAAAAGTCATCAACATCACAAAATAGGCTGTTTTAAAAATATATTCTTAAAAGAGACAGACAGACATGATCAGAAGTAACGTGTCTAGATCTAGAATCTTCTAACAGGGCTTCAAGCTTTGGCTGGCATCTGGACCTTCTGAACGCGGTCCTGGCCTCGCACGATTACCTGGTGAATATCCTCTATTAGCAGACAGCTTGGCCTCCACTTCTGGGAACTGATTCCTAGCCCATCAGCCCCCCACAGACGGCCTGGCTCCAGTGGAAAGTCCTGCTTGCCTTCACTGGCTCCCTCCCACCTCTGTGCTTATTTGAATCCTCCCCTTACTTCAGCTGCAGCTCACACTTACACAGGAGCAGTGTGGGTTGCGGATAGAATTGCTGTAGAAAAATTGCAGCTATAATGTCAATTCTTTTACAAAAACAAAATTACAGATGAAAAGCTGGAGACTACAATTACTCCCAGGATCAAATGTCACATTCTCTGCCCAACTATCACATGACCAAAGGTCTTGATCTGGCCACGGCAGGCTTGGTCAGGACTGACGACCTGACCAGGCAGAAAGCAGGACAAATAAGCTCTGTTTCTTCCCTGTTGACCGCCATTGATGCTGGGAGCCATGGACGGACTCTGGGTTCAGTGGTGGCTAGGGCAGCCCAGGCAAATGCTAACAGTTCCCTAAGGTTAACAAGCACTTTCCCCACCTGCCCCACTTCATTTAAACAAAAACAAGAATGCCACAGCCTATGCTAAAAGTTACATAAAATAAAATTTATTAATTTCAGAAAGATGAAATCTCTTAATTTATCTTATTTCTAAACAAGAATGCACAGAACAATCTGGCCCACTAAGAGGGAACTTAGAGAAGATTAATTAAAATAATCTTACTAGCTTCTATTGCGCACACACACACAATATTAAAGCTAACTTTATAGTAAGTCTATTCATTTTCCAATCAAAAAAGGAAAATGAGGTCCAGAAGTTTCAACTTTTTTAGCTGCTACATATAAGTGTGCCACCCAAAACCAAGGACCTTGCCATCGAGTCAATTCTGACTCACAGTGACCCTATAGGACAGAGGAGAACTGCCCCACAGGGCTTCCAAGGAGCACCTAGTGGATTCGGACTGCCAGCCTTTTCGTAAGCAGCCGAGCTCTTGACCACTGCATGACCAGGTTTCCCAATGTATCACATCAGTCACTAAAATAATGTAAATACAAGCTATTTAAGTACTGACACAAGCCCAGTATAGAAGTGTAAAGAAGTAGCTTTTCAGGTGTCGGTAACAAGAAATATCGGACACCCTAAACTACTGCGGAGCTCTGATGGGTTGTTAACCAAAAGGCTAGCAGTTCAAATCCATCAGCTACTCCATGGAAATCCTATGGGGCAGTTCTACTCTGTCCTATAGGGTTGCTATGAGTCGAAATCGACTACAGCAAAAAGTATTTGTTTTTTAAACTGTACTGCAAAATAGTGTAGCCACAAGTGGCTAGTGAACACTGAAATGTTCAGTAAATGTAAAACACACTCAGATCTCAAAGACTCAATACAGAAAACACAATGTAAAATATTTCATCAATAACTTTTACACTGACTACATGTTGAACTGATAGCACTTTGGATTTGCTGGGTTAAATAAAGCATGTCTTTAAAAATAATTTCATTAAAAAAAATCTTTTTACTGTGGTTAGTAGAACATTTAAAATTAGATATGTGGCCCACATGCTATTTCCACTGGACAGTACTGCTCTAAAATCGACAGGGTTCACAGTACGTATGTTATTAGTGTCCACAGGTACTAGCAATAAGTTGATAAATACGTAGACGGCTGGGTCAAAGTGAGATCTCACTCATAAAATACAGCACGTATGCTAACTTGCTACACCCTGATTTCAAACCTCGAGAAAGGTAACAAGAGCCGTTAAAACTGAGAGCAGAGTATAAAAGATAAACATACAAAGACTGTGTCGTTTAAAGAATTACTTGTCTAAAAGTACTTAAAATGGTTATTTGAAAAGATATTATTGCATTTTTTGTCTTTTTTTTTTTTTTGCCCAAAATAATTTGCAAAATAATCATCATAACCATTTAAGATTGCCCATTACTCACTAAATAAATCAGATTTCTTTAAAAAAGAATCTTTGGGAAGTAGTTTCCAGGTACCATGGATTACGAATTTAACTGACTATAACTTTGGGATGAATTCAACAAGCTCAGACACTGGAGTAAATCCTCTTACCACTAACGCAAGTCTCCCCGGAAGCATAAGCGGCACCACATCCACAGAGCTTCACTCGGCGCTTGTGGGCCTCCAACATAACTTAGGAACATCCCAGAATGATCCCCAAAATATACTAGCCAGGTGGTACAAAAGAAAGGCAAATCTATACCCTAAATCTTTTTTAAGAAAACAGCAATTAAAATGAAATGCAACCAAAAATCACTACACGTGTGATCTCAAAACTTTGATCTTAAAATGTTATCTTCAAACTGTGTGTCTTTTCTTGAAAGAGTAAGATGGGGGTTGAGAGGGAGGTGGGACTCATGAAAGAGAGAGGAGAGAGAAGAAAGGGCAGAGCTGGGAGAAAAAAGGTGAAGAAACTGCATCTGAAGCCAACTTGTAGAAAAAAATTATGGAGGGAGATGGTCATAAGCTAAAAAAAAGAAAAGTTACCGAAGAGAAATACAGCTCCCCCAGCTACACGTTAGGCCCTGGAACTGAGGGGGAACACTCACCTACTAGTGCCTCATGTACTGCTCCCCTGAAGTCTGCTGAGAAAGGGCCAGGAGGAAAGGCTGCCTGCAGCGTCCTGCCCTCCCGGCTGGCCGTGCTAGCCAGCTCTGGGAGGCGGCAGGAAGGGCAGGTGGTCTCACCTCGCGCAGAGGCGCAGCCCAGTGTGGGAGTGCTGTGAGTAACAGCATGGGGACATCATTACAACACGATCCAAAAAAAACGGGCAGCAGGCGGAAGGGCATGCCTCCCACAGCACCAAGGCGAGCCTATTGTTTCAGGCACAGAACATCTGGTTTCTTTAGCTACAGGGTCTGAAACAACAATGAGTTGGCACCACCCAGGAGCTCGGGGATACTGAAGTCGCACCAGGCCTAACTTAGTACAGTGCTCCGGCTTCTTTTCTCAGTGTTTTTAATTGCTTATTTCCAGCCAAACAAGTAGTTCTGATTTCATAAACTGTCAAAATCCAGACTAGGGCTTGAGTAACATTCTGAAGCTGTCTTCTGGTAGGAATTATCTTAACTCTAAAATACCCAGTTGTAAAATTCGTTCTTGCCTACCTGCAGCCACACTGAAGGTATGTGACAGACTGCCCCGACAGGCAGGGTGTGTACCAGTCGCCTCGAGGGGACCCAGCCCTCCGCCCTGTGGCCCTACCTGTGAGACACAGACTAGCAGCATGTCCCCTGACCATAAATGGAGTCACTAGCTGGGGAACCTTCCCTGAGGCCCTCAGCTGGGCTTCAGGAGGTCCACGAATCCCTGAAAATTGTGAGATGTGGGCTGTGTGACTTTCACCAGGGACCACATACAGAGCGTCCCCAGATCCTCATGGTGGGCTGAGAGACAGACCCTCAGAGGGGTGGGAGCAACAGGGATGACGGGGACACAGGGGTGACAGGGACAGCCTCCCTCCCGAAGGCTGTATCCTGGATGCCAAGTGGAAGGGTGAGGAGGCCGCTGGACAGGGGCTGCCCAGGAGCCTCTTTACCCAGGTGGGCCCCCCAAACAGCACTGTCCTCCACCTGTCCCACAGAATGAAAGCATGGCAGCTCTGCTCTAGAGTATTCCCATTTTATACCTCTGTTATATTATTTTGACATTGTAGACTGAATTCACTCTTGCACTCAATTCGAGAAATAACACTTAAGCCATAATTATAAAAATAGACAAAAATATTATTCTATTACATAATTTACTATTTTGGAACAAAAATATGAAATACTGCTTCCCGATTCATGAGCACTAGCCATGACGAGCACTGTGTAGTTTGGCACAATTTAATGAAAGTTGCTTTTGGTATTTCCATTGAACAAAGTGTCAGTTACACCAAGTTCTCTGGAACTGACTTCAACAGGAGCCAAGGGTCTCCTGACTTAGGTCCTCAGACCAGGTCTCCCTGCGTGGTAGCAATCAGATGATTAAAGCACAGGGGAGGGAGGTGCTCAGCCCTTCAAAGGACTGAAGTCAGATGATTAAAGCACAGGGGAGGGAGGTGCTCAGCCCTTCAAAGGACTGAAGTACAGCTGGTGGAAGGACTCACCCTGCACGCCGGCAGGAGGCAGACTGGTGAACACCGTCCTCACGCTCTCATTCGCAAGGCGCAAAACTCTTATTCTGTGTTTTAAGCAACTAAGCTTTGAAAACAAAACCAGCATACAATCTAAAAGTACAAACCAGAACATCTCTGCAGCAGTATTTAACTAGCCGTTTTTAAATAAAATAGTAAAATACCCTAAGTGCTTTTAAAATTGTCATTTTTATGTTCACTTTCAGGAAAAAAACAAAGGTTTAGAGAAAGTCTACATACAGTAAAACCACCTAATATGCCCAAAAGGAATATGGATATTCCTGCACATACTGTCAGCCAATTAGACAGCAGCCACTGCTGTTACTGAAGCAGTTCTCACCGTGTTGTAACCAGCAGGATTAAATCTTAGAGTGCACAGGAGCCCTGTATTTTTACAGACCTTAAGAACCTGCAGCATGAAGACAGGGAGCAACAATCATCTGGGTGTGTGATTACAGGCTGCATTACATGGCTGCTTCAGAGCAAGTCAATTATTGACAGGTTTAGGCAAGTGACAGTGGAAGAAAGGCATTCCCCAGAGAGCAGGGAACACCGACAACAGCACCACGGAGAAACTCACCACAGATTCCACTCTGCCGACAACGGAGAACCACATTTTCATCTCGAGGGCTCCAGCAACTTCTCCAACTGGAAAAACCAACGGTCTACCCTCTCGGTCTTCAACAGCAACCCACACGGCCGGGGTTCAAGACCGACCAGCCCAATCCCGAGCTGGCTCAGAGAGACTGTGGCGTTTGTCAACACTCACCAGAATCAGCGCAACATTCAGATCTTACGTAATCAGACGGCTCTGATTTTCATCTACTTTGCCGTTTATTACTCTTTAGGAAGAACTAGGAAAGTAAAAACGGAAGAGATTCTTTGTATTTAAAAAATCCAAACCAAACAGGAAGCATTGTGTTGTCCCGGGGATGAGTAAGAAGTAGCATTCTAAACTTCCCCCAAAGTAGTTTTTTATAAAGTAAACTGCATACACACACTGCTTCCCAATCATCTGGATTTCATAAAACTTAACCACAATGTGGAAGGAGAGTCAGGGAGCTGAGCACCAAAACTTCTCAAGGCTGCAGCAGCTAAGCCACACTAATTATAAAAAAAAATCTAAAAAGACTGGGCCAGATACAAAAACCACAACAGCTTATAGAAAAAACAAGCACGCAGACATGGTACATGTTACGGAGGGTAAAATTTAACTACAGAAAGCCCCCAGGCTCTTCTGCAGAAAAAAATTATGACGCGATGCAGCAAGGGATCAAGAATAATAAAAATGACAGATAATGTTTACTGTCTGACTGTTAAGTACCAGTAGTCAGTTGCCATGGAGTTCATTCCAACTCCTGGCAGCTCCACGTGTGTCAGGGTAGAACTGTCATCCATAGGGTTTAATGGCTGATTTTTTGAAAGCAGATCACCAAGCCTTTCTGCCAATAACCATCTACACCACCTAGGGATTCCTGATTATCAATTACCAGGTTCAAACTACTTTACGTGACTTCTCTTAATACGGTAGCCTGCTGTTATTGTCATCTTAAAGGCAGAGAACTGAGGCTTCAGAGGGTAAGCAATTTGCACAGGGTCCCATGGCTACTGTGTGGCAGTCAGATCTGCACTGTGGCAGTGATCCAGAGCTCAGGCATCTGACACTGGGCAGCACTGCTCCTAACAGTGCCATGTAGTCATGCAAGCCCTGCTAGAGACGCAGCCAGAGGCAGGCTGACGACTACAAATGGTGTCGAAAGCAAAGCCCCTGGCCCCATATGCAGACCTGACCCTTACACTGCATCCCTGAAAGCAAATCTGTTCTATTATTATAATTTATGTACACCTATGGTATGTACCGGGTTGCTACAGGCTGACACTGATTCAAAGGCAACGGGTTTGGTTTTGGTATGGTACATATCAAGGAGCCCTGGTGGTGCAACGGTTAAGTGCTTGGCTGCTAATGAAAGGTCGGTGGTTCAAACCCACCAGCAGCATCTTGGGAGAAAAGGCCAAGTGATCGGTCCCCGGAAAGAACACACCTAGGAAGCTCTACGGAGCAGGGCAGTTCTACTCTGTCACATGGGGTTGCTGTGAGTCAGAACTGGCGGCACACACTACCACCACAACAATAGTCCATGCGTATCAACTACACAACGACATAGTTATTTCAGCAATGTGCATGAATTATTTCTTTTGCTGCACCTTTCTAGCAACTATCTACTAGGTAACACATTCACCCATTTTGGCAGACAACCCAAATCTCAAATGCGACATGTTCAAAACTGTTCTCTAGAGCCCCACCACGAAAACTGCCCCCTTTCATTCTCCTACCTCAGCAACCCATCTTCAGTAACAGCCTCCACCCACCAGGCTGCTCGAGATGGAACCAGGACTCGTTTTGGTATTTCCCTCTCACTCACTGTATCCAATTCACTAACTGATCCAGGACTGACCCATTCAGCAAATACGACATTAACCCCCACTGTGCACCAGGAACTCAGCCCTGCCCTCAAAGGGCATCTGCTGTAGCAGGGGTCGTGTGCTCTGCACCAAGACAGGCCTGCAGTAGTTGTCGCTTCTCTGCCTCTGCCACTTCCCCGTTGTTAGCCTCCAGCACCTTCCATCTGGGATGCCAGTAAAAGCACGCTTACTAGTCCCTGTGGTTCTACTTCCTTGAATCCAAGCGCCATGAACTTGTGAAAACACATTTCAAAACTGTGCTGACCATATGGCACTGTTACTTAAGCTGCTTCTTCGGCTCCTTGCTTCAGTTGTAATAAAACCCACAGCTTGTCGGGCCTACAGCCACAAGTCCCCACCCCACGCCGGCAAGTAGCCACCTGTGTGTGTGAATAAAGTTTTATTGGAACACAGCCACGCTCATCTACTTGTGCATCGTCTGTAGCTGCTTTGGAGCTACAGTGGCAGAGTTGAGTAGCTGCAGTGCAGACCATATGGCCCACAAAAATTTACAATGTGACCCTTCACAGAAAAGTATGCCGCCTCTTGCTCTCCATGACCTGGTCCCAACCTACCTGTCCAGTCCACCTCAGACAGCTTCCCCTTATGCCCTGGGCTCCAGTCATTGACTCTGGAGAGCTGAGGCTTCCTCCTGCCTGAGGTCTCTGCACAAGCCACCTCCCCTGGGCCTCCCTACTCACCTAACACCACACCCCTTCAAGTCTCAGCTTCTAAGTCATATCCTCAGAGAGGCCCTCATGGACCTGCACGCCAGTTACAGAGCTGACACATTCACTAAATATCCACACATGGAGAATGATCCACGCTGGCATTTCCTGCATCATGCCTTTTGGCCCAGTCCCTCAGAGGCATGTAGACACAGTCTGCGGGTTACATGTCCTACCTACGTACGATCCATAGTTATGCACCAAACCCTGTAAAACTTACTATATTAAAAATTCAAGGTACATACAGTGGTTCATAATAACGAATGGGTGCTACTTTGCAATGCACACCCAAACATTATCGTTACTACCACATAATTATGTTAAAGATGTTTTAGTGTATCTGGAAGTGTTTCTTTAATGTTTTTTATTCACAGAAAGGTACACGATATACTGAGACAATCGTTTGATTGACGTTCGATATAAACCATACCTAGCTGTTCTGACTGACGTACAAATCTGACGTAGTCAGATTTAGGAATGAAACTCGTCTGTAATCCAGGACTGCCTGTACTGACAGGTGAATGGACTGCTCAAGGTTACTGCTATCCTTGGTGGGAGAAGAAAAGAACTTTCACCAGATAAAAAATAACATTCATGAGCGTCAAATCCACACTTAGTCTCATTAAATCTGTTGTATAAGCTAATACATTGACCATCTTACTCATAACTAAACTTGGATTCTCTTTCAAAAACCACTTTTTAATGTTTCTTCTAGTTTTAATTTATGGAGTAAGACCTACGAAAGCTGGAGCCCATATAAGGCGGAAACCTGTTAAGAGAAGGAAAACTCAAATATTTTCCATTAACGGAGAGCAATAGAAAAGTGGTAAGGCTGCACCCTGTCAAAGGCGGAAACCTTGCGAGACCTGGAAAAATAAGGCAGTCCCATCAAGCTCCAGCTCTCACAGGCGTCAGTGTACATACTATCCACTGTGGAAAATATTTTAAAAAACCAGAAACAAGAACAAAATGAAAATCACTTCTTTGCTGGGGAGGCTTCCCCTCCTCCACCTTACAGATGGCGCGTGTTTGTGTCCCCGGGAAGGGGAGGAACAGGCACCTCTCCAGCCACCCCAACCAACTACCGGGAAGGGGGCTGGCTTTCCGTGATTGTGACACAAGGATTGTGAAAAAAGGATTGTGACACAGGGCCAAGAGAATGAGCAGAAGCCTTCCCCTTCCCTCCAGCTGTACAGGTGACCGGGGTGGGGAGGAGTGCTTGGTTCTGTATTCACAGACCGCTGGAGACGTACACATCAGCCATGCTGGTCAACCTGGCTTTGACTGGTGAAAGTTCATCTTCTGATCTATACCTAACTCCCTCTTCTGTTACAATTCCCCACTAAACCCCAAAATCCCAGCTAGAAATGCTGTTAACATTGTTATTTCCCAGCTTTTTCTGCTACACATCTCTTTTTAAGTGTCTCTCTTGGTATAAGATACAAGAAAAACACTAAAGATGTAAAGATAAAAAAAAGTGGAAACTTACACCCTATTTTTCGTTTAACCTCAGGAAGATACAATAGGAACTCGATATTCTCTTCTGAAATAAATACTATTTTAACATTTAGCCACAAGCTTATTCTAATATTGAGAAAAGTTTTTATGAAGTTCCAGTTTTAAAAGTACTATGATATCCTAAAGTTGTTCCCCTGTGGACTTCTAAGTTAGGTGAAGGGGAGTCAGCGACTGCACCATACAGACACCAAGACTCTCTCCTTAGCACAAATCACAAGTATGTTTATAATAGCAAGGATTCAGAGGTCATTTGTGTTTTATAACAAACTACTTTCTACTCAATATACACAAAGGTAATTTTGCAAATATTGCATTTGTCCTCTCATGCTTCTTTTTATGTCAACCCGCTCCTTCCGCCTGGGGGAGATGAGGACTGTTATGGGAAGGACTTCCTCATTTTCACTGACCCTCCACTTTACCAACCATGATGTCCTTTTCTAGCCATCGATGACATGTCCACGGTAAGCAAGCCGAAGCCTCGCCTCCTCGCTTCTAAGGAGCATCCTGGCTGTATTTCCTCTAAGACTGACCTATCTGTCCTTCTGGCCTGCACGCTGTATTCAATACCACAGTTTGAGCACACTGACTCTGGGTCAAGAACTTGACGTGGGCAGTTTTGTGTCCACTGCCACAGACTGGAAGGTGAAGGGACTCGAACACCAAGAGCTCCTGGAGGGTGGCCCCAAAATCTGTGCTACCAGAACCAGAGGCAGCCCAGGAGAAGAAGGCAATTTCCAGAGCTCCACTCCCTGCCTTCTGGAGAGAACAGCCGGGGATTGGGACCAGAAATCTCTGATTCTTATCTGCATGAAAGTTGGAAAAAGGGTCTCTCAGACCCAGCCGCTGATGCAGTTACGGATCTGTTTTTCTGATTCCAGCAAACCAAGCAGTTTTCTAGGGAGCCGGTGCTTCTTCCCATTTTGACGATGCCTTTCCACCGCCTGTCTGAGCACCAGCTGCTCAGCCTCAAGGCGTCACTCACTCCGACTACATTTTCAGAGGAAGAGATCACCTCTCACCTCACTGAGCCTAAACACAGTGGTTCCATTCACCAACACTATTCCTCTCCTCCCACAAAAACAAAACTGAACATGCATCTCACCAGGCGGTCCAGTACTCCCACACAACTCAGCTCTGAACGAGGACCGACTTAGCGTTCAGAGGACAATTTACACATCACGGTCCTGTCCTACCTTTGCTGCGACAATGCTAAGGCCCATTCCGTTCTGCTTCTTGAGGGTCACAGTGATTATTTCAGGTTCCTTCCTCAGCGGCTGGGCCTAAAGGAAGGAAACAAAGATTTATCTTATGACTGAAAGGAAGAGCTTCTATGTGGTTAGCTGACTTATGATCTACTCGATCATATTCAATGCAGTGAATGGGGAAAGAAAATGAAAAAGGGCAGGAGAGGAAAACTGTAAAAAAAAAAAAAAATCAAATAATACGCATAATTTTCAAGTATTACTCTGATAAACTAAATATCAATACTCTTGACTCAGAGAGTCTTGAAGGCGAAGCTAATCACAGATGCTATTAAAGTATCATTTGAGGAACTTAATTTATAAAACAAAAACTGAAGTTTAATTGGAGCCCTGGTCTATTGTTAAAAAATCTGATCATAAAGACAAAATCCAATTTTACTTTGTTACCCTTCAAAACAAATAACCAAGTTTTTTTTTTTTTTTTTTTTAAAGAGGTTTAACTTTATTTTATACTGTGAAGGGTAGCAATAAATAGTCAAAACAGAAATGATCTAACGTCTTTGTCTCTTGGGAAAATGCAAGTTATTTTAAATAGAATAAATAAAACAACTACGGGACTGGTGCTACAGTATCCCGACTTCTCTGTTATGATGTAAACGCCACTTGGCTGGAGAGTCAACCCAAAGTTACTAAACTACAGCCCATTCTGCAACAGATTCCTCAGACTGAGAAGGTGAAATAATCCTTTGAAGTTTTATCATATATGCATGTCATACCTCATGCCAAAGAGTCAACAAAATCAAAGAAGAACATCAGCAGGACACACATACTAAGGATGAAGTTCATTAAATAAATACATGAGCATGAAGGCACACTGCCCAGGAAGTAATCTTTACGGGCGCTGTCAATCTACAAGGAAAAGGGCTGAAGCCTGTGAGAGAGTATTTTGAAGGAAATAACATTAGATGACATTATCATTAAAAAAAAAAAAAAAAATCAAATCTGAAATCTCCTGAGGAATCTGTGAATAAACTAGCAAGATAAAGAATGAGCAATTCCAGCTAAGAAGGGACTTGGTTCTTCCATAAAATTAGAAGTTGCTGCTATTACTTGGATTCTGATAAACAACAGCTAGTAAGGTTAATAAAAAATATGGGAGGTATGTGCACTTTATCAGTAGGTTAAATGTGATCACATACTGGTAACAGAACAAACACCAATTAATTCAACTTTCGGAGAGGGACATGATGCGTGCTCAAATCTAAGTATAGTAGCAAGCAAAAATAAATGAATGTCTTTTAATTTAACATACAAAACATGCCCTACAGTCTTCGTCATCCATTAAGTACTGCCACCCTGCATCATCTATGTTTTCTGGGAGATCAGGTAGTAACAGGCACATTCTTTTGGTCGCCTACTGATTAATAACTTAGGATGGCACAGGCCAAGCCTTTGGAGCTGCAGAAAACTTCTGAGTTGTTTTCACATTCTAGAATCCTTAAATCCTGGCCCTGGTGCGCACTGGTCTATTTCCATTCCTTCTCGGAATAATGGACAGGTGATTAAACTACCACCAATCACACCTGACAGACTGAGCCCTCTCCATATTAACCTGGACTCATGTGGCAGTATCTGCTTGCTCTTTTGAACTGTTAAGTGGCTTGAAAGATAAAAAAGGCATTTATACAATACTGTTAAAGGTATTGTTTTTTTATTAAAGGTAAGTGAGAAAGAACAAAGATTAAAAAGGAAGAATTTCATTTGTTTATATCTTCCCTGGGCTGATATGATGTTAAACAAAGACACATGAGTGTTTGCAGTACAAGTCAAATTGGAGCTGACATCCCTTTCTAAAACACAGAAAAGCATCATTTTTTCTCTAAAACTTTCTGTAGGAAGCAAAATAGACCTTTGTTAAAGTTTATGAAGCCAGGTAATACTGTGACTTATCACTCTTTCAAAAATAAATACAACATAATCAGTAAATGACTTGACATATATTTAAGACAAGGGAGAAATAATTGTAAGGAAAAATACTTTTGCCAAAGAAAAATATTTTCCTAACAGACTCTGATAAGGCTGCCATATTAATGGACTCTGAAAATATTGCATTAAGGCAGGTGTAACTATGGGTACAAACATTCCTTTTTTAAAAAAGTACCATCTGTTTATAGATCAGCCTGTGCAGACATGGTCTAAAATGAGGGGGAGAGGAGAGTATATACACACCCACAGACATACACAGACACACACACAACATGTACATACATCATGGGTTTCAGATTCCTGTGTAAAAACAGGCAAGGATAATTTAAAAATTCCCCATCAGTCCACCTGTCTTCCTCCCCGTCATCCCCCCACCTGTCATCCTCAGGATACTTACCAGCTCTGTGTTCTCGCGCATCAGGTGACTTTCATAATCCGCACCTTCAAAATAGATGGTCCAAGTACCTGGTGAGCGCAGATGCGGGATCAGCCTGCAAAATCCTGAGGAGACAAGGGGGTCAGAAGAATGAAGAGGCGCATATGCCCTACCTGGCCTTCCACGAGAAGGCGGGGTCGATAACCGTCTGCTTATTATCCAGTGACAACACTTACTTTTCTTACCCTAGGCCCCTTATTTCCTCCGAGGGCTGAATTACCAGACATTTAAAGTCGTGACTCTGTTTTGCTCTCATATGGTTCCAACAGAAGGCAGAAAAGCAGAACTGGCTTCGCCCTCTGCTGTGCTCCAGAAGCACCTCTCTCTCCCTGAACTGTGGGGAACTGGCCTCGCCCTCTGCTGTGCTCCAGAAGCACCTCTCTCTCCCTGAACTGTGAGGAACTGGCCTCGCCCTCTGCTGTGCCCCAGAAGCACCTCTCTCCCCCTGAACTGCGGGGAACTGGCCTCGCCCTCTGCTGTGCCCCAGAAGCACCTCTCTCCCCCTGAACTGCGGGGAACTGGCCTCGCCCTCTGCTGTGCTCCAGAAGCACCTCTCTCTCCCTGAACTGTGAGGAACTGGCCTCGCCCTCTGCTGTGCCCCAGAAGCACCTCTCTCCCCCTGAACTGCGGGGAACTGGCCTCGCCCTCTGCTGTGCTCCAGAAGCACCTCTCTCTCCCTGAACTGCGAGGAACTGGCCTCGCCCTCTGCTGTGCTCCAGAAGCACCTCTCTCTCCCTGAACTGTGGGGAACTGGCCTCGCCCTCTGCTGTGCTCCAGAAGCACCTCTCTCTCCCTGAACTGTGAGGAACTGGCCTCGCCCTCTGCTGTGCCCCAGAAGCACCTCTCTCCCCCTGAACTGCGGGGAACTGGCCTCGCCCTCTGCTGTGCCCCAGAAGCACCTCTCTCCCCCTGAACTGCGGGGAACTGGCCTCGCCCTCTGCTGTGCTCCAGAAGCACCTCTCTCTCCCTGAACTGTGAGGAACTGGCCTCGCCCTCTGCTGTGCCCCAGAAGCACCTCTCTCCCCCTGAACTGCGGGGAACTGGCCTCGCCCTCTGCTGTGCTCCAGAAGCACCTCTCTCTCCCTGAACTGCGAGGAACTGGCCTCGCCCTCTGCTGTGCTCCAGAAGCACCTCTCTCTCCCTGAACTGTGAGGAACTGGCCTCATCCTCTGCTGTGCTCCAGAAGCACCTCTCTCCCTGAACTGTGAGGAACTGGTCTCGCCTTCTGCTGTGCTCCAGAAGCACCTCTCTCTCCCTAAACTGTGAGGAACTGGCCTCGCCCTCTGCTATGCTCCAGAAGCACCACTCTCCCCTTGAACTGCACTGTGGTTACTTCCCATCGGGTCTGCCCATGCCATGGGTCCAAGAGCTCCTCGCCAGCACTCAGAGGACGTGTTTAGCGGAGGAAAACGTGAGAGGGGACCAGAGGAGGGCGCTGACAGAGGATGTCCGCCCACAATTAGGTCACACACATGATTTTACAGCCCCTTCTGCAAACTCTCTTACGAGTCACCTTCATTTATTCTTACAAATAAATTTTAGAATCATAAAGTTCTAAAGATTACCTTTAATATTTTCATTGGGGACAAATGACATCTTCATAAAACTAAGCCCTTCGAAAAACACTAGGTTTTATTTACTCAAATCTGACTTTTTCCTCAGTAATTTTCTGACCAAGTCGTGTCACATAGGCCTTGCACAATCCTGTTGCGTTTTCTCAAAGTGGCCCCTTCCTACCATTGTCTACAGACCCTAGGCAGCAGTCTCTCTAGCCCTCACAGAGCGAGAACAGGAACAAGGGCGTGAGCACGGGGACAAGCGCGTGAGCACATGGCGTGAGCAGGGGGACGAGGGCGTGAGCAGGGGGACGAGGGCCTGGGGTCTCTGTGGCACTGGCTTGTCCTCCATCTGCTCTATGTCTCATCAGCAAGTATGATTCTGACTGTTATGTTTAGACAGCCATGAGGTCGTGCTTACAAAAAAAAACAAGTTATCAAAAATCACATTCAGTTAAAATAAGGATATAAAGTAATTCTGCTTAGTTCTTTTTTTTGTTAAGTAAAAATTATTGTTTCAACCTACTTTCTTTAAAATATCATCTACAACTTGCTTCTCTTTCATGTTTTCGGGAATCAAACATTAGCAAGGCTGCAATTTCGCCACTTGCAGATGATCTTCTTACTTTGACAGTCAGGTCTCCTACCAAGCCCTGAGCCACATTGCAGAGCCCTATCATGCCATATTAGCTTAAGAAGCGCACTTGCGAGCAGGTCTGAGTCTATGCTGCTTTTATGGTCTTCTCCACAGAACTGTGCAGGACAAAAAGCAAATGGAATGCAAGCCAAGAGCACATAGTAGTTCTTTAATAAAGAACTGAGTGTGAAGAATTAAAATGCTGATGTCATACAGGAAAACACCCTTTTCTTTCTAAGTCCTTTAAAGGCCTCACGTGCTAGGCTGCATGGACTAGTATCACCTCACACGTATGTATAATGGGGCAATGCCACGGCTATGATGAAGTATCACATGCGAAACAAGATTAATCATTCGCCAGTGCCTAAGGGGCGTCACCCAGAAACTCAGTCATCAAGTCAAGCCCTCACTGTTTCCGATTCAGCAAACATCTACACTGTGGCACACATCACAGAACTGCCCGGTGCTTTTGGCACATTAGTTATACATATGTGCAAAGCACTATTGCAAGTTAGTCTTCCCGTATGTTCATTTACAATGTATTCATTCAAAAAACATTTACTGAGCACTTAGCAAGCAACAGGCACCACGTTAGGACAGAGGAATACGGGAAAGCAGCAGCACAGACAAGCCTCTCGTGAAGCAACTGCTAGTCCAGCATGAAGCAGACACATGAAGACGCTCCACGCGCCATGTGATGGGCAGCATCGCAGAAGTACGGACGAGTAACTGAAATACCCATGAAGAACAAGGCTGACGCCTGGGGAAGGGTATGTCCAGCGTGAGGAAGGGGAGGGGTTTCAAGAGCAAGTGGCTCCAGACTGGAGTTTAAGAAAAGAAATGGCGGGGCAGAGAGCTGCTGGAGCAAGAGCACGGGCACGCAGCTCAAAGCTCCACCTTGATAAAGGTGACACGTGTGACCCTCAGGGGGAACTGAGATGGGGGTGGCCTCATGCTCCCCAGCGGTGATGAGGACGAGTTCCCAGCATGAGAGCCCTAAACAAGCCAGCTTAAAAGGTCTGATGGCTGTATGGAGGGTGGAGGGGAGAGTGGAGAAGTTGGCGAGAAGAACTGAGAAGACCACCGATGCCAGCAGTGACTAGCATGACACACGTGTGCGTAAAATGCATGAGGCGTGTTGTTGACGGGCTTGGTCTCTGGTTTGCTGAGACGGTATGCTGCAGACCTTTAAACAGCCCTGAGGGGTCACGGAACTGCCCACTCAGCAGCTCCAACTACTGCCCTGGGACCACCACTACTCTGGCACAGAGTTCCCGCATGCCCACGCCCGCCTGGCCAGTGGCTGTTGATATGCAGGGCACCAGTCCAGGCCACTAGAGCAGGACATAAGGCTCAGGATGCTCACTGCCCAGCCAAACCTTTTCTGGAACTGTGCTGCAGAGCTGGGCCTCTCGTCCTTTCACTGGAGCCAGGCCCGCCCCAGGACCAAGTGCTCCCTTCCCGTCCCTGCTGCCTCCTCGTCTCTCATGTGCATCCAATCCTGTCTCGGCATCTGCTTCTCTGAGGGCCAGAACCAAGTCCAGAACCACCTAAATCTGGTGAGGGCTACAAGGACAACCACATCCTTTGTTCTGCAACCAACACCATCTCACTAGAAGAAGCATCCTTTGTAAAACGAATTTTTTAACTACCGTTTATTTACAAAGCATGCACACTAAACTTATGTATCTAAGACCTTCATTTTACTATTATTATTTATTATTTTTTAAACTAACATCTAAACCTTGGGTATATTTTCTACTCATTTGAGCTATTCTCCACACTGCAAAAAGCAGCAGAGAGGGAACGAACTGGTGTAATTCAAATGCTCATGCTTTAGGAATAACTGCAGTATTTTCATTAAATTTTCTCCGCAATAGACATCAACAAGAAAACGTATCAGAGATTATGAAACAACGTTTGTGAAATCAGCTGTGCTTAAACTCCGCAGAGCTGTAAAACCTTTCAAACATAAAACGAGTCCACGGAGCTTATAATATACTTGAGGTCCGACACAGCCGTCGGTTAATCAGCACACAAGCAGGCTGTGTCTTGGCTAACGTGACAGCACACTTACACCATGGCTCTGTTGGTGCTCTACAACCACCCCACAGGACAGGTACTATCAACACCCATTTCACAGATGGGCAAGCTGAGGCACAGAGATGAAGTGCCCGAGACAATCCAACTTGTAGGGGAGAGAGTTGAGGTTAGCATTTGGGGACCCTGGTTCCAAGGCTTGTGCTATTCTTAGCTACTCTGCTCTCCTGGGATCAGTGCAAAGTTTACAGTCTTGTTCTTAGTGGATGAGTCAGCCTACCCTGCTCATCAAATACCAAGAAGGCAGTCCAGGCAGAAGTCTAATCATGACACTGACTGAGCAGAACACTGGCTCACTGCTGAGCATCACAGGATCTCCACAAAACCTTGTGTGCAGTACACTGACTGCTTCCAATGCAAAGGGTGTGCACTCACACACTAGTGGACTACTGTCTTGTAAGAATATACAACTGAAAAAATGCTAACTGCGACCTTGGTCACAGTCAGACCGCAGGTACAGCAAATGGGACTTACCTCGCTGGCAAAGAGGGTCTAAGAATTCTTGTAAACCATTTGGAATGTTTCTGACAACATCACAAGAATAGCCGTCTTCCGGCAGAAGGAAGGGCAGCTGCAGGTCAGGATCCTCCTCCAGCTGTACTTCTCTCCCATCACTGCGAGCTAACTCGTCGGCGGTATTCTCAGCCACAGCCACTACATTTTCTATAAGATCCTGGAAACAAATGCAACATTAAAAAGAAAGTGTTTCGTGTAGGTGGCCAATAATTATTCAAAAGCCAAGTTTAATCACTGTAGCATGGGTTCTTTTGCAGACACCACACACACACACACACACACACACACACACACACACACACACACACGAAGGGTTTTAGAGGGAAACAAATCTATCGGTATGTGCAAACTCAGCTTTACAAAGCAAAGCACCACCAGCAAATATAGACACTGACACCAATATACAGGTTACTTCTGAGTCATGGGCATTCTTTAAAAAAACGTTTTTGATATATAATATATACACAGGCAGTCATGTGAATGCACAAGTTTAATGACCACCTGTTCAAGAAATTAAACAGTGGCACCTGAGACACTGCCTGCACCCTCACCGTCCCCTCCTTCCCCCAACGGTCAGGATGCCCAGACTTCTGGTACCTGAGACACCGCCCACACCCCTCACCATCCCCTCCTTCCCCTAAAGGTCACCACGCCCAGACTTCTGGTACCTGAGACACCGCCCACACCCCTCACCGTCCCCTCCTTCCCCTAAAGGTCACCACACCCAGACCTCTGGTACCTGAGACACCGCCTACACCCCTCACTGTCCCCTCCTTCCCCCAGAGGTCACCACACCCAGACTGCTTGCACCTGAGAGTATTTGTCTGTCCTAAAATTCATCCAGAGGGAGGCATGTTGTACAGACTCTGTATCTGGCTTCTGTGCAAATCACGTCCTAACGCTCATCAAGCTGCTGTGTGTACTGTACTTCCTGTCCACTGCGGTACGCTGTGCTTTCCCATGGATACAATGTGGCTGCTTTATACATTCTACTCTTGACGGACGTTTGCTTATTGCCAGATCAATCCACCTACCTACTTAGCTTGCCTCTATCTAATTTTCAAGAAAAAACACACATATCAAGTTTACATTACCTAACTGTGATGGTAGGTACTTGCAAAATTTCACTCTCCACAGGGAGCCGACTGTAGCAGATATTGGACCAAGTTTCTGACCCTCCAAACCACAGACTTTAAGGTTAGAGGTGGGAATTCTGAACTCCCAGACTTGTTCTTGATGGAGACGTAACATTTTACCCATCAGATGCCTGTGGGTGAGCTCTGGAAGGCAGAGTGGGTGCTGCCAGCGGGCACGTGCCACGTGACTCCGTGCCGCTGTGTCTATGGTGAGGCTCGCTGGCTACAGCTGCAGCTCTCTGGCTCTGGACCTTGGTCACAAGGGTGCCCTTGACCTCATTACTCCATGGTAACTTCCGGAGTCCCCCTCCTCCAGGCCTCCCAGTGACATTCCAAGAACCCAATTCCCTAAATTAAATCCTTTTCTGTGCTTAGCCACGGTACCACCAGGCCTCTTTCAATCCTTTTCTACTTAAAATACTTACATAGTTTCTGGTTCTTGCTCTGAACCCGAACTCATAATTCAAAAGAAAAAAAAATATTTGGGGACATGGTGGCGCAGTGGTTAAGAATTTGGCTGCTAACCAAAAGGTCGGCACTTTGAATTCACCAGCCGCTCCTAGGAAACCCTATGGGGCAGTTCTGCTCTGTCCTATAGGGTCACTATTAGTCAGAATTGACTCAACGGCAAGGAGTTTTTGGTTTTAAAATGATAATAAATAAGCTAACTTATTAAATGTGGTAACTAATTAAATACACTTTCCTTACACTATTTTCTCTGAATTTCCCTGTGCAAATCCGTTCCACACTACGCAGTGAACACAGTGACGTGAACTCACCGTAGGTATAAAAGGCTCGCCAGGTGCACAGTGGTAATTCTGTAATAAGGCTTGAAGCTGCAGTGAGTTTAACTTAAAGCAGGTACTGTTTATATTTGGAATGTCCTCAGGCGCATACTTATCCATGGTAAGCAAAGTGGTCGCCTATTTAGAAGAATAAATAACATGTCATGATTTTAAAGTATTTCACAAATACTATCCTTTGTGAAACGCTTGTAAAACTGTAATATCTTTTAATTTAATTTTGAAATACAAGATGTAAGGAAACATACTTCCATTAACTACATGCAATAAACTGAACTAAAAGCCTATCTAGTAAGTAAGATTTTTAGATGGGCTCTTAAAATTAAGGAAAAAAAAAAATTTTTTTTTCTTAATTTTACTAAAAAATAATATAATTAGATTCAATTGTTCATGTTCCTAAAGCATTTAAAATCTTCTCTTTGAAAGTTGAGACATTTACCTAGCCATTCAGATGACTGGTGATGGGGGTCTGAGTCGTTTCATCGTAGCGACTTTTTGTAACTCACTTAAATAAAGCAGGCTAGGTAACCCCCTTTCTAACCTCAATCTCTTCAAAAGAGAGAAAGTAATTGAGAAAAAACACAAAATTGTACACTAAGATAAAAACACCACTGTTCTAGGCATTGAGGCTACATGTGGTCAAATTCCCTGACTGCAGAATGCCAGTTTTCTAAATCTTGTGAAGATCCAAGACGTTTCCTCGGAGCTGGTGAAGCCATTAGGATATAGCTTGGATTGTTATGCTTAAGAGTTAATAGTCTTAAGAGTTCACTGTTACCTGTTTTTAAATTGGAATCTGTCTTTCAGTGTGGGGCTTTAGAAATGTGCCTTACGGATCTCAGGAAGAAGGACCCCCTTACCTCCATTAGTTGTACCTATGAAACTCCCAGAGGTGGGTGTTGAGGTGTTTCTGATCTGAGTTCGAGTTCTTGCCATCGTAAAACCAGGCACGTTTATAATAAAGCACATTCATGGTGGGGATGTGAGAGTCACTGACACACACCTGTACGATCCTGCTGAGGTGGCAATCTGCTGCCAGCTCCAGCCCTTGTTTCTCTGCCCATGCCTCAATGTGCCCTAAGTGCTGCCGGATGATAGCGCCCCAGTAGTGCGAGCACAGGCCTGAGTCGGGGTCGGTGACCAGTCTGTTGAATAGCCACATGTTGATGAAGTGGAAGAGCTGTGAGAAGAGCTGGATGGTCAGGGCGGCGTTCACCCTGCAGCGCCGCAGCAGTGACATGGCTCCCGTGAGCGTGTGCAGGACGTCATCTGTGCAGAAGCCGGGGGAGGGCAAGGTTACAGCTCCATCCAGGACTAACATATGGGCTATTAGTCAATTCAGATCATGAGAGTTACGGTGACAAGTGCTGCAAGAGCACGTTCAAAATGCCAATCTCATTCAAATACCTAAGGGTTATGGTCTTATACTACGTGCAGCTATTAACTAAATGTGCTCAACATGAAGTTCACCGCGGGGAGACTTCAAAAGATGACACACCAAAAATCAGAACTATTCTTAAACGAAACAAACGGTAGTTAGAACTTATTGTTTTAAAGAATGCCAAATGCAATAGGACATCTCATCCCCTCAAGTATATTAAATACTATGATGAAGTTAAATAGGAGGCAGGGAGGAAAAGGATTGGGGAGAGAAAGAGAGAAAAATGAAAATTCTAACCTATTTTGGGTCTTTGAGGACTATTCTCTTCAGGGTCATCTAGAAAGGCTGGCATATAATTATTAAGTTCTGATTGAAGACAGTGAACCAAGTATCTGAAAAGAAGTAAACAATTTTAATAATCCACATTCCAGAAGAGGTAAACAGTTCTTGCTTGAACCAAAATAATCCAAAGCTGTATCCGCCATCCCCCGCCTGAAACACCGTCTTTCCTCTCTCTGAAACTGTTTCCGGGTCTCCTTCACGAGGCTCATCAGCAGAGCTGAAGCCTCTCGGACAACATGCTGCCGCCACACCAGATACGGCACCGCTCTCTGAAACGGCCGTACGGCTTGGACAACGTGCTGCCGCTGCACCAGACACGGCGCCGCTCTGTGAAACGGCCGTACAGCACACTTCCCACTTAAAGACACACAGTGAGACCTCCGAGCGCCGGAACTCAGCGGGACCGCCTTGCTTTTCTGGGTCTCCCAAGTTTTCCGCCTTTGACAGGGTGCAATCGTGCCGCTTTCCTATCGCTCATTTTAGTGGAAAGTATCTGAGTTTGCCTTCTCTGACATGCTTCTGACTAACACAGGTTCCGGCTTTCGCAGGTTTCACTCTAATAGTTTTACTTTCAGGATTCTTGAAGCATAGCTCATTGAATTCAATATTAAAAGTCAACACATTTTGCATATGATTATGTCTCTTGATACTCATCTTCAATTAGGGTAAATAACAACTTTAAAATTAGTTTTAAGATATGCCAATTTAAATCTTTATAGAATAACGTCATCTAAAAAAACCCTGTTCTTACTTAAATGCCATCTGAACCAGGTGTGCTAAAACATCTTGGGCGTCCAGCGTGATGCGACTGAGGTCTCGGTCCTGCTTGATGAAGTTGAGGAGCTCTGACGCGTTTGCCATCCAGAAGGCCAGCGCGCCTGCAATGTTCTTCTGTTTCTGCAGGCAGAACAAATTCCCGTGAGCAACCAAGGGACAGAAACAACAATAAAAACAAAAAGGAATGCTCCTGAAAAGCTGCCAAAGATAGACCAGTACCTTCCCATCTCACCGAGGTGTTTACCACAGATACCAGATATTTGCAAAGGAATTTGGGCACACACACAGCCATGGGAAGTCAATCATCACTGCCGCGTCTTAGAGTTCGTTCACAAACACAGACGTAATGGATCTAACAGCTACAATTTAGGGATCAGTGGAGAAATGGAGCTGTCAGTAGTGCAGTACCAAATGTGGACGTGCATTATCTGGTAATCTGTGAAGCGTACACTCACGTACCCACCGTGCCCACAGCCACCCTGATACTTAAGAGTCACCGGCTTGGACACCATGCAGCTCAGTGTCAAGTACTGATCTATCGCAGCGTCTCCCGACCACATGTGCAGGCCAGGCGACCTCAGGTGAGATCCAAAGAATAGGAACCAAGGATAAATAACAGAGAGAAGAAACAGAGCTGCCGTCATTTCACATCCACACTGAAGTGCATTAAGCAGAAATTATGAAATGCTGATAAAGGTTGCACAGTCAAAAAGGGTTTTAGTACTGCATGTCTCAGTTGCTGAATGGGTGTTATGAACTGCTCAGTTCAGTTGCTGTGGTGCTGTACTTTGACACGGAAGCAGCATGAGAAACTCAGCTAAGCCAACATAGCCAGGATCAGCTCCCAGCGGTGTGTCCTACCTGATCAACCTGGTCTACTTCCTGGAGAAAAACAGACGAGGGGAAATCAAGCAGAACGAGAGAAAGAAACTTGTAAACAATCATGATCGTTTAAAAAAATCAAAACACCAACATGAAGGCACGACATGAAGGCACGACATTTAGCTATGTTATTCCCAAATTACATTTCACTTGTGGTCCTGAAGCAGCTTTGAAGTATGCGATATAAAGGATTTGTTCTATGTTCTGAATACTGGCGTAACAATTAAGTTTTTATTGGTTTATCTATAAAAAAGTTACAATAAACACACACGAACATACTGATCTCTTTAAAAGATTCGTAAAGGACTTCTAAAAGCCTCTGAATGATATTATGTGCCTATTACTTAGAGGCACATAAAATGAGAGTCCTTTCTTCCTTTTCCCTGGATTAATTTTATAAGCATGAAGGAGACAGGAAAGACCAATACAAACGATAAAAATAAAAGTTATGAATTTAAAGATGTATAAAGAATTTCTATTATAGCTCTACTAAAAAGAATAAATTATTTTGTTTTTAAAAGTAGGTTTCTACAAATTAAAGATTTTAAATATTCAGTACCCATGGTTCTTTCCCAGAATTTTTAAGGTTCCTGCAATCACATACTAAACCTAAATCTGAAGTTTAAGACTTGTTTTGATAATGGTAATTTCACAGACTGATTCAAATTCTGTAACGAAAAGTCTACCAGGAACGTTCTGATGACAGGCACCTCGAACTCTGAAACAGCCCTTAGAAATCCAAACATAACGGAAGACACACAATGGTTTTCAATGAAAACTGAAAGGGAAACCCGTGTTTGTTTAGAAAATAATGTTCAGGGAACAACAAAATGGATCCAAATAAAATGGCTCTCCTTTATCTATTTCCTTGTTTGGGTAAAAGACTCATAACCCAGGAAACTCATATTATGCTAACCACTCAAACACGAAAGAAACATTTCTTGAAATTTTTTGGCTTTTTAAAACAATTTTGAGGGAATTACAAGATTATCTCACTTCGCCTCAAATGATCCTGCCAGGAGAAAAACAACCAAGTCCATCTATGTTACATAACATTACATAACTAAAATTTTGTAGTTTTTATAGTTAAGTAAAGGAGCCCTGGTTGCACAGTGGTTAAGCCCTTGGCTGCTAACCAAAAAGTCAGTGGTTCAAACCCACCAGCCACTCCATGGGCGAAACATGCATCAGTTAAGATCACAGCTTTGAAAACCCTATGAGGCAGTTCTATTCTGTCCTACAGGGTCGCTATGAGTTGCAATCAACTCAACAGCAATGGTATTTTTTGTTTTGTTTTGTTTTCATTTATAGTTGAATAACAGCCTTGAAAACAAAATTTTGGAAAACATAACTGACTTTTAAGGACTTAAAAGATTTTCAAATTATCTCTAAGGATGAAAAACTACCATGCCAATTTTATCAACTGCAGACAGAGTACTTAAAGGAAACAAGCTGTTCTACCAGGAGAATGTCTGTGCTGCCTGGTATTTTCAGAACAGAGTAATGAAGGAATCTGAACCTGCAGCTCATCTTAGTGAGAAGTAGGTCACAGTGTCCGTTCCAGCTACATACATGCTATCAAAAACCAAACAATTACAGCACATCCTAGCAGGCTCATTACAATGGAGTAAGCGCCTTTTCATAACCGTTAAAAAATTTCTAGTACCCACAACACAGCCTCAACGCTTTCTCACGGTGACTGTCATTTTAAGGGTCTTTTCCATGATCATTGTGACATCACACATAGTTCATCTTCCATTTTCTTAGTTTGTAGGAAAGCAAAAAAAAAAGTTGACATGTCCTTTCAACATTTTAAAGCTATACATTTTTTTTTTTCTATACTGTTTATACAACAACTTATTTTAGAAGGGGAAAAAAAAACTCTTAAAAATAAAGAATCAAGCATGTACCCAAATTAGAAAGGTTAAAGGCGGTGACTTCAGTGATCTGAAAGCTATAAGCATCACAGTGCAGGAGCCTGGCTCTGCAGGTGAGACTCACCTGGATCACTCCTTCCATCATGCTCACCATCTTGTTGACTATGGCAATGACCTTGTGGGTGCGCTCTGCAGGACTGATATCAGGTCTGTACTGGCTCGACAATACATACCGACATGCCATATATAATACATATGTAGGTGATAACTTAAAATGGACTGTAGAGCTATTGGTATAGTTTATGATGGCAGATAAAAATGAATCTTCAGCTGTGAAAAGATTTTAAAAAAAGAAAAAAACAAACAAACAAACAAAATCCATGAAAATCAGATGGAGCAAAATGGAACAAGAAATAACTCACTGAGAATGGAATCTGAGATTACTTACAACTTTCTCTAAATTCAACGCTTGCCGGCAGTATCAGTTCAGGCCCAGGAGCGTCCTGACTTCTAAAGGAAGAATGTGAACACTGATTACAATCAGGTCGCATAGTGAACAATATCACTGACAACCTCTGTAGATTTCTGCAACTATTTTTTTTTTAATCTCTACAGATTTTTTTCCCAAATGCAAAACAGCACAATACCTTGTTTTCATACGTAAGCTATTCAAGTATTTAGATGAAGGTTTTTATTGGGAGTGGTCTAACCAAGGGTGAGCACAGAAGGTCTGCTCCTTGAATTATATCCTCTCATCCTGGGGGCAGAGTCGACACGTGATGCCGTGTCATTACTGACGACGCCGACACGGAATCGAGAGGACACTGCTCCGCATCTGCTATAGCTACGGCTCCGGTAACAACGAAGACACTACAGGATACACGGTGGAAAACTAAACCATGTGGAGCCTGAAGCCAAGCTCCTGCTCATGAAAGACAAAGGCCTCCTATGCGCCAGGCTTCATCTTTCTCTGTAGCCTAGACCTAGACAGCTCCTTCATTTCAGCCATTCCACATGATCCTCTTTGAGCACTCACAGTGGTGCAGGCCTTAAGAAAAAGACATTCTATCCCTCACATTCTTCCTTAGTGTCATCTGAATTCCAGGCACTTTCCATCATTTAGCCCGACACCACACAAACTCTCAGAAAGTATAAAGAAAGAGGAGCATTTCTAAGAACTGCTGTTATACTAACGTTTATTATTTCCAGATATCCAGAATGAAATTATTTCAGAAGTTAGGGATATTTCGATTTTTATAAAAGGGTTTTTCTAATGGTGAGTCTCGAGCCTACTGTTCGGTCATAATCGTAAGCATGTTTTGTGAAACTCTTAGTAATAAATGTATACACGTATTTATCTACCAGGGCACACCGTAAAAGATGATTCTGTATTGTATGCCACATCAAAAAAGACTGAAAACCACTGAAAAGCACAAACTTTCTAAGATGTGTAAGATAAAACGATTAAAAGTATAGTTTAGATCTCCTAATCTTAACAGATTTATACTTTTCTCAATGGATAATGTTCAGTTTAATTACCCTTTCACTTAGACATGCATTTAGAACTCCAGACTTTTAATTATTTTGTTAGAGCTTGCTACTAGTTATATTTTATATGTAACATTTACCCACTAAAAAAATTAAAAATAGGCAAGTGATTAGCTTCTTTAACAGTTCAGTATCTTTGTCATTCTAGATGAACTTTAACAGAGAAGATCAAGAAGCATTCTCCAAAAATCTCTCTATGAAAAGGTAAGAAAATTAAATTGACAGCAAAAGCCAGGAACATGTGTTTTGCCTGTCTGCAAACAGAAAATGAAATGGTGTGAACATAATGACTTAAACTGGAATGAAAACATCAGTTGAGTTAAATATTGACTCAGGCCAAACTAAGGTCAGTGTTTGTTTAAATACACCTTCATATCTGGTGAAGGGAAAGCCACTGGCTATCAGGATGTCTGAGTCCAAGATACCTGTCGGTGACTCCAAGCGACAGTCCATCTACTGACCTCAGACAACTGGTAACGCGCAGCCGGAGCTGAGCATGTACCATCGTTGGTATGTCCCTTCTTAAAACCAGTTAATTCAAATAACAAAAGGCTTTTCATCAAAAACGAATGAATAACCCTTTGATGGTTACAGATTTATAAAAGTTACAGAAAGGCTAATTAAAATAATTCTTTTCCAATAGGAAGTAGTTATCTTCTCTCCACACGCGAAAAGATCACATGAGTTAACACTCATGTGGATCACTAAAAGCAAAAAAAAAAAATTTTTTTATCAAATTATGTATTTCAAAGTTTATTATCTAGTCTATGATTAAATTTGGGTTTAACGCAACATGCTCTTATGAACAGAGTATAATTTAAATGCTGTTATTTCAACATGTTTCTCTTAAACTCCCCTATTTGTCGACATCTGAAATTACAGATAAATAATCTGCTGCCATCGAGTCGATTCTGACTCATAGTGACCCTACAGGACAGAGTAGAAACACCCCACAGTTTCCAAGGAGCGCCTGGTGGATTCCAACTGCCAACCTTCTAGTTAGCAGCTGTAGCTCTTAACTACTACACCACCAGGGTATCCTACAGATAAACAGTCATTTTCAATTTAATATTCCATAAAATGAACCTTGATAAACTTAATTGTTTTCATCATTTTAACAAATCTGATAAAATTAAGTCGTTTAGATTCTTATTGAAAATAAGAAAAAAAAGTCAATACCAATAAAAAAAGTCACTCCCATCATTCAAAAAAATTTTTTCCTTAGTTAAGATATTAAAGCATCGACTTGACGGCACCTAACAGATTTCTTATGAGTATGCCAATTACATTAAGTATTGCTTATACCAACACTGTATACAGAGCTCTGGGGGTGCAACAGTGAAGAGTTTGGCTGCTAAGCAAAAGGTCAGCAGTTCAAATCCACCAGCTGCTCCTTGGAAGCCCTATGGGGCAGTTCTACTCTGTCCTGTAGGGTTGCTGTGAGTCGGAATCAACTCAATAGCAGTGGGTTTAGTTTTGGGTTTGGTATATGGAAAAAACACAGAGTGAGAATGGGGTATAAGTGGGGAAAAGGATCATCAATTCTCATCAGTCTTAACACCAACAAAGTAAGAGCATATCTACAGTTTAAATAAAATCTTTCGTAAGTCTTTACAAAGCAAATAATCTGACCTTGCATAAAATTTAACTAAAATACGTATTCATAGGACAAAAAAATTCTGACATACTATTAACCATCAGATTGATATTTTGACACTATGTTAACATACTACGTATCTGAGGGTCCAGGGTTCACGTCCCTGTTCAGGCGTTGTCCTCATCTGGAGGCCTGGTGGTGCAGTGTTTAACAGCTATGGCGAATTATGGCTGCTAACCAAAAGGCTGGCAGTTCGAATCCACCAGCCACTCATTGGAAACTTTATGGGACAGTTCTACTCTGTCCTATAGGGTCGCTATGAGTTGGAATCAGCTCCACGGCAATGAGTTTGGGTTTTTTTAATTTTTTTTATTAATTGTGCATATCCTAAGGGCGTTATTATAATCTATATTTGCCCTCTCCCCTCTTCATTCACTCGTTCAATATTTGCCCTCTCCCCTCTTCATTCACTCGTTCAGATATTTATGTGCTAAGAACTATGATACCTATTTCTCAATCACCTCATAATAGAGGCACTCTTCATAATACTCATTTACCATTCTAGACATTTTATTTTATAATAATAATAAAAAAACCCAAACCCGTTGCCATTTAGTCGATTCCGACTCATAGCGACCCTACAGAAGAGAGTAGAACTGCCCTACAGAGTTTGCAAGGAGCGCCTGGTGGATTTGAACTGCCAACCTTTTGGTTAGCAGCCACAGTTCTTAGCCACTAAGCTATACACCACCAAAAATAAGTAGAGACACAGAGAATAGACTATTATTGCATTTAATAAAATTCATGTAACCAGCAAAAATCTTGAAGAACAACCAAAGATGAAATAAACATCTGGGATTCCCATGTGAGCCCACACAACCAGCCCTGTTCACTGGACACCAGTATGAGATCTGGTGACGCAGGGCACCCTCTGCTGGAAGGTGGGAACTAGTCCAGCCCTGTTGACTGGACTCCCAAGGATGTGAGAGCTGGTGACGCAGGGCACCCTCTGCTGGAAGTTGAGAACTAGACCAGCCCTGTTGACTGGACTCCCAAGGATGTGAGAGCTGGTGCCGCAGGGCACCCTCTGCTGGAAGGTGGGAACTAGTCCAGCCCTGTTGACTGGACTCCCAAGGATGTGAGAGCTGGTGCCGCAGGGCACCCTCTGCTGGAAGGTGGGAACTAGACCAGCCCTGTTGACTGGACTCCCAAGGATGTGAGAGCTGGTGCCGCAGGGCACCCTCTGCTGGAAGGTGGGAACTAGTCCAGCCCTGTTGACTGGACTCCCAAGGATGTGAGAGCTGGTGACGCAGGGCACCCTCTGCTGGAAGTTGAGAACTAGACCAGCCCTGTTGACTGGACTCCCAAGGATGTGAGAGCTGGTGCCGCAGGGCACCCTCTGCTGGAAGGTGGGAACTAGACCAGCCCTGTTGACTGGACTCCCAAGGATGTGAGAGCTGGTGCCGCAGGGCCCCTCTGCTCGAAGGTGGGAACTAGACCAGCCCTGTTGACTGGACTCCCAAGGATGTGAGAGCTGGTGCCGCAGGGCACCCTCTGCTCGAAGGTGGGAACTAGACCAGCCCTGTTGACTGGACTCCCAAGGATGTGAGAGCTGGTGCCGCAGGGCACCCTCTGCTGGAAGGTGGGAACTAGACCAGCCCTGTTGACTGGACTCCCAGGGATGTGAGAGCTGGTGCCGCAGGGCACCCTCTGCTGGAAGTTGAGAACTAGACCAGCCCTGTTGACTGGACTCCCAAGGATGTGAGAGCTGGTGACGCAGGGCGCCCTCTGCTGGAAGGTGGGAACTAGACCAGCCCTGTTGACTGGACTCCCAAGGATGTGAGAGCTGGTGACGCAGGGCGCCCTCTGGTGGAAGGTGGGAACTAGAGAGCATCTTCAAGGCCCCTCACGCCAAGGATCTCTGACCTTGGGCAAGTCACCTGCCTCAGCTATAGTCCTATGACTGGGTCTGTGACAGCGAACAGCCAAATGGCCTCACCAAAAATGATGAAAGACACCAAGAGAGGAGGGCCTAGTCTCACCACCGATGATGAGAACATAACAAAAAATTTAAGCCGCGTTTCTGACTTCTGCCTGGGTGCTCAGAGACCTAGGACACTGCTCAGCCAAAGAATGCTGCCGTTTACTATCAGCACGCAGGCCCACCAGATGTCAGTGAACTACCGCGTTTAAGGCACTGACTTTACTTTTAAACATTTAAACAATTTTAGAGGTCACAAGGAAATGGAACTCTTGTTTATTAAGGTGACATATTTAAAAATCACAAGAAATATCAAAAGGGAGAAGTTCTCTGCCCAAAGAAACTAAGCAAGAACAATGCCAGAAGAAAAACTAATTTGTTCCCCGTCACAACACAACACAGCCTGACAGGGTGACACTATACGATGTGCTATACAGCCTTTGGTTCTGTTTCAACATCACCTTTGGTTCTGTGCATTTTCAACTACGTGCAGATTTTTTTCAGAAATCAGTGAAATGATCAGTTTCTCTAAATATAAAAGTTATTACACGGTAAAATCCTACTGAAACTCCCTTTATCTGTTTTTACAGAGCAGCAGGTTTGACATATGCCCCCTACTCTCTCAGTAACATTGTAGCGTATAACTGATGGGTACAACTGTTGATGAAGTGTTCTTTCAATTTAGTATTATGAAAAGGGAATATTCTTATAAATAGCATTGCTGCACCCTGAAAATAACACGGACCCTCTCTAAATTCAGTGACCGTCACCCAAGCCCTTCTCTGGAAGACCTCTGTTCCCTCCATCTCTAAGTGGCAGGCGCTCTCACCTGCTCTCCTGCCTGCGGTGGTCCTGCTGCTCCACCCTGACCATCGGCTTCACCATCCCTCGCTCAGCTGTGCCGGAGGCAGAGGGTCCTCGGTCACTGTCCAGCCTGGAAGCGCTCTGCCGGAGGAAAACACTGTGAGCTCAAAAGCACCTTGCAGACCAGCCAAGCATTACTTTCACTAGTGCAGGTAACAATCTGAGGCCAGGTGCCAGATGGCAGATGCAGGGGAGCACTGCCCAGAAACCAATACGGTAGTGCTGAAGGCATATGTGCACACGGCGTGCACCAAGCACAGGCACACGGCCACTGTCACTTTCAAAGTGCTTGGGAGGGGCTTTAAAACACAGGCATACATATGTCTCTCTCTCACACACATACGTTTTTCATAAAAAGTACAATAACAATAGTCACTTTATTCTAAAAAGGTCAAGACAGCTGGGAGAACACATACAGTTTGAAGAGTTAGGCTCTTTTGATTGTTGGTTTTAAGAAAATAGTTAGAAATCTTGCTCATTATAATCCCACACCTATTGAAGAATTCAGTACAGAAACTAGCATATTCCTTGCCATTAATCAATACAGAGAAAAAAACATGCACACAGCAACTCAGCGTGGTATATTTACGTTCTTCCAGGCAGTACACATTCCTAACCAAACCACGGCAGACAAAAAGTATGAGATGCCTATATTAAGAAAACAACTGAAACAGAATAAAAAAAATTTATTTACAAATTGAAAGTCACAAAAATTTTATTTAAGGTTTCTTATTACAAAAATGTTTACTGTAGAAATAAAGGATAGATAAGCAAGAAGTCTATACAAGTCATCCTTACCTCCAGAGATTAACAGTGATGTACAGACCCTTCCAGGATTTCCTATTTTCCCTAAGCGTGATTAGACAACTTACTTTGTAAAGATCTCTGTTTCATATACTGGAAGCACCTTGAGCATCCCTTCACTAGACCTTACATAACCGTAATGGCTGTATAACACTTTGCTGTCCATTCACCACAGTTCATTAACCCAGAGCATTGTTGTGTTGTGTAAAATGTTCATCATAACAGACAGTGCTGTGATAACTGTGCTGGCAAATCTATCTTCACGAACAATAATCATTTCTGTAAGATAAATTTACAGAAATGGGCCTGCTTGGTTATGGATGGCAATACCATTTAGAATACAAAAAACTGTCATAAATTACAAATACAGCAATGGACAAATAGGTCACTATATTTTATATGCTGGCCCATTAAAAAGCAATTTTCAGTTTGTTTTCAAATGATTTTTAAAGACACAGGGAAATGCCCATAAAATAGCAGCTTACGGAAGCTGGACAGAAAGGTGTGTGTGTCAGTGTGTGTGTGTGTGTATAAGCATGACACAGAGACACAATTCTGTTAAAAATGTATAAATACACACATTGTTGTCGTTGTGTGCCTCTGAGTCGATTTCAACTCACAGCAACCCTATATGACAAAGAAAACTGCCCCCCAGGGTTTCCCAGGCTGTAATCTTTATGGGAACAGATCACCAGGTCTTTTCTCCTGTGGAGCCACTGTGTGAATTGAAACCACCAACCTTTCAGTTAGCAGCCGAGTGCTTAAGAACTGCACCACCAGTTCAGAAAAGAATCCATCGAAATGTTACTAATGGTCAACTATAGACTGTAAATGAGATTTTTATTTTCTATATTTCATCCTGTATCTACTAAGTTTTGTATATTGACTACATTTTTATAAGAAACTAAATTTTTATAAGGATAGCTATATTTGTGTATCAACACATACTCTGACTTTTGTATGTGCCAGGCACTCTCCGAGGCATTGGAAATGCAGCCCTGAGCAGCTCAAACAAGGCCCCTCCTAACACAGAGCTCACCTTCCAGTAGGCTTGGGAGGGGGGGCAGCCGACAGACACTGAAGAGGGAGAAACAGTGGTAGAGGCTGTGCAAAGGTTAATATGAGCTGCTGCGGATGCTGGAGGGGGGCTGTAAGCTGCGGTCTGCACTGGAAGAAGGGGCTGTTGTTGTTGTTGTTACCTGCCATTGAGTTAACTCCAACTCACAGAGACCCAACGTACAACAGAATGAAACACTGCCTGGTCCTGCGCCATCCTCACAATTGTTGTTATGCTTGAGCCCATTGCTGCAGCTACTGTGTCAATGCATCTCATAGAGGGCTTGCCATCCTTTCTTATAAAGAGCTTCTGGCTGTATTTCTTCCAAGGCAGATTCGTTTATTCTTTTGGCTGTCCATATTCAACATTCTTTACCAATACCACAATTCAAAGGCGTTGATTCTTTGGTCTCCCTTATTCACTGTCCAGCTTTCACATCCATAGGAAGTGACTGAAAACACCACGGCTTGGGTCAGGTGCACCTTAGTCTTCAAGGTGGCATTTTTGCTTTTAAACACTTTGAAGAGGTCCTTTGCAGCAGATTTGCCCAATGTAATGCGTCTTTTGATTTCTTGACTGCTGCTGCCACGGGTGCTGATTGTGGATCCAAGTAAAATGAATTCCTTAAAAACTTCAATCTTTTCTCCATTTATCATGATGTTGCTTATTGGTCCAGTTGTGAGGATTTTTGTTTTCCTTATGTTGAGGTATAATCTGCATTGAAGGCTGTGGTCTTTGATCTTCATCAGTAAGGGCTTCAAGTCCTCATTACTTTCAGCAGGCAAGGTTGTGTTATCTTCATAATGCAGGTTGTTAATGAGTCTTCCTCCAATCATGATGCCCCGTTCTTCTTCATAGAGTCCAGCTTCTGGGATTATTTGCTCAGCGTACAGATTAAATAGGTATGGTGGAAGGATACAACCCTGACGCACTCCTTTCCTGACTTTAAACCACACACCATCCCCTTGCTCTGTTGGAACGACTGCCTCTTGATGTATGTGTAGGTTCTTCATAAGTGCTATTAAGTGTTCTGGAATTCCCATTCTCTGCAATGTTATCCATAATTTGTTATGGTCCACAAAGTTGAATGCCTTTGCATAGTCAGAAAAACACAGGTAAGCATCCTTCTGGTATTCTCTGCTTTCAGTCAGGAGCCATGTGATATCAGCAATGATATCCCTCAGTCCAGGTCCTCTTCTAAATCTGGCTTGAAGGGGCTAGTCATGTGAAAATCAGTGCAAAGAGCATTCCAGGCAGAGTAAATGAACTAGTACAAAGAAAGGCTTCAAAAGGGAAAAAGTGCTGCCCTCCAAGACACACAGACAGACCAGTGCTGCCCAACTGCAGGAACCACAAAACCAGCAGACAGACTGGGCGAGGAGGCACAGGGTGTGGCTCAGTTTTTTAACCCAGGGCAAAGTTTTTTACTCTGTTTGGGACTTTAGAAGCAGGACAATAACAGAACTTAATTTGCATTTTTAAAATACCAGTCCTGCTGCTGTGAAGATTATGGGAGGAAGTGAGTCAGAAGAGGGATGCTACGGGAGAGGGTAGCAGGACTCCTGTGCTGTGAGACTGCAGCCTGAGCAACTTCTTATCATCAAGATGAAGAAAAGCAGACACACAGACTGTGCTACAGAGCAGGGCAGGTAGAATGTGCTCACCTCTGCGTGCAGAGGTGACAGAAGGAAAGGGATCAAGGATAACTTGCACCAGGTTTCTAGTGGAGCAAGGCTGTGTGTGATGAGATCATTTAATGAGATGGGGAAGGATCAGAGACAGAAGTGTACTGGAGAAAAAATCTCGTTGTGCTTTAGCTATGCTAAATGTGATATGCGTATTAGACTTCCAACTGAACACGTTGAGAAAGCCTGCAGACATTTAAGTCTGGAGAGGTCAGGGCTGAGGCCACCCACCTGAGAATAAAGAACATACACACTCTGGTAACCCCACATGTCTCTCAGTTTGCCGTACTGTGGGGGCTTGTGTGTTGCTGTGATGCTGGAATCTATGCCACCAGTATTCACATACCAGCAGGGTCACCCATGGAGGACAGGTTTCAGCTGAGCTTCCAGACTAAGACAGACTAGGAAGAAGGACCTGGCAGTCTACTTCTGAAAAGCATTAGCCAGTGAAAACCTTATGAATAGCAGCAGAACATTGCCTGATACAGTGCTGGAAGATGAGCCCCCCAGGTTGGAAGGCACTCAAAAGATGACTGGGGAAGAGCTGCCTCCTGAAAGTAGAGGCGACCTTAATGACGTGGATGGAGTCAAGCTTTCAGGACCTTCATTTGCTGATGTGGTACCACTCAAAATGAGAAGAAACAGCTGCAAACATCTATTAATAATCAGAACCTGGAATGTACAAGGTACGAATATAGGAAAATTAAAAATCATCAGAAATGAAATGGAACTCATAAAAATCGAGATCCTAGACATTAGTGAGCTAAAATGGACTGGTACCGGCCATTCTGAATTGGACAATCACATGGTCCCTTACGCCGGGAATGATAACCTGAAGAAGGATAGCGTCATATTCATCGTCAAAAAGAACATTTCAAGGTCTATCCTGAAGTACAATGCTGTCTGATAAGATAATATCCATACGCCTACAAAGAAGACCAGTTAATATGACTATTATTCAAATTTACACACCAACCACTAAGGCCCAATATGAAGAAACTGAAGATTTTTATCAACTTCTGCTGTCTGAAATTGACTGAAGGTGCGATCAAGATGCACTGATAAATACTGGTGATTGCAATGAGACAGATGGAAATGAAGAAGGATTGGTAGTATGAAAATATGGCCTTGGTGATAGAGAGGATGCCAGAGATTGCAAAGTAGAATTTTGTAAGACCAACAACTTCTTTGTGGAAAATACCTTTTTTCACCCAGATAAATGGCGACTATACACATGGACCTCGCCAGATGGAACACACAGAAATCAATTTGACGACATCTGTGGAAACAGACGAAGGACAAGCTCAATATCATTAGTCAGAACAAGGCCAGGGGCCGACTGTGGAACAGACCATCAATTGCTCATATCCAAGTCCAAGCTGAAACTGAAGAAAATTAAAATAAGTCCAGGAAAGCCAAGACATGACCCTGAGTATACCCCATCCGAATTTAGAGGCCATCATCTCAAGAACAGATTTGACGCACTGAACACCAATGACCGAAGACCAGGTGAGTTGTGGAATGACATCGAGGACACCATCCATGAAGAAAGCAAGAGGTCATAAAAAGACAGGAGAGAAAGAAAAGACCTTAATGGATGTCAAAAGAGACCCTGAAACTTGCTCTTGAACATCGAGTAGCTAAAGCAAAAGGAAGAACTGATGCAGTAAAAGAAGTGAACAGAAGATTTCAAAGGGCAGGTTGAGAAGGCAAAGTAAAGTATTATAATGACATGTGCAAAGAGCTGGAGATAGAAAGCCAAAAGGGAAGAAAATGCTCGGCATTTCACGAGCTGAAAGAACTGAAGAAAAAATTCAAGCATCGAGTTGCAATAGTGAAGGATTCTATGGGGAAAATACTAAACAGTGCAGGAAGCATCAAAAGATGGAAGGAACACACAGAGTCACTATGCCAAAAAGAACTGGCTGATGCTCAGCCATTTCAAGAGGCAGCACGTGATCAGGAACCGACTGTCTTGAAGGAAGGCGTCCAAGCTCCACTGAAGGCACTGGTGAAAAACAAGGCTCCAGGAATTGACAGAATATGTACCAAGATGTTTCAACAAACAGATGCAGCGCTGGAGGTGCTCACTCATCTGTGCCAAGAAATTTGGAAGACAGCTTCCTGGTCAACTGACTGGAAGAGATCCGTATTTATGCCTATTCCCAAGAAAGGTGATTCAACTGGATGTGGAAATTATCAAACAATATTATTAATACCACATGCAACTGAAAGTTTGCTAAAGATCATCGAAAAGCGGCTGCAGCAGTATATCAAGAGGGAACTGACAGAAATTCAGGCCAGATTCAGAGGAGGACATGGAACCAGGGATGTCACTGCTGATGTCAGATGGATCCTGGCTGAAAGCAGAGAATACCAGAAGGATGTTTACCTGTGTTTTATTGACCATGCAAAGGCATTTGACCGTGCAAATCATAAAAAATTATGGATAACATTGCGAAGAATGGGAGTTCCAGAACACTGAATTGTACTCATGAGGAAGCTGTGCTTAGACCAAGAGGTAGTCGTTCAAACAGAACAGGGGGATACTGCATTGTTTCAAGTCAGGGAAGGTGTGCAACAGGGCTGTATCTTTTCACCATACCTATTCAGTCTTTATGTTGAGTAAATAATCTGAGAAGCTGGACTATATGAGGAAGAACACGGCATCAAGATCGGCGGAAGACTCATTAACAACCTGTGTTATGTAGGTGACACAACCTTGCTTGCTGAAAGTGAACAGGACTTGAAGCACTTACTGATGAAGATCAGAGACTATAGCCTTCAGTATGGAGTACACTTCAACATAAAGAAGACAAAAATCCTCACAACTGGACCAATAAGCATAATCATGATAAATGAAGAAAAGACTGAAATTGTCAAGGATTTCATTTTACTTGGATCCACTATCAGCACCCATGGAAGCAGCAGTCAGGAAATCAAAAGATGCGCTGCATTGGACAAATCTGCTGCAAAAGATCTGTCTAGTGTTGAAAAGCAAAGATGTCACCTTGAAGACTAAGGTGCACCTGTCCCAAGCCATGGTATTTTCAATCACATCATATGCATGGCAAAGCTGGACAATGAAAAAGGAAGACTGAAGAAGAACTGATGCCTTTGAATTGTGGTGTTGGTGAAAAATATAGAATATACCATGGACTGGCAAAAGAACGAACAAATCTGTCTTGGAAGAAGCACGACCAGAATGCTCCTTAGAAGCAAGGATGGCAAGACCACATCTTACATACTTTGGACATGTTATCAGAAGAAATCAGTCCCTGGAGAAGGACATCATGCTTGGCAAAGTAGAGGGTCAGCGAAAAAGAGGAAGACCCTCAAAAGATAGACTGACACAGTGGCTGCAACAATGGGCTCAAGCATAACAACAACTGTGGGCATGGTGCAAGACCAGGCAGTGTTTCGTTCTTCTGTACATAGGATCGCTATGAATTGGAACCAACTCTATGGCACTTAACAACAACAAAAATACTTTGGTAAGATCACCTAAGAAACATGCACACACACGTCTGCAATCTGGGTCCCCCTCCTAATTTTACAAGTGAAGCACAGGAGGAGATGGAAGAGGGACAACCACCAGGGTGGAGAAGAAACCAAGAAAGGACACCCTGGAAGCCAAAAGAAGAACATGTATCAAGAAGGTGATGGTGAATGAGTCAAATGCTGATGAGACACACACAGTAAGAACAGAAAATCAACACTGGGTTTGGCAATCAGGAGACCGTTGGTCACCTTGGCAGATACAGTACCCAGGCAGGGGTGGGATCCCAAATGAGACTCGAGGATGGAATATGAATTAGAAATATTAGAGAGGAACCATGAATTACTTTTTCAGGAAATTATGCTACGAACAGAAGCAGGAAAATGGGGGCCGTATCTAGAGGGTACAGTCAGGGCTTTTGAAAGCAGGAGATGCACACCACACTGACACTGAGGGACTGGGGCCTCCAGATGAGTGACCCCTCGAGCCTCTTCCTCTGGTGTTGGGCTGAGCCTGTAATCTGCTTTAGCCTGTGAAACGTGGAGAACTGAGGCCAGGCAGTTCTGGGCTGGAGCCTTAGGAAGGCTGGAAGCTTTGGAGACTTCTCAGGCACCAACCAAGAAGTCTAGCTATCCTGATGGAAGGCTGGGAGCCCACGTGAATAGGAGCCGAGAGGCCTAGCCAGCCCAGCTCCTAGCATTACCCAGACATCAAGTGGCCCACTAGCAGAGTGCAGCCACGCATGGAACCACCAACCAGACTCGTAGAAGGACTGCCCGGGTCAGCCCAAATGAGAGTGCATAATTGCTAAGCAAAGAAAGTGGCTGTTGCTTTAGCCCAGTAGGTTTTGGGTGGCCTGTTACTCAGCAAAAGATAATCAAAATAAAGGAGAAAAAATTAGTATACACAAGATAAGGGATAACTGTGGAGGAAAGTGTTTGAGAAGGTCAGAGAGGAGGGGATGAGTCCCCAGTCGCAGGGCTGACAGGAGCAGAAGCCCCTATCTTCAGGGGCAATGAAACCGAGAAGGCCAGTTACACACAGTACAAGGCTAGAAAACATGTACACGCTGCACAGAAAGGAAGCAAATTCCCCTAGCTTTTGGGAAAAAGGAAGAGTTTGCTAACTTTCTTTTAAGTATCACTAAGAGACAGCACAGCAAATGAGCACAGCCCCCATTTAGGGACCACGCTAAAGTCTAACTTTACGAAGGGGTTTTCCAAGTATGTAACAGGGATTTCTCCCCAGTGTCCCATCATGTAAAACACACACCGTTCTGTCAGGTCATATGTAATTAGCTACCTTGCTTGCTGGGAACACCGTTCCACTATGAACATCTCCTTCCAGATCAAAAGTGGTCTCTGGGACAATTCTGTTGGGGTAAAAAAAGAAACACATAAAATTAATAACTTTCAAATGTCAAGGCACAGTATCTTTTTTAATAATACAAAAGAACCAAATCCAAAAACCCGTCGTTATAAAGTCGATTCCAACTCACAGCAACCACACAGCATAGTGCAACTACCCACAGGGTTTCCTAGTGGCTAGTGTATTCCAAAGGCTGGCCTCTTGGTTAGCAGCCAGGCTTTTAACCAAAGACCAACAAAGCTCCAAGAAAGGAATAAGCTGTTGCTGTCGAGTCAATTCTAACTCATAGCGACCCTATAGGGCAGAAGAGAATTACCCCACAGAGTTTCTGAGGAGCGGCTGGTGCATTTGAACTGCTGACCTTTTGGTTAGCAGCCAAGCTCTTTAAACCACTGAGTCCCCAGGGCTCCAACAAAAGGAATAGTTGGCTAAATACTCCAATGTTAAAAAATGTTTAACAAGTTGCTTAATTTTAGCACATAAACTTAGAAAATAATAAAAATTCCCTACTGCAATTTCATAAACTTTTCTTATGTATACTGAATACTCGTAGCATCGTATTTTTAAAAATGACAATTTAATAACAAGAAATTGAAACATAAAAAAACAGGCTGTGGCATTAAACATGTCCATCTAGGCTCCACGTGGTGGTACAGTGGTTGAAACACTCAGCTACTAAGCAAAACATGAGCAGTCCAAACCCACCACAGGCTCCACAGGATGAAGATGTGGCAGTCAGCTTCTACAGAGATTACAGCCTTGGAAACCCCATGGGGCAGTTCTACCCTGTCCTGTAGGGTTGTTACGAGTCGGAATCAACTCGACGGCAACAGGTTTCGTTTTGATTTGTACCTAGGTTCCAATGGCCTATAAATGAAATATAACTGTAGAGACTACGTTGTCCATAACCACATTTATGTGCGGTCAAAAAACAATAGCAACAGAAAGACAAGAAACAATGGCTAGACTACCTTCCTGTTTGAAAGGTCAATCTGGTAATTTTTTGAAAGCACATGGACGCTACTACTTAGGATATAAGGAAACGAGGAGACTGATGCTGATGTTAGTAATCACATCAAGAAATATCCTAGCGTAAACAGACTTTTAGAATATCTAAAAATATCCAAACTGCTAAACTCATCGCTATCAAAATTAACTTGATCTTCCAACTCGAGGAGTGTGGTAACCTGAGGCGAGCTAGAGCTGTTTAAGCACACGTGAAGGGCGCACACACTTCAGTGGTCCTAGCCCATCAGGTACGCTTGATCCAAGAGAGAAACCAGTTGCTACTGAGTCAATTCCTACTCATGGTGAACCAGAAGCGCTTGGGAACCAACAAATGTGAATACATGGTTAAATTTCTTGGACTTCTATATAACCAAATAATCAAAATTAAAGAATTCTTTTTGTTAAAATATTTGAAAAAGACACGGTCTAATTCCAAAGCCGTATGGTAATCACTCATCTGTCAGTTTGTCATGCTGTGGTGGCTTGTGTGCTGCTGTGATGCTGGAAGCTATGTCATTAGTATTCAAATACCAGCAGGGTCACCCATGGTGGACAGGTTTCAGCTGAGCTTCCAGACTAAGACAGACTAGGAAGAAGGACCTGGTGGTCTACTTATAAAAAACCTGGTCAGGGAAAAACCTTAGGAATGGCACCAGAGCACTGTCTGATATAGTGCTGGAAGTTGAGCCCCTCAAGTTGGACGGCATTCAAAACAGGACTGGGGAAAAGCTGCCTCTTCAAGGTAGAGTCGACCTTAATGACATGGATGGAGTCAAGCTTTTGCGACCCTCATTTGCTGATGTGGCA
The DNA here is from genome assembly GCF_024166365.1 of Elephas maximus indicus. Lineage (NCBI taxonomy): Eukaryota > Metazoa > Chordata > Mammalia > Proboscidea > Elephantidae > Elephas > Elephas maximus. The sequence goes on along the minus strand of NC_064819.1, from coordinate 240,496,566 downwards.
TGATTCAAAATGAGAAGAAATAGCTACAAACATCCACTAATAATTGGAAACCTGGAATGTATGAAGTATGAATCTAGGAAAATTGGAAATCGTCAAAAAATGAAATGGAACACACAAACACTGATATCCTAGGCATTAGTGAGAGGAAACAGGACTGGTTTTGGTCATTCTGAATCGAAAAATCATATGGTCTACTATGCCAGGAATGAAAAATCAAGGGAATGACTTCATATTCATCATCAAAAAGAACATTTCAAGATCCATCCTGAAGTACAATACTGTCAGTGGTAGGATAATATACATACGCCTACAAAGAAGACCGGTTAGTACAACTATTATTCAAATTTATGTATCAACCACTAATGCCAAAGATGTGGACCAATAAGCCATATCATGATAAACGGAGAAGAAACTGAAGTTGCCAAGGATTTCATTTTACTTGGATCCACAATCAACATCCATGGAAGCAACAGTGAAGAAATCAAAAGACACACTGCATTGGGCAAATCTGCTGCAAAAGACCTGTTTAAAGTGTTGAAAAGCAAAGATGTCTCCTTGAACACTAAGGTGCGCCTGACCCAAGCCATGGTATTTTCAATCACCTCATATGCATGTGAAAGGTGGACAATGAATAAGGAAGCCCAGAGAAGAAATGACGCTTTTGAATTATGGTGTTGGTGAAGAATTCCGAATATACCATGGACTGCCAAAAGATTGAACAAATCTGTCTTGGAAGAAGTACAACCAGAATGCTCCTTGGAAGCAAGGATGGTGAGACTACGTTTCACATACTCTGGACATGTTATCAGGAGAGACCAGCCCCTGGAGAGACATCATGCTTGCTAAAGTAAAGGAACAGCGAAAAAGAGGAAGGCTTTCAACAAGATGGACTGACACAGAGGCTGCAACAATGGGCTCAAGCTAACAACAATTGTGAGGATGGCACAGGACTGGGCAGTGTTTCATTCTGTTGTACACAGGGCTGCTATGAGTCAGAACCAACTTGAGGGCACCTAACAGCAACAACAACACAGAATGAAGCAGGGAAATGACGTAGAATTTCAAAACAACTTTCAGGTTAGAAAAGCAAGTACAAATTCCTCCTCTATCTCATCACTACAACAATAAAATCATCTTGTAATACAGCTGATAACACGCTTTAACATAGTGACATTTGAGAGTAAAAGCTTTTACTATAGGATAAATAATCATTACATTTCTGGACATTATTTTATGTAACACTAAATTACTCATCATCTGTCACCAAGATATTCACAAAAACAGAAAATGTTCTGCTGGTTTGCATGGCTTTGAGTAGGAAATTCAGTTCAGCTGTTTTGTCCCTGACAATGTAACTAAGAAATGACAGTCAACTGCCCTTTGCAGCTATCAAATCCACAAATACACCTCATGTACCCTTAACCCCCTCTTTTGCACAGTACAGGAATATAACCAAAGTTTCTTTGATTCCAGTTATAATTACCATCCTAGAATAACAAATTTACTCAACGCCATGCAAAGCTCTTAAATTTCTTCCCCTAAATCTACCTCTTTCAAGTTTTAACATGGACCCAATTTATACTATATTTTGTATACATGAACAATTTCAAGATAACTTTATTCTTGGCTTTGATATTTTCAGATTATAGCCCTTGGTTACAAGAATCCTCTCTTACTCATTCCAGTATTCAGAGCACAATAACCACACATGCCAAGGGTGGCTCAGTAAATGTGACTAGATGAATAAATAATTAATAAATCAGTGAATCATCAAAAGTTTCTAAAATCCCCCAGGTGACTACCACTGTCACTTTTGCTACCTAGCTGGTATGACAGACTCTGAAATCTGCACTTAATACCTGGGTTACTGTCTTAGTCATGTAGTGCTGCTATAACAGAAATACCTCAAGTGGACTGCTTTAACAAAGAGAAGTTTATTCTCTCACAGTCCAATAAGCTAGAAGTCCAAATTCAGGGCCCCGTCTCCAGGGGAAGGCTTTCTCTCTCTGTTGGCTCTGGGGGAAGGTCCTTGTGATGCCTCAGTCTTCCCTTGGTCTGGGTGCATCTCAGTGCAGGAAACTCAGGTCCAAAGGACATGCTCTGCTCCTGGCGTTGTTTTCTTGGTGGTATGAGGTCCCATGTCTCCCTGCTTGCTTCTTTCTTTTATATCTCAAAAGAGATTGGCTCAAGATACTATCTAATTTTGTAGATCTCATCAATGTGACTGCCACTAATCCACCTCATTACACCATAGTGACAAGATTTACAACACATAGGAAATCATATCAGATGACAAAATGGTACACAATCATACAATACGGGGAATCATGACCTAGCCAAGTTCACAGATTTTTGCGGGGGGGACACATTCAATCCATAACAGTTATCTACTTAGAAATTTCTATAATAGTTGGATATCAAAATAAAAACCATGTTTACAAAAAATAAAAGCCCTACCTAATCTATGGATGCAAATGTAAGTACTGGGATATTCAACCACTAAGCAATTTTCACTAGTTTTGCAGGGAAAGGTTACAATAATATAGAAAAACAATACAGTAAAATCTCGCAACACGTTCTCCCCCCTTGAAACCAAAGCCTATCTTACATGCTCTCTGCTTCTGTGCAGAGATACAGCAGGAAGATACCACAACTGGCTTCCAGAAGAGGAATCTAAGGCAAAACTTCAGTAAGAGATCTGTTTTCTCACATACTAAAAGCATCTCGGGCAAAACAAAGGACCTACTTACTCTGACAGAGGGACAGAGAGGTTTGGGGATTGTGTGCACACTCAGCAACAACACAATGAACAAACACCAAAATAAGGGTGGCTTTCTCATTTATATTCATGCCTTCACTTCCGAGTTTTAATTTTTTTTTTTTTAAACTCAGAAGTAAAGGCATGAATATAAATGAGACGCAGTGACTACAAGGACTGTTGAATGGCGATGTGCATACGTGCACATGTCAGAAGAAACTGTTCATTCTACAGTCTCTCTGGCCACAGCTCTATGAGCTGGGAGTGCCTGGAAGCAAGGTCCTGAAGCAGGCACAGCCACACCTCAGTCAGCTGGGAGTACCTGGAAGCAAGGCCCTGAAGCAGGCACAGCCACACCTCGGTCGGCTGGGAGTACCTGGAAGCAAGGCCCTGAAGCAGGCACAGCCACACCTTGGTCGGCTGGGAGTACCTGGAAGCAAGGCACAGCCACACCTTGGTCGGCTGGGAGTACCTGGAAGCAAGGCACAGCCACACCTTGGTCGGCTGGGAGTACCTGGAAGCAAGGCCCTGAAGCAGGCACAGCCACACCTTGGTCGGCTGGGAGTACCTGGAAGCAAGGCACAGCCACACCTTGGTCGGCTGGGAGTACCTGGAAGCAAGGCTGTGAAGCAGGCACAGTCACACCTTGGTCAGCCAGGAGTGCATGCTTTACCCTACCAAGAAGCCTGCTGCTAAAGGCAAGAGAGAGGGCTGAAGAAAGGCTGATTTCTTTAAAATGGAAAACATTTGCCAATGCCATATGCTAAAGAAAAGTGCCTGTGTGAGGATAATGACAAGGACAGGAAACAGGGAACAGCTGATAAAAGAAAAATGTAACCCTAAGAGAAAGGCAGAGAAACCCAGTCCTCCCAGACTCAGAGGGGAAGGATGAGCTTAGATACAAAAGAAGTTTGGAGATGAGACAAGCTGAGAAGAAACCGATTTCTGGGAAAGAAGACAGCGGGTCACCTGCTAAACTCCTCTAGGAAGTAAAAGGTGTGGTTCTTTCCTGAAACACGGAGCACAGGTGGGTGGCTGGGAACAGAGGATGTGGCCAGCCCACAGATTCGGTGTGTCTCACTTCTCTAAATCCACAAAGGGATCAAACTGGAGAAAGCCTTGAACTCTCGATTGTACTAGCTCTTTTATCCCTTTCCTTGGCCAGGATTCAAAATGGACAAAGAATGACAACGGAAGCCAAGAGTTCATGATGATTCACCAGGAACAATCAAAGTGGAATTTATAATGCTGACAAACTGACAGAGGAGCAAACGCCCCAACTCTCAGCATTCACCTGACTCAAACATGAGAGGCCTCTGAGCAAAGCTGTGAGGGGCCCTGCAGGAAGACTGCTGCACCCTTCTGTGCTCACGTCTCAGGCTCAGGCCAACATCTGGCCCTAAGGTGAGGCCTCCGAGCAAAGCCATCAGGGACACTGCAATAAGGCTGCAGTACCCACTCTGCACACGTGCCTCAGGCCGGGTGCAGGCTCTGAGCAAAGCCATGGGAGGCCGTGAAAGAAGACTACTGCCCCCAGTCTGCTCAGATGCCTCACGCTAGGGCTGACAACTCAGCAGATGTTTGGTTGCTTTAAAGCAGCATGAAGGGAGAGCTACTGCAGCTATCTTTCCACCTGCAAAATGGATAATCAGGTCTCTAGATAGTACTTCATTATTTCTGAAAAATTATCATTACGAAAGTGGAAACCTTACTCCCTCCCCCAAGAAAGTGTTATTAGATAAAGTCAGGAAGAAAGGATCTTTGTTTTCCAGGAATAGGCGCACACTGCAAGGCCTCCCAAAGGCACTAGGTGGAGCCCAAATACCTTGAATGCCTTACAACAGTGTTTTAAAAAAATGGATCACCTAAGACAGACATTCAGATTCTGAGCACACGCGTGTGCACGCACCCACGCATGCGCACGTCTGGGGGACGAAGGCAAAAGAACATAAGACTTTCCTGGGCCCGAGACTCTGCCTCTTAGAGCACTGGAAGGCGGTGTGTGCTCTTTCCGTTTCCCACAGTAATCAACTAAATGTTGTGCTGACAACCACAATCCTCTCCAGGAGCACATATAATCTGCAATACTGATCACACGGGGACCAGAGGAAATGGATTTTAGTGCGTTTATCTCTGACAGAAAAAAAAACTCTCAATAAAAAGTCCTAGTTAGATGGGATAATTATATGGAACAGCATAATTCTTCACAAAGAAACAAAGTGTTTTAACGTATCAGCTAAAAAAAAAAGTTAAAAATAGTTGTACAACCAGCCACAACTTCCACTTTAAAGATGATGAAGGAAAGGTCTTTCTGTCTTCTTCTTTCCTCAGGAACCAGCCTAAATCAACAACAAGAACCAGAACCACCCAAATCAATAAGATCCTGAGCCAGCCAAATCGCTAAGAATCAAAACCATCCCAAATCAGTAAGAGTAAGAACCCAAGGCACAAACCCCACTTGGATTTTTAAAAAACAAAATAAAAAAATGAGTCATCTGTTCCTGATTAAAACCACTTTAAGAGTAACCACAACTCTCAAATCCTTCAAGCTTGTTTGCAGTGTTTACCCCTGTTTGTGTCTCGGCCCTTTGACCATAAGGCCCCCATCCACAGGTCTCTTCGCAGCAGCGTGATCCTGGCTGGGGTCCACGAACTTGAACACATGCAGCGATCCAAACTGGACCTTCATGCCGCTCTGCAGCATGGTGGTCTCCGAGATGCGCTGGCCTTCCACGTACGTCTCAGCATCCATGCTTCTCGGGGTCACAGTCACAACGCCATCCATGTTTGTGAGGTCACAGTGATGAGGCTGGATTCCTGGCCCAAACAGCTGAAAATAAATCAGAGAAACTTCCATCATCAAGTGCATAATACTTAAAGACAGAATTTTAAAACCACGAATTCCCCTTTTATGACAAATATAACCCAATAAACCCTGGAGCTTCAGTGTCTTTGTGTGCTCAGAGGTGGGATTTTCCCCAAATTGTATAAAACAATTAAACACTATCAAAACACTGTCAAAATAACTAAAGAGTTTATTTTTATCATCCAGTGACATACAGTGTCATCTTAACGAATGTATTTTAGTGCGTTAACGGGTAGATATACAGATTGTCAGGATTAAAAGCTCCTAACTGTTTGCCTCCCTGCTACGCTAAGAATGGAGGCATGCTGGCTAGAACTGAAATGACCCTCACGTTCTGCCTGAGAAACAAGCAGCCCAGAGTACGGGAGATCTAGGAGTTCAACTCAACTGAACTGCAAATCCCACCATACGCACTCAAAACAGTGTGTAAGTTCTGTTTTAGGTGGCTGAGATGCATTCAATGGACATTTTAACTGTGACTTTCTGAAGGCCTACAACTGAGTGTCAGATCCAGTGACAGGCATGCTCGCACTGGCTATCACGCCCTCCATCCTGAAAGCAGACACTCACAACGGTCACCCCCATCTTTAGAGAAAAGGCAATGGTCTGGGAGGAAGTGCAGCAGCAGTCCCTTTCTAGAGGTGGAGCTCAGACACAAACGCACACTGCCCTTTTCACACCGAAGCAGAGAAGAGTAGCCCAGACTAGACAAACTACTTGTATTTAATAGTGGGCTTCCACGTTCACGCATTCATTCCTCTCTCCCTCCTCCATTCACGCCCCACCACCTGGCAGGTGCTGTACTCTGTGCTACTCCCAATTACAGACAGGCCAGAGCCACAACAGGGCTGCTCACCTGGATTGAGCTGTCATCAAACTTCTCTGTCCCCACCTCAGTAACGCTCAGCTGAAGGCGGTAGAGCTTTGGCTTATCTCTGGAGTCAGAGCCATCTGTGAGAAGAACAACAGCAGCACTGCCTTTGCAAAGCCCAACATTCTCGAGATTTTATTTGAAGGAAACAAGCAAACAAAAAGTTACCTTAAAAGTGACACTATAGCTCTCACTTCTGAGAATTTTTTTTCAAAATACTCCAAATTTATATCACGTAATTTAACAAATTTGACACAGAATACTCAAATTAAGAAATAAACATATCATCAAGTGCTAACACTGCCATTCATTCCAATCTTTTCTTATCACATAAAAAGAAATTTTCTCTGCCCTGCTACCCTGGACTTGTTGATAATTTCTGAGGACGGTTCTGCTAGGAAAATGAAGCTCCTCAAAGATGACCTCAGTGCCAGCCAAGCTCGTCTGACAGTGAGCTGTGGTCCACGTGGCCCCAGCGGCTCAGGCTGCTGGTGCTCACCCACACCACGCACGGACACTGGACAAGGCCTGAGGCCACCCCACCCCAGTTCTGATGTCCATTCTGGATTATGAACTACTCTTAAGATGCTTACCACCATGGAATGGGGCTGGGCGAGGGGCAGAAAAGAAGACTAGCCTTTGTTTTTGTCACTTTATGCCTTTGTGAACTGTTGAAATATTTAATTTCCCTGTACATGAATGTCTATCATGGGGATGGGGTGGGCAGGAGGAGGAGGAGGAGGAAGAGCCCCTGCCAAAGGCACCTGTCCTGCTTACACCCAGATGTGTTTTTTCATTGATCACCTACTGTACTCCATCTAATGCAGCAAGCCAGCGCAGGACTCACTCTGATCTGTGAGGCTAAAACAGGAAACAATGTGTCTCCCAGAATTGGTGACCTTGGCCACCTCAGAGGTCACCCTTTGTACACAGCCACGCCTATTCAGCTGGTGTTGCACACATGCCACACAAAGTTTCTGTAAAAGGGAGACCTCCGCAACCCACGCCACTGCTTACTTGTGTCTTTCAGGCTCCCATGCTAAGTCGCCAAATGTAAGCGCAGTCATTGGGATTGGGCAGTTAGCTCTGGGCGCCTCAGAAATTGAAAGTTGTGTAACGTACGAGTTTACACATCAAGCTTTAAACTGTGAAACTCTCTTAGCCATGGCGTGGTCTGAATTCTCACGGGCAAAAGTCACCACAAATATGCAAGCTGTTAGAATTTTTGCCAATTTTAGAGTACACAAAATAACATTCTAACGACAAAATTTCAGATTCTAGAGTCCTTCAGAGATGCGTGAAACCTGCGTGAGGGTGGATGAGCGACACCGATGTTATACACATTAAAGAGTCGATTCATCTCGCTATCATGTGAGGCCCTCACTGTGTACAGTGGCAAGTGAGGCATTTTTTAAACAATTTTCCTTCCAACTCAAACTGTTCTTACAAAGCTCTTTATCCAAAGATGAGGTGTCAGAGTCATCTGGGCTCTACTGAACACAGGCAGTTCCCTTCCAGACCCACTGACTCTACGCCCCTAGGAATGTTGACTGCTTTGCTCTGTTTTAAACAAACACATTGAGAAGTATGTTGTGTCCCTCATATGTCCTCCCACAGCACGGTGGGTTACTTTACACCACGAACCATACTTCATTATGAGTATGGTTTCAATTTACTTGTCTCTCCGACCTCCTCTGAGCTCCCTGATGGCTCGGTTTTTTAAAATGTCTTTATCCTAGCACTCAGCGGTGTCTGCTCAATAAAGACTTAACGTATAAACAGTGAATAATGAGTAATTCAAACTGAAAAGAATAATGTAATATACAGAATTACACAAATTATAAATAAAAAGACCAAATAAGTGAGCATGTGTGAAAAAAACAATTACTTGAATATGAAGTTAAAAATACAAAAACATGAAAAAATGTCTGCTTAGAGATAAAAGAAAACTTCACATTAATATTTTTCTGAATCTTGAATGCTCCTGAAAGCTATCTTGTGAGCCATCTAATTCAAGAGACTACAGACCCATCTACACCAACGTCTACATCGATGGACGTGCACACACAAAGAGGAAGAAGCAACATTAGCTTCTTTCTTACTCTTCTAACCACTGTAGTAACAGAAACTCGACGTGCACACACAGAGGGAGAAGCAACGTTAGCTTCTTTCTTACTCTTCTAACCACTGTATCAACAGATGGATTGGAAATGACCTTCTTTCCCAGCCTCTTTCTTACCACTTCACAATAATAACAGAAAACCATAAACAGAGCCTCTGTAGGTTTTTAATAACCCACATGTGGCGGTCGCATTTAGGAGATAAAATGGTGTTTGGTTTGATTTGGGAAAGGTGGAGAGAAGGGGTAGGTGGGTGCAGCTAACGTTTAAATAACTGGAATCTTCTTGCAATAGTCCATTTCCCTCTTATTTTATGAAATGCACAACGATCACCTTCCGGGCAGTAACAAGCATATGAATTGTTGCCTAAAACAAAAATTCTAAATTTTCCTCCTCTCCCTCAATAGGTATTCATTCTACAAGTAGTTCATTTCTGCCCAAACTGCCCAGGTATCTTTCTTCCCATTATCATTGTTGTGTGCCCTAAAGTCAACTCCGACTCACAGAGCAGAACTGCCCAATAGGGTTTCTTAGGTGTAATCTTTTTGGGGAAAGGAGCCCTGGTGGCGTGGTAGTTAAGCGCTTGACTGCTAACCAAAAGGTCAGTGGGAGAAAGATGTGGTTGGTAGTCTGCTTCTGTAAAGACTACAGCCCTGGAAACCCTATGGGACACCTCTACTCTGCCCTACAGGGTCGCTAAGAGTCGGAATCTACTCAGTGCCAACGGGTTTGGTTTGGCTATTAGTAACCTTTACAGGAGCAGATCGCGGAGACACCGGTAGGTTTGAGCCACTGGCCTCTCAGTTATCAGCCGAGCGCGCTGTCACTGTACCACCGGGGCTCTTTTTCTTCCCCCTAGGTAACTATGAATAAATCCGAGCACCTGTAAAAGCAGAGGCACAAATTTTTCTAAATAGTTGCCCCACATACAACAGTACTCCCACTAGAAGGCTTTCTCTGAAGTTCCAAATGAGAAGGGTAACTAGACCCACATGAGCACAGTCTAAGGGCACCTCTCAAAAAGCACTTGCATTTTTACTCTAAGGCCACTTCTGGAAGGTGACACTGCCTTGGCCTGCAGGCACTTCCCAGGGTGATCCTCCGTAAGTCAGAGCACAGCACTCTGTTTCCTTTCCTTTAAGGGGGTGGACAGGTGACTCACTAGGCATTCTCACTGGGCTTGCCCTGTCCCAGGCACTGTGCTGGCCGCTGAAGCTTAGCAGTAAGAAAGTGGATGTAAATTCACATTCCTGTGGAGTCTAGATTTTAAGGGGCCAATTGATATCTTCTTCGGTCAACTAAGAAGATATCAAAAAAAATCCGAACCTTATTAAAACATAAACCACTGAACATCTTTTGGCTAATTATTGAAAAAGAAAAAAAAAAAAAAAAATCTAACAACTGGCAAAAAACTAAAGACAATTTAGTCAAAGTTAATTATTACATTCATTTTTTTCACACACACCAAGTCAAAGAGGAAATGCATTTTCTTTGTATTGTTCCATTATTTCACAGTATGAAATTAACAAATACGCATGAAAACAAAATGGTAAGACCATTTCAACAATTAACCAAAATTTAAAAAAATGTTTTAGACATTGTATGCATACACAAGTATCAAAATGGGTAATACAGAGTCCTTGTTTATATTTAAATAAAAAAAACCAGGACTCTAAGTTTGGTTAATGTCTAATGAAACAATCTATATGATTGGTTTAGAAAAAATTCCAACAAATTAACATAAGATGCTAAAAGGAGAGTAAACTTTATATTGCTTGGAAAAGTAGGTGATTTTAAATTCAACATGCAAAAAAACAAAATATAAAATAGACAAGGTATTCCAGTAAAAATAATGAGTTATTTAAGAAAGATGGAGATGCACAAAATATGAGGACATATTCCAAGTAAGAACGCACAGCTTTGCTGAAAAACATGATTCCAGTCAGTTTGCTGAAAGCCCCAAGTGCCCCTACAGCCCGGCCAGGTGACAGGCAGAGTGCTCCCAAGTTGCCCATGAATTCATGGAGCATGTGCAGAACAGACAGTGAGGATGTGTAAACGCCAGGCTGCTGAGAGTCCTAGACCACCCCCTACAGCCCGGGCAGGTAACAGGCAGAGTGCCCACGGGTTCATGGAGCACGCACAGAACAGGCAGTGAGGATGCGCAAACGCGAGGCTACTGAGAGCCCTGGAGTGCTCCTACACCCCGGCCAGGTGACAGGCAGAGTCCCCGCAGGTTCATGGAGCACGCACAGAACAGGCAGTGAGGATGCGCAAACGCGAGGCTACTGAGAGCCCTAGAGCGCTCCCACAGCCCGGCCAGGTGACAGGCAGAGAGTGCCCACGGGTTCATGGAGCACTCAGAACAGACAGTGAGGATGTGTAAACACCAGGCTGCTGAGAGTCCTAAGGCGCCCCTACAGCCCCGCCAGGTGACAGGCCGAGTGCCCATAGATTCATGGAGCGCACTCAGAACAGACAGTGAGGATGCGTAAACACGAGGCTGCTGAGAGTCCTAAAGCGCCTCTACAGCCCGGCCAGGTGACAGGCACAGTGCCCGCGGGTTCATGGAGCACGCACAGAACAGGCAGTGAGAATGCGTAAATGCCAGGCTGCTTAGAGTCCTAGAGCGCCCTCTACAGCCCGGCCAGGCGACAGGTAGAGTGCCCGCGGGTTCATGGAGCACGCACAGAATAGACAGTGAGGATGCGTAAACGAGAGGCTGCTTAGAGTCCTAGAGCGCCCTCTACACTCCGGCCACGTGACAGGCAGAGTTCCCGCAGGTTCATGGAGCATGCAGAGAACAGGCAGTGAGGATGCAAAAACGCGAGGCTACTGAGAGCCCTAGAGCGCCCCCTAAAGCCCGGCCAGGTGACAGGCAGAGTGCCCACGGGTTGGGTTCGTGGAGTGCACTCAGAACAGACAGTGAGAACGTGTAAACACCAGGCTGCTGAGAGTCCTAGGGCGCCCCCTAAAGCCCGGCCAGGTGACAGGCAGAGTGCCTGCGGGTTCATGGAGCACGCACAGAACGGGCAGTGAGGATATGTAAACGCCAGGCTGCTGACAGGCTCTTCCTCTGTACCCTCCCAAGATTATCACACACACGGCCACTGCCTGGGACGCTTCTCCCATCAACCCTTGTAGTCACATTACTTGAACTGCAGCAAATAAAACAGCTCTCCTGCCTACCCGCCCTCCCTCTCCCACCTCTCTCTCTCTCTCCTGCTCCCCTCTGTCCTTTCCTCCTGCCCTCTCCTTCCTACTCCCTTCCTCTCCCTCTCAGGACACATGGTTCTTCTGGGTTAGGGAGAGGGGTTGTTGTTTAAATTTTAGGGGAGGGGAAGGGCATGAAAACAGCCTCTCCTTTCTTTAGTTCAATTTCTCACTTAAAATTTAGCCCAGGAATGGGTTTTTTTTAAATGAGCTCCTAGTTCCTAGTAAATGAAATGTATTCTAGATATGGAACATTTTACTGAGTATAAATTAAAAAACAGTACACTAAACTTCTTAAAATAATTTATATCAATTCAGAAACTAGTACATAAAATATTGAGTCGGCTCCCACTGTTTTGCCATGAGGTCTGTTAGCGGTCCAGTCATAAGCAAGTGTATGAAGCAAGCATTACCTTCGTGAGTGTGGTAGTTGTAGCAGGCAAAGTGGCTCCTTCTCCCTGGGTAGACACATGCACGGGACCCAGGTGAAGGCAGCACCAGCAGGAGAGAGACCGTGCAGAACACGCATAGGGGGGAGGAAAGAAAAGACAGGAACGTGTGAAACTGCAGTGAGACAACACGCAGACAACTTTACAGGGTAGAAAAGTGTGTATTACCCCACCAGCTTTCAGAACTGAGGGCCAAGTCAGTGAGTGTTCTGTTACAGAAAAACACCAGGACAACAGGTGAGTCACCAAGCAATAGGAAGGGCAGCGGTCAGTTAATCATATAGAGTCACCACCCACTCTGTGGGTTTCTTCTGTTAAAGAGCACGCTGAAATCCAAAGCAAACAACACAAGTCACATGTGCATCCCGCTCCTCCAAAGACAGTGTGAGCACACGCCAATCACACGCGCTCATCGCACATGCCCACATCCCCAAACCCTCAGGGCCCAGGCCAGCTTTACCTGGTCCCAAGGCTGAGCTGGATGAGTGCTTGGCTCACGTGTGTGGTGGATACAGTACTGCCCACTCACAGACATTAAGACGCATGAACACTGTTTTCTCTCAAGGGACACATCCACCTCATTCAGCATGCTGACAGTGGTCATCCAGTTACAATGAAAACTTCAAAAGACATCAGGGCCTTGTGAAAGGAGCATGGCTTTGGTGCAAGGAAGATCCTGGCACAGCGTTCGGGTCTGCCACTGACCCCGTGTCTCCCCCCAGGACAGTGTGTTACCCGGTTCAAATGTTAAAGGTGAACGTGGCTGTGAGGACGAATGGACTGCGATACACACACACACACGGAAACACTAGTGGTCCTGGACACGGAGGAGACAAGGTGAATGTCCCTTCTTTTCTCTCCCTCTGAATAAGGTGAACGAGGCCCACATGACCAAGCTGGGGCAGCGCCATCCACGGCATCCTGACCACCCACCCATGATGCACCCTCAACTTTGGCTGTGACTTCCCTCCACCGGTAGGAACACCTCGCAGGATGCCGCCTTGCAGCAATGACAAACCTTATGACATCTGCACTGTTCTCACTTATCTCTCTGCTCTTACAGTTCATCTAAGCTCTGGGTGGGGAACGAAGGGCTCCATTACATAAACCCCATGCATCCTGAGTACGCTGTGTTACCTACGCAGGTAAAGCGTGCCCTTACCATAGTCTCCTCCTGACTGCTTCTGGGACCCAGGCGCCCTACATCCTCTGCCCCAAGCCCCCTTGCATTGTCTTAGCCTTGCAATTCTTAACTCAGCTCAGAGGTCTCCTGGGGCTGGGTTAGTGCTCCCACAATGCCCTCTGCATACTCCTAGTATTTCACCCAACAGATATTTACTAAGTGCCTATTATGTGCCAAGCACAGAGATGAACAACACACCGTGCCTGTTCTCTAGGAGCTCTCAGTTCAGGACAGCAACGTCTGTCAGACTCTTTGACCAGGACACACAGTAGGGCTTAACTGTTACCAGGTGTCATATATACATGCGCATCTACTGTGTGTGATGTAAATTTTCATGAAACAATGCTTTTCCTTCCTATACATTATTGTAATTGTGTTGCACATCACTACCCTCTGTGGAGCTTATCACCCACCAATAAAGAAGACAGTGCTCTCCATCATGGGAACACAGATGAGAGCCAAGGGAAGTGGGGGTGGGGGCCGTGCAGCAGCAGCACCTTGACCCTGCAGTGCAGACAGCATCTATTGTGACATCTGAAGAAAGGGCAGGGTCCCTGGCTGGGAGGAAGAGGAGGACAACAATTGCAAGCAGAGACCCAGAGAAAGAAAGAAAAGCTGGTTAGGGGAAAGGACATCAGCCACCATAGCTGAGCGCAGAGTGGGAAGGAATGAAGAATGGAGAACTGGGGCTAAGCGGAGGTCACGTGGTATAGGGCTCCCATCCCAGAACAGTGTCTGGGCTGTCCTCGAGTCTGAGGAGGTGAAGCAGGTCTTCAGAGGGATTGATGTGGCTGGAAAAAGTCCATCTGCCTGGGGGGCGCCGAGGAGGCTTGGTGAGGGGCACTGAAGAGGCTAACTAAGGGGGGGATGCCAAAGAGGCTCGGTGACGGTGGGGGTACCATGGAGGCTCGGTGAGGGGCACTGAGGAGGCTCACTGAGGGGGGACACCAAGGAGGCTTGGTGGTGGGGAGGGCACCAAGGAGGCTCAGTGAGGGGCACTGAGGAGGCTCACGGGGGGGGGGGCACCAATGAGGCTTGGTGAGGGGCACTGAGGAGTCTCACTGTGGGGGGGCACTAAGGAGGCTTGGTGGTGGGGAGGGCACCAAGGAGGCTCGGTGAGGGGCACTGAGGAGTCTCACTGAGGGGGCGCACCAAGGAGGCTTGGTGGTGGGGAGGGCACCAAGGAGGCTCGGTGAGGGGCACCGAGGAGGCTCACTGAGGGTGGACGCCGTTGAGGCTAGGTAAGGGGGCACCGAGGAGGCTTGGTAAGGGCGCACCAAGGAGGCTCAGCGAGTGGGCTTCAAGGAGTTTCGGTGGTGCGGCTGAGCTAGGAGCACCACACGGCAGACAGACAGGCATAGAGGCAGACCTGTCTGGAAGATGCTGTTGCCCAGACTGAGGCAGACACAGAAGTGAGAGGTGGGGTGAATCCAGAGAGGCCCTGCCTTGGCTTGAACAACAGAGGAGGCAGAAAAGTTCACTAACACATGAACAGAAGAAAAAAGAAGGTTTTTCGTTTGATTTTTGGGGGATGAAGTGAAGAAAAATTACTACCGCTCTGTCATGCTGAGTTTCAGGTGTTTGTGAACAACTGTGAAGCTGCCCAGCAGGCAGCCAATGAACTAGAAGGATGACCTCAGGAGACAAGCCAGCACTGAAGAGATGGTCCCTGGCACTGGGCACTCGCTGGTGTGCGGGTCATCTGAAGCAGGACAATCTCACTCACTTCTGTACCCACTGCTTGGCCCACAGCAAGTGCTCAGTACATGCTGGCACCGTAAGGTGGCAGAGTACCAGGACAAAGGAGGCGTGTTACCAAGCACATTACACGTGCACTGCTGGCGTGCAGTGAAACTACTGTCTATTAAGGCCTGTGATCTCCTTATACCAACAAAATACTTCTAAATGTTTGTTTACTTGAAGGCCTACAAGTTGAAAGAAGCCAAGAAATTCTCCCTAGGATATAAGTTCCCAAGGTCCAGGGCTTTATCTGTTCTGTTGGTGCACATCCCTCAGGCCCAGAACAGAGTCTGACACACAATAAGCACTCAATAAATATTTGTTAAATAAATGAAGGAATTCTCATCCTGTCTCTGCCGACCACAAAATCAAGTTTCCATTTTTCATCTGAAAATTACTCTAAATCAATTTCTCTCTCTAGGCTAACATGCCTCAGTCGTGAAAAAACCAGGTTTGGGGAAAACAGTCATTAGTTTAGAGCATTTCACGCAAAATTTTAAAGGCAGAACCCATGCCTGAAACAGGTCCAGAAAAAATGTCTAAGTTGAAAAACAAATGGCCATCTCACTGTGGCCCTGCATTACTGCAGACAGCCAAGCACCAATGCTCTCCCACACGTTACAGGCACAAAGTAACCCTGGCACCGTCTCCAAACTACAGAACATCAAATGAACTTTCTAGCCTACCAACGGAGGGACAAAGCAACACTAGCATATTCCTCACCAACGGCTCATCGATGAAAAAAACCACCCTCAAACATAATTAAATATAAAAACTACTACCTACAGCCACACTGCCACTGACTGTAAAGTATTACAGAGGACCATCTAACAACACCTTTAGTTCCTCTACTGATATAACTTAGGTGTACCATAAGATTGCTGAACACCCACATCTGAGCATTGCTTAACTATAACAAATTAATCAGCTGTAAGAAACGAGACCAACCTTCTACATAAAAATAAACACTCTAGAATCAAAGAAGAAAAAAACATAGTTCCTATCCAAGGGACCCTAGATCATCTACACGGCTGGTTCATTTTTCAGCCAACTTATTCTATAATTACGAAATTGGGCTTTAAAAATCGTTCAAGGTGGGAGGGATAAAATACTCTGTTGTTCCTCACTGTATTTTATAATACAAGCCAATACCACTGTTATAATCAAATAAATGAGAAACGACATTGTTTAGCTGAATAATAAATATGCCATACATATCATATGTACACGCAAATACACACACGACACAGAGACGCAGGGTGAAAACACCGCTTTAAGAATGTCAATGTATTTCTCTATCTGAGATGTAACTGATAAAAAAAAAAAACTGATGCGCATGGTGAAAACACTGCTTTAAGAATGTCAACGTATTGCTCTACCTGAGATGTAACTGATGACAATCGTTTCAACATATGAGAGACCTACAATTACCAACTATTCAGAGGACTCACATGAAAATAAACCCAGCCTATTATAATTCAAAAACCAAATAAATTACCCTCCTCTTACTAAGAGACACTGTTCATACATGAAACAAAAGTATGAATATGTACACACACATATATATAAAATCTGTCCTAAGAGAAGTAAATTCCAGTTTGTCATTTTTACTAGATTTTTTTACTAAGGTTACTTTACCCATTATTTTCAATTTTTTTCCATGAGAACTTTATTTTTATATTTTATATATTTTATTTTTTATGCATGAATGTACAACTCATGTGACCTTGAGGTTTTTTTTTTTTTTAAGTAAATGTCATAATTTGAGACCACTTAAACAAAATTCATTAGAAAGCACAAAGACAGCTTAATAATAACACCTTACACCATATAAGCTGGTATGACCCCATTTCTCACCTGGGCTTAGTTCTACCAAGTAGGGCAGCTTCTCGGGAGGGAGTGAGGACCCGTAGGCAGAGCTGTCAGCCCTCTCTTTCCCCTTGAGCTGCTTCCCATCCACCTGTTTTTTAGTTTTCTTTGGGATGTGGTCCGGTGGCCTCCTCTTCAACTGGAAGACTAAAATCCCTAGAAGAGTAACATTGTAAATCATCAACCCCATTGAAATTATCAGCGATGGCCAGTTAACTGGCAGTAAACTACACAAAGGCTTACCAAGGAGATGTAATGCATTAACGTCTCTCAAGGAACAACGTACCTATTGTTCAATTTTACTCAATATAGGAAATATTAGTCTCTTGACGTGTTCTGAAAATCTCTAGCAAGAAATTTCCAAAGGTTATTTCAAATTAACCATTACTCATTATATGCCTGAAAAATAACACGACATCCAGTTTAAGAATAAATGAATGTTTATTTTGGTAAACAACGCTTTGATCAATGAATATATAAATATGCATGAATACACTCACGTGCCACGTAATATGCACTCAGGCAGCGTCCCACCACATACCCTCCACGGTCCCATTGGGCAGTGTCCCACCACGTACCCTCCATGGTCCCATTGGGCAGTGTCCCACCACGTATCCTCCACAGTCCCACTGGGCAGTGTCTCACCACGAACCCTCCACGGTCCTATCGGGCAGTGTCCCACCACGTACCCACCACGGTCCCATCGGGCAGTGTCTCACCACATATACCTCCATGGTCGCATCAGGCAGTGTCCCACCACATACCCTCCATGGTCCCATCGGGCAGTGTCCCGCCACGGACACCTCCATGGTCCCATCGGGCAGTGTCCCACCACATACCCTCCATGGTCCCATAAGGTTCTTTTTTTAAAAAAAAAAAAAAAGGAAAGCAGCTCTTCTTTTATTATTTCCTTCTAATGGTTTTAAAGACTCCAAGCCCTCAGAGTGAAGGAACAGCGGGGCTCCAGGGCTCATCCCAATTCCTGCAGAGCCTCCTCCTCCTCTGGCTGGCTTCATTCACCCACCCAGCAGCCATGCAGTCTTTCGCTCCCAATGCAGGACAGCATCTGCCCAGGCTCCGCCGTCCCTGCCATAGGTAGGGCCCTGGGCACTCGTGGGCTCCCGGCTCTGGCTGCACATGATCAGGAAGCGGCTACATTAACAGGGCGGCAGCAGCCAGGGCTGCCAATGCCAGCTGTGCTCTTGGCACCTGCACACCCACTCCCCATGGGCACCTCACAGCGCCGTCCCTGCCCGGACATACACAAAGTTCTGATCCAGTTGTCACGCAGCCCCCCTCCCCCTCCCAGCTGCATACCCGGCAAGGCTGGCCTCTTGTATCCAGGTCCCATGAGGTTTTAATATTAATAGGCCTTATGGGGACTGAACTACGGATTATACAAGGACTGCCTGTATGTAAAGGTGTTTGCACAGAGTTCAAATCACATAATGTCCTATTTCACAGAATGTATTGTGGACGTTAAGTGATACATACCTGTATATACAAAAATATATTTCTAGCTAACTTGATTTTTGTTTAAATCAACTGAATTAGTTCAGAATCTAAAGCAATCTGACTTTAATTGAATAAAGTGTTATTTATACTGTCCACAGAAAGTCCCAAATCAGTGTCGAGGAAGCTAGAAATCTGCTTACTGAGAACAGCCTTTCTTTTCTTTAAAACCACCCATCCAAGTCCAAGCACTGATGTGGTTACTGGTGATAAACTTATATGTCTTTATCAACGCAGAGGCCCTCTACTGGGCAACAGTTAGCTCATGGTATGAATTTAAAAGTAAGAAAACTGTATTTCAGCAAAAACACAGCTTTCAACCTTCTCTACTCTGAAGTTGTCCAGTGAAAATTCTGAATCCATTATTTGAAATGACTAACCCACTGAGAAATCTTTAAGTCTGTCGATCGTTTTCCCTGTCGTAACAAATCTGCCCAAGGACTACTGGTTCACCTAGATCCTATGGAAAGTGTTCTGTTGCTGACAGCTAGCAATGACCTTCCAGGTCTTGCCACACAACTAACAGTCTGGCCATTTCAAGAAGAGACACAGGCCTCTAACAGCAGTACTCCAGCCTGACCAGGGTCCCCCTCAAGACTGAGATAGCACTGAGTGGCCAAGGGGCAAGGGTACCACATCAGAGCATTCAACACGTCAATGAAGGAGGCAGAACACTACATAAAACACCATCAAAAAATAACTTCCTACACACAGCCACATCCTCTAGGAGAAAACTAAATGACTGGTGCATCAGGCAGAAATTTAACAGATCACATACAAGCAGCCCTTTAAGAACACAATCACTCTTCACCTCTGTCGCTGGGCCATTCCCTGAAGATCTGCAGGGGACACTCATCGTCATCAAGGATAGTTTCTTTAGCTCCTTTTTCATCAGAATGTTGGGATCCAGGAGGAAGTGTAACCTAAAAGAAAACATTAACTGTGAATATGACATTTAAAAAGTAAATTAACTAGTGTTTAAAGGAAAGAATATTGCTTTTGAATGAATAATAAATAGTCGCTGAAGAATTAAATTGAGCAAGCACTATAAAAAACTCTCCTGCTATTTCCAATTAAAAGTTTAGCGAGCTGCTTTGGCAGTTGTGATTCACCTTTGCTCCCTGCCCCTCCCCACAGTAATGAGTGTTCTTAGAAACTTTCATAAGGAAAGACAGTGTGTTATGGTTGACTTGAGTAATTTCTTCAGGGAAAACAGCATCATTATTGCAAATCTCCATCTCTGTGGTCCCTGATTCACCTTTTCAATTCAAACGATTGTTTTTATCAAGAGTTTAATAAAATGTAAGATCTCTTAGAATAGCAACTATCATGTAACAGAACAGAATTTGTTTTCTTGTAGGTAGTCTACCTTTATCATTGAATTTTAATCAGGTCATTTAGATGTATTACCAAACTACTTGTTTATTCAACCAATGTTCTTAAGCATCTATTTCAAGGCTGTGTTCAAAATACTCTCAGGAACTCGTGACTCTGTACTTCTCTTTACTGCATGTTCTCCCACAGATAAATAATCTTCAGAACCGCCACGAACACTGCAGTCACACAGAAGAGGACGAGGGGCCGGGGTGCGATCAGCTCACCTGCGCCAGTGGACTTTTGGCCCACTTTCATTCTGAGAACTGACAGTAACAAAAACCGCTCACCCAGCACACTGCTGGGCACCGTGCCTACGGCCTACGCCAGGACGTGGCGGGAAGAGGACCGGGTCTCTGCTCAGTAGTGTGACTCTGCTTATACCACCGTCTCACTTAGAGTACCTCGACTTTTTACAGCAGTCTAACAGATTCTAAGTGCAAACAGCTCCTATCGTAAAATGCATCATTACCCCAGGGACCTGTTGATGCCACAGGTGATTACTGCATAAAGCCCGGCACTGCAACAGGGTTCTCCTCTGCGTCATACGAATGTCAGGCGGAAAATGCACCAGAACATTCTCTCTCTCAAGTACTCTTTCTTCAGAGAGAAGGCAAAATTACCTAGACTATCCACTCTCTCAACCCTACCCTACCTGCATCAAGAAAAAGTATGGCAGAATTTCAGCTACGACACTTTCTTCATCTATTGGCCTTGTTGTTATGTGTGCCATCAAGTCGATTCTGACTCAGCGACCCTGTAGGACAGGGAGAACTGCCCCACAGGGTCTCCAAGGCTGTAACCTTTTAAGGAGGCTGACTGCCACATCTTTCTCCTGTAGAGTGCCTGGTTGGTTCGAATTGCCGACCTTTCGGTTAGCAGCCGAACACTTAACCACTGTGCCACCACAGGTCCTACAATGAAATTAGTTGTATTCTACACCTACTCCTCACTCATCAACTGTCTCATCAGCTGACATTTCGCATTTACAACAACAGGAAAAAAAATCTACTATCTGGCGAGGGTAGCGCTGGCTGTGAATGCTTTGAAGGGTAAGGTCATGTGTCAAGTTAGCTGGGCCATGATTCTCAGTGGTCTGGCAGTTATGTAATGATGTAATTGTCAGCTATGTAATAACGTAATCATTCTCCATTTTATGATCTGATATGGTCATCCTCTATTTTCTCAAAACAATCTGGTCTTTGGAAATTGGCTATGTCTGTTAAGTGAAGAGTGGGTGTATTCTTCTGATTCCAAGTAACAGAGACTCATTGTAAAAAAAAAATTCCAACAATACAGAAAAGCATAAGGAAGAAAGTAAAAAAAAAAAAACAAACTGTAACTGTTTTTGTGATCATGTTTTCATAATTATCCTTAGGTATTCATTTTATATAAGGGAGTTCCTTTCTTAATCGTACATGGTACTTTAGAAGGCTCCTTTCCGTCTCTTTACCTCGGCAGACAACCTAGTGTGTATTCGCCCCGCAGATACACCTTTCTCTGTGCTCGTGTACACATGCAGCATTCTGTGTTGGGTTTTATTTTGTTTATAATGGGTGTTTTTCCAAAAGCTGGATATTTTATGAAAGTTGTATATTTCGGAGTCAAATTCTACAGATAGCTCTCTTGTGTAATGTCCCATAGCAACACGGTATTAAACGGCACAGACATCCCTTTAGTGACAGGCATTTCACATGCTTCCTGCTTACTGCCACAACAATCAATATTGCAAAAGGAAATCCTTAGAGAAATACACTCAGGAATTTACTGGCGATCTGTTTATTTTACACGTTATAACTAATATTCACCACCATATCTCTGATATGTTTTAATGACTATTTTATTTTCTTCAATTTTAGATATTATTTCCACTCCAAAATGATAGCTGTCTAGGTTAGCTGCAAAACGTTCTTTCAGACTTTCCTCCCCCATCATCCTTGGAATTACCTTCTCCTACGCCGGGTTCTAGTCTTAGATCCTCTTTGTCTTTCTTGACCTACCCCAACATTTTGCTGGGTACCAACATCCAGTAGCTTTCTGAGAAAGGATGCACGGGAGTAAATTCAGGAAGACTACATATGTTTTAAAATGCTTTTACTCCACCTAACACTTGACTGACAGTTCAAAGTGACAATCATCTTCACTTTGCATTTGAGAGCACTGCTTCACTGTAGTCCAGATTCCATCATTACTGTTGAAATGACCAGCACCAATCTTGTTCGCAACTCTTCACATGCAACTTGAATCTTTCTCTCTAGGACATTAACCCATCTTTACGTTTAGCTTTCTGCAATTTCAGATAATATGCTTTAGCCTTTTACAAAGTAACTATAGCAGCGAGCCTTTTCAACCTGGAAATGCAAATCTTTCATTTCTGGGAGGTATTCTGGTAGTACTTCTTGATACCTTCTACCCTTCATTTCCTCTTGCTTTCTGTCTGGTCCCGCTGTTAGTTAATGTGTGGATACCCTACACCGATAACCTAAATTTATCTTTTCTCTTTTATTTCCTTGTCTTTCTGTTCTACATTCTGATAAATTCCCTTAACTTTACCTTCTGCCCCTCCTATTGGCATTTACCCCTCTCTTTCTTCTTTATTCATACAGCTTTATATTTCCAACAGCTCTTTCTCTAAATGTTCCTCTTTAGGGCATTCTGGTCCCATTTCATGGATGTAATATCCCTCTTATCTGAATATGTCTGTTTTTTGGACACTTCATCTGCTCTATGCACTCTCTCTTAGCTCCAGGTTCTTTTATCTGTTTGTGTTGGTCTTTCATTTTAAAGGCTTTTCTCAAATGTCTGT
Source organism: Elephas maximus indicus (assembly GCF_024166365.1). NCBI lineage: Eukaryota > Metazoa > Chordata > Mammalia > Proboscidea > Elephantidae > Elephas > Elephas maximus. The sequence continues at coordinate 240,473,805 of NC_064819.1, read as the reverse complement.
TCGACCTTGCCTATCCACTTATATTTGACAGCAAGTCACAATAAAGCTGAGTGTAAGCCTGAATGTATGTATGAGCAAGGATGATTGCTGGTGGGTTTCACAGTGGGACTACTGGACCAGAACGTCCAAGGGTCAGTATCCATACAGAGGTTATATTCTCTGGCCAGCAAGTTTCTCCTGGGAGGTCTCCTTCAACCTGGCTGTAAGTGTTCAGGGTGCAGACTCACACTTAATCCTTCTGTTTTCAGTGAATATCTCTGCCACCCTTCTGCTCTGCTGGTATCCCCAAACCCAAGGCTTCCCTTGTTCATTCAATCTCATCAACTTTTCTGTAGCCTTCAGCTGGGAGATGACACAGTGGTTGAGATGGGAAACAGGATGGGGGTATACATATTTTTACTCATAAAAATTTTCAACTAAATTTTCTGTTTTCAGGCTAACTTTCAATACTGCCTCAGAAGGTACCTAAAGCCTCTAATTGCTGTGTCTTCCTGGGGTTCTGACACAGGCGTTTGCCTGCTTCTTGACCTCCAGTCTGCAGGCTTTCTCTGATCTGATAAGCTAGACATCACTCACTTACAACTTCAAAATTTAATTGACAACTCTGAATTCTTGTCTTCTTCTACGCTCTTTTTTTTTTGTGTGTGTGGCTTTATATAATTTTCTTTTATTCCTTTATTGTCATTTTTGATGTGGGAAAATCTGTTTTCTCATCTACTTTCAGATGAAAATTGGGGTATACTCATAAGACTAAGCACCTACCAGATACTTTTTCCAACTGATTACAACTTCTTAGCTTTTCAGCAAGAGGATGTCATGAAATTCAAGCAAGTGCTTTTATTTAATGTCATCTGTACCTAACAAAAGAGGTACAAGAATTCTACACTAAAAACTACGAAACACTGCTGAGAGAACTTAAAGAAGATCTAAATAAATTGCTCCTAAGTGGCAAGATTGACTGCTGTTAGGATAAGAAGTCTCTCTAAATTTATCTATAGATTCAATGCAAACCCAGTCATAAGTCCAGCAGACTTTTTTGTAAAAATTGACAAGCTGATTCAAAGATTTATATAGAAATGCAAATAATCTAAAATAAAGCTGTTTTTAAAGATAAAAACAAAGAACAAAGTTGGGACATACTTTACATAATTTTAAAGCTTATTATAAATCTATAGTAATCAAGACAGCTTGGTATTGCCAAAAAGGCATATAGAGCAATTGTAGTTTGGTATTTTCTTAAAAAGTTACACATACATCTATCACGTGATTGAGCCATTATACATCTGGGTATTTACTCAAAATGAAACATGTGTACATTCTTTGCAGCTTTATTAGAAAATCCCCAAATGAGTGACAACCCAAATGCCCACCAGCAGGTAAATGGATTAACAAACTGTGACACGCATAAAGCGAGACAGTAATCAGCCAAAACAGTAACCACTGACGCACACAACGTGGGTGATTCTCAAAACCAACCTGAGCAGGCAAAAGAGAGTGCATGCCGTATGATTCCATGTATGCAGAAATTCCAGAAGATGCAAACAGATCTATAAAAACCAACCTGCTGACTGAAAGGCGGCAGGCAAAAGAGAGTGCGTGCTGGACGACTCCATTTACATAGAAATTCCAGAAGATGCAAACGGATCTATAGTGACAGGAAGCAGACCAGGGGTTGCCTGGGATGGGGGATGAAGGGATTGATGGCTTACAAAGACGCATGAAGAAACTTTTGAAGAGGATGGAAATGTTCACTGTGTACACTGAAGGAACCCCTATACTTTAAACATGTATATTGTTATACTTCAGTTACATCTCAATAATTTCGGGGACGAAAAGCATTAAAACAAGTAATCACCCTGTTTCATTATTCAATAATCATTTGCTAAGATGAGAGAAAGGGGGCATCTTTTTAAAAAAATTTATTGTCAACTGACATTCTGCCAGGGAAATATTGGCTAAAAAGAAGTTTGTATATACTTGGTTGACTTAGAAGTCATGAATTTTCTAAGCAGTTTTTTACTCAGAATAGAAAATCTCATTTTACTTAGTGTTCTCAAATCATTTGGGAAGCATAAAATTTCACTTCATTTCTTTACTACCGTTGTTGTTCGATGCTGTCGCGCCAGTTCTGACTCATAGTGACCCCGTGCACCCCCTGCGCCACCCTCACAATTCTTTACTACTAGGGTCAAAAATATGTTCTTTATCTCCAAAAAACTACGGATGACTACTGAACATGTCAACCAGATGCTGGTACTTATGAATAGAAAACTAATTTATTTAAAAATTGAATCTTCAACATATACCAAAGCCACCGCCATCAAGTCGATACCAACTCACAGTGACCCTACAGGACACAGAAGAACTGCCCCGCAGGGTTTCCGAAGCTGTAATCTTCATGAAAGCAGACTGCCACATCTTTCTCCCAGAAGTGGCTGGTGGGTTCAAATCACAGACCTTTTGGTTAATAGCCGAGCACTAACCACCTGCACCACCAGGGCTCCTTCTTCATGATATATCTTAGTAAAAATCCATAAGAAAAGTATCATTAAAGTAGATTTTACAAGAAAAAATTAAGTTATCGATATATGCAATGGAAATCCTGGTGGTGTAATGGTCAAATGCTACTAATCAAAAGGTCAGCAGTTCAAATCCACGAGGTGCTCCTTGGAAACTATCGGGCAGTTCTATTCTGTCCTACAGGGTCGCTAGGAGTTGAAATTGACTTCACAGCAACGGGTTTGGTTTTTTTATAAATGCAAAGTAAGAGTTGGAAGGATATACATCAAAATACTCATAGTGATCATCCTTCAGTCATAGAACAGGGGATGATTTTTTTCTTTCCTTCAGTTTGCCTTTTTATACTTTGCTAATTTTATAACAACGCACATGTATTATTTTTGTAATGGACGGGAGAGTGCTGTTTTTATACAGATTTAACATGGTGGTTTGAGTTCATCAGATTCGAAATGATACAGTGGGAGAGAACTGACATATGCTAAAACTTGATTTAAAGAATCTCTTTCCATTTAAATGCAAAGTCCTACGACGTTTAATATTGGCTAAAAAGTGCTGATTAGATTATTTACCCGGGCGATGCAGTAATCCTTAGGACTCTCTTTCTCCAGACCATACTTCTCTAAAGCTTCAACCACAGCAAAGTCTGCAGTATCGGTAGTTGACAGTAGGATTGTCTTGTAGGGAATATTTGGTTTTAAACTATCTGCATAAATTCTCAGTGTTCCACCTGAAAAAACATTTTGACATTGTTGAGCACAAATTTCTTATATGTCAATAACAGCAATAACTAACATTTACAATCGCTTAAGAAAAGAGCACGTAAATTCCGACTGCAGTGGGGACAAAGGTGGAACCTGCACAATAACTCCGTTTGCATTTCCTGTTAGAAGACAGGTTATCAGCAGTGGCTTTTCGATCTAGCGATTCTCTGCTGCAGTGAATAATCCTGTGTGACAAACACCGTTTCTGGTTCTCTCAAGCCAAAGTAGTTTTCTACAATGATGCACACATTTACTTTACGGGTGAAGAGTGGAAAAAGAAATGAACTCTACATCTTTCTCCTAGTGCTACTCTTTCTCCAGCTGCGCTTTTCCAGCTTCTTACTGATACACTTTTTATATTCCCATTTTTTGTTTTTTTCAACTTCATGAAATGGAAGTTTAAAATCCAGATAAACTTAAATAACAACCACACAAAATAAGTCAATTTAAAAAAATTGAGCTAGGAAGTAGGAGATCTCAGGTACTACAACACAAAGATTTTCTATAAGGTATCTGCCACCAAAACACCAGGCTCTATACCTTCCAGGCTGCAGACTCGAGCATCATTCCTAACAGTGAACTCATTTTGGAGAAAAACAATCGATTAGACCATAGCAGCTTGGAAGTCCTGAGGTTTTTTCTTTTGTTTGTATGTTTCCTTTTAATGGAATTCTCTATGTATGTTATATTGCTGTCACTTTCGACATCACCATCTGCTTTCTACTTATGGTCTAAGATTTACAAGCCCAGAAATCGTGAGTCTACAGGAACCAAGGCAGAGGGAGGAAGTCAAGCGAGGTGCCAAGGTCCCTCTCATACAGGGCAGCCATGGGTAAGCATTCTAACCTCTGTAACCCTCAATTTTCTCAGCTGTAAATTAAAACAGCTATATTAAAAGATCTTGAGGTGGTTCTAAATTTCCATTACTCCTTGGCTCTTTTTTAAGTCTAAAGCAGTTATTCTGGGTACTGATTACTTCTCACATTCTCTTTTTCAGTGCAACAAGTCTGACACAAGGTGCATTCTGATAGCTTAACTCAGTGATACAACTGTGGGGAAGCTAATGGAAACCCTAGTGGTGTAGCAGTTGAGTGCTACGGCTGCTAACCAAAAGGTTGGCAGTTTGAATCCACCAGCTCCTCCCTGGAAACCCTATGCAGCAGTTCTACTTTGTCCTATAGGGTTGCTATGAGTCAGAATCGACTCGATGGCAATGGTAATGGGCTTCTATGGAGTCACAGTGCAGACCCATGAGCACAGGTCTGTGACACTCAGTTGTCCCTGTGTGTTCACCATGTGCAGACACACGTATGCAATGCCCCACTGCTCCTGCACTGAGGACACCGAAGTAAACACGGCAGACACCAACCCCACCTCACACCACACCCCTCATCTTCACACCACACCCCTGCCCTCAGACCACATCCCTACACTTCCTGCCCTTAGACGGTGCCCCTGCCCTCTGATGGAGTCCCTGCCTTAAGACCCCATCCCTATCCTCTGACTGCATTCCTGCCCTCAGACCTCAGACTGTGATCCTGCCCTCAGACCCCACCCTCAGTCCTCAGACCATGTTCCCGCCCCCAGATGGCCACCCTGCCCTCAAACTGCATCCCCACCCTTGGCCCTCAGACCATCCTGGCCCGCAGACTGTGTCCATCCCACTCTCAGACTGCGTCCCTGCCTTCAGACAGCCGCAATCTAGGGGGAGAAGACTAACAAGAAAACAAATCATTTAAGATTGTGATATATACGCCGTGAGTAACATAGACATGGTCACAAGGAAGAAAGCGACCAGGCGCTTCCTAAGCTCAGTGACAGCACAGGCCTCCCTGAAGAAGCGAGGTTTGAACTCAGGCCTGAAAGATTTCAGAGGAGGGAGCAGTGAAGTAAGACTTCATCCAAAGTCAGTGCATCCTCAGCAGAGGGACTCACGGGTCAATATGGAGACAGTGGGGTGACAAGAGGAGTTGCCATCCAAGAAGTCGGCCGGACTTGGGGAGGGGGGCATAGCAGGGAGGCCGGTCCGAAATGTGTTTCATACCCAAATATATCCACTCCTCACTTAATTATACTCTATTTCCAAATACAGATCTCAAGTAAGTTACAAGAAAAACATGCATACAACAGGAGGAGTAAAAACACCTCGTTCCGCAGACTGAGGTAACAGCTGTATGCTTTCACATCAGACAGCCAAGGAGCAGACTAGACATTGTGCTTTGAAAGCTAAAGATGGCTCTGAAAAAAAGCATAGGCTACAGAAAAATGCAAACGGTCAGAAACTGAGTTTTTCTAAAAGAATTTTATCTGCTAAGTGCCCAGACAAGTACTTGAAATCCCAAAGTTATAGACCACAGAGCATGAAAAACGATTTTGGTCTAAAAAGATTTAAGGACAGGGTTTATCAGAAAGTCACATAATAAATCAGTATGGTTCCTACGTATAATCTGATTCTGAGTGGCACTTCTGAAGGACATGTCACAATGAGCAGCTGTACAACTCATACTCATGTAGCCAAATGAATTTAGCTTTTATTACCTGTTTTTGCCAGTCTGAATGTTTCAGAACATCTGTCTAAACTATCATCCTGGTTTTAGTACGGTGAGTGTTAAGACACTGTGACAAAAGGAAGCCACAAATGGACAGTCTAATTTAAAAGGTTGTTTTTACTTTATAAGCATAAAACCATATTACTGTCAGAGATGAAGATACATACCTCCCTATATTTTTTTTATTTGCTATGGAGGTAAGGAAGAGAAGCTAACATTTTTACGTTCCTATTATAGACTGGAAACCCTGGTGGCACAGTGGTTAAGAGCTCTGGCTGCTAACAAAAAGGTCAGCAGTTAGAATCCACCACCCACTCCTTGGAAACCCTATGGGGCAGTTCTACTCTGTCCTATAGGGTCACTATGAATTGGAACTAACTCAACAGCAACAGGTTTTATTTGTTTGTTTTGGTATTATTGACTATAACTCATTTGTAAAATATACATTTTTGTTCTAAAATGAGGATATGATTATTATCCTGACCTTGAAGATGGAACGCACTGAAGTTAATGTTAGTGAACAAGCAATCCAACTGCAACCTTACTCCACTAAAACGCTGAAGCAGAGGAAAGATCAATCAATCCCCTAAAAATTCTCTTACAGTTTTCTTAATAAATTTCTCAGTGAGAAAAAGCCACATGTGACAGTAATTGCTGCTGTTGTTGAGTGCCATCTTCGACTCAGTTCTGACTCTTAGTGACCCTGTGTGACAAAGCAGAACTGCCCCATAGGGTTTTCTGGGCTGTAATCTTTACAGAAGCAGATCATCGGGTCTTTTTCTCCCATGGAACTGCTGGATGGGTTCATAGCGTCAACCTTTTGTTAGCAGCCAAACCACTGCACCACCAGGGCTCCTAGTGCCACATTAGGGCATGTGTGGGTCGACAACACTTTGAAAACATCACAAAGTTAATACACCTAACTGTTAAAGATAGTTTACAAATTCCAGGCCAAAGCGGTTTAAAAATCACAACCCTTGGTCAGCTGGGATGTGTGCCTAACAGATACAAGTTAAGGGGGGCTGTGATGTCAACGGAACTTGGGGAAATAACCCTTGGGCTACAGAGGCAGGAAGCAGGCTCAGTTGTTAACAGAAATGTGTGTTTCATAAATTTCTCAGAGCAGCCTGACCCCCAGTGACCACACCCCCAATCTACATCCTTTATCAATCTAAGGTGACAGACAGACTAGGCGACAACTCTGTATTTTCCTAAGTTACTTATGAAGAAACAATAGGAAACCCCAGTGCAGCACATTCTGACTTCCTTAGCGTGAACGTCAACAGCTGTCTGCTAACATCTGGTCTCCACGGTGCTGGGGGTCCACCTACAACAATGCTGCTTCCACCTCCAGTCATCCCTTTACGGACAAGCTCTACTCTGCTCTCCTGCTCTCTCTCTGCCCAATTCTTCGTGTTCCTTTTCTCTGTTGTTTGCCAACTCCTCTTTACAGTAACTTTACCTGACATTTTTGCGTACCTGTATATTTTCTGTCTGGGAGATCTTATCCATGCTCAGAGATTCTGCCTTCCCACGACACAGACGACTCCCAAAATCTTTATCTCCATCAACATTCCTGACCAGTACTCACTGAAGTCACTCAACTCACAGCCTGAAAGACCCCAGATCTCTGCAGCACCTCACAGAACGTATATAAACAAGCCTTCCTTTCCCACCCGAGTCCATCAGTAGCTACACAATGAAACACAGTGTCATCCTGAATGTCTCCCCAACACAATGAAACCCAATCTGTTACAGTTCCTGGTAATTCTACCTCTTGAATATGTCTTCAATCCTGTTCTCTCCTTATAGTCCACTGTCAATGACTTAGTTCCAAAAAAACCAAAAAATTCTATTGCCGTCAAGTTGATTTCAACTCATAGCAACCCTATAGGATGGAGCAGAACTGCCCCATACAATTGCCAAGGAGCAGATGGTGGATTCAAACTGCCGAACTTTTGGTTAGCAGCTGTAGCTCTTACCCACTGCACCACTGCCCAACACTTCCAGCACCATGCCTGCTTCTAATCACAATTCCCTCAGCCCTCCTTCTGCTCCCTTCCACAGTACTCTCTAAACCTGAACCTTAGGCTAGACTGAAAGATTTCTTAATCCTCGGTTTAAAGCATGTCAGTGGCCTATTAACAGACAATATTGAATTTTTCCATCAAAGTATTCTTAACAATGGTAGCGAAAAATAAGTACACATATCTGTGGGCATAGCCTGAGGTAACATGAAAAAACTGTCCCTTTTACCTTAAAAATATACAGAAATGTTACATTCTAATCCATATTAGAACCACATTTCATTATGCATATAAATGTACATAAAATGTATATAAATAATTAACTGGGTCTCAAAGTCATCTCACTGGAACATTCATGGAAACAAGCCCTCACTTCCGTGGTTTTCTTGAATCACTGACACTACAATTCCAGTGAAATCCATAATGAAGACTCAGTTACAGAGATGCTAAGGGTCAAAAAAGGCCTGGAATGCTTGGTTGACAGACAAATTAGCTTCAGGGCCAACCTCCATCACGGCCGGAGGCCGCGTGGAGCACAACACTGAAATATACCGTAAGACCATGTGCAAGCTCAGAAGAAATGGAGTAATATTGGGGGCAAAATCACTTTAGAACCGTATGGTCTACAGACTTCAACTCACAATTAAGACAGAGCAGAGGTACTACTAATAAGCTACACAGTAAGGCCGTTCCTGTGAATATAATGTAAGTGTAAACATGGCCTCCCCTTGATGTTTCCAACTTGCTACCATAGAGGTGTATCAGATTATGGTTATAAAAATAATCAGGGTAATGTTAAAACCCTTTGACTCAGGCTTTGACTGAAGAGAAACGGTGCACAGTTAAACAACTCTTCCCAGCTAAAGCTATTATAAGCGATGAGACTAGAGAAATGCTGCCAACCCTAACATTCGAAAGCCCTAAAACTAATAAATAAGCTAACAGACATACAGAACATAAGGTTAGAACATCCAATTCTGAAGCATCTAAACGTAACATTATAACAGAAATACAGCTGATGACATTCTAGATCACGCTTTTTCTAGGAAAGGCCAGATCGATAATACAGCCCTCTAACATACTGATTGTTTGAAACTCAGCAGGTTATGTATTGTTTTTAATAAATAAAAGTACTTTCTAACAAGCTTTTAACTTATCATAATAAGTATTTTCTTTGCTGAGTACAACTGTGATTAATTACAAATAAAAGTGTCAAATAGCTAAAAAACACACAAAACCAATTTATAGGTCGAATAGCAAACTCAGCTGTTTCAAATCTCTTTATAGTCTCAATTTTCCTCAGAATAACCACAATAAGGTCTTCTGCAAGTTGGCTCTTTCACTGTCTCAGAACTTTCCACTGTCCTAGCACTTCATTATAGACACGATGCGAGATGTCTTTTTCGCTGACCCCCTACTTTACCAAGCATGATGTCCTTCTCCAGGGACTGGTCGCTCCTGAAAACATGCCCAAAGAATGGTCTGTAATCCATAGAAATGCAGCTATTTCCGTCCTTTCTGTTTACTAATGACACAGATAAAATAAATAAATGAATAAGTGGACTACCTCTATGTACTGCCATGGAGTAACACCCAGGATACGTTGTTGAGTGGGAAAAGCGAGGCAGGAAAAAAGCCTGTGGTGTGCCTCGTTGTTTATCTAAGGAGGCAGTCAGGGACAAAAGCTAGACTTCTCCAAATATACCTTGTTTTATAAATCTGACTTTGGAATCATTAAATAAAATTAAATTTTGAAGAAACAAATCCCCAAAATCAAAAGCGAAATAAAACAAATAAGTGTAACTGTGAATTACTGTGGAAACAGAATCACATGGATAAGAATAAGCTTGTGAATTTACAACAGTAATTTGCCATCTATCCTTTAGGATATACCGTCAAAAAAAAAAAGCTTAAAATGTTTTGGGTACCTTACTGTTATTAATAATATTGTTATTTTAAATTTGACACTATTAGTATATATCGCAAGGAGCCTTGGTGGCACAATGGTTAAGCGCTTGGCTGTTAACTGGAAAATTAGCGATTCAAACCACCCAGTGGTTCTAGGGGAGAAGGACCTGACAATCTGCTTCTGCAAAGATTACAGCCTAGAAAACCTACGGGGCAGTTCTACTCTGTAACACATGGGGTCACTATGAGTCAGAACTGACTCACCAGCACCCAGCAACAGTATACACAATAGGAAAAAGCAAATAATCGTGCTAATGTTAGGAATTTTATCATAAAAGACACCCAGTTTTTCCTAAAAGCAACATAGTTTCAAAAAATGTCTTTCCTAGCTCTGTTTGCTAAACAGGCTCAGAAGCACTGACTAAACACCCGTCACAATGAGTACTCCTAGCAGCCAGATATCAATTCCGTCTAAAAGGAATGAGATTCCCGAGAGAAAGATTCAGGGTCTGGGGCACGAAATATACAAGATGAACCTACATCTTGTCAGACAAAAAAGCTTTCTCAGATGGCTATGGTAGTGTAGAAAAGACTCTGGGGACAACGCGAAGAGATTCTCACTGGCTCCAAGTGACATCAGCAAATCAATAAAGAAAGTAAGGGCAATGGATTGAAAAGCACTGAACCGTTTTGAATCTATTAGCCATTAAAACAACGATGAAAAAAAAAGACCACTGATCTCCTTTGGAGGACACTATGGTAAGTATTCTTGCCCCACACCCCCCCCAAACCCTCTATACCTTTATCTATAGCTAATGCAGGAAAAGAGAGAAAACGGGAAGAAAATGATAAAATGCACCACAGGATATAGTCTCAGAATGTACAAGACAAACCACCTAGGTTTTAAAACCAACCAGCCAACTAATAAACTAGGAAGTTAAAGGAAAGACAGGACAGGGGATTTCAGAATGCAAGACACATAAACCAAGCACAGTGTGTGGATTTCTGAATCCTGACTCAAAAGAATTACCAGAGACAACGAGAAAAATCTGGACAACAACTAAATATTGGATAATATTAAGGAGTTACTGCCTATTCTTTGATATGTGATAATGATACTATGGCTAGTTTTTGGATTTTTTTTAAGAATACTTATCCTTTGGGGGGGTGGAAACTAAAATATTTTTAAGTAATAAGACTAGGATTTACTTCAACAACACTACAGTTTGGGCATGAAGCAAATACATGGGAGTAGAGACGAGACATGAGCTGGTAATTACTGAAGCTCAGTGATGGGTACACAGGGGTCATTATATCTAGCTCTCTTCTTTTGCATATATTTGAAATTTTCTAGAATTAAAAAAATAAATAAAATAAAGCCATACTGGGGAAAAGTACGTCATTAAATACCTCTCTATATGAACAGGATTCTTAAGGCAAAACTGACTTTGTACCGTTCATACATGGTACACATTTCATATTAACAGGCTACATCACCCGCTTAAGGAGCCCTGGTGGCACAACGGTTAAGCGCTCAGCTGCTAACCTAAAGGTTGGTGGTTTGTACTCACCCAATGGCTCCAAAGGAGAAAAGACCAGCTGATCTCCTTCAGCCTAGGAAACCCTATGGGGTAGTTCTACTCTGTCCTATGGAATCTCTGTGAGTTGGAATTCACTCGAGGACACACAAAAACACCACCACCCAATAACTTCAGTTAGGTATGGCCTCACTCATATGAAAAGTATAATGAAATAATAACCTTCACAACAGATATAACAGAAAAACAATCCAAACTTGTACCTGAATCAGGCCGCCCATCTGAGCTCCGAAATTCTTGCATTCTCTTTTCCAGTTTTTGCTGCCTCCGCCGTTTCATAACCACCTCAGGATTAGAGATCGTTCGGGTAAAGCTAGTTTCGGGCATGTCTTTGTAAACCTCAGCAGCCAGTCGAGAATTTTCACTGTAAGCAAAAAAAATCACCAATAATATTTAATTTTGTCTTCATATTAGAAAGATACATTGCTACACCATATTCATTGTTATCACACAAAAACACTTTTCAAAATGGCATGTGATTTGGCTACATCTGCACCCTACATAGGAGTCCCTAAGTGGTGCAAACAGTTAGGCACTTGTCTACTAACTGAAAGGTTGGAGGTTCAAACCCAGCTAGAGGTGCCTCGGAAAAAAGGCCTGACAATCTGCTACCCAAAGACTACAGCCTTGAAAACTCTATGGAGCAGTTCTACTCTGCAACACATGGGATCACCATGAGTCGGAACAGACTTGATGGCAACTGATTTGTTTGTTTTTTTGGTATCCTACATAAGTCTGCTGTGTACTATTTACCATGTTCTAATTACTACGTGATACATAGTACAGTTTTTCTCGATACAAACTAATATACTGAATTAAGTAGAATTTATAATTTTAATTTTATAGTGAGTTTGTATAACTTAATTATTGAGTATTCACTAATAAACCTAAAAATTGTATAAATTACACATTTCAGTAATTTCAACCAGCGTTATCCTAAAACAGAGCAAATGAGTGATACTATTCCAGAACACCCAACCGCAAAAAGATAAAGGATTAAATGTTATTGTTGTTGATGATAGGCGCCATCGAGTCGGTTCCAACTCATAGCGACCCTATGCACAACAGAACATAACACTGCCCTGTCCTGCTCCATCCTTACAATTGTTGTTACGCTTGAGCCCATTACTGCAGCCACTGTGTCAATCCACCTTGTTGAGGGTCTTCCTCTTTTCCGCTGACCCTGTACTCTGCCAAGCATGATGTCCTTCTCCAGGGACTCAGCCCTCCTGACAACATGTCCAAAGTATGTAAGACACAGTCTCGCCATCCCTGCCTCTAAGGAGCATTCTGGCCGCACTTCGTCCAAGACAGATTTGTTCATTCTTTTGGCAGTCCATGGTATATTCAATATTCTTCGCCAACACCACAATTCAAAGGCGTCAGTTCTTCTCTGGTCTTCCTTATTCATTGTCCAGCATTCACAGGCATATGATGCAATTGAAAACACCATGGCCTGGGTCAGGCACCTTAGTCTTCAAGGTGACATCTTTGCTTTTCAACACTTTGAAGAGGTCCTCTGCAGCAGATTTGCCCAATGCAATGCGTCTTTTGATTTCTTGACTGCTGCTTCCATGGCTGTTGATTGTGGATCCAAGTAAAATGAAATCCTTGACAACTTCAGTCTTTTCTCTGTTTATCATGATGTTGCTCATTGGTCCAGTTGTGAGGATTTTTGTTTTATGTTGAGGTGCAATCCATACTGAAGGCTTGAATATACTTTAATAAAAACTTGTCTTAAATTTATAGTGAACTTTGAGGATTCCAAATTAATAATACGATTTTTTAATACACCTCAAAGATTTCTCAACATTCATTTTCTTGAAGTTAAATTTTCAAAAATAATAGTTCCTATTAAGAGGAATCAACTGTATAGAATGATGAGCTGAAAAATTAAGGTAAGATGGAAAAATTGATATACTTAACTACATTTTGATAAAAATGCTTTCAAGATTTAGTTTTTAATCAGCAAAATTAATTAAAAAAGTCAAGCTTTAAATCTTTCAAGTTGACCAACTTAACTTATTCTAAGTTGCTCATTTTCTTAACACATATATCACTTCATCAACTAAACTGGTAAATAAAATGTAATTTTTACACTCGCCTTTTCTTTGACATTTTTCATACATGAGCATTATACGTATACAAGTTTCCTCTCTTGTATGCTACACTAAATAGGGCCCTAGTATGCAATACTACACTCAGGAACTTCTGTTCATTACAGAGGCATCACTGCCTAACAGATGAGTATCTAGGCCCACTCTGGTGCATTCTGAAAAGGGCTCAAAGCCCACTCTAGAGTAAATGCTATGCACTGAAAAATGGTTAATGTCTTCATACATGCAGAACATTCAGAATCAATCAAAAAGCAGATTTGAAGAGATCATTCCAACAGAAGACGGACGGTTAATAAATGTATGGGAAGACATTCAACCTTATTAATGATAAAATAGACTCAGATTAAATTGGAGACATTTAACGTCTTCTGTAACATCCAACATTCGTAAGGGTAAAGGAAGTGAGAGCCATCACAGGCTGCAGAGGAGCAAATTAGTAAGACTTTTCTAGAAGGCAATTTGGCAATGGTCCCCAACACCTAAAAGCATCCAAACCCTGCGGCCTCATCACTCTCCTAGAAATGCATCCTAAGGAAATAACGAGGCGAGGGGTCAAAGCTGCAGCATTATTCGTAATACCGCAACACTGTGAACAACAACAACTACAGGAGAAAAGAGCCAGCGACATAAATTACAGAGAAAATCTATGACAGAATACCGCACCATCAGTTAAAATGCTTTTGTGAAATATATATTTTAGTGGAAAATGTCAACTGACAAGTTACAGTTTCAAAAGACTAAGACTGTATTTCTGTTTAAAAACCTTCTACATAAATACAAGAAGAGTATATGTTTGTATAGAAAAAACAAACTAGAAAATCATTTTCTTTTTGGTAACATGATCACCAGTGACTTCTCTGCCCTTTTTGTTGTATCTACATATTCTGGTTTCCTAAAATGTAAGCAAACCATTTTACTTCAGCAACAAAATAAAAGAAATACACAGACTACTACCTAGTTAGTATGAAGCAAGAGCAGACTGCCTATAAGAGTAAACATATGATCATGGACTGAACAAAGGAAACACCTGAAGTCGACGAGGGCACACGTGCACATACGACAGGCAGGTGAAGTAAACCATGTGAGGCTGGTGTGACAGGACAGGGAATGACAGTGCTGGGACTGGACAGGACAGTGCATTTAAACCTGAAACAACAATAAAAAGATGCCTTTCTGCCTGGCCTTTGCCAACCTCTAATCAGGTTCTCTGTGTATTTCAGGCACGTAAGACATCACTGTTGCCCTAGAGACCAAGAAAACAAACGAAAGGGTCAGCTGGAGATGAAGGGACTTCTGTTGTTAACACCCGTCTCTGTTGCTGTCTTTACAGTCGACTCAGGAAAAAAACAGTAATTTTGATCATAGTTTACTTAGTTTAAGATTAGCAATATTGTGGGCTCAGAGATTCTTTCCAAGCACACTATGACATGTATTTTCAGCAAGGACTCTTGTTTAGATAAGACCCCAGTCTCCCTCAACAGATAACCCAGGTGTATATATATATATACTCAAAACTTAATTTCTTAGCTGATTTTATACTTTACGTAATTTCTTTACCTGTCAATTTAACAAGGTCTGCAGCATTAAAAACTTTCAGTTTGGAGCACAAAGAAAGGTGAGTGTTTCCAAAATTAACTTACATGTCATCTGACTGGAAAGGTCTATCGTCTTTATCAGATGCTTGTCTCAACGCCTCTTTCTCTCTCTTCTTTTTTTCCTTCTTTTCTTTCTTGGAGAGAGTTCTCTTGAAATTCTGGATAACACCTTCTTTTTCCTGTTTCTCAGGTCCATTACTCTGAGCCTTCTGATAAAAGGAACACTGTCACCACGTTGGCGGCTGCACACGATCACAGAACTCGACCTACGGCTTCACTAACTTCACCTCACACGTGACATTCAAACCCGAGGCTACTGCAACGGGGAGCTATCTGAGGCGAGGAAATGCTTTATCTGGATAAGGCTGAGGGTTACGGGGGTGTGTACATTTATCACAAGTCACTGACTTGTACACTCAGGATCTGTGCACTTCATGGTGTGCGAATTTTACCTCAATTTAAAGTCAGCAAGCAAACAAAACAAGCAAAATCTAAGCCAGTATAGAAAACTGTGGTGAGAAACATAAAATCTGATGCTCGATATATAAAAACACAAGTAATTTACATAAAGTAATTTGAATAGAGATTCTAATGCAAATAACTAAGACTTGAAATCATGATCTACTTTATAGACATTTTTCTTTAACTTCAAAAGAAATGTTAACAGTAGCCACTGTAAATTCTTTCATGAAGCAAAGTTTTAAGCACTGTGTTTGTGCAAACAAAACCCTAACTTCTTTTCCAAGTCTTGTTTACTTGCTTATTCTTAGTTTATATTTTACCCTACAAACATAGCCTGCTAGCAAATGACACCGAAACAAATTATTTTCATGCATAACTTAACAGAGGTAACCGGTAAAGAGTCAAGAAAAATAAGAATGGTTATTTTATTTGAAAGAAAACTGCTTTCCGCTTTATAACTTAAGGGTCGGAAGTATGTTAACATTTTCGTTTTCACTCACAGATACTTACCGCATTGTACTAGTCCTGGAATAGTTCTAATACGTGTCAGTGCAAATCTACCGTTTGCGGTTAATTATATAAAGCAGAATAGCATCAGCTGAAATCGTGGTAGGGAAATGAGATAAAACACAGATGAAAAAAACAGATATCCTTTCTTATTCTACTGGATTTGCTGCAAATGCAGCAAGTCTCCAGAACACCATGATAAATTAGGTCAAAAACGTACTTTGTGTGCCCAAGTCTCTTTAACATGAAGCACTGACATCACATAAACAAGATGAAATTCTGCTGTTGCTAAAAGTGAGCGATGGCAGTGTTCCCGGTACGCTGGGAGAAAAGTGAAATACAAGATTCTCCTCAAAATATTCTTCACCTTTGCATTTGCTACTACTTGGCAAACTAAATTCCAGAGTAAATGGCATTTGATTTAGTACAGAATTATAGTTATTTTCAGTTCCACCAATTGTATTTCCCAAAGGAAGAGCAACAACACAGGCATTCCTGACAGAAAGTTCTAGAATCTCTCTATCCCATCAAGGAAACTTACTGACTTCTAACTTTGCACTACACTATGAAAAAGGTTTTAAATACACCTTATTAAGTTGTATCTGAAAGTTCACACATATGTAGGTTATTAGAGTTTTATTTTCCCTTCTGCTTTTTTTAAAAACAGCTCTTGGCTTTATAATTTGAGGAAAGAAAATCGGAGCTGAATCACTGTACATTAAATCTTTCAGTAACAAAAGCATACCTAACTCCTCTTTGAAAAAGTGAGGAGCAGTGTCTGGGGTCACCCCACAAAAGGGGAAAAAGCAGGAGCTGGGCTAGTTTTAAATTATTCTCTAGGAGGAGGGTAAGAGAGTAGTTTAAAAAAAAAAAGAGAGTAGTTAAGGAAAAGTAAAAACCAGCTCCCCAAGCACAACCCCCAATCTGATTTATGTTATGTCCCTCAGATCTGGGCGCTGGAACCCAAACCAGCACAAGACATCAAGGGTGCCCACCTTAGGAGGAAGGGCGTCATTTTCATTCTTAAGAACAAATCTACCCTCCCGGTCATCTTTGTTCCAATTCAACTGCACAACTAGAGGCTTCTCATCTATATCCAATCTTCTTTCTTCTTCAAAACATGAAATGAAAAAACAATGAAGCCATGGTTATTTAACGGCATGAGCTAATACATTTTGTCATACATTTAATTTTATAAATATAAAATACCTCATTACCTCAAGTACCTACTGACAAATTGAAATGGGTAATTCAAAATGTTAAATCAGAGTTTCAGTAGTTAATTCAACACCGTTGTTGCTGGCACATGTGTACAACCATGTGTCCAGCACCAGACACTGACCAGAAGCCATTTCCTCACACTGAGAATCTAACTGAGAAAATCAGAGAAATGCACGTGGACTGGGACAAAAAAGGACACAGGGTCTTGCTGTAACCCTACTTCTGGAAATCGAGCCCTCTCATATACAACTGGAAACTAAGGGAAGAGTGTGAATACATCACAGACGTTCCACTGACTCAGTGAGGTAGTCTCACCTGTTCACGTCACAAGCTCCTGAGACGATGCAGCGATCCTCCACCGTGGGTCTGAGGCGAGCTCACGGCACTGCCCTCCCATCTCGGCACACCTGAGCCTGTCTCCCTCTCCCTTCCTTCTCAAGGTACCATGCTACATTTGGTGTATTATTTCCCCAGCTGTTAGAAATTCAGTGTGTACCTGATGTGCCCTTCGGCACCCTATGTCTGCTCAGGAGCATAGCACCCAGTAAGGGAACTCCTGAGAGTCCACCCGGCCGGACTGCCTACCAGAGGCTGGAAGGAAAAAGAAGGCTCTGAAGGACAGGACTGGCTCCTCCAGGCTGAGACACCTGCTCCCAGGACGAGGAGCTCTAGGGTAGGAAATGGCTGCATCTGAGGCCCCAGCACCACAAGGAGGCCACATTCCCCAGGAAACCTCCTCCTCCTCCTGAGAAGCCCATTCACTACGCTAGTACTCTTGACTTTTGTACAAGTCATGGTTACAAATTCACACAGGTTTTGAGTGATCTGTCCCAAACCTACCTTTCCCTTGAAGTCTGTACTTTTCAGTGTGCACTCTGGTAAAATATGAAATTTTTCAAAAATGCGTTTAGTATCTCAGATACACCTGTGTGGGGGTGCCTCGTGATCTGAATATTAATAACCCATGACCCAACGCTTGCAGAGCTGAGTAAAAAAGCAAAACTCATCATAAAATGAAAACATAAAATGTACTGACCACTTCTAAAACCAATTCCCTATTCAAAGATCCGTCTCCAGTTACCCCATCACCAGCCCTACCACTGCATCAGCGTCTCGCCGTCAACATCGCGCCCCCATCAGCACGCATGTGACAGTGCTAATACAACACAAGTGAAATTCTACACACTGCCGAAGACTCAAAGGTTTGAGGAGCTGTGCCATGGCCAGGAGGCATACACGTCCCACTAGTAGGAATGTGATTAAGAATGAAATGAAAATATTATTTTTTTCTTTCAGTTTACGTGTACTATTGTTTTTAAACATCTACCAAGGTGTGGAAACTCTGGTGACGCAGTGGCTAAGTGCTATGGCTGCTAACCAAAAGGTCGGCAGTTCAAACCCACCAGGCACTCCCTGGATACTCTACAGGGCAGTTCTACTCTGTCCTATAGGGTCGCTATGAGTCAGAATTGACTCGACGGCAACGGTTTTTTTTTTTTTTTTTTTTTCCCACCAACATGTTGAAACATAAATATTTGTCTGAATCTAATCTAATACATCTAAGGTATTCTATTAGCCTAGGGGTGCCACTAAAAAAATTACTGAGAGAACACTAAGGGCTCTGTAACACAACCAAGTCTGGGACCCTGTACAGTGGCTGTCCTGCTCTCGGAGGCTGATTACAAACCCACTGCTCTGAACGCAGAGATGTGGACAGATTTTAGCCAGACTCACCACTGGTCATCTCAGGGGGTACAAATCATGTGTTTTACTTTTCAATTAAATTCAAAGGAAAAAAGCTTTTATAAAATAAATGAAAACCACCCAAATTTTTAGATCTCCAGTTCCAATCTTACATCTTATTATTCCTAAAGACCTGATTGGGTGGTATCAAATTACCAAATACACAGACAGAAAAAGGGCTGGAAGTGAGAGTTATTTCCTTCCTCTTTGCAATTTATTTACAAAGATCTAAGGTAATGGAAAAACTCAACTTTGGAAAGTCGTCCAAAAGTGAGAATATTCTCTATTGTCAAATTTAGTTTTTTGGTATATTTATGTAGGTGATACCCTGCCTCATAACCTGAAAACATAATAAACAAATATGCCTTGCCTTACATACTACCACGAAAAACTGTTTGGTCACACTTAAAAAAAGTCACACATTATAAAAAAATTTAGTCTTAATTTCAAATACACAAAGAAAGCAGTATTGCTGAAGTAAAAAAAAAAAAAATTATGTTCAAAAAAGATTTAGGATGAACTTGAGGGCTGGATCCAAGCTGGCTTCGTGCTGTATGCGATTCTTTACCTGCTGCGGTAAAATGGGATTTCCACTGGGTTAATTTTTTTTTACAGGTTACTCAACACTTTCAAAGCACCCATAAAAATTTTGTAAATTTCTCTACAGTCCAACTTAGACTGTCATTTGATATAACTATATAGGATTTTTTAGAAATTTCAAGTGTTAAAGATAAATCACTACATACATAAGGGAGTTTCCTCAAGATGCCCCAATTATTTCCAAAGAAAAATGGAAATAAACTGCTTCAGACTGCAAAATTACTGCAAGACTGATGACTCATACACATGCAATATTTAACCAGGTTATAATTAAATACGGTAATCTATACACATAAAACATTTCTCCAAAAGCAGGTAGCACACTATATAATCAATGCATGTGACACCCAGATCTGTTGGGCAATTTTAATTATGAAATGCCATGTTGCTTATCTTTGAAGAAATAAGCATACGTAAAATTAATATATCCATTTTAATTTCTAATAAAAATAGGTGCTAGGAGTGCATAAGAACATTTTCTAGACACACAAAAGTTGCCAATCTGTTAATCATTCCAACCTCCAAAATAGAGGCAGAAAGGGGGAGACCCAGGTGGGGCAGTGGGCGGCCAAACACCCCTCTGGACAGGTGACGTACTGACCTCCGCTGACGTGCACTTCATACAGGGAGTATCTGGGGGACGACAGCATCCGCATGTCAGGGCGGAATTTCTCTGCAAGCGTTTCTATCACATCTTGCGTTGTGGCAGTACTAGAGACACGAATGCATTTTGTTGCAAAGTTTCCAGCAGCTTTATCTTGAAAATAGAATCTCATAACTCCATGGAACTCCAAATCCTAAAAGAAAAAAACAAAATAATAACTTTTAGGAAAAACAATACTCTGGAGAGATTTCCTTTTTATAACAAGAAATGAAAAAGGCTGTTCGCCTTTTTAAATGTTCTGACATAAACATCTGAGACATGGGTTTTTAGTCTTCAGATTTAATTACGTGACTTTGGACAAGTTATTTACAATTTCTCTCTTCCTTTCTTACCTCATGTATAAAATAAAGGCTGTAAAGTAGCTGAGGTTAACAATAACTGACGTTTATGGAGTCGTCACATGTGCTAGGCACACCTCCACCACACCATTTTATTACATCTTTATAACAATCCAGCTAAGTAGATACTATTTTAACATTGGGTCATTGAAACTCAAAAAGGTTAAGTCCTAGCAAGTATGTGGAAAATCCCAGCTGCCCTGAATTCCAAAGTCCACGTTACCAGATGGCCTCTAAGTCCTACACTCACGTCTGAGCAGCCAAAGCCAAATGAACAGACTC
Source organism: Elephas maximus indicus (assembly GCF_024166365.1). Lineage (NCBI taxonomy): Eukaryota > Metazoa > Chordata > Mammalia > Proboscidea > Elephantidae > Elephas > Elephas maximus. The sequence goes on along the minus strand of NC_064819.1, from coordinate 240,452,913 downwards.
CCTCCTAAAGGCAAGGGGGAAATGTCAAGCCCTAGTCCTACTAGAAATTGGTAAATAAATGGAAACAACTTCTGCAGAAGTTAATTGTAACTAATTTTCATTGTGAACTATTTGTGAAGAATCAATCAAAGCAATTTAGATTTTTCTCAAAACCCTACTTTGAGAGAAAAACAATGGAATTTCACTCAAAGGTGATCTTTAAACATACATAACTAAAATTCCCTTCTACAAGGTGGGCTAAAGCCCATGTAACCATGGAACGCCCTGTCCCATTATTTCCTTGAACACAGAAAAAAGCAGTTTCCAACGAATGCTTCTAATGGGCATTTCTGAACCCCAGTTCACTCTCACTGCCTCTGGCACCACCAAAGACTCAGCTGCTCAGCTGGAGTCATCCTTACTTCCTCCCTTTCTCTCACCCTCCACATCTAACCCATAAAGTCGCTCTACCCTCAAAATACATGCAGATTCCAACCAGCACCCTGTGAAAGCTAAGACATGCTCTCCTCTGCAGGGGCTTCCTCTTCTCTCAGAAGTCAAAGTCCTTGCTACCCCGGCACTCAGAGCCTCTTCGTTCAGCCTCTCTCCACTTTTCCCCAACTCATCAGCCTATTCTTCACTGACAATTATGGATTTGCTGTTGTTGGTACCATCAAGTCAATTCAGACTCACGATGACCCCATGTGTGCAGAGTAGAACTGCTCCACAGGGTTTTCAAGGCTGTGACTTTTCAGAAGTAGATCGCCAGGGGTGCCTCTGGGTGGGTCTGAACTGCCACCCTTTTGGCTAGTAATCGAGCGCTTAACTATCTGCATCACCTAGGGAATCCAATTATGGACTAAGAAGTATTTATTTGAAGTAAAAGAGGGAAAACGGGATATTAGAATGGAATTAATAATCATATAGGTTCCCAGGGTGGTGCCAACAGTCAAAGCACTCAGCTGTTAAACAAAAGGTTAGAGGTTCCAGTCTAGATGCCTTGGAAGAAAGGTCCGGTGACATATTTCCCAAAAATCAGCCACTAAAAACCCAGAGGCACACAGTTCTGCTCTGATACACATGTGGTTGCCGTGAGTTGGAACTGACGCAACAGCAACTTTTTTTTGGTTGTTTCTTAACAACTGTATGAACTATATAAAAACTAAATCAAAAATGAAACAACTAGTCCCATTTCTAGGCCCTGAAGCTTTACTATGCATGCCCAGACTTCTGTCCTTCCAGGCAATACAACCTTCCCTCTTCCTACCTCCCCAATGGAAAGAAGGGGATACACAAACGTGTATTAGAAAACAGCCAGCTACCTACAGAATCTGGTGTGAAGTAGGACTACAGCTATGGGGTGAGACCTGAGGACGAGTTAGCAAAATGGGAGCTTCATTAAGAGGGGTCCTGCTGTGGTCCCTCTGAAATGATATAAACAGCCTCTTTCTCCAGCCTGGGTCAAGTCGCAAACAAAGCTGATATCCTTTACAAATGTCTCCACCTCTGTTTCTCTGGCGACCCTAGAGTGTTAGAGTAACAACATAAAGTTCTGAACTACAGGAGAATCTATACATAATATTAACGAGAGCTGCGACTCACTAACCGCTTACTTTGTGCCAGACGCCACGCTAGACACTTCATACGTACTCTTTTCATCTCACAGCTTCCAGTATATTATTTCTCCAACTCTCCTTCTCCCTATTGCTCTAATATCTTAACCCCCTAATATCTTTCACTGGCTCCACCTCTCTGTAATCATTCAAGTACCTTCAAATTCAGGATCCACTATCCCACCACCTCCACCACATGCTCCTTGAAAGCAGAGACAATCAATTACTCATCTTTGTATAATATGAGTGCCTACTAAGACAGTATTTTAGAAAACAAAAATTCTTACATAACTCTAGTGATACAAATTTAATCACAATGGAAGTTATGATGAAAAGGACTGAGTTTCTGTCTGAAGTAAAACTTCTGGAAATGGATAGTGGTAATAGTAGCTCAACAGGGTGAAAAGATTTAATGTCACTGAACTGTACACTAAAAAATGGTTAAAATGGTAAAATTTTTGTTATGTATATTTTCAAACCAAAAACCAAATCTGCTGCTGTCGAGTCGATTCCGTCTCATAGCAACCCTATAGGTTACAGTAGAACTGTCCCATGGGGTTTCCAAGCGTGTAAATCTTCATGGAAGAAGGTTGCCACATCTTTTTCCTGCAGAGCGGCTGGTGGGTTCAAACTGCCAACCTTTTGGTTAGCAGCCGAGCGCCTTAACCACTGTATCATCAGGGCTCCATATATATTTTATGACGATAAAATCTAGCACACACACAGAGTTAGCCAAGTAGGACTATGGTTCAGCTCAGCATTTAGCTGACCCCAGAACCTGAATGTCTGAATTGCCACGCTAAGCTGCCTCTTCAACAACAAGCATTTTACCATTTAAAGGAAGTCTGATGCACACCTTTTTTTTTTTTTTTTTGACCTTACAAAAGGTACAAGAGGTATTCCAGAAAGAATGAAAGGATGAGTGGGTCAATGAGAAAGAAACCTGAGGCTCACTGAGATGAGGTAACCTGCCCAGGATGGCATACCTAGAAAGCACTGGCATTCAAATAAGGGATGCTTGCTGCTCAAGGTCAGTACCTCCACTGGGAAGCAGACGCTGGGTTCCTAGCCCACACAGTGCCCGATCAGCCTCGTACACTATTAGTGCCCATGCCTGTACACTGTGCCCCGCAATGGAAAACCTTGGGGTTTGCAGGGGGACAGAAATGAGCTTCCATTTCTACTATGTCACTTAATAGCTGTATCCTTGAGTGAGTTATTTAACATCTGCGTGAGGTCAAATTTCCTCAATTATACAATGAAAACATTCAGTTGTTTTGAGGATTAAATGAAATTTAAGAGGTCCCTGGGGGCACAAATGGCTTACACTTGACTACTAACTGAAAGGTTAACAGTTCAAATCTACCCCGCAGGGCTGCGAAAGAAAGGTTTGGTGTCTGCTTCCATAAGGATTTACAGCCCAGAAAACCCTACGGAGCTCAGCTCTCCTGTCACACACATGGGGCTGCCTTGAGTCGGAAGACTCAGGGCAATAGGGTATAAAGCAGCTAGCATGGCATGTGACACACAGTGAAGGCTCAAGAGTCCAGTCTCTCCCACTAGAATATAAACTTTTCTGCGATGAGGAAACCTCCTTTATTCATTATTTAAATCCTCTCTCAGTGTCCAATAAAATGCTTGTTGCATAACAATAAAAACAAATTTGAGTCAAAACTTCCAATAACAAAATCTGATTCTTGCTGCTGTGGTTGTCAGTCCTCAACTGATAAGAAACTTGGAAAAGAAAACTTTAAATTTGCAATAAACAGCCACAAAGTCTCAATGGCAGGGCTATTATTCTAATAATCTTGCAGCTAAAATAGAACACTTAATTGTGCATATGAGAACCTGTACATAGATCAAGAGGCAGTCATTTGAATAGAATAAGGGGATACTGCTTGGTTTAAAGTCAGGAAAGGTGTGTATTAGGGTTGTATCCTTTCACCATACCTATTCAATCTGTACGCTAAGCAAATAATCTGAGAAGCTGGACTATACAAAGAAGAACCCGACACCAGGATTCCAGGAAGACTCTTAATGACCTGCAATATGCAGATGACACAACCTTGCTTGCCGAAAGTGAAGAAGACTTGAAGCACTTACTGATGAAGATTAAAGACCACAGCCTTCGGTATGGATTACACCTCAACATAAAGAAAACAAAAATCCACACAACTGGTCCCATAAACAACATCATGATAAAGTGAGAAAACATTTAAGTTGTCAAGGATTTCATTTTACTCGGATCCATGGTCAACGCCCATGGAAGCAGCAGCCAAGAAATCAAACGACATACTGCATTCAGCAAATCTGCTGCAAAAGACCCCTTTAAAGTGTTGAAAAGCAAAGCCGTCATCTTGAAGACTAAGGTGCGCCTGACCCAAGCCAGGGTGTTTTCAATTGCCTCCTATGCATGTGAAAGCTGGACAGTGAATAAGGAAGACTGAGGAAGAATCGATGCCTTTGAATCTGTGGTGCTGGCAAAGAATGCTGAATATACCATGGACTGCCAAAAGAAATGAACAAGTCTGTCTTGGAAGAAGTACAACCAGAATGCTCCTTAGACACAAGGATGGCGAGACTACATTTCACATACTTTGGACATGTTGTCAGGAGGGATCAGTCCCTGGAGAAGGACATCAGGCTTGCTAAAGTAAAGGGTCAGTGAAAAAGAAGAAGACCCTCAAAGAGATGGATTGACACAGTGGCTGCAACAATGGGCTCAAGTGTAACAACAACTGTGACCATAGCAAAGGACAGGGCAGTGTTTCATTCTGTAGTACGCAGGGTCACTAATGAGTCAGAATCGACTTGATGACACCTAACAACAACAATACAGTTATAATTCTATCAAGATAAAGGTTTCCATTAAAGAAGAAGAAAAAGCCCTCAGTGTTGGTTATGAAAATTATTCAAGATTGAACATCTGAATTTTTAAAATTTTCTTATAGGTCCTCAAATATCTAAATAAACTGCCTTCTTATTAGTAATATGTTTTCTGAATGAAAATTCTGTTTGAGCAGGTAGGATAGTAACTGTCTATACTAATTTTATCACAGTCAGTGTGTTATGCTAGTATCAATAATTTAATTCAAAGGGAAGGAAAAGTCAGTATAAGAATTACTTGTTTCTTTTCCTTAATGGTTAATTTTCCTGACAGGAAAACCAAAGTTTCTTTTTTTCCCTAAAGGTATATACTTTAACATAAACGTCCCTGAGAAATGTTATCACCAATGATTACTACAACAGAAATGGAAAAACTAATTGTGGTCAATTTGATGGCAATTCAGAAACAAAATTCTTTTTAATGTTTGGAAAGACCACAATGCCCCCACCTTCCCCCCGCCCCCCAAAAAAGACTACACTGCGAAATTTACTAAAGGGTCAAAGACTTAAACATGGAGATTCTCTTTTAAATATCCAATCAATACCTCATTAATTTGTAAAACTGATATTCAATTGGCCTTCTAACCCAAATCAGCAGAAACTCACTAGAGCAACCCCAAACTTCCTTTTGTTCATCAAGCTAATCAGAACTGTTCATTCTAAAACTTAAATCGGCTGACCAGGCTCTGTTCACTGCTTTCACCAAGCTCGGCATTCAGCTGAAAACCATCTCCCAGCCTGCAGGAAAACAATGCTAACTTCAAACAGACAATCGCCATTTCAATTCCCTGCAGAGGAAACAGCAAGTGACAGAACCGACCACTTTGTTACACACACGCACATTCACACACAACTGACTTCTTGACTTCTAATGCTGGTGTCTCCAAAACGTGTGCAGAACACAAAGAAAAACAAAACAGCTGCACCTTCAACATACACACACGTATACCACCACTTACTTGTGCAAAAAACGACTGGACAACAACAGTCATTTGACCTAGCACTGTTAAAAACAGTACTAACCTTAAGTGTGAATAGTTTTTGGTTGAGGATGGAAAAAACACTTGAGTATGGGTTTTAACAAGCATAAAATATCTTCACCAGGCTAACATCTTCCCACTGTATTCATTCCAGGGGGCCTTCTTGCTAGCTCTTCCCCTCCACTCTCCATTGCGAGGGGTTAGGAGCACCTATAAACCCATGACTTCTCCTCAATGATACTATTTATATCACCTTGTAATTGTTTGGCTTCCCAAACTACAAGAGTTTTCTGTAAAAATTAAGTGAATGAATTTGTTTTATATTAAAATATCTACAGCATGAGTTAGGCCTGAATTCAAACAGTTGTTCTACCACCATTTAGCTTCACTTCTTCGAGCTGCAGTTTTCCCATTTGTAAAATGGGAATAATAACAATACAAACCTCTATAAAGTACTGTCACTCTGTGGGCGGGTATATAAACTGCATACCACTGACAGACAGCAACTTAGCAAATCTACCCAAGAATCCACATCTAGAGTTTATACTTACACATGTGCTAAAGACACATTGGGTAAGGATGTTCACTGCAGCATGGCGTACAGTACCCAAACTTAGAAAGAACCTAAATGGCTATCCAGCCCCTCATCGTTACATTAGGGAACTGACTTAAAAAAGAATGACAAAGAAGAGATATCATCATATTACCCAGGAATTAAAAAGAATGAGGAAGATCTAAATGTACAGAGGGAGACACTGCCAGAGTACAAGGGGAAAAGCAAGATGCAGGGTAGAATACAGAACATGATTTTAAAGGAGCTGATACACACACAGACATGTTTATACATAAAGCTTAACGAAGTCACCTGAAGAGAAAGTGAAACAGTCTTAATTTTTATTTTTTACCCCTGTATTCTACAGCATTTCCAAAAATTCTGTACCATGTATCTGAATTATTTTAATAATAAAAATTACTTTAAAATATATTATTTACACTCTAGGTGTGTACTAGAAAATGTGATTGATTTACTAAGACCAGCAATATCACAGCTGAGTCACGATTACGGGATGAACTGAAAATACAGAGGTGGTCTAGAGGGGTCTGAAAGCAGGCAGTCAGCAGGGGCAGCTAGCCCAGAGCAGGCTTAGAAGTGAGAGGCCAGCCAGCCACTCCAATGGCCAATGACTCCCCCTCAAAGAACTGTGAACAAAAGGGATGGCCCACACACTTCTAAGGTTTTTCAAGCCATAGCTCAATACCCCTATATTATGATTACATGAAAAGAGGCAAATAGGTATTTATTTCAGTAACATGAGGCATTAAAAAGGAAATTACTGATACTAAACAAAAATCCTCAAATCTATAAATTTTTGTTACAACTGTGACTTGGTGGAGGACCAGGGAGATGACAGAATTATCTACAAAAACCCAGGAGCTACTGTCATACATTTAACTGGAAGGGAAAAGAAATGCTTTAGACATCACTAGTACACATTAGCAACTTTGTGATCTTAGAAGACCTTCTGCTCCTGGTCTCTGAGGTTCATCAGAGCTTAGTCCCTCAGCACAGTCTCACTGCCTTCAGGAAGGAGCCTTTCAGGGAAAGGTACCCTTCAGCTGGAATACCTGCACTTTCACTGGCTCACACATGCAGCTGACCTTCTTCCCAATGCATTGCCTCCCCTCCCCACCCCAGGCTACCCAACAACTCTCAACAAATGAAATGAGAAGCAATTACTGTTACAGGTGCAGCACCATCTCCAGAGAGCCCCATGGAAGAAAGAAAGATGAACATAACTGGGTCTCAAAAAGGTCTATTCAAGCGCTGTTCTACCCAGCAAAATAAAAACACTACAGCCGCTACTGAAAACGATTTTGGTTACACCAAAATGACATCAAAATCTACAACACAAAATAGTTGTCTCACAGACAGTTAAGGTTATCATCACTCTAAGGTATGAATGGCTCTCACCACACCAAGAACCTCTTGACTGGGCACAGATTATTGTCTTCAAGGTGCCAATTCCATTTCAGGGCTTTCAATTTCCAACTCTAAAAACTGGCCATTTTTATCTGAAAGTTGGCAAAGCCCTTTCTTTTCTACTATAAAATGGATCGAGGAGATCTAGTGTTTTAAAGAGTATGGGTTAGGGGCACATTTTGGAAACCCTAGCAATGTAGTGGTTAAGAGTTCAGCTGCTAACCAAAAGGTTAACAGTTCGAATCCACCAGGCGTTCCTTGGAAACCCTACGGGGGTAAGTCTACTCTGTCGTATATGGTCGCTATGAGTCGGAATCGACTTAACAGCAGTGGTTTTTTGTTTTTTTAGGGGCATAATTTTAGAGTGAATAAATCCTCCTTATCCCATCTATTTGCAGTCTTTTTTTTTTTTTTTTAACTGGATAAATAAACTGAACTCTAATGGAGCCATCAACTGTACACATAAGCTAGAGGAGCTGGGGGGAGGAGCAGACCCACTGCAATCCTACTCAGAATTCAGGACCGCCAAGCCTGCTCTTAGTACACACCACCACAGACATGCACGCTACAACAAATCCTCAACAACAAAAATCTTGCAATATATTTTCAGTAAGTTATCAATAACTTTATACAAAAGTAAGCAAGCTTATCTATTGTTTACATTAACTAAACTGGGTAAATTAAAAGTTGCTTTACAAACTTCTTTTAAATTGCTATGCTTTTTTTTAATATTTAAACACTACCTTCATAATTAGCTAACAAGTACTGCAAACTTCAACAGCAACGAACTGAAAACATTTATTTAAACATTTTCATTTTACAAATAAAAACAAATTTTGTGAAGGTTAAATTACCCTGATTGAAAGGTTTTCCATTAAAATTTAATTTAGGTCATACAGACATACAGGGACATGGGAGGCATTTAATTTTGGTTTTCTTTTCCTTTTCCAAATTTACCCAATAAATTTGTGGCCAGAACCCTCAACTTTAAGATTTATAACCCATCTGTTTCCCCAATCCTAGATACCTTTCTTGTCTAATAGGTGTCTGCAAACAACAATGTATAAGCTTGTTGTTATTGCTGCGGTTATATGATGTCAAGTCAATTCCAAATCATGGCAACGCTATATGACAGACAGAGGAGAACTGCCCCATAGGGCTTCCTAAGGTATAATCTTTAAGAGGATATTGCCTGGTTTAAAGTCAGGAAAGGGTGCATACAGGGTTGTATCCTTTCACCATATTCATTCAACCTGTATGCTGAGCAGATAATCCAAGAAACTGGACTATATGAAGAACATGATGTCAGAATTGGTGCAAGACTCATTAGCAACCTGCGTTACGCAGATGACAGAACCTTGGTTACTGGAAGTGAATAGGACTTGAGGCATTTACTGATGAAGAACAAAGACTACAGCCTTCAATATGGATTACACTTCAACATAAAGAAAACAAAAATCCTCACAACTGGACCAATAAGCAAGATCATGATAAACAGAGAAAAGACTGAAGTTGTCAAGGATTTCATTTTACTTGGATCCACAATCAATATCATGGAAGCAGCGATCGAGAAATCAAATGACGTACTAGCACTGGGCAAATCTGCTACTAAAGACCTCTTTAAAGTGCTGAAAAGCAAAGATGTCACTTTGAGGACTAGGGTGCGCCTGACCCACGCCATGATATTTTCGATTGCTGCATATACATGAGAAACCTGGATAATGAATCAGACCGTAGAAGAATTGATGCCTTTGAATTATGGTGTTGGCAAAGAATACTGAGTATATCACGGACTGCCAGAAGAACAAACAAGTCCGTCTTGGAAGAAGTAATGCCAGACTGCTCCTTGAAAGCCATAATGGTGAGACTTCTCTCACATACTTTGGACAGAAGGGATCAGTCCCTGGAGAAGGACATCATGCTTGGTAAGGTAGAGGGTCAGCAAAAAAGAGGAAGACCCTTGACAAGATGGACTGACACAGTGGCTGCAACAATGGGCTCAAACATAGCAATGACTGTGAGGATGGCACAGGACTGAGCAGTGCTTCATTCTGTTGTATACAGGGTCGCTGTTAAGTCGGAACTGACTCAACTGCACCTAACAACAACAATTTTTCTTGAAAGAGACTGCCAGGTCTTTTCTCCTGAGTTGCCACTAGTAGGTTCGAATCACTGACCTTTACCAGTTAGCAGCCAAGTACTTAACCATTGTGCCACCAGGGATCCTTCATGTATAAGCTATTAACAAACTATTATTATTGTTGTTTGTTGCTGCCCAGTCAAGTCCAACCCACGGTGTGCAAACCAGAACTCTGCCCCACAGGGTCTTCCAGGCTGTGACTTTTCAGAGCAGACCACCAGGCCTTTCTTCCAAGGTACCTCTGGGTGGGTTTGAACCACCAATATTTCCATTAGTAGCCCACCAGTTAACCATTTTCGCCACCCAGGAACTATTGGAAAATAAAATTCAGAAATAGGAATTATGCTTATAACTTTAATACCTTATTTTTTGTAAGCACGTGTGCAAAGGCTGTACTTTGTATTCCACTTGCACAACAGTCATTTCCAGTTCATGTAACAGATTTGCCTAGCCTTCTAAATATGAGAATCCACAAAATCCCAATTAAATCTTGTCACAAATCAAATTTAAATACATTTACACTTCACAAATTCATCTAAAGTGACTATGAATTACAGACCCCCTACTTCTACAGCAAGCTTGAGAGAAAGTGGTTTAAGCCATGAAATAAGTGTTTCTTGAATGGAACAATTAGAAAGACATGGAAAATGAAAATGTATTTAGAAGAACGAAGTGAAATATTAAATTACTCAAATCCCTGATTTGAAACCCTTAGAGCCGTATGTGTTTGGGGATTCATAATTTTACAGTTTTACAAAGGTAATACAATGTATATACAATATATTAAGAAACACCCCCAATGTCATCTGGAATAGCATTCATATTCAAACATGTTGATGTTTCTGCAGTGAAGCAACGAATAAAACAAAACCTGTTGCCATCAATTCCAACTCATAGCAACCCTACAGGACAGAGGAGAACTGCCCCATAGGGCTTCCAAGACTGCAGTGTTGATGGAAGCAGACTGCCACGTTTTTCTCCCACAGAGTGGCTGGGTTTGAACCGCCAACCATTTAGTTAGCAGCCGAGCACTTAACCACTGCACCACTAAACCAAAACCAAACCTGTTGCCATCGCGTCGATTCTGACTCACAGTAACCCACCTACAGGACAGAGAAGAACTGCTCCATAGGGTTCCCAAGGAGCACCTGGTGGATTTGAACTACAGACCTTTTAGTTAGCAGCCGGACTCTTAACCACGGCACCTTAAAGCCACGAATAAAGACCATAAAACAGCATGATGTCAATTCAGGCCAGTTCTAGCTATCAAATGCATTTTTGTACCTAGAAAAAATTCAGTTTTCAGAGCTTTCTAGATTTTGGAATTGTGCATAAGAGATGGTAAACTGGTATAATTAATATTTAAGTAAGTTTCTGGGAAGAATGAAAATATTTATAGTAATAAATGGAATCAATTTTGAGTACTTAAAACAGCCCCTAAAAACGCTTAATTCCATTTTGTGCAAGTAACAGAATTCACACTTCCTTTCCACAGTTTTCCACAGTAGCATAATGAAGCGACGCTAAAACAGAAGCAACAAGCCCAAAAGAGAAATTAAGGCTTTTACTATGACCACAGAGCAGAATTTATAATAACCAATTTCATAACATTGAAAGCAAAAGCACAATCACTTTAAACTAACCCAGTAAGCTAAACGAGCTTCAGGAATGTATCTGACCTTTACAATAAAACGACTCCATGACATGTTTTCTGTCTGAAAGTAATGACGTAATCCCTAACACAACAACACACACCTGTGTCATGTGAGCCAACTGCACATCTCACATCCTGATGTCAGTTCACCAGATTTGAGAAAGACCAGGTTGATGGAAAATGGCAAAAGGTATCTGTCAGGTAAAGGGCAAAGGTTTCTGATTAAAAAACTAATGAGAGAAACTGAACGTGAATGAACATACCACTAGACCTCCCTTTTTGTGAATTATAACAAAAATCCACCCAGTACCCAAACACCTAAACATTATAAATAAAACATTTCTCTGCCAGAAAGAACAGCCTGCTGTGAAAGCTACTGAGCCAACACAGTTTTTCACTGCGTCACTTGTAACTGCCAACATTATCTACTTAACAACTGTGTGTGGTGTGCACAGCAGCTAAGCACCCTTATGTCATGCCCTGTTGACTTTCAAGGCAAGTGAAATCAGGGCTTTGCTGCTAGAGACTCCGTGGAATGAGAAATCTCCCAACCCTTTCGCCAGCCTTGCAGGGAAGCCAAAAAGTCAATCATTTCCCCAACAGTACTCTCACAAATTTAAACACACTATAACACTATATTTGAATAATTACCACACATACATATACCAGACATTTGAAAGACAGCCAATTAAAGATTAATACATTAAACCCACATGGCAAGAGAGCAATTATCACCTTTGTTATTAAAGATTATACATCAGTTGAAATAGCCCATCTTTAAATACTTTATTTGTACAAAATGCATGGTGTACAAGAAACAACCCCAGAAGCCAGCCCTCTAGTTCAGAGGGCACAATGGACTTTTGCCATGGTTCCTGTGGAAGTATGGTGAAGCCCATGGATTTCTTCAAAGGAAAAAATTCAAATGCAGAAAATAAAATACAAAGAGAACAATTACATTAAAGCAGAAAGGAAAATACCAACAGAACAATTATATTAAAGCAGAATAATTAAAATACTTTTTAAACGTGAGATACAGTAACCTAAGTGCTTCTTTACAAACATTAAATAACAAGATGTGGAGTCAATACATGCAACTCTAAGATATGAGCATAAACTTATAACTGAAGAAGATGCTGTACTTCAGTTAGAGGTTAAAATAAATTTATTTATTGAAAATAAACATGTAATTTGTTTCCCACCCAAGTTTAGAGACCCAATTAATTCTATTCATAAACACCAAGAACCCCTGAAACAAATAACTCCACCAACAGGGAACTGTGATGGTTAAGGCTGTGTGTCACCTTGGCTGGGCTATGATTCTCAGTGGTTTGGCAGTTAGGATGTAGTCTGGCAGTTTTGTAATGATGTAATCACTCCCAGGATGAGATCTGACATGATGTAATCTCCTCCATGACGAGATCTGCTATGAGCAGCCAATCAGTTCAAAAGGAGCTTCCTTGGGGGTGTGGCCTGCATCCCATACATATGGACTTTCTGGCAAAGCTGGCTGGCTTTTGCTCTGCTCTGGATCCTGCACCTGGCTCATCATCATCTGAACTCCAGTTCTTGGGACTTGAGCAGCACATGCCATCATACATGCCAATCTTGGGTTCGCCAGCCCCTGCAGCTACATGAGTCAGGAGAAGCCTCCAGCATGATGCCTGGCCCACGGACTTGACGCTTTCGAGCCATTCCCTTGATATAAATCTCTGTCTCTGTCTCTCTCTCTCTCTCTATACACGCTTCACCGGTTTTGCTTCTCTAGAAAACCCAGCCTAAAACCGGAACTTGCTATGTAGCCAAGCAATATATTCTTTTTTTGGTACAGCTCAGGAGGCTAGATACCACTGCCTTATATAAAAGCAAAATGCATCTCCTATAGTTTTATCCTTTGATCATTTTGACCTATATTCAAATTGTGATTCATCAACAATAGTTTTTTCCATTTACTAATGAAAAGGAACAGAGTAGAACAGATGATGTCTACTAGGTGCAATGCACTCTGGGAAAGGAAACCAGGCAAGTAATGTTTCACGAAAGTATAATTTCAGTTATTTCTGTGTATAGCCTGGGTTGCATGATAAAATACAATTCTTTTCTTTCTATGGGTCACAGTTAAACCAATTTAGATTTAGAAAAGGGTTTCTCAACCTTGCTATTTTGGGCTGGATAATTCATTGTTTGGGAGGACTGTCTTATGCATTGTGGGATATTTAGCACTATTCCTGGCCTCTACACACTAGATGCTGTAGCATGCCTTCCCCCAGTGAAGCCAGTGCCGTCGAGTCGATTCCGACTCATAGCGACCCTATAGGACAGGGTAGAACTGCCCCACAGAATTTCCAAGGAGCTCCTAGCAGATATGCGACAAAACTAAAAAGAAAGAAAAGCATGTATGTCAGCTGGGAGACAAAACAGCCCCTGGTTGAGAACCATGGATTAGAACAATTCCAGTACCTCTTCAGAATGACATTCCAATTCCAGGTCCTTCAACTATTCTCCCTCCTGTAACATAATTCCAAATCCATTTACCATTTTGTTCACTTCCCTTTTGAACACCACTCTAGTACTGTATCCTCCTTGCCTGAATCAGTTTCCGGAATTGGTCACTAACTACAGATGTGGCCTACTCATCAGCAGATACACTGCTAATTCTATATACTATACCTGTACCTGGGGAAACCCTGGCAGCATGGTGGTTAAGAGCTACGGCTACTAACCAAGAGGTTGGCAGTTCAAATCCACCAAGTGCTCCTTGGAAACACTATGGGGCAGTTCTACTCTGTCCTTTAGGGTCACTACGAGTCAGGATCGACTCAATGGCAGTGGGTTTGGTTAATTAATGCAACCTCAGCTTACATTAGCTTCTGGTGACTACCTCATACTCTTGATTCACATGAGGTTAAAGGAAAAATAAAATTCTTGAGTATTTTTCATTTTGTGGTGGTGGGTGCTGTCCAGTCAATTCCAATTCATGGCGGCCCCATGAGACAGAGCAGAACCACCCCACAGGGTTTTCTTGGCTGTATTCTTTATAGGAGTGTATCTTCAGGTCTTTCTCCCACAGAACCACTTAGTATACCAAATAATAACATCTCTCCAGCTTGAGCATCAATCTGTTTAACAACACCCATTGAGTACAGCTAGCCAACTCTTTCCCAATTCAATTAACTGCATTTGCATCCAGCTCTTACACATAAGAATACAATGAAAAATATTGCTAAAGTCCTTAACAAAGTCCAGATATGTTATGGCTAATACACTCCCTTGATCTATAAACCTGGTAGCTCCCCCATTTCCCTTGCCACACAGAGAATGATATCACTGTTTTATGAATCATGCTGGTTCCTATGAATGCGATGACACAGCTTCCAAACCCTGAAGATAGATTTTCTTCTTCAGTGTCTCATAATCATAGCCAGCATTTCTATGAAGAGTCTTAAGTTTAGCCTTTTACAGTGAATACAAACAACCAGGTTACACATTGCTTTTAAAATTTTTACTATGAAATTTTTTTTTTTTTATAAAATAGAAAGATCTTTCTGGAAATTCATTTTTAAAAATTACATACTAAAATGTATAAAAATATAAATATACACCATCATATATGAAATTAAAAATACATTCAATTGTAGAAAATATATACAAAAATTCATATAAAGCTCTTTGTATGTACCCAAATTTCCCTTAAACATAAAATAAGCTGCTCAATAAATATATCTGATAAACACTGATTAAACGGCATATAAGACATTAACAGACTCCTAGTTCACAAATGAGGCTACACCCTTGTGGGTATTCAGCCTTGGGGCCTTGGTAGCGCAGTGGTTAAGAGCCCGGCTGCTAACCCAAAAGGTTGGCAATTCGAATCCACCAGCTACTCCTTGGAACCCCTATGGGGCAGTTCCACTCTGTCCTATAGGGTGGCTATGAGTGAGAATCAACTTGGTGGCAACAGGTTTTGTTTGTTACTCAGCCTCAGTTACCTCTTCTGTAAAAATGGATAGAGATGATAAAAGGGTGTCACAGAGAGAGTTAAGTGAGATACCAGACACAACCGGCCCAGGGTGGCACAGCACATAGGACACATCTCATCTGCATTTGCTACTATGTCCCAACATGGCCATCCAATGACCTATACAGTCCTTTCTACAGAAGTAACAGGAAGTGGATTACCAATTTTGAGTAGCCAAATGCTACACTGAATTAGATGTCGGCCAAGATTAAGACAATTACCAATTTAATACTACCTGTGAGTCTGTGTACATGGACAGTGAAAGAATTACAGTTAACTTTTCAGTTCAAACCATCTGGCTACAATGTGTACTATGACTTTTTTTTTTTTTTCCTCAGAAAAAGTAAAGAAGCATTAAAAGTAAGGAAAATGAAATGGGATCGTAAGATTCTAACAAAATGCTTAAAGCAGAAGCTGATCCTAGAACTCCTGTGCTATCCAGTATAATACTGAGAAATCCTCAGATGCAGGATGTAAAAAAAAAAATGGTACTGGCCTTTGTCTAAATTTTAGGGTCACTATTTTTTTATTTAGTAGCTGGAAACCCCGGTGGCATAGTGGCTAAGAGCTACAGCTGCTAATGAAAAGATCGGCAGTTCAAATCCACCAGGTGCTCCTTGGAAACTCTATGGGGCAGTTCTACTCCATCCTATAGGGTCGCTATGAGTCAGAATCAACTCGATGGCAAAGGGTTTATTTAGTAGCTAAATGATCAACTGAGTCTGAAATTCCTGATGCTATTCCACTTATGATAAAAATCAACTACAAGTGAAATTAGTTATAAAAGGGCAAATATTGTATGAGACCACTATTATAAGAACTCAAGAAATAGTTTAAACAGAGAAGAAAATATTATTTGATGGTTACGAGAGGGGGGAGGGAGATAGGGAGGGAGAGGGAGATTCACTAATTAGAAGACAGGAACTACTTTAGGTGACGGGAAAGACAACACACAATACAGGAGAGGTGAGCACAACTGGACTAAACCAAAAGGAAAGAAGCTTCCTGAATAAACTGAACACTTCAAAGGCCAGAGTAGCAGAGGTCGGGGTATGGGGACCATGGTTTCAGGGGACATCTAGGTCAACTGGCATAATAAAAACTATTAAGAAAACACTCCGCATCCCTTTTTGGAGAGTGGCGTCTGGGGTCTTAAACACTAGCAAGCAGCCATCTAAGAGGCAACAATTGGTCTCGCCCTACTTGGAGCAAAGGAGAATAAAGAATACCAAAGACACAAGGTAAGTATGAACCCAAGAGTCAGAATGGGCCACATAAATCAAAGACTACATCAGCCTGAGACCAGAACTAGATGGTGACCAGCTACAACTGATGACTGTCCTGACAGGGAACATAAGAGAGAATCCCTGATGGAGCAGGAGAGCAGTGGGATGCAGACACCAAATTCTAGTAAAAAGACCAGGCTTAATGGTCTGACTGAGACCAGAGGGACCTCAGAGGTCATGGTCCCCAGACCTTTTGTTAGCCCAAGACAGGAACCATTCTTGAAGCCAACTCTTCAGACAGGGATTGGACTGGACTGTAAGACAGAAAATGATACTGGTGAGGAGTGAGCTTCTTGGATCAAGCAGACACATGAGACTATGCGGGCAGCTCCTGTCTGGAGGGGAGATGAGAAGGCAGAGGGGACAGAAGCTGGCTGAATGGACACAGAAATACAGGTGGAGAGAAGGAATGTGTTGTCTCATTAGGGGGAGAGGAACTAGGAGTATATAGCAAGGTGTATGTAAATTTTTGTATGAGAGACTGACTTGACTTGTAAACTTTCACTTAAAGGGCAATAAAATTTTTTTTAAAAAGTTAAGTACAAGGATCTTTCTAAAACTGTAATATAGCCTTCCTGCTGTCTAGAATAAAATGAGAACCAGGCTGTTCTAGAGCTCAGAGTCAATGAATGCTAGCTAAGGGAGAAGCCCTCAATTTAAATGAAGTAAGAGACATGACTCAACCTGATTAAGCTGCAAGATAAATGCAACTCACTGGGACTGAACTTTTGTCACCAAAAGATGAGTGGGCCCTGGGACCGCACATTTCTTCTCACTAAGTAAAGTGACCAGCCTTATTACCCAGGTCTTTAAGATCAACTTTGCTTCTGATACAGGATTTTAAGGTAGAAAGAAAACATTTTATAGTATTTATTATTTGAGTATTTCTAGAACAGCAGCTGACTTAGCTCATTTCCACAGTCAATTCCACAGTCAACTCCACAGTCAACCAGAACGTGGTTCTTCTACAGACGAATGACATGAAAATCAATTTTTCATAACTGCAGTTCACTTTCATGACAGTACAAAAATCTGCTGCAAAGGACCTCTTTAAAGCATTGAAGAGCAAAGATGTCACCTTGAAGACTAAGGTGCGCATGACCCAAGCCATGGTATTTTCAATTGCATCATATGCGTGTGAAAACTGGACAATGAATAAGGAAGACCGAAGAAGAACTGATGCCTTTGAATTGCAGTGTTGGCAAAGAATACTGAATATATCATGGACTGCCAAAAGAACAAACAAATCTGTCTTGGAAGAAGTACGACCAGAATGCTCCTTAGAAGCAAGGATGGCGAGACTGCGTCTTACATACTTTGGGCATGTTGTCAGGAGGCATCAGTCCCTGGAGAAGGACATCATGCTTGGCAGAGTACAGGGTCAGTGGAAAAGAGGAAGACTGTCAATGAGGTGGACTGACACAGTGGCTGCAACGATGAGCTCAAGCATAACAACGATTGTAAGGATGGTACAGGACCAGGCAGTGTTTCATTGTGTTGTGCATAGGGTCACTATGAGTCGGAACCAACTTGACGGAACCTAACAACAATAACAACATCTTGTGCAACCTTAAGTATATCCCACCTGAATTTAGAGACCATCTCAAGAACAGATTTGACACACTGAACACTACTGGCTGAAGTCCAGATGAGTTGTGGGATGACATCAAGGACACCATGCATGAAGAAAGCAAAAAGTCATTAAAAAGACAGGCAAGAAAGAAGGCCAAAAGGGAGTCAGAAGCAACTCTGAAGCTTGCTCCTAAATGTAGAGTAGCTAAAGCAAATGGAAGAAATGATGAAGTCAAAAAGCTGAACAGAAGATTTCAAAGGGCAGCTCAAGAAGACAGGTGAAATATTATAATGAAATGTGCAAAGGTCTGGATTTAGAAAACCAA
Source organism: Elephas maximus indicus (assembly GCF_024166365.1). Lineage (NCBI taxonomy): Eukaryota > Metazoa > Chordata > Mammalia > Proboscidea > Elephantidae > Elephas > Elephas maximus. Next base: position 240,434,478 of record NC_064819.1, on the reverse strand, counting down.
GAGAGAAGAAGACGGTCGGCATTTCTCAATACCAAAGTAACTAAAGAAAAAATTCAAGCCTCAAATTGCAATACTGAAGGAGTCTATGGGCAAAATACTGAATGACGCAGGAAGCATCAAAAGAGGGTGGAAAAAACACAGACACTGTACCAAAAAGAATTGGTCGATGTTCAGCCATTTCAGGAGGTAGCTATGATCAAGAACCAATGGCACCGTGGTTGGGGGGGACATCTAGGTCAACTGGCATAAGAAAATGCATTAAGAAAATGTTCTGCATCCCACTTCAGTGAGCGGCACCTGGGATCTTAAACACTAGCAAGCAGCCATCTAAGATGCGTCAATTGGTCTCAACCCACTTGCGGCAAAAAAAAAAAAAAAGGAGAGTGAAAAATACCAAAGAAACAAGGTAAATATGAGCTCAAGAGACAGAAGAGGCCACATAAGCCAGAGACTATATCAGCCTGAGACCAGAAGAACTAGATGGTGCCCAGCTACAACTGATGACTGCCCTGACAGGGAACACAACAGAGAATCCCTGATGGAGCCAGAGAACAGTGGGATGCAAATCTCAAATTCTCATAAAAAGACCAGACTTAATGGTCTGACTGAGACCAGAGGGACCCTGGAGGTCATGGTCCCCAGACCTTCCGTTAGTCCAAGACAGGAACCATTCTTGAAGCCAACTCTTCAGACAAGGATTGGACTGGACTGTTAGACAGAAAATGATACTGGTGAGGAGTGAGCTTCTTGGTTCTAGGAAACACGTAAGACTATGTGGGCAGCTCCTGTCTGAAGTGGAGATGAGAAGGCAGACCATGACAGGAGCTGCCTGAATGTACATGGAGAATACAGGGTAGAGAGGAGTATGCTATCTCATTAGGGGGAGAGCAGCTAGAAGTACATAGCAAGTTGTGTATAAGTTTTTGTATGAGAGACTGACTTGATTTGTAAACTTTCACTTAAAGCACAAAAAATAAAAAAAAAAAAAAAAGAACAAATGGCACTCAGGGAAGAAGTCCAAGCTGCACTGAAGACACTGTGAAAAACAAGGCTCCAGGAAGTCTCATGTGTCTACTTGAACCAATAAGCTCACTCCTCACCAGTATCATTTTCTGTCTTACAGTCCAGTCCAATCCCTGTCTGAGGAGTTGGCTTCAAGAATGGTTCCTGTCTTGGGCTAACAGAAGGTCTGGGGACCATGATCCCTGGGGTCCCTCTGAGATGTTTCAAAAAATGGATGCAGTGCTGGAGGTGCTTACTCATCTGTGCCAAGAAATTTGGAAGCAGTACGTTGACAGGGAACTGCCAGAAATTCAAGCCAGATTCAGAAGAGGATGTGGAACAAAGGATGTCATTGCTGATGTCAGATTGGGTTGTGGCTGAAAGTAGATAACACCAGAAAGATGTTTACCTGTGTTTCACTGATCACGCAAAGGCATTCGACCGCGTGGACCTTAACAAATTACGGATAACATCGCGAAGAACAGGACTTCCAGAACACCTAATTATGCTCATGAGGAACCCGTACACAGGTCAAGAGGCACTTGTTCGATCAGAACAAGGGATACGGTGTGGTTTAAAATCAGGAAAAGTGCGCATCAGGGCTGCATCCTTTCACCATATTTATTTAATCTGTATTCTGAGCAAATAATCTGGGAAGCTGGACTATATAAAGAAAAAATGTGGAATCAGGACTGAAGGTAGACTATTTAACAACCTGTAATATGCAGATGACACAATTTCGCTTGATCAGAGTGAAGACTTGAAGCCCTGACTGGTGAAGATCAAAGGCTAGAGCCTTCGGTATGGATCACACCTCAGCATAAACCAAAAGCCAACACCCGTTGCTGTCGAGTCGATTCCGACACACAGTGGCCATGAGGACCGGACAGAATTGCCCCACAGAGTTTTCAAGGAGCGCCTGGTGGGCTCAAACTAGTGACCTTTAGGTTAGCAGCCAAGCTCTTAACCACTGTGCTACCAGGGCTCCAACATCATGATAAATGGAGAAAATACTACGGTGTCAAGGGTTTCATTTTACTTGGATCAATAATGAACGTCCACAGAAGCAACAATCGAGAAATCCAACGATGTATTCCACTAGGCAAATCTGCGGCAGACTGTAGTTGTTGTTAGGTGCCGTCGAGTCGGTTCCGACTCATATCGACCCTACGTGCCACAGAACCAAACACTGCCCAGTCCTGCGCCATCCTTACAATCGTTGTTATGCTTGAGCCCACTGTTGCAGCCACTGTGTCAATCCACCTCGTTGAGGGTCTTTCTCTTTTCTGCTGAACCTGCACCCTGCCAAGCATCATGTCCTTCTCTCCAGGGACTGACCCTGGCAACATGTCCAAGGTACGTAAGACACAGTCTCGCCATCCTTGCTTCCAAGGAGCATTCTGGTTGTACTTCTTCTGAGACAGATTTGTTCATTATTTTGGCAGTCCATGGTATATTCAATATCCTTCGCCAACACCACAATTCAGAGTCATCAATTCTTCTTTGGTCTTCCTTATTCATTGTCCAGCTTTCACATGCATATGATACGATTGAAAATACCATGGCTTGGGTCAGGAACACCTTAGTCTTCAAGGTGACATCTTTGCTCTTCAACACTTTAAAGAGGTCCTTTGCAGCAGATCTGCCCAGTGCAATGCACCTTTTGATTTCTTCACTGCTGCTTCCATGAGCGTTGACTGTGGATCCATATAAAAGGAAATCCTTGACAACTTCAGAAGACCTCTTTAAAGTTTTAAAACACAAAGATGTCACTTTAATGACTAAGGGTGTCTGCCCCAAGCCATGGTCAAGTGCTTTATATGCATGAGGAAGTTGGATAATGAAAAAGGAAAACGGAAGAACTGATGGGTTCCAACTATGGTACTGGTGAAGAATACTGAATAAGCCATGGACTCAGAAAAATGAACAAATCAATCTTAAAGAAAATACAACCAGAATGTTCCTTAGAAGCAAGAATGGCAAGACTTGGGCCTGCTTATTTTAGCACATCATCAGGAAAGACCAACCACCAGAAAAGGACATCATGTTTGGTAAAATAGACGATCAGTGAAAATGAGACCTTTAATGATATAGATTGACACAACAGCTACAACAATGGACTAAAACATACAAATGATCATGAAGATGGCACGTGACCAGGCTGCTGTTATACCTAAGGTAGCAATGGTCGGAGCCAACTCGACAGCAACAAACAACAACAAAAATTTGAAACAAACTGAAATAAATGAGTCTAACCGTGTATCAAGTTGGTCACATTACCACACAGAAAAAAAATTTTTTTTCAAGTGATTTTAGAGCCCAGTATTTTGGCTCTACGCCCCTATGAACCATAGCCTAAGGACGGATGTCTAGAAAGAAATATTAATCCTCATTCTGAAGTCCTACTGTTAGTAGCAGGGTTCCGGGTTGGTGCAAATGGTTACGTGCTGAACTACCAGCCCCGAGGCTGGCAGTTCAAACCCAGCCAGAGGGCCTCAGAAGACAGGAATGGAAATCTGCTTCCAAAAGGTCACACAGCCTTGAGAACCCCATGGAGCAGTTCTACTCTGCACACATGGGGTTGCCATGAGTCACAACCAACTACTGAAAACACCTAGACTGTGATCTGTAAGTACCGTTCTCCACTTACAGAAACCGGGGCTCCTTGAAGGAATGGCTTATCCACAGCTCAGTCAGAAAATGTACAAGATGAGTTTGGAAAATCTTGTTATGTCAGAAAACAAGAAAGCTTTCAAAGGCTAACTGGCTCATGTCAAAAGAACACTCTAAAACCCAAAACAAAACAAACAAAAAAACCCACTGCTTTTAAGTCAATTCCAACTCATGTCGACCCTACGTGTTACAGGGTGAAACTTTTCCATAGGGCTTTCTTGACTGTAATCTTTATGGAAGCAGATTGCCAGGGCTTTCTTCTACAGTGCCGCTGGGTGGGTTCGAGCCATCAACATTTAGGTTCGTAGCTGAGTGCAAACCACCTGCACCACCGAAAGACCTCTAGCCAACAAAAACTGCACCTGGCCAAATCTGAGACAATTTCAACACCAGCAAAAATAATGACTGCAATCAACTGAAACACACAATACACAAAAATCCACAGGTTCATAATAATACTAAAGAAAAATGAAAAAGCCAAAAATCAAAATCAGAACCACTGATCACCACTAAAGGTGGTAAGTGGAGCACCAACTTCTTACTCTGAAAATAAGCAATTAAAAATAAAGAAGTCAAAATTAATCCTTCTTTCCTATATAAGCTGCGCAGCATATATGATGAGGAAAAGTTGTTTCTATTTTGTTAAAGAATTCCAGGCGATAAATATGAAAGAAACAACAGAATTAGAAAATCACCATTTTGTAACCCCCAAATAATGGAGCTCTGGTCGTGCAGTGGTTAAGAGTTCGGCCGTTAATCAAAAGGTCGGTCAGCAGTTAGTAGTCTAAACCAAAAGCTAAAAAAGCTTCCTGAATACAACCAAATGCTTCCAAGGCCAGAGTAGCAGGGATAGGGGCCTGGGCACCATGGTTTCAGGGGACATCTAGTTCAACTGGCATAACAAAATGTATTAAGAAAACGTTCTGGATCCCACTTCGGTGAGTGGCATCTGGGGTCTTAAATACTAGCAAGCGGCCATCTAGGATGCATCAATTGGTCTCAACCCACCTGGAGCAAAGAAGAATGAAGAATAACAAAGACACAAGGTAATTATGAGCCCAAGAGACAGAAAGGGCCACATAAACCAGAGACTACACCAGCCTGAGACCAGAAGAACTAGATGGTACCCAGCTACAACTGATGACTGCCCTGACAGGGAACACAACAGAGAATCCCTGATGGAGCAGGAGAACAGTGGGATGCAGCCCTCATATTCTCATAAAAGGACCAGACTCAATGGTCTAAGACTAGAGGGACCCCGGAGGTCATAGTCCATGGACCCTGTTAGCCCAAGACTGTAACTACTTCCGAAGCCAAATCTTAAAACAGGGATTAGACTGGACTATAAGACAGTAAATGATACTGGTGAGGAGTGAGATTCTCGGTTCAAGTAAACAACGTGAGACTATGTGGGCAGCTCCTGTCTGGAGGTGAGATGAGAAGGCAGAGGGGGGCAAGAGCTAGCTGAATGGTCATAGGGAATACAGGGCTGAGAGGAGACGTGTACTGTCTCATTAGGAGGACAGCAGCTAGGAGTATACAGCAAGGTGTGTATAAGTTTTTATATGAGAGACTGACTTGATTTTAAACTTTCACTTAAAGCACACACACAAAAAAGATATAAGCTAGATATTCAAAAAAAAAAAAAAGGTCAGCAGTTCAAGTCTACCAGCCGCACCTTAGAAACCCTATGTAGGCAGTTCCACTCTGTCCTACAGGGTCACTATGAGTCGGAATCAACTCCACAGCAACAGGTTTGGTTTTGGTTTTGTTTTTTAAACAATGGATTAAACCATTAGGTAAAAGGCTGATAGGGACTACAGTAGTGATCAGGTTGCCACAACTTGACCTTGTGAACTAATCATTATATGCAACAACTTATGAAGAGGCAGTGGTGGTTCACTGGTAGAATTCTCACCTTCCATGCAGGAGACCCAGGTTCAGTTCTTGCCCAATACACCTTATATCCAGCCACCACCCATCTGTCAGTGGAGGGCCTGCGTGTTGCTATGATACTGAACAGGGTTCAGCAGAGCTTCCAAACTAAGACACACACTAGGAAGAAAGTTTTGGCTATCTACTTCCCAAAATCAGCTAATGAAAACTCCGTGGATCACAGTAGTTCAATGTACAACCAATCACAGGGATGGAGCAGGATCGGATAGTGTTTGGTTCCACTGTGTGTGGGGTCACCATGAGCTGCAGGTCAGCTGAAGGCAGCTAATAAATGGTTGGGCCTGAATCTAAACAAGCTTCTGTTGTTGTTAGCTGTTTGTCCAGTCAATTCCGATTCATGATGGCTCCACATGTACAGAGCAGAAGTACTCCATACGGTTTTCAAGGCAGTGATCTTTCGGAAGCAGATCACGAGGCCTGTCTCCCAAGGAGCCTCTGGGTTAGTTTGAACTGCCAATCTTTTGACTAACAGTCAAGCACAGAACTATCGGCACCCCCAGGGACTTTAGAGCTAGACAAACAAGTCAAACATCACACACCCCCTCAAAAAAAGGGACAAAGACAAGTCCAAAATGGGGACAGTCTACAGAAAAAAAAAAAACAAAAAAACGTTTTTTCAGCAAGTCTACGGTACGAAATTTTTAAAAAAGGGAAGGATACTGAAGGGTAAGAATGCTCTAGATTGAAAGAAACATAAGAAAACCAAATACAATATGTGGACTTTTTCTGGATCCTGAGTCAAACAAATTAACTGCAAAAAGACATTTCTGAGAGAATCAGTTAATAACAAGGAATTATGGTTCATTCTGTTGATGTGATTACTGCATTATATTTAGGAGATTTTTTGAGATGCATACTAAAGTAGGGAAAAAATAATACGATGGTTTCTAGAATTTGCTTTAAAATAGTGAATAACAACAGCAGTAACAACGACATCAACAAAACACAAGAAGGACAACATCTTGAAAATTCCTACAACTGGAAAATACAATGGAGTTTCATCATAGTATTATCTACTCTTGCCTATGTTTGAAATTTTTCATATTAAAAATGTTTAATACAAAAAGTTATGATTACAAAACTGTCATTAAATATAACATAAATCTAGGTTCATAAAACTACATATGCTCTAGAAAAAAGATGCAAGTAATATGATTCTGTAAATAGATATGTAATGAATCATTTTTCATCAGAGGCCCAATATCTCCTGCTTACACTGAGCCAGCAGCAACCATTTGGTGGAAAGTGAGAAAGAACCTTAAGCAAATGGCCAGACATCAGTTAAAACCCCAGTGTTTTCACTTAACACCAGGAGCCCTAGTAGCGCAGTGGTTTAGTGCTTGGCTGCTAACCTCAAGGTTGGCAGTTCGGACCCAACAGCCACTTGGTGGAAGAAAGAGGTGGCATTCTGCTTCTATTAAGATTTACAGCCTTGGAAATCCTATGGGGCAGTTCTACTCTGTTAGATAGGGTCATTATCGGCAATGGGTTTGGCTTGGTTTAGCCCTGGGTAAGATAAGAGTTCCCTCAAGTTTCCTCATCTTTAAAATGAAAGTGCTGCTATTTATATCAGAGTTCTGTGGTCAATAAATGATTCATGATATATAAAAACACCTGCCACAAATCAGGCACTTGATGATAAATGACACTTGGCGTGTGCAAATTCTCAAGTGCTTATCCTTAATATAAGGGTCAGTTTGAAAGATGTCTAATCCAGCCTCTAACAAAACACAAAATCAAAAACTAATGCAGTATACAGTAAAGGTCTGCATGTATGGAAAAAATGTAAAATCTTAAGCTTTGTAGAAATAAAAATGATGCTTCACACATTTATAATTCTATTTTTGAAATACAAAATACTTTAGTGATTCAACTGACTCTACCCAAATCAGCATGTGTAAAATTTCGAAAATGTCTTCTTTTTCAAAGAAAATAATCATGTTTTGAATTCAACCTCAATATTGCAATATCCAAAGAAAATTCAAAGAAAAATGAGAAAACTTGTTTTTATACCTGCCTCTTCAATCGACACTGAGATCGTTCTTTAAGGACGTAGAATACTAATCAGAAATTCCTAAACCTGAATGACAAGGGGACTGTGCCATACAAACTACATACACGTGCAGAAACCCACTGGAAAAAAAAAAACCCATTGCCTTCAAGTCAATTCTGACTCACAGCAACGTGCACAGGTAGACTCCAATTTACTCATATTTACAGCAACTTTCACATCAAAGTAATGTAAACATTTAAACTATGGAAACTGAGTTAAAAGGCAGTAACGTGAATATTACCGCCTTAAAGCTGAGATTTTACAAAATAAAATCTTTTAGTTCAAGTATTTGGCATTCTCTCCCGTGGTATCATGAGCAATCATGAAGTTCACGTCTGTTGCCAACCAGTGCCTCCCGCCCATCCTTCTGGTTTCACTCTTTGCATTATCAAATGACTACAGCAGATTGGAATGTCATTTGGTACCAGGCATGAGAAAAACAATAAAGTGAGCTGCATAAATCAGCATAGGGACTTTGGAAAGGAGGTCATGTTTTGGAGGATTTTTACCAGCAGCAATTTTTAAAATGAACACAGAGCCTCTATGTATGGATAAAGGTGAAACCAGGAAAAATTAAGGAGTTTTCTTAATATAACTGCAAAAGAGAACTATGATGAAAAGAACCAATCATTGAAGTAGATATTCATTTAATGTTACTGAAACATTCTGCTCACTGGAATAACACCTTCAACTCCTGTTCTTGAGACTCTAACACATTGTTAAATAAATATCCCAAGCTAACACATTTACATGTAGACTTTAAAAAGCATAACCTGGGATAAACTCTTAAATAATTAACAGAATATACCTATACACGTGAACTCAAACACAAGGACACAGAAACATGACAGGAAGCGTTAGGCCCCAAGAAATGAAAACCTCAACATCAGTGACTGTTTTCACACATAAGGTCACACTGTTCATCAACTCTCACGTAAGGATACTTTTAAAGAAGATAATACCATTTCTAGATGTAACTGCACACAAATAAAACAGAATCTTTTTAAAATATGGAACGCAGAGTCAACCTAATATATACAATACTAAACCTAAACAGGTTGCTAAAACTGGCCCCTCCCCTCCTCTCCCTGACAAATAACATCAAATAATACAAGGTTAAGCATATGGATCTGAATTTCTGTCTCTAAATGGACAAGATGTCCTACTGGAGCAAAAAAAGAAAGAAAAAGAAAACACAAATAATAACAAAGGACCCCTGGTGGTTCAAATGGTTAAGCTCTGGGTTGCTAAAGGAAAGGCTGGTGGTTAGAACCCACTGGGTGGCTCCATGGGAGAAAGACCTGGCAATGTGCTTCTGTCAAGATTACAGCCCAGGAAACCCGTGGGACAGTTCTACTCTGTCACACAGGGTCACTATGAGCCAAGATCAACTCAACGGCACCCAACACCACCAGCAAACATCTGTCAGGAGTTCCTGGGTGGTGCAAACAGTTAATCCACCTGGCTGTGCTAACCAAAAGGCTAGAGGTTCAAATCCACCCAGAGGCACCTCAAAAAAAAAGGCCTGGTGAACTACTTCAGAAAAAGCAGCCATTGAAAACCCTGTGGAGCACAGTTCTACTCTGACACATGCAGGACCATCACGAGTCATACCTGACGCAGCGGCAACTGACTCCTCCTATCTGTGAAGTGCTCACCATGTGCCAAACGTTCTGCTAGGTGTTTTTATGCATCATCTGCCTCAAGCACTGCCACCACCCATCTGTCACTGGAGGTTTCCCTGCTGCGGTGACAGTGACGCTAAACAGGTTTCAGTGGAGCTTCCAGACTAAGAGAATGTAAAAGAGGTCTGGCAATCTACTTCTGAAAATCAGCCAATGAAACTCTATGGATCACAACTGTCAGATCCCATTGTTCCTGGGGTCACCATGAATTGGGGCCAATTTGACAGCAGATAACAACCAAAACAATGCCTTCTCACAACAATCCCATGAGGTAGGTACTATTATCATTCCTGTTTAACAGATGCAGAAACAGGGCCTTAGAAAGATCATGTAACTTGACCATAAACACACAGCTAATACCAGTTAAACCTGCTGCTGTCGAGTAGATTTCAACTCATGGCAGCCCTACAGGACAGAGCGGAACTGCCCTATAGGGTTTCCAAGGAGCACCGGGTGGATTCAAACTGCCAACCTTTTGGTTAGCAGCTGAACTCTTAAACACTATGCCATCAGGGTTTCCCAGCTGATACCAAACCCACTGCCGTTGAGTCAATTCTGACTCATAGCCACCCTACAGACAGGGGAGAACTGCCCCCACAGGGTTTCCAGGGAGTGCCTGGCAGATTCGAACTGGCGACCTTTTGGTTAGCAGCTGTAGAACTTAACCACTACACCACCAGACCTTCCAAGCCAGTGGAAAAGAATTTACATCCCGGCAGTTTTGAAACAAGAAGCTACATTTCTAACATTATGCTACACTGCCTCTTACAATATTTTATAAAAATACGGCTGTAACACCTACAGTTCCAGCAATACAGCAGACTAAACAATCAGTGGCCATTCTTCCACATGTGAGATAAAATAAAATAAAAACTTGGTATTAGATTCACTGGGGGAGGGGTATCATATTGGGCTTTGTAGGCCAAGGTACTCTGGTTTGGGGAGTGGGCTTTGTCTTGTCTAAGTTTATTTACTGCAAAAAAAAAAAAAAAAAAAGGAGGAAAAATATACCCCTACCCCTCAATGAGATGGATTGACATGATAGCCTCAACAATGTGTTCAAACACAGCAAGATCATAGAGATGGCACATGACTCAGCAATGTTTCCTTCTGTTATACATATGGGTACCATGAGTCAGAGCCAACTTGATAGCAACTAACACTTCACTTTAAGAATCTCCCCAATGCAAAAATAAACAAAATATTTAAAGTAAAATTAATCATCTTTGTGGTTACAGTGAAAATTAAAAACTTAAAGTAACGCAAAACATCTAAACTAGTCAACATTTAAAGAACCCTGAAATAAACCTATATCCAAAGCTCGTTCTTATACTATAAAACCAAAAAACCAAGCCCAATGTTGTTGAGTGGATTCTGACTCATAGTGACCCTATATAAAGTCAAGGGTAATACAGTCTAATAGACCTGGGCTGATTTAAGAAGAGAGAAAAGACTACCCAAGCTCTGATGAATACGGTAGTTTCTAATTTAAAAGGAAGTAAAAGGGCAGATATACAAGTCAACTGTTGTGCTCAGGCTAAAATATTTAGGATTTAAAAATAAAAAGAGCTTCCCTGGCCTTTTTAGTTACTTTTAAAGTACCCTAAAAATGAGGAAACAAATGAACCAAAAAAAAAAAAAAAAGCCATCTAATAGCAAAAAGATACCATAAAATAGACACCAAAATAACTAACTAGGAAAAGAAACTTGTAAACATACAATTAAGCATCAATATGGTTTATAAAAAAAAAACATTTTCACAAATTGATAAGATTACGACAAATATCCCAACAGAAAAACAGGTACCTCACATAAAAAAGAAATACAAATGACCTGTAAACTCATGAAACAATGCTCAATCTCAACACTGAACATAGATAATGTGAATTCTGAAACCAATGATACATTGCCTCTCACCTGTGAAACTGAAAAAAGTTGAATTCATAATATCCAACGTTAGGTAAAGAGTCACCTCCGCAACAGTGGTAACATAAATCAGAACCACCTTTTAAAACAGCAATTTAGTAGAGTCTATCAAAATGTTCAATGTATAGAGACAGCCTTTTGACTTAAATTCCACTACTAGAATCTATTCTGTGGAAATACAGAAGTACACAAAGATAAAAAAAAAACCAAACCAAACCCACTGCCGTCGAGTCGATTCTGACTCATACAGACCCTATAGGACAGAGTAAAACTGCCCCCATAGAGTTTCCAAGGAGCACCTGGCGGATTCGAACTGCTGACCCTTTGGTTAGCAGCCGTAGTACTGAACCACTATGGCACCAGGGTTTCCTACACAAAGATATGTGTGCACGAATATTCACAGCATTATTACTAAATAATGTACACCCTCTCCTCATTTATTGACACAGGTTCCAAAGACTAGGTCATTATGTGAAATAGGTGTTATGTGAAAATGGAGGGTGACCGCATCAGACAAAATGAAGGATGACTACATCATTATATAACTTCCAAATTACATGACTACGTAACTGCCAAACCACTGAGAATCATGGCCCAGCCAAGATGACATATAACCCTAACTTTCAAAGCCTTCAAAGCCAGTGTTACTCTCGCCTCATACCTCAGCATTTGTTACTGCCAGGTGTACATTGCTGATGGGCAAAATAGTTGAACTGTACACTTTTTACTGTTGTCATAAATGTAAAATGTCAGATAATGAGACAGTAAGTGAGCAGAAGGTATATTCTGGAGATGTGCTGGAAGAATTAAGAAAATGACTAGGACACAGAATAGTGTGCAGTCATTAAACAACACATGTACAAAAATGGAAGGATTTCTTTAGTAAAATATTTTGAAGAAAAGTATTAAAACACACATGCAAACATGTATTCATCAGTGTACAGAATAAGGTCATGAAAGAAAAACTCTAAAAATTCCTAACAGTAAAAAAAAACAAAAAAAAAACAAAACAGTAGATACCTTTAAATAACTGGAATGGGGAAGAAGAGAAGGCCTTCAAATTACTTTACTGGCTCTATTCAAAAACATGTACTAATTTTTCTTTTAATCCACATAAATCTTACTGACATATAGGTTCTCCATACCACCTATTGTAAAACTTGTCTTCAGCTTTCTTTGGAGAAAAAAAATAGGTCAGTTACCGCCTACCTGAAAAAGCTTATTTGTTCTTTACTATCTTAAGTCCACCACTTGTCTGTCAGTTTGTCGTCCTGTGGCGGCTTGCATGGGGCTGTGGTGCTGGAAGCTATGCCACAAGTATTTCAAATATCACCAGGGTCACCCATAGTGAACAGGTTTCACCTGAGCTTCCAGATTAAGACAGACTAGGAGAAAGGACTCAGCTGTCTACCTGTGAAAAAACTGGCCATTGAAAACCTTATGAATAGCATCTGAACATTGTTTGATACAGTCCAGAAGATGAGCTCCTCAGGTTGGAAAGCCACTCAAGATACAAATGGGGAAGAGCTGCCTCCTAAAGTAGAGTTGACCTTAATGGTGTGGATGGAGTAAAGCTTTTGGGACCTTCATTTGCTGATGTGGAACGACTCAAAATGAGAACAAACAGCTGTAAACATCCATTAACAATCGAAACATAGAATGTACAAAGTATGAATCAAGGAAAATTTGAAGTTACCAAAAATGAAATGGAATGTATAAACATCAATATCCTAGGCATTAGCATGCTGAAATGGACTGGTATTGGCCATTCTGAATCAGATAATCATATCATCTACTACGTTGGAAATAATAAATTGAAGAGGAATGACATCAGATTCATCATTAAAGAGAACATTTCAAGATCTACCCTGAAGTACAACACTGTCACTGACAGGGATAGGATAATATCCATACCACTACAAGAAGACCAGTTAATAGGACTATTATTCAAATATGGGCACCAACTACTAATGACAAAGATAAAGAAACTGAAGATTTAGCAGTCTGGAGCCATGGGAGTGGGAAGTCTTCCAAAAAAAAAAAAAAAATTCTAACATTAGGAGCACAGATAGACTGGAGGCAGGGAGATAAATCAAGTGTAAGGTGACAAGGCCCTATATTTCCATACAGGCTAATTTTGAACCTTAACATTAGAACTCTAGGGTAAATCCCAACTCTAAGCCAGCTTACACTTGATGTTGTTGTCAGGTGCTGTCGAGTCGGTTCCCACTCATAGCGACCCTATGCACAACAACGAAAACACTGCCCGGTCCTTAGCCATCCTTACAATTATTGCTATGCTTAAGCTCATTGTTGCAGCCACTGTGTCAATCCACCTCATTGAGAGTCTTCCTCTTTGGCTAACCCTGTATTCTGCCAAGCATCCTGTCCTTCTCCAGGGACTGACCCCTCCTCACAACATGTCCAAAGTATGTAAGATGCAGTCTCACCATCCTTGCTTCTAATAAACATTCTGGTTGTACTTCTTCTAAGACAGATTTGTTTGTTCTTTTGGCAGTCCATGGTATATTCAATATTCTTCCCCAACACCACAATTCAAAGGCATCAATTCTTCTTTGGTCTTCCTTATTCACTGTCCAGCTTTCGCATGCATATGATGAGATTGAAAATACCATGGCTTGGGTCAGGCGCACCTTAGTCTTCAAGGTGACATCTTTGCTTTTCAACACTTTGAAGAGGTCCTCTGCAGCAGATTTGCCCAATGCAATGCGTCTTTTGATTTCTTGACTGCTGCTTCCATGGCTGTTGATTGTGGATCCAAGTAAAATGAAATCCTTGACAACTTCAATCTTTTCTCCATTTATCATGTTGCTCATTGGTCCACTTGTTGTTGCTGTGAGGTGCCATCGAGTGGGTTCCGACTCATAGTGACCCTATGCACAACAGAACGAAATAGTGCCCTGTCCTGCTCCATCCTTACAATCATTGTTATGCTTGAGCTCATTGTTGCAGCCACCGTGTTAATCCACCTCGTCGAGGGTCTTCCTCTTTTCCGCTGACCCTGTACTCTGCCAAGCATGATGTCCTTCTCCAGGGACTCATCCCTCCTGACAACATGTCCAAAGTATGTAAGACGCAGTCTCGCTATCCTTGCCTCTAAGGACCATTCTGGCCACACTTCTTCCAAGACAGATTGGTTCGTTCTTTTGGAAGTCCATGGTATATTCAATATTCTTCCCCAACACCACAATTCAAAGGCGTCAACTCTTCTTCGGTCTTCCTTATTCATTGTCCAGCTTTCACATGCATAAAATGCGATGAAAATACCATGGCTTGGGTCAGAGGCACCTTAGTCCTCAGGGTGACATCTTTGCTCTTCAACACTTTGAAGAAGACTTTTGCAGCAGATTTGCCCAATGCAATGCATCTTTTGATTTCTTGACTGCTGCTTCCATGGCTGTTGATTGTGGAGCCAAGTAAAATGAAATCCTTGATGACTTCAATCTTTTCTCCATTTATCATGATGTTGCTCATTGGTCCAGTTGTGAGGATTTTTGTTTTCTTTATGTTGACGTGTAATCCATACTGAAGGCTGTGGTCTTTGATCTTCATTAGTAAGTGCTTCAAGTCCTCTTCACTTTCAGCAAGCAAGGTTGTGTCATCTGCATAATGTAGGTTGTTAATGAGTCTTCCTCCAATCCTGATGCCCCGTTCTTCTTCATATAGTCCAGCTTCTCGTATTATTTTCAGCATACAGATTAAATAGGTATGGTGAAAGAATACAACCCTGACTCACTCCTTTCCTAACTTTAAACCAATCAGTATCCCCTCGTTCTGTCCGAACAACTGCCTCTTGATCCATGTAAAGGTTCTCATAAGCTCAATTAAGTGTTCTGGAACTCCCATTCTTCGCAGTGTTATCCATAGTTTGTTATGATCCACACAGTTGAATGCCTTTGCATAGTCAATAAAACACAGGTAAACATCCTTCTGGTATTCTCTGCTTTCAGCCAGGATCATCTGACATCAACAATGATATCCCTGGTTCTACATCCTCTTCTGAAACCAATCTGAATTTCTGGCAGTTCCCTGTCGATATACTGCTGCAGCCATTTTTGAATGATCTTCAGCAAAATTTTGCTTGTGTGTGGTATTAACGATATTGTTCTATAATTTCTGCATTTAGTTGGATCACCTTTCTTGGGAATGGGCATAAATATGGATCTCTTCCAGTCAGTTGGCCAGGAAGCTGTCTTCCATATTTCTTGGCATAAATGAGTGAGCACCTCCAGCACTGCCTTTGTTTGTTGAAACATCTCAATTGATATTCCATCAATACCTGGAGCCTTGTTTTTCACCAATGCCTTCAGAGCAGCTTGGACGCCCTCCTTCAGTACCATCGGTTCCTGATCATATGCCACCTCTTGAAATGGTTCAATATCAACCAATTCTTTTTGGTATAATGACTCTGTGTATTCCTTCCATCTTCTTTTGATGCTTGCTGCATCATTTAATATTTTCCCCATGGAATCCTTCACTATTGCAACTCGAGGTTTGAATTTTTTCTTCAGTTCTTTCAGCTTGAGAAACACCGAGCGTGTTCTTCCCTTTTGCTTTTCCATCTCCAGTTCTTTGCACGTCATTATAATACTTTACTTTGTCTTCTCAAGAGGCCCTTTGAAATCTTCTGTTCAGTTCTTTTACTTCATCAATTCTTCCTTTTGCTTTAGCTGCTCGACACTCAAGAGCAAGTTTCAGAGTCTCCTCTGACATCCATCTTGGTCTTTTGTTTCTTTCCTGTCTTTTCAGTGACCTCTTGCTTTCTTCATGGATGATGTCCTTGATGACATTCCACAACTTGTCTGGTCTTCGGTCACTAGTGTTCAACCGGTCAAATCTATTCTTGAGATGATCTCTAAATTCAGGTGGGATATACTTAAGGTCATATTTTGGCTCTCATGGACTTGCTCTGGTTTTCTTCAGTTTCAGCTTGAACTTGCGTATAAGCAATTGATGGTCTGTTCCACAGTCGGCCCCTGGCCTTGCTCTGATAATGTTGAGTTTTCCATCATCTCTTTCCACAGATGTAGTCAATTTGATTTCCATGTGTTCCATCTGGCGAGGTCCATGTGTATAGTCGCCGTTTATGTTGATGAAAGAAGATATTTGCAATGAAGAAGTCTCTGGTCTTGCAAAATTCTACCATTCGATCTCCGGCATTGTTTCTATCACCAAGGCCATATTTTCCAACTACTGATCCTTCTTCTTTTTTTCCAACTTTCACATTCCAATCGCCAGTAATTATCAATGCATCTTGATTGCATGTTCGATCAACTTCAGAGTGTAGCAGCTGATAAAAATCTTCTATTTCTTCATCTTTGGCCCTAGTGGTTGGTGCGTAAATGTGAATAACAGTCTTATTAACTGGTCTTCCTTGTAGACGTATGGATATTATCCTAACACTGACAGCGTTGTATTTCAGGATAGATTTTGAAACGTTCTTTTTGACGATGAATGCAACACCATTCCTCTTCAAGCGGTCATTCCCAGCACAGTAGATTATATGATTGTCCAATTCAAAATGGCCAACACCAGACCATTTCAGCTCACTAATGCCTAGTAAAATCTCAAATGCCTGCTAAATCCCAAAGATCAGTAACTCAGTTTACTTTCCTGTCCTATGCTATTACTCATTATCTATTCTACTTCCTAAATTCCTCTCCTCCAAGAATGGCCACCAATAGCAATTAGGGTTTTTGTTTTTAGGCCTTTGTGGGGTAAAGGACCTAGTGCCCTAAGTAAGGTGGCCTTTTTCCTTGGCTCCAGAGAAGTAACCCCTGGAGTAACTGCAGTGCGTTAGTCTGGGACTTCCAGGCCACACCTGAGAATTTGTGCTGGTGCGTGGGGGCTGGCCAGACAGAAAAGACTCACCTGGGAGGCCAGTATCAACCCACCTCGGGAGGCATGACTTAGCCTATCATGCAGGACTGGCCAATTAAAGCCATGAATGCAGAGGCTTAGATAGCTTCCTGGCTGACAACATCTGCTGTAGGGCGGGTGGCGTGTACCTTGGGACATGGTAAGTGCCACATTGGGAACATTCCCAGACTTCCCCCATGCATCCCTTAGTTCATACTCTTTTTGGCTATAATAAATTGATAGTCGTATGGTATATGGTTTATTGACGGCAGTGGGTTATGGTATATGCTGTGAGTTTTGAGGGTCTTTCAGCAAATTATCAAACCCAAAAGGGCAGTGGGCACCTTCAGGTCAGAAGGTAAGGGTGTCGTGCAGACTCCTGACCTTGCAGTTGGCATCCTGAAGGGGCATCAGGAGCCAGGAGGTCAGAAAGTAAGGGTGTCATCTGGACTCCCGAGTTTGTGGCTGGCATCCTGAAGCAGTAGGAAACCAGCCCTGAACTGGTGACCAGAAGATCGGGGTGTCGTGTGGACTCTCTGAACTTGCAGCTGGCATCTCCGTTTATCAGGCAGTCTGAAGGATGGTGTCCTTTTAACTTGTGAGCTCTGACCTAGCTCCGGGTGGCTAGGGTCCAAGAGAAAGAGTGCCACAGGGGCGGCTGGTGACGAGGGTGTAGAAGTGAGATGTGGGGATTGGATTCATGCTGACCCTTAGCACACAGCCTTCATTTACAGACTGTAGCAGCTGACTAAAAGTTCACCTGTGAACACTGGTTACTGGAGATGGCTGAAGATGACAAAGGCAGAGACTGAAAACCAGCAAAGTCAGCATTTCCTATGGAATGTCATCAACTGCTACCAGCCTAAAACTGAACATCAATATTGGATTTTCATGTAGGCAAGCTGTCACATAGATTACTGGGCCTGTGAAATATGTAGTCCAGATTCTTTGATGACAGCGTGAAAACATGAGCATGTGAGATGAAACCAATATGTGAAATCCAGGGAAGACTTCCCTAGTGAAGGAGGACAGGAGGAAAGATAACACAATCAGATGAAGCTACCTGGAAACTAGGCCCTCTCACAGAGTATCCTGTGATCCATGAATGTCGGCATAAATTTTTAACATCTAAATGGTTTGAAGTCAATAAATGTTACATCAGTGTATTATGTCAGCTACAATCAATCTCAACTGGCCTCTTTATCTCAGGATAATGGCCCCATACTATGTTATAGGACTTTTTATTGAAAGAATGAGTAGAGGATTGAGAATCTGACATTAAAATACTTATCCTGAAGGGGGAGATGAGAAAATGGAGTCAACCACGAAAGATAAGACTAGCCTAGGAATAGAGTATTATGATTACAAAGAATAAAGACAGTTGCCCTAGAATGGGCAACTGATTTTGGAAATTCGGAAATCATGGCTACCTCAAGAAAAGCTGTTTTGGTAGTGGGATGGAGGCACTAAAGCCAGGACTTCAAAGACCTAGGAGCACATGGAAGAAAATTAGATAATCCTTTTAAGAGGATGGAATAAAAATGTTTCATTTTAATGAGTGAGACAAAATATCATGACTGCTGTCAGGCTTTAGCAAAGATATTTTCTTAAAAACTAAAACAAAACAAACAAAACCTGAGTGCCTCTTAACAGAAGAGTCCAAAAAGTCCAAAGATGAAGGAGTGAAAGGAAAGGAGGAAGAGACGAAGGAAGAGAAAGAAGAAGAGGGAGGAATAAAAGACTATAGCAAAGTCCTGAAGAATGGGATTTCAATGGAAGAAGAGCACTGGTGAGAATTGAAAGAGCTCCTCAAGTAATAAAATGGCTAGGGGCTATGAGGATGTTTCCAATGGTAGAAAAAAAGAAAACAGGCAGTGGAGGTGAATTTAAAGTGAAACACTGCATTAAAAACATCATATGAGATGTAAAGAGTAGGGATTCTTAGGGTGTTACAGATGGAGACATTTAAGGAGACAGCTATGCTAAAAAAAAGGGCAATAAACCTTAAAGCAAGATCATGGAGTATGAAGTTCAGCAGTTGACACTCTTTCTTTAAATCTTCCTTGATTTTGATAGGAAACCCTGGTGGTGTAGTGGTTAAGTGCTATGGCTGCTAACCAAAGGGTCAGCAGTTTGAATCTGCCAGGTACTCCTTGGAAACTCTATGGGGCTGTTCTACTCTGTCCTATAGGGTCTCTATGAGTCGGAATCGCCTCGACGGCACTGGGTTTGGTTTTGGTTTTGGTTGATTTTGATAACACAATACTTCCTTTCCATACTGAACTTCTATGGCCACTCCATTCCAGGGGCCTGTGCCAGTCCCTCGTCCTCCACTCACTCAATTTCTTGGTGCTCTCAAACTTTGTTACAGACTCTTAACACTCTTTACACAACTCTAAGTAGTTTCATCTATGCCTTTGTTGTTGTTGTAAGCTGCCGTCTAGTGGGCTCTGACTCATGGCAACCTTATGTATCACAGAACAAAAAGCTGCCCAGTCCTGTGCCATCTCCATGATCTTTGATATAAGTGAGCCCATTGTTGACGCTATTGTGTCAGTCCAACTCACTGAGGGTTTTCCTCGATTTTGATGACCCCCTACTTTACCAACCATGATGTCCTTTTATAGCGATTGGTCTTTCCGGATGTGTCCAAACTAAGTGAGCCAAAGTATCTCCATCCTTGCTTCTAAGGAGCATTCTGGTTGTATTTCTTCTAAGGCTGATTTGTTCATTCTTCTGGCAGTCCAATATTCTTCGCCAAAATCATAAATCAAAGGCATCAATTCTTCTTTGGTCTTCCTTATTCATTGTCCAGCTTTTACATGCATATGAAACAATTAAAATACCATGGCTTGGGTCAAGTGCACCTTAGTCCTAGAAGTGATATTTTTGCTTTTTTAACACTTTAAAGAGGTCTTTTGGAGCAGGTTTGCCCAATGCAATATGTCATTTGATTTCTTGACTGTTGCTTCCATGGGCATCGATTATTGATCTAAGTAAAACAAAACCCTTGATAAGTTCAATTTTATCTCCATATCATGATGCTGATTATTGGTACAGTTAAGAGGGTTTTCATTTTCTTCATGTCAGACGTAATCCATACTGAAAACTGTAGTCTTCTACCTTAATCAGTGTTTCAAGCTGCCTTCATTTTCAGCTAGCAGGGTTGTGTCACCTGTGTATCAGAGGCTGTTAATAAGTCTTCCTCCAATCTTGATACAGCCCAGCTTCTCAGATTATGTGTTCAGCAGACAGGTTGAATAAGTATGGTGAAAAGCTACAACCCACACACCTTTTCCAGTCCTGAACCATGCACTATTCCCTTGCGCTGTTCCAAAGATGGCCTCTTGATCCATGTACAGGCTCCACATAAGCACAATTAAGTATTCTGGAATTTCCATTCTTTGTAATGATCTATACAGGCTGAATGCCTTTGCCTAGTTGATAAAACACAAGTATTTTCTGCTTTCAGCCAAGATCCATCCAAGCTCAGCAATGATATCACTCATTCCACATGCTCTTCTGAATCTTGTTTGAACTTCTCACAGCTCCCTGGCAATATACGGTTACAGTAGTTTTTGAATTATCTTCAGTAAAATTTTGCTAGCATGTGACATTAACGATATTATTCCACATTTCATTTGATCACCTTTCTTTGGAATGGGGATATGGTTCTATGCCTTTGTTACCACCTAATCTTTATCTCATTTTGTTGTTGTTGTTAGGTGCCATCGAGTTGGTTCTGACCCACAGCAACCCTATGTACAACAAAATGAAACACTGTTTGATCCTGCACCATCCTCGCAATCACTGTTATGCCTGAGTCCATTGTTGAAGCCATTGTGTTAATTTAACACGTTGAAGCTCTTCCTTTTTTTCGCTGGTCCTTTACTTTACCAAGCATGATGTCCTCCAGGGACCGCTCCCTCCTGATAACATATCCAAAGTAGACATCTTTAAGTCCCAGAGAGACCCACAGTCACCACCACACTGCTCCCATTCCTTTTAACTACCTATGCAGGAAATGTCTACCTGGAAATCCACAAGTACCTCAAATTCAATAAGTCTCAAAGACAACTTTTTATTTCCCCGCCCAAATCTAATCTATTCTGGATAATGGTACCACCAACTACCTAGGCAGCCATGTCAGAAACTAGGGATTACCCTGGACAACTTTCCTTTCTCTCAAGCAATAGCCTCATCATGCTCCAAGTCTCAATTTTACCCCCTTAACTTTCATTCTCTCCTTCCATGTGAACCGTGCTACTTAAGTTCAGCCCCGTATATCACAAAGACAACTACACATGATCCTAAAGTCCCCTGGCCTCCATGCTTACCTTCCTTTTACTGCTGCCAGGAAAGTCATCTTAACATGTAAATCTCATGCATGTTCTGCTCATCTAAAAATTTTTTAACTTGGCTAACAAAGCCATTAAGAAACTGGTCTTGGTTCACATCACCAATTTCATAGGTGCAACTGGTTCTTCAACCCCAAACGGACTAGCATGCACACCTGCATGTGCAGACATCGACACACACATGCAACACTTCACTTACTAAGTTCTGCTATAAAAAGAAATGACCCCAAGATCTTAGTGGCTTACAACAACAAAATTTTATCTCTTCCTCATGTTAACATGGCTTTTTTGAGTAGCTGGGACCCTGTTCTAGGTCTTCTTCACTCCGGTACCAAGGCTGAAAGAATTAGCCCCAGCCTGAGAAACACTAATTCATGGAAGAGGAGAAACAGCAATGATGCAACCACAGAATGGTACTTGAAAGATTCTGCTCAGAAGTGGCATATGTCACTAGCCAAAGCACGTCACGGGGTCAAACGTGATTTCAGTAAGGCAAGGATGGCAAATATACACACACACACACACACGCATATACGTATGTATGTGTGCGTATATATATATATTTATTCTAAAAGAAACAAAACAAACAAGGAAGAGTTTATAGGGAAGCAGTCAACAGTTAGGAACAATACAATCTGTAGGTCACAAAATGTGTCTGCAATTCACATGCACACACGGATTCAATCAGATTGTGTAGTTTTAATAAGTTCTTTACTCTTCCTCCTTTGCCCAGCTATTTCCTACCAATTTCTCAGGATTCAGAGAAGACCCCAATATACTAATATACACGCGTATATATGCTTGTCATGCTTGGCAAAGCAGAGGGTCACTGAAAAAGAGGAAGACACTCAAGGAGATGGATTGACACAGTAGCTGCAACAATGAGGTCAAGCATAACACCACTGTGTGGATGATGCAGAACCAGGCAGTGTTTCGTTCTGCTGTACACAGAATCACTATGAGTCAGAACCGACCTGACGGTACCTAACAACAACATATGCTCTAAGTAAAACTGAAAAAGTATTACACCATACTTGTGGTTTTTCCTGAAAATTAAGTTCTAAATTACTATATTTACAAATTATTTTCCTATAAAATTTCTAAACTACGCTTTCACTGTGGTGATCTTAAATTTTACTCCTCACAGTAGTTAGAAGTAGATTCTAGAGTCAGACTACCTGGGTTCAAATCATTGCTCCACGGCTTAAGAGTTGGGCATCCCTAAACAAACTATTTAACCTCCCTATGCCTTGCTTTCTTCATCCACAAATGGAAAGAGCAAAACGAGCCATCTGATAGGACTGCTATGAGAATTAAAAGAAATAATTTGTATGCAAAGCATTTACACTAAGGTCAGGTATATAATACACATTCACTAAATGTGCCTACCACCCTCGTGTCAGTTTGTCACACTGTGGTGGCCTGCATGTTGCCAGGATGCTGGAAGCTACGTCAACAGTATTTCAAATGCCAACAGAGTCACCACAGGTGGAAAGGTTTCAAGACAGCTTCCAGACTAAGACAGACCAGGAAAAAAGGCGTGGTGATCTACTTCCAAAAATAAGCCAATAAAAACCCTATGGATCACAACAAACTACTGTCCAATATTGTGCTCAAGATGAGCCCCCTAGGTTGGAAGATACTCAGACACTCAAAATACACAGTGGCCACAACAGGGGACTTGCACATACCAACAATTGTGAAGATGGCACAGGTCCAGGCAACATTTTGTTCTGTTGTACATGGGGTTGCCATGAATCGGTGCTGGCTCAAGAGCAGCTAACAACAACAAATGTTAAACAGTATATTTATCATCAGGATAACCTAGGTAACCAGTTGCCATCTAGTGGATTCCAACTCATGACAATCCCATGCGTGTCAGAGTAAAACTGTGCTCTGTAGGATTTTCAGTGGTTGATTTTTTGGAAGTAGATCGCTAGGTCTTTCTTCCACGGTGCTTCTGGGTGGACTCAAACTGCAAGCTTTTGGTTACAGGCTGAGTGCACTGACCACGGGCACTGCCCAGGGACTCCATAACCTGGGCAGCCTTTATAAACTGGGTTCCTCATAGACATGGCTGGTTAGGAAACATGACTCAGCGTTGGCTAAAAATGCAAACAATTGAGATCCTGGCAAACTGGCCCTTGACATTTCTTTAGATATTTTCTTTGTATTTACATTAACTTAAGAGATGGATTAGAGGAATTCTGGATAAATATGCCTGGATAAAAAATGAAGCAAAGTGGGGATAAAAGAAAAATCAATGAAGCAGGAAATTGAGACCACAAATTCAAAACCAGTTTGGCTGGATGAGCCAAAAAGACAAAAAACAAGATTGTTCAAGGGCGTTATTGAACATATGTTGAAGTTCTAACCCCCAGAAACTATGAATATGACCTTGTTTGGGAACAGGGTCTTGGAATACGTTATCAACTAACATGAGGACATATTGGAGCAGGACGGTTCTAATTCAGTACCAGTGGTGTCCTTAAAGAAGAGACACAGAGACACACAGCACAGAGATACACAGAGAGACGATGGCCATGTAACTTTGGCAGCAGAGACTAGTTGGCAGAACAATCAGTCAAAGAAAGCGAAAGATTGCCAAAGACGCATGGACCAGATTCTCCCGCAGAGCCTTTAGGAGGAATCAGCGTCCTGAAATGAGATAGACTTCTGTTCTTACAAGCCACCCACTTTGTGGTTCTTCATTATAGAAGTCTTAAGGAACTAATAAAAAGAGTCAGTCAAAAAATAAATAAATAAATATGCAAACAATTAATAAACAGATACAACAAAATACATACACAAATATTTTTCCCCCAATAATGAAATCATGTAAGAAAAAACCTGGAAGGCAATAATGAATTCCTTCAAATGGCAGAACTGTAATTTTTTTCCTTTACTTCTGCTTGTCAGTATCTTCCAGATGTTCTAAAAATAAGTGTATTATTTTTATAATAAAAAAATTTTTTTAAACGTATACCCTGAACACAATAAAGTCAAATACACTAACTCCTATCATGTTTAACCACACTTTCAAAAATTTCCTCTTAAAATCAACCACAAAAGAACATCATAAGTTGTTTTTTTAAATGCTCTTCCAGATTTACCCGTCTTAATTTTACCGTTCTTAATATTCCCAAAATAACAATTTCAAGAGGGCAATTAAAAAAAATTTTTTTAACTCAAATCAGCAAGTTTGGCAAAAGAGCACAATAAATGTACCATGAACTCAACAAAGCTACCTTTGCCAAGCTTAAATTAAAAACACATTTTTAAATATTCAAGGTCCTAAACGTTAAATGCAATGCAGTAAAACACTGTCCATGGTACTCCTAGCAGGCTCCTCCTTTTGAATAAGCAGATGCTGAGCTGATCTACGACGGAATCACAAAATTACACACTCAGAAAATAAGGTTTCTCGTCCGTATCTTCCTTATCATCCTGAGAAATTAATGCATTTACTAATAAAAAAAATTTCACTAAGTGGTTAAGAATAGTGTACCACCAAAATAGTTTAGTTTTATCAATAAAAAGGAAATGGTCACCCGAAAATTCAAAAGAAACTCACACCCAACCATGAATTAATAAGACGATATATTTGTTGCAAATCAATTTGTCACTGAAGGATCTTTAATTTAAATTCAATACCCTAATATTTTGTATTTACTCCTACATTTTAAAAAGTAACATCATATTTACTTATTATTTTGAAATATAAAAATTCCACAGGAGTGCAATAAGTTTTAAAGTATAAATATTACATGTCTGTGTTTGTGTCTGTTTTTCTCTCTCAGGAAACGTACTAAAGCTAGAGGAAAATACAACCAAGAACAGTAGGAAAAAAAAAAAAAAAACCCTTACATAGCCAATGTTTTGGCATAATTCAGAGTTTATGTTTGGGGGGGGAATCTGAAAGGGCAAGTGTCAGAAGACAAAACACCCACCTTATACAACAGCCTACCACATTACTTGGAATACATTAGACTCCATTGTTCTCTGAACTGGAAAAGCATCTAGGAGTTGGGGAGGCCTAGCCCATATCCTGAGTGAATTACAGTAACATCACTTGAGAGTCACCATTTTAAGCTAGGTTATGCCCAGTATTCTTCACTAACAAAAATGTAAATTCTTGCGTCTTAACACTGATAACTAAAAATTAAAATAAGGTATTTTTAAATACATAAATAAGCAGTAATAAGTAAAATAAAATAATTAATACATTGAAATCTATTCTTCCCTTGTAATTAGCCCTATATTCACATTTTAAATGTTACATATTTGTTTATATATAACCGTAGTTGTAAAATACCTTGAATACAGATTTTAATATTTACCTAAGAATTTTTTTTTTTTTTTTAAATCAGTCCCATCCAAATTTCTTAAAACCTATTACTAGACTGCAGGTCACAAGCTGTGCTCCACCAGTCCCTGGGGTTCCCTCAAGGCCCTTTCTGGTCATCCATGAGGTCAAAGCTATTCTCATAATATTTTGCCATTATTAGCCTATTTCACTCTGTTAGCATTTGCACTGATTGTCAAAAGGAATGACGGGTAAAATTTATCAGTTTTTATCAGTCCCTTAGCAAAAATCAAGGCATTGGGTGCATTGGGTTTAGCAAAAATCAAGGCAGTACCACCAAACTATACTAATAATCAAGGTACTTTTCATTGCCATGCACTTAAAAAGAAAAGCCTACTTTCACTTAAGAATGTCTTTGATGAAGCAAAAGAAAAAAAAAAAGATTTTATTGCTCCTTGACTCCTGAGTACATGTTTGTTCAATATTCTCTGTGGTGAAACGGGAAGTATACAAAAAGCACTTCTGCACAGCAAAGTTCACTGGTTGTCTCAAGAAAAAGTGCTGTGCAAGTGTTTAACCTGTAAATTGAATTAGCCATTTCTTCACAGAACACCATTTTCACTCGAAAGAACAAGAGACAAGATATGGTTATTCGGGTTTGGACACGTGGTAGGCATTTTCTCAAAAACGAATGGGGGAGCAAATCTGCCCCTTCAAGGAAAACAACTGACCGTGCTGCCAAAAATAAAATTTGAGCTACGAAGCAAAAAATTCAGAGTTTTTGAAAACTTGTATCTGTCGCCGTGAGCTTGAGAGCTTCCCAATACTTCAAATTTTTCCAATGAGACTGGTAGTGATATTGAGGAAAACAATATTTTTATATTGTTTAAGAAAATCTGTAGTATCTGGAAGATCGTGTAACCCAATGAACCAGTATTTCCAAATGATTAATGCATGGTGGCACGAAAGCACACAAAAGTAAAAGATCCATTATTCAAAGTGCAAGACAGACAAACGGATTTTAACTCAAGAGAATGCGAAAAATATTCAAGAAAAGCGTCTAAGAGCAAATAGCAGAAATAACTCAAGGTATTTAAGCTCAAACTGGAAGTCTTTTTGTAACTGGTTCTTACTATTTTTATTACCA
The DNA here is from genome assembly GCF_024166365.1 of Elephas maximus indicus. NCBI lineage: Eukaryota > Metazoa > Chordata > Mammalia > Proboscidea > Elephantidae > Elephas > Elephas maximus. Next base: position 240,407,492 of record NC_064819.1, on the reverse strand, counting down.
ATGTCTCTTAAAAATAATTACAGCATGTTTTTGCAAACAACAACAAAAAAATCATTACTGCAAAACATACAAATTTAATCCTAATGTAATCTAAGAACTCATTAAGGAGAGCATCTGAAATCCTGGAATAGCATATAAGCACTCTGCTAGGAGTCTGGAGTACTCCCAGAAATTTATTCAGATAATAGTACTGGTATCCACTAAAAATAACATATTTTTGAAAGACATCTTCCCAATCTATGGATTCTGTATTAAGCACATTTCTAAAAAGAAGGTATAAATTTTAAGAATAAGATGATCTTCTAAATACTGTGACCAACAGTGATCATACTGTTGGTTCCATTTCATTTCCTCTACTAAAGCTATCTAACTAGGTTCAAATCAAGGGAGGAAAAAACTGGCAATCTAATGTCTTAGCACCAAAAGTTGATGACAGTGGCACAAAAAGATACTCTAAGATAGAATTTTTGCTCATTTTCCTATAAAAATAAGGAAATAGAAGGAATAATAAATGGGTCATCATAGAAAGCACCACTATGAGAAACAAGGGCAAAGAGAAAGAAGGCATATTCTTGGAAGGAACAGGAAGTTTAAATTTGTAAACAGCAGAATTCACCCGATTTTCCTTTAACAGATGTGTGCAATCAAACAAAAGAGAACTATGAGTTATAATTCTGAATAAAACAGGTTAACTGGATCACTCTTAACCACTAACAAAGATTAGCAAAAAAAAAAAAAGAAATCTCCTATGGGTCTGACTATGGGAGTCAACTTTCTTCTACCCTGAAAATCAGAAAAACTCTTACATGGAGTTTTAGAGGCAAGGCATGACTTCCTAATCTGGAAACCACCTGCCACATAGTTTTTACTACAGATGGAGGCAGAGCTGGACTCAACAGTGCCAGGTCCTTTTTTGCTTTGCTCCCACTCTACCAAAAAGGAAGATGGTTTTAAAGACACAAAGAAAACATCTGAATAGTCTATGAAAATGGTGTTGTCCTATATGCTCAGGTCAACTGGGCACAGGTACCCTATGCAGCAAGGAGCCCTAATGCAGCAGTGGCTAAGTGCTTGGCTGCTAACTGAGACGGTGGTTTGAACCCACCCAGCTGCTTCATGGGAGAAAGACCTGGCAATCTGTTCCCGTAAAGATTACAGCCTAAAAGACCCTATGGGGCAGTTCTACTCTGCCATATAGGGTCACTAAGAGTCAGAATTGACTCAATGGCAACCAACAACAACGACCACTTTATGAAACAGGTCTACACTGGACACATGGTTTTGCCTGAGTCAGAATGGCAACTAACAACAACAACCTTAAGCAAGCTCATACTGCAGAAACTAAAGAAAAATTTTAAAAACCTGAAACAAGTCAATCCATCCTGTTCACACCATGAGAGTCAATGGAGACAACCACAGTTTACACCTGCTGTCGGTGTCATTAAGTGCGCCCACTGTCATTTGCTATCGTTTAGAAAGTAAGGCATGTTGTGTTGTGTTCAACCTGAAAACATGGCAATGCAATCAATGCAATAAAAGCTTAAATTTCCTATTTTTTTGTAATCCATACATTTTAATTTTCTTTAATATTAAATTTATTTCAAGCAAAAGTACAGAAATTTTGGCTATTTTCCAGTGGTAGTAAACCACCCAATTTCAGTTCCTCTAAATAATTTCATTCATGACGAACTCTTGTAAACTCACAGCATGAAACTTCAAATTATCGTTAAATTTTGGAAACAACTTGTATTGAGAAAATACTTGCCTGCTTTATGGATGAACCACCTGAATACATGCTTAATTTTACCTTTTAAGTACCTTCATTTTCTAAACTAAATTCTCTAAATTATAACATGATTTTGGTCAATCACGTATGCTAAAATGGCAAGTGGAGCTTTATATTTTTATTGTTCCCAGAACAGAACCTCAGGTGACTTGAAAGCACAAACAGGCATCCCCCCAGCCAGCTTTCAGCCTACCTCAGTCCAGCTCCAAACCACTAGAATTGTGAAGGAAAACCTTCTGCTCACAAATAAAGATGACCCAAGTTTAACGATATGCTCACCTGCTGTCAACACATACATGTATCCCTACTGACTGGATGCCCACCAGTGACTTTTCAGCACTGCCAGCCAGCATGTCCAATGCTAGCCAACAGGCTGAGACACACTCAGAACCGATTAAAGGGGCCGCGGGACTGGGCACACTGCTTAGTATCTTATTTACAAGCATAAATTTAGGTCAAACAAACGCTTTTGATCCTTGTCCTAGGCATTCATGACGCCCTAGATTCAGGTCATCTTCAAGATGAATGAAAATTTCCTATGTACAATCAGCCATGAAACTAATACAAACAGCAAACTTTTCAACAAAAATCAACAGACTCTACCTAACGGGAAAATAATTTTCAATTAAGGAGTCCATTTTATGTTGAATAAGTGCTCTTCCTATATGCATTTTATTTATAAAGAAGAAAATAATTTCTATACTATCTACTAACATTTTGACATTACACCAAAGTTCAAGTCTGATAAGCTGTCTATAAACAAATTAACCCACACTGTAAAAACAATGAGCAACATCTATGCTTCGCACACTACAATTGTGCAATTACATCCTTAATGACCCTAAATCTTTTTTTCTTAATCCTCCCATCAATTTGGTACCATATCCTGACCTTCAGTGACCCATATCTTTGCAAGAATATGAAAGAACTATTCTACTACTATTAATTTAACCAATCAAAATTTGATAGCTCCATAAAAACCTATAGTTGTATTTTCCTTAACTCTGTTCTTAGTTCTTTAATAAACTCAAATTAGATAATATTCCATTAAGTCTATAAATTGCATAAAATTATTTTTCACTGGCAGGAGGATAGCAAATTGAAACTAGTCTAGATGCAGTTTTAAGTTAAGCTAACTAAATGTTAGATGAGACCTATACCTCAGACTCACAAGCACACACCCACACAAACATAAAACTTAACCAGTTATCACAGAAAATACATATTTTTAAAATTTATAACCACTGCTGAAGTTGAACTTATCAAAAACAAGGAACAAAGACACTTAAAAATACTAAAAACAAACACATAGTCGCTGAGTCAGAATCGACTCAATGGCAATGGGTCTGGTGTTTGGTTGGCAACTGCCTAGCTGGCACGATGTCAATCACCAGATGAAGGGACCTTCAGCAGCACAAATGTTCAAAAACAACTGCTATTTTCAAAAGTTTCAAATATAGTTAAATTGTATGATAAAGCATGTTACAAACTAAGCATTAGTCTGGGATATAGATTTAGCTATAGAAGTTACACAATTATTATCACCTCACCTGAAGACTTCCTAGTCCACCTCTGCTGAAAACCATAAGTTATTTTTGGACACACCTCTGTGTAATATGAATCATATTACTTCTCAAAGATTAATCAGAGTCTTAAAATACAAGACATTCACCTATAACAAAGCATATGTGGGTGTCCATAAAATGCTGGGTGATTTTTTACCATCATTTTTAAAAGATTGCAATGAACTCAATAAATAATAAAAAAAAAAAGGACTTTCAGAAATATCTCATAAGGCTAAATTGTCAGCTACCTAGCACAGTTTTTAAATTTAGGTGTAACTATCATACAAAACTAAGACTAAGGCATGACAACATAGATCTTTACTAGCCTAACACAATTTTCACCCATTTTTAAGAAGGCATAAGTCTCATACTTTGTCAAGAAAAAAGGTATACAGTCCTGTAAGTGCCATAAAAGAAGCCACATTCAACATTCTTTCCACAAAAATACTTATTAAACACCTACCATGTAACAAACATAGGAATAATTAAAAAAAAAAAATTCAAAGATCTTGCCTTCAAGGCAAACCAATGATTAGAATGACAGACTGTAATAAATTAAAGAAAGGAATACCCAAAAAATCAGGAAAACCTTTGGGTAACCAGAGAAGCCCTCTTCTGAAGAGGTGTTATTGTTGTTGTTGTTAGGTGCCATCAAGTCAGTTCCAACTCATAGCGACCAGAACAGAACAAAACACTGCCTGGTCCTGCTCCACCCTCACCATCATTGTTATGCTTGAGCCCATTGTCGTAGCCACTGTGTCAACCCATCTCCTTGAGGGTCTTCCTCTTTTTCGCTGACCCCCTACTTCACCAAGCATGATATCCCTGGTTCCACATCCTCTTCTTAATCTGGCTTCAATTTCTGGCAGTTCCCTGTCGATATACTGCTGCAGTGGCTTTTGAAAGATCTTCAGCAAAATTTTACTTGCAAGTGATATTAACGATATTGTTCAATAACTTCCACATTCGATTGGATCGCCTTTCTTGGGAAAAGGCATAAATATGGATATCTTCCAGTCAGTAGGCCAGGTAGCTATCTTACAAATTTCTTGGCATAGACAAGAGTGAAGAGGTAAGGAGAAGTAAATATGAGCAATGAGAACTCTGACATGATAATCAAGAATCGACAAGAGAAATAATCTCAACATTACAAATGAAAAAGAACAGGAATAAAAACCTTTAAGAAGAGTTTATGAGCTTTAGTTTTCCATAGTAATCAAGACATTAATTTGTTTAACATCAATCTGCTGATGATGAAATAGCAAAGTTTAGATCATAAATTCTCATTTTACCAATTCCAAAAGAATCTAAGATCCAAGTAAAGTTAGGAAGGGGTGAGTTAGGAAGGGGTGGGAAAATATGATAAACTACAACTTGCTTTTTTTTTGGAAGCCCTCATTTATGGACTGAAATATGTCCCTAAAACATGTGTTGCCAATCCTAACCTCTAGGCCTGTGGTTATAAACCCATTTGAGAAAGTGTTGTCTTTGTAGGATTTGTTTAGGGTATATCTTGAGTTAATCTCTTTTGAGATATAAGAGATTAAATAAACAAGCAGAACAGAGATGGGGGAAGACTGATGCCAAGCCACATGGAGATCTACAAACTAAAGAGACAAAGACCTTCCCCAGAGCCAAAAGAGGAAGAAAGCCTTCCCCTAGAGCCAGCACCATGAATTCAGACTTCTATCCTCCTAAACTGTGAATAAATAAATTTCTGTTAAAGTCAACCATTTTATTGAAGTGTTTCTGTTAGAACAGCACTAGATAACTGAGATGCCCTCCTTTTACACAGAAAACTAATATGAAGGAAAAAGTAAACTTAACCACTATCTTGGACTGAATTATGTCCCCCCAAAAATGTATGTATCAACTTGGTTAGGCCATGATTCCCAGTATTGTGTGGTTGTCCTCCATTCTGTGATTGTAATTTTATGTCGAGAGGATTAGGGTAGGATTGTAACACCACCCTTACCCAGGTCACCTCCCTGATCCATTGTAAAGGGAGTTTCCCTGGGGTGTGGCCTGCACCACCTTTTATCTCTTAAGAGATAAAAGGAAAGGGAAGCAAGCAGAGAGTTGGGGACCTCATACCACCAAGAAAGCAGCACCAGGAGCAGAGCATGTCCTTACCTGGGTCCCTGCACTGAGAAGCTTCTCGTCCAGGGAAAGATTAATGAGAAGGCCGAGAGAGAGAAAACCTTCCCCTGGAGCTGACACCCTGAATTTGGACTGTTAGCCTACTTTACTGTGAGATAAGAAACTTCTCTTTGTTAAAACCATCCACTTGTGGTATTTCTGTTATAGTAGCACCAGATGACTAAGATAACCAGGTTGATTTTTACACATTTCTAATTTTAACTGTCTGATACAGTGCAGGAAGATGATCCTCTCAGGTGGGAAGGCACTCAAAACACAGCTGGGCAAGAGCTGCCTCCTCAAAGTAGAGTCGGCCTTAATGACATTGATGGAGTCAAGCTTTCGGGATCTTCACCTGCTAATATGGCAGGACTCAAAATAAGAAACAGCTGCAAACATCCATTAACAATCGGAACATGGAATGTATGAAGTGTGAAACAAGGAAAATGGGAAGTTGTCAAAAATGAAATGGAGCGCTTGAAGATCAACATCCTAGGAACTAATGAGCTGAAATGGACTGGTACTGGCCATCTGGCATCAGATAATATGCTCTTCTATGCTACACCAAGAATAACAAATTGAAGAGGAATGGTATCACATTCATCGTCAAAAAGAACATTTCAGGATCTATCCTGAACTACAACATTGTCATGATAGAATAATATTCACATGTCTACAAGAAAGACCAGTTAATACAACTATTGTTCAAATTTACCCACTAGCTATTAATGCCCAAGATGAAGAAATTGGAGATTTTTACCAACTTCTGCAATCTGAAATCGATTAAACATGCAATCAAGATGCATTGGCAACTACTGGTGAGTGGAATGCAAAAGTTGGAAACAAAGAAGGATCAAAAGTTGGAAAATATGGCCTTGGTGGTAGAAAGGATGCAGGATATCACATGATAGAATTTTGTAACACCAACAATTTCTTCATTGCAAATACCTTTTTCAACAACATAAATGGTGAGTATATATGTGGACTTCACCAGATGGAATACATAGAAATCAAACCAACTACATCTGTGGAAAGAGACAATAGAAAGGCCCAATATTAATAACATCAGTCAGAAAAAGGCCAGGGGCTGACCGTGGAACAGACCATCAATTGCTCATATGCAAGTTCAAACTGAACTTGAACAAAACTGAAACAATTCACAAGACTCGAAGTACACCCTTGAATATAACCCACCTGAATTTAGAGATCCTATCAAGAATAGGGAAACCCTGGTGGCATAGTGGTTGAGTACTACAGCTGCTAACCAAGAGATTAGCAGTTCGAATCCACCAGGCACGCCTTGGAAACTCTGTGGGGCGGAATCCGTCCTGTAGGGTTGCTATGAGTCGGAATTGACTCGACAGCTGGGGGTTTTTGGATCAAGAATAGATTTGATGCACTGAACACTAATGACCAAACACCAGGAGGTGTGGCATGACATCCAGGACATCATACACAAAGAAAGCAAGAGGTCATTAAAAAGACAGGAAAGAAAGAAGACCAAAATGGATGTCAGAAGAGGCTTCGAAATTTGCTCTACAACACAGAATAACTAAAGTGAAAGAAAGAAGTGATGAAGCAAAAGAAATGAACAGATGATTTCAAAGGATGGCTTACAAAAACAAAGTAATATAATAAAATGTGCTAAGACCTGGAGTTGGAAAACCAAAAGTGAAGAACAAGCTCAGCATTTTTCAAGCTGAAAGAACCGAAGAAAAAAATTCAAGCCTCAAGTTGTGATAGTGATGGCTTCTAGGGCAAAATACTGAACAACGTAGGACGCATCAAAAGATGAAAGGAATACAGAGTCACTGTACCAAAAAGAATTGGTCCACGTTCAACCATTTCAGAAGGTAGTACATGATCAAGAACCAGTGGTACCGAGGAAGAAGTCCAGGCTGCACTGAAGGCACTGGTGAAAAACAAGCCTGCAGGAACTGACGGAATACCAATTGAGATGTTTCAGCAAATGGACGCAATGCTGGAAGTGCTCACTCATCTATGCCAAGAAATTTGGAAGACAAGTACCTGGCCAACTTGACTGGAAGAGATCCATGTGTGTGCCTATTCCAAAAAATCTGATCCAAGAGAATGAAGGCATTATCAAACAACATCATTAATATCACATCCAAGTAAAATTATGCTGCAGGTAATTCAAAAACGATTGTACCAGTGTATCAACAGGGAACTGCCAGAAAATCAAGCCAGATTCAGAAGAAGATGTGGAACCAGGGATATCGTTGCTGATGTCAGATGGATCTTGGCTGAAAGAAGAGAATACCAGAAAGATGTTTTATTGACTATGCAAAGGCATTCGATTGCGTTGTTGTTGTTGTTAGGTGCCGTCGAGTCGGTTCCAACTCATAGCGACCCTATGCACAACAGAGCGAAACACTGCCCAGTCTGTCCCCATCCTTACAATCGTGGTCATGCTTGAGTCCACTGTTACAGCCACTGTGTCAATCCACCTCATCGAGGGTCTTCCTCTTTTCCGCTGACCCTGTACTTTGCCAAGCATGATGTCCTTCTCCAGAGGCTGATCCCTCCTGCTAACATGTCCAAAGTATGTAAGATGCAGTGTCGCCATCCTTGCTTCTAAAGAACATTCTGGTTGTACTTCTTCCAAGATTGTGTGGATCATAACAAATTATGGATAACATTGTGAAGAATGGAATTCCAGAACACTTAGTTGTGCTTGTGTAGAACATATAACCTGTACACAGATCAAAAGGCAGTACAAGGGGACACTGCATGATTTAAAATGAGGAAAGATGTGCATCAGGGTTGTGTCCTTTCATCATACTTGTTCAATCTGTATACTGAACAAATAAATCTGAGAAGCTAGACTATACGAAGAACTCGGCATCAGGATTGGAGGAAGATTCATTAACTGCAATACGCAGGTGATACAACCTCCCTTGCAGACAGTGAAGAAGACTTGAAGCACCTACGGATGAAGATCAAAGACTACAGCCTTCAGTATGGATTAAACCTTAACATAAAGAAGTAATATCACCATAAACAGAGAAAAGACTGAAGTTGTCAAGGATTGCATTTTACTTGGACCCACAATCAACGCCTGTGGAAGCAGCCGTATTGGGCACTGGGCAAAACTGCTGCAGAAGACCTCTTTAAAATGTTAAAAAGCAAAACTGTCACCTCAAGGACTAAAGTACACCTGACCCCACCCATGGTATTTTCAGTAGCCTCACATGCATGCAAAAGCTGGACAATGGATAAGGAAGATCAAAGAAAAATTTGAACTATGGTGTTGGCAGAGAATATTGAATGTATCACGGACTGCTAGAAGAACGAACAAATCTGTCTTGGAAGAAGTACAGCCAGAATGTTCCTCAGAACTGAGGATGGCAAGACTTTAATGTTTGTTGTTGTTAAGTGCCATGGAATCGTTTCCAACTCATAGTGTCCCATGCACAACAGAGCGAAACACTGCCCTGTCCTGCGCTATCCTCATGTACTTTGGACACATTATCAGGAGGGACCAGTCCCTGGAGAAGGACATTATGCTTGGTAAAGTAGAGGGCCAGTGAAAAAGAGGAAGGCCCTCAACAAGATAGAGAGGAAGACACTCAACAAGATGGATTGACAGAATGGCTGCAAAAATGGACTCAAACATAGCATCGATTGTGAGGATGGTCCAGGACCACGCACTATTTCGTTCTGTTGTACACAGGATGGCTGTGAGTTGGAACCAACTCAATGGCACCTAACAGCAACATAACAAGTTTCTTAAAAAGTGAATGTAATTTAAGGGCCAAGTCTATTATCTTCCTAAACATAGAAGCCACAGAGCTATCGGCGGTTATCAAAGCTCCCCAAAACCACCAACCATAAATGATTAATGTTGTTGTTGCTGTTTAAATGAGTTATAGAGTTATAAAATTTGATTAACAGATACTGATCAACGTACAAACAAAAAAAATCCACCACTATACTCTCATACACACACACAAAAAGATTACCCAAGAAAAATGTAAGACTTAAATCTTATTCCTACAAATCAACTTTTGCAGTGAATTTATCCAACATTTATTGAGCATCCAGTAAGAGTTAGGATAAATGTTTACACTCTTATAAGAAAGAAGACATTTGATTTTTGAAGGCCAAAGAGAGTAAAAACCATCATTAGATGGTTAAAAAGTTTCAGACACTTATCCTAGATAAAGCAAATTATTTGGCCTTGAGATTTTGGTATAGAGGATTATTAATATGATGTAGTTTACACACATCATAATAAAAGACACATTATGTTTGATGTAAAGCCTAACATCTAAGGCCAGATAAATTTAACACTATACAAACGTTCTTTTAAAGATTTGTTTCATTATAAAAGGCTTTCTAATTCTGGAGAGTCATTTCTACAAGTAGAAATGTTCAGGGTAAGTGGGGAGGAAAGACTAGTAAATGAAATACATAATCATTTTCCAAAAAAAGTCCTTCAACTCTTGCTTTGGTTGAATACATGTATTCAACAACTTTTCACCTAGAGAACTATGAAAAAAGTTCTCCAAAGGACAGGCCAGTTTTATTTTAATCAATACTCATATCTCTACTAAAAGAGAAAAATGTTCAAATGAGTGCTTAAAAATAGAATTTAATTGAATCAATTAAGTACAATGTGTCTCTGATGTGGTAATTTTTGGAATGCCAACTCATAATTTAAAATCCCAGGAGCTAAGTGAATCCTCTATTACTAAAGATTCCTCTTCTCAACTGAACCTGAGAAATCGCTCAAAAAATTATAAATAGATCCACTCAAAAAGAAAAGCCAAACACCTGTATAATAACATAATATTTTAAATCTTAATTTTTTTTAGATAAAAGAGAAAAATGAACTCATTATTCTGAAAGAAAACATAATCCTGAAAGCTACATTATTGCATGTCACCCTTCAAAAGATGTGCTAAGTCTATGAATGAACGCTTAGTATTAATGAACTACATAGTATGAATTTGCTTACTAGAAGCTAACACATAAAACCATTAGAGAAGATGAGCGATAAATCAGGAGTAACTTGACGTAACATCAGTGTTGAAATTGGCAACCTGAACCTAATAATTTATATTAGCATTGAACTAAGAATTAAAAGGAATGGCTCCTCCCATATAAAATGTGGTCACAGCGAGAGATGAAGACAGAAGAAACGGAATCCTTTCCACCACAAGCAAAATCAAGTAGTCAAGAAAGTCAAAGTCAAATTTGCCAAAAACATGAACTAAGATTTAATGAAAAGAAAAAGGATTTCATCAGAATGTTTACATTTGCCAAACAAATTTTAGTGCCCGGTGACAAATCTTTCTCACCTAAGAGCTGATATTTTAACAGATAATATTAACTTTACCTATTACCACAATTCAAAAACAGATGCTACTGAACTAATTTCTTGAAAGGGTATAAACCCCATGTAAGTTGTACTTCACGTTGTTAAAAGTTTCTGTAATGACTAAGACTCAAAAATTAAACAACTTTCTAGGTGTTTAAGATGACAAAAGCTTTACAAGGTCCTTCTTCCTTTTCACCGCTCTTCTGCCCATATAATCGCTCCTATTCTAATAGATAAGGGCTCAAACGATTTTTTTTTTTTTTTAATCGTTTAGAGCTCTTCCAGTAGCTTTGTTATAAACAACCACCATTGTAGTAGGCCAGGAGAAGTGTTCATTTCCTTCTTTTCTCAGGGAGCAGGCACAGGATTGGCCACCACCTCAGGCAAAGGCTGTGCTGTCAGGGCCACCAGGAACTGGCCACCTACAGGCCTCCTCCACCCTCCTGCTATCACGACCTACACACTTTGACCAGCCCAGAGACGATTGGAGGAGGGGAGAGGACGGCAGGGGGAGGGGGAGGGGAAGGGAGGGGAGGGGAGGGAGGGAAGAGGGGAGGGAGAACGGGGAGAGGGAGGGGGAGGGGAGGAGGGAACGGTGGCTTTCCCTGCAACCTGGGCCATTCAGCAGCAGAGACGGAAACATTTTTTTTTTTCATTCGAGTTCAATTCCGGGCTCGTGTTATCAGTAAACCCGCACAAGGAGAACAACTTCTGATATTTACTTTACGCGCCGAGTTGGCAACCTTCACGTTTTCAAACCTAATGAAGCACAACAGCCAGCCAGTCACATGCTCTCTGAGAGCGACAAAGATATATTTTACCACAGTCGAAGGCACCCTTAGGAACAAACACGCTGGAGGGTGATGACAATTTCGCAGCCCGCTGGACTCCCGGCGCAGGACACGGGAAGCGAAGCCCGGGGACAGCGTCAACCTACCGCCCTAAACGACGCAGCCGCAGCCGCAGCCGCAGCCGCAGCCGCAGCCGCAGCCGCTAACCCTTCCCCACAAAGGCTCGGCCGCCCCTCGCGCCCGTCCCCGAGCCGCCGCGGGACCTGCCCGGCCCGGCCCGGGAGACCGGCGGGCGGAGGGCGGGACGGAGGGCGCCGGCGGGAGCCGACGCCAAGCTCACCGGCCGCCGGCGCGGCATCCCAACGACCCCGGCCGCACCTGAGCCCGCGGGGGGACCCCGAGCGCGTCAGGGGACGCCGGCGACGCTGGTGGGGGGGGGGTGACGGAGAGACCCAGGAGATGGGAGAAGGGGAGACAGCAGGTGGGGGGTGAGGAGACCAGGCAGATGGGGGAGAAGAGGCGGAGACCCAGCAGGTCGTGGGGGGGATGAAGGGAGGCAGGTCTGGGGGGGTGAGGGGGAGACGCCGCAGGTCTGCAGGGGTGAGGGGGAGACCCGGCAGGTCTGGAAGACTGAGGGGGAAACCCGGCAGATCTGGGGGGTGTGAGGAGACAGGGAAGCCCGGCAGATTCGGCGGGGCGCGGGGAGACCCGGCAGGTTGGAGGAGTGGGAGGCTCAGGGAGACCGAGCGGGTCCGGGAGGGGTCGGGGGGCCGGGGGAACCCAGCAGGTCCTTGTGGGGGAGGGGCGGCGCCCGACAGGTCCAAGGAACAAGGCGGCACCGGGCGGGAGCCGGGCGGCCGAGGGGCGGCAAGGCGGGGGGCGGGGGCGCGGCCGGCGGAGGGGGAGGGGCGGCCCCACCCGCGCCCCGCCCCCACATCACCCGACCCCCGAATCCCCTCACGCACGTCCCCGCCCTCCCCCCACGGCCCCGACCCTCGTCCCCTCACACACGTCCCCGCGCGCCCCCACATCCCCCGACCCCGTCCCCTCACACACGTCCCCGCGCGCCCCCACATCCCCCGACCCCCGTCCCCTCACACTCGTCCCCGCGCGCCCCCACATCCCCCGACCCCCGTCCCCTCACACACGTCCCCGCCCCCACATCCCCCGACCCCCCGTCCCCTCACACTAGTCCCCGCGCGCCCCCACATCCCCCGACCCCCGTCCCCTCACACACGTCCCCGCGCGCCCCCACATCCCCCGACCCTCGTCCCCTCACATACGTCCCCGCCCCCACATCCCCCGACCCCCGTCCCCTCACATTCGTCCCCGCGCACCCCCACATCCCCCGACCCCCGTCCCCTCACACACGTCCCCGCGCGCCCCCCGCCCCGGCTCCCCGCGCACGTCCCCGCGCGTCCCCGGCCGCGGCGCACCTCGGTGGGCTGGCTGATCTCGAACAGGTCCAGCCGGTTGGCGTTCCAGTGGTGGATGATGTCGGCCAGCTTCCGCCGCTCCTCGTCGCGGCCGCCCGCCGACATGCTCGCGGCCGCCCGGCGCGGGACGAGGCCGGCGGCGGGCGAGACTGAGGAGACTCCCAGGCCCGGCGCGCGGACCGCTCTACACCGCGTCCTTGAGCGCCGCCGCCTCCCGCTCCGCCCCCCGCCCTCCCGCCCGGTGCGCCGCTCCCGAGCGTCCCTCACGCCCGCGCGCGCCGCCGCCGTGCGCGCGCCCGCCGCCGCCGTGCGCGCCCCGGCGCCTCCCGGCACCTCCCGACGGCGCGCGCACCTCCGGGCCGCGTCCACTAGGTGCTGCCGCGCGCGGCCCCGCCCACCTCACCTCGCGCCGGCGTCGGGGCGGGGGCTTCCGACCGCCGCAGCCTCGCGTCCGCCGCTTGGGGTCTGGCGGCCGCCGCGCCGCGACAGGACCTGCGCCAGGTGCGGGCGGAGCGCAGGCGCGTCCTCCCGGCCTCCGGGTGCCCCGCGTCCCGCCATGTCCCCGGGCTACTGGTTTGTCCGGCACCCACGGACGGCCCTTGTCCTGGGACCTCCCGGCCGCGCCGCGCCGCGCCGCTCCGCTGGGGAGCCCCGGTGGAAGCTCGGTGTTGGCAGTGCGGCGAAGCCCTCCGTCCCGCGGCTCCCGGTGCAGCCGGGCCCCCGCGCTCGCCCCGTGTCGCTCCTGCAGCCTGCCCCTGGCGCGTCCGCGTCCCTCTGTGTATCTTCGTCTTTACACACGGTCCGCGGGGAGCCTGGACGACGAAGTTTACATAAATAACAGCCGGGTGCGGGGGTGGGGAGGCTCGTTTGAGGGACCCCTTTTGGCGAGAGAAGCGCTATGCTGGCACAGTGTTAAATCCGGCGAGGGTCCCAGTGGATGTACAAACCTAAAATCAATTTCAATAGCGAGTTCGTGGAGTATAGGAGTCTTTATTTCATTAGGTGTTTTCTCTTTATTGGTCCCTCACTCCCCCCCCATTAAAAATAATAATTGGGCTGCAGAGCACACTCCAATGGACTATTTCCCTATGCAGCGATCATTCAGGTAAAGCTGGTTTTTTGCATTATCTGTGATGGACTGCAACAAAAAACGTTCATCTCTGAAATACCAAAACTAAGCAATGGAAATAGCTGTATTGGACAAAGCCTCTTTCTTTTTGTCATTACTTTTTCTTTTACAGTGCGGAGATAATGGTTCTTTCCACTAACTGGATTTCTGGTTTTGTAGGGAAGGAGAGAATTCTATCCTCGCTGCTGGGTTTCGTCTGCGGTTTTCTTTTCTACTGCGCTAGTGCAGGACAGCTAGATAAGGAAGCTTTTCAGCAGAGCGGCCGGAGGTGCTGAACCAGAGCCACGGCGGGATGAATTCTTCAATAGATCTCTAGTCTTCTTTCTCAAAATTAAAGTGTGGCGACTTGCAGAAGAGCATCTGTGTATAAATGGTATCTTCATGTACTAGCACTCTGTTCCTTTATGCCTTTAAGTTCCCAGTGCTGCTTTAGAGACTCGAGTTTTTATTGTGGGAAGTGTTAGAGTCAATGCAGCTCAGGACCGTCTCGCAGGCTCCCCTCACGCCGTGGGGATCAGCAGCCACACTGTCAGCTGAACTCTAACAGTAAGACCTTTATTTCCGATGATGCTAGTCCCAAGAACGGCATGGCTCTTAAAGAGTTCATTTGCAGAGCTGGCAGTTAGATTGTTGTTGTCCAAAGGAAGGACTTGTTAGCAGTGCTAAAGAGAAAACGCAGTATTATTAGAAAATAAACATGGGCTTCATGCAGTGATTATATATATATATATATAGCCACGTCAAGTGGCTACAGCAGTATGCACGACACGGAATGCCCTAACTCAATCTTAATTATTATTTCTCTGACTTTGGTTAAAAATTCCCATTTGTAATATTTGTGAGTGGTGTGTTAATATCCAAACTACAATTCATAGTGACTGTCAACCAACTTTAGCTTATGGACAAATGTTTGAAAGCAACCTGAAATCCGTAGACTACCTATGATTTATAAATCATGAAGACCCTCGTAACCAGAAAGAATATTTTAGGCCATGAAATTCCTCCGGCTGATGGATTCTTCCACTAATTGTCATTGTTCAAGACCCCAAGGTAGTATTCTAACCACATGTTAATTTTAGTCCCCCATATAAAAATATAAAATAGACACGATACCCGTTTCTATTCTCAGTACACTGCTGAGTACTGACATATTTAAAAAATCATATTTAAATGTTATTCAAGAAATGAGGTATAAAAATAAACCTTGTGGAACTTATTATTAACCCCATTTTACAGGTGGAGGAGCTGAGGTACAGGATGAAAAAGTGGGCTGAAGCTAAGCAAAGCTGTATTGGTTGAAGTTGAAAAAGAAGATCCTTTTAATCTAAAGTCAGGTTTGTAAAATTACAATTTCCTAATCCTTCAAAATTGGCCCTTTGATTTTATTGCCTAGGTTGAAATTAGTTTTGAGTTGGAATTCTGAGTGTGCCTTTTTTCTCACTGGTTCTAAGCCCCTGGGTATCAGGGACCTGTCTTACTGATTTTTGTTTTTACCTCCCACCCTGAGCACAGTGCTTTGCATATATTGGATGTGTGATGTATAATCACTGAGTAGATTGACGATAGCCATGCTGTGGGGACCCTACCACACAGCTTTGGTGGCTGCCGTCGAGCTTACCATCAGCCACCTATGAGGTAGACTCTACTCATGTGAGGGGTCTTTACAGGGGTCGTGATTTCACAGCTTAGAGCCCTGGGAGGTTTTTAGTCCAGCCTGTTGCCTTTTCTCCTGGTATAAAACAGGTGTAGTCTTAAACAACAGGGCTGGGAAAGAAAAGAAGTACACTTGCCTTATTCCTAAAATAGAGGTTTTGATCTACTGAGCAACAGTAGAACTTTACCAACTGTCTGTCATTGATACAACAAAGCCAAAGAAATGTAAGCAGCATTATGAAGAAACAATGGGAGGCATTATGAAAACCAGGTTCTAAGACCAACCAAATACCTGCCCCAATTTTCACAGGATCTGAAAAATACGTACCAGGAGAAAGATTAGGATCTTTGTACATATTAGAACACATGACACGAAAATATTAACTGTTATTCTCTAAGTCTCATGCCCCTTTCTGCTAGAAAGTTGGTGTATTGTGTATACCTATACTGTGTATATAGTATACGTAGAGTATATGTATATATATACACGTACTTTTTTTTTTTACATAATATATATAGTGTACAGTGTTGATATGGTGGTATCTGTATATATAGTATGTATAATCTTGCTAGGAAGCTAATATTTTTAAATGTAAAAATTTCATTAAATTTTATATAAACAAATAAAAAAATGCATACCAAATGAAGGGAACGTGCGCTATCAAAAGCTTTGACAGCAGTGAAAATAAAAGAAACAAAGAGCACTATCGAGAAATATGTTGTTCATGGAACACCTGAAAGTGAAATATCCAAGGACTTCCCAAGAGCAAAATCTCTTTTACCCACTAGCATTCTGGGATTCAAAAATATCAAATTATATATTTTTGCTTGCTTTAAAATTTTTTTTTTTTAGAAAATGCAGTGCAAGTAGGCATTTTAAAAGGTGCTATTGACGTTTACAATAATTTTATGAGATGCGAAAAACTTGGCCTAAGGACTTTGTTATGATGGTATTATAGGTTAGTACTTTGAAACACTCTCACCATATACACATACCCCTCTAAATATGCACCAACGATAGATGAAGAATAAAAAGAGAAAATGGGCTTGAAACAGAATAAATGTGGCCGAGGGTCAGCATCTGGCCAGAAATGCACAAAGTTGAGAAGGGGCTGACGTCCCAGCCTGCACTACCCTCACAGTTACTGCTGTGTTTGAGCCCATTGTTGCAGCCACTGTGTCACCCCATCTTGTTGAGGGTCTTCCTCTCTTTTGCTGACCCTCTGCCTTACCAAGCATGATGCTTTTCTCCCGGGACTGGTCCCTCCCAATAACATGTCCAAAGTATGTGAGACAAGTCTTCCCCATCCTTGCTTCCAAGGAGCATTCTGGCTGTACTTCTTCTAAGACAGACTTGTTTGTTCTTCTGGCCGTTCGTGTTATAGTCAGTATTCTTCACCAATGCCATAATTCAAAGACATCAATTCTTCTTTAGTCTTTCTTATTCGTTGTCCAGCTTTTGCGTGCTTATGAGGCGATTGAAAATACCATGGCTTGGATCAGGCTCACCTTAGTTCTCAAAGTGACATCTTTGCTTTTTAACGCTTTAAAGAAGTCTTTTGCAGCAGATTTGCTCAACACAATGTTATTTGATTTCTTGAGAAAGAAGCATTCGGTTAAAAGTCACAATTCCCAAGTTCGAAATCCATCTCTTACACTAATTGTGAGACAATGAATGAGTCATTTTAGTTGTCTTTGACTCGGTTCCTAATGTGAAAAATAAGCGTAATGTTAGCAATATACCTTAACTACCCACCTGGTAGAGCTGTTATAAGGAGCAGATTAAATTCAGGGATATGAAAGTTGTCTCCAAGTGTTCATTGGAGTAGAAATGTTTTCACTCTAGATTTGAGTGGTTAAAAATATACACAAGGAAAAGAGAAGTCCGGAAAAGTTTTTTTTCTTAAATACACTTGCATATGAGGAAGACAGTACAGAAATGTCCACATCTATATATGTGAAAAAAAAGCAAAATCATTGAATTTTAACCTTTTTATACATTTTTATAATTACTAAAAGACACTGCATCAGAACTTGCATCTGTTCAGAATATTGCAGTAAACTTCCAGAGCCTTGGGGGGTTTTAAGCCATAGAACACTGTAATGCATATCTTTGTGTGTGTGTGTGTGTGTGTGTGTGTGTGTGTGTGTGCTATGTATCGCTGTAATGGTTTTCATTGCAACACACTGCTCTAATGAATCTGCAGTACGTAGTGTACGAATTTAAATTCTATATCCCGTATGTGGGAGAAAACAACTCATTTGTCTCCTCCCAAATGACCAAACCACCTTTCTAGTTGTTTCTGTCTCCAAGATTCATGAGTGGCTTGCAGCCAGTCCCTCCCCTCCCCTCTCTCTCCAGCCCACCATCTCCCACCAGCCCCATCACAAGCCTTCTCTGATTGTTGCTAGACTCTTCTGAATGCCTGGTTTAGGAGTTTATCACCTTAGTATTTTCCCTGACTTTCCTTTCTTCACTTTCCATGTCCTTAAAGAGCACTGGTGGTACAATGGCCAAGTGCTCAACTGCAAACTAAAAGGTTAGTGGTTCAAACCCACCAACTGCTTCTTGGGAGAAAGATAAGACGGTCTGCTTCTGTAAAGATTACAGCCTTGGAAGCCCTATTGGACAGTTCTACTCTGTCCCATAGGGTCACTATGAGTCAGAGTCAATTCAGTGGCAGTGGGTTTGGTTTTTTTGGTTCGGTTTATTGATCTTCTAACCTTAGCAATCCCCACGCCTCTGTCAGTTTGTTGTACTGTGGGGGCTTGTGTGTTGCTGTGTTGCTGAAAGAGCTATCCCGCCGGTATTCAAATGCCAGCAGGCTCACCCATGGCAGGCAGGTTTCAGCTGAGGGTCTAGACTAAGACAGACTAGGAAGAAAGACCCAGCGGTCTACCTTCTGAAAAGAATTAGCAGGTGAAAACCTCTGAATAGCAGCGGAACATTGTCTGATATAGTGCCAAAAGATGAGCCCCTCAGGTTGGAAGGCACTCAAAACACAACTGGAGAAGAGCTGCCTCCTCAAAGTAGACTTGACCCTAATGACCTGGATGGAGTCAAGCTTTTGGGACCCTCATTTGCTGATGTGTCATGATTCAAAATGAGAAGAAACAGCTGCAAACATCCATTAATAATCAGAACCTGGAATGTACAAAGTATGAATCTAGGAAAATTGGAAATCATCCAAAATGAAGTGGAACGCATAAACATCCATATCCTAGGCATTAGTGAGCTGAAATGGACTGGTATTGGTCATTTTGAATCAGACAATCATATGGTCTACTATGCCAGGAATGACAACTTGAAGAGGAATGGCATCACATTCATTGTCAAAAAGAACATTTCAAGAACTATCCTGAAGTACAGTGCTGTCAGTGATAGGATAATATCCATACGCCTACAAGGAAGACCAGTGAATTCGACTGTTATTCAAATTCAGGGACCAACCACTAAGGCAAAAGATGAAGAAATTGAAGATTTGCACCAACTTCTGCAGCCTGAAATTGAACGTGCAATCAGGATGCACTGATAATTACTGGTGACTGGAATGTGAAAGTTGGAAACAAAGAAGAAGGATTGGTAGTTGGAAAATATGGCCTTGGTGATAGAAACGATGTCAGAGATCGCACGATAGAATTTTGCAAGACCAACAATTTCTTCATTGCAAAGACCTTTTTTTCAACAATATAAACGGCAACTATACGCATAGACCTCACCGGATGGAATACACAGGAATCAAATCAACTACATCTTTGGAAAGAGAAAAATGGAAAAGCTTGGTATCATCAGTCAGAACAAGGCCAGGGGCCGACTTCAGATCAGACCATCAATTACTCATATACAAGTTCAGGTTGAAACTGAAGAAAATTAGAACAAGGCCATGAGAGCCAAAGTACAACCTTGAGTGTATCCCACCTGAATTTAGAGACCATCTGAAGGATAGATTTGACACATCGAACACTAATGACCGAAGACCAGATGAGTTGTTGAGTAACATCATACATGAAGAAAGCAAGAGGTCATTAAAAAGACGGAAGAGAAAAAAAAGACCTAAATGGATATCAGAAGAGACTCTTAAACATCAGGTAGCTAAAGCAAAAGGAAAAAATGATGAAGTAAAATAGCTGAACAGAAGATTTCAAAGGGCGGCTCAAGAAGATAAAAGTACTAGATGGCATGTGCGAAGAGCTGGAGATAGAAAACCAAAAGGGAAGCACATTCTCAACATTTCTCAGGTTGAAAGAACTGAATTAAAAATTGAACCCTCAAGTTACAATACTGAAGGATTCTACAGGAAAAGCATTAAAATGATGCATGAAGCATTAAAGAAGATGGAAGGAATATACAGGGTCATTATATCAAAAAGAATTGGTCGACGTTCAACCCTTTCAGGAGGTAACATATGATCAGGAACCCACGGTACCAAAGGAAGAACTCCAAGTTGCACTGAAAGCATTGGCAAAAAACGAGCCTCCTGGAGTTGACGGAATACCAATTGAGATGTTTCAGCAAACAGATGCAGCACTGGAAGTGCTCACTCGTCTATACCAAGAAATCTGGAAGACAGCTGCCTGGCCAACTGACTGGAAGGGATCCATGTTTATGCCTATTCCTAAAAAAGGTGATTCAACTGAATGCAGAAATTATGGAACGATGTCATTAACATCACATGCAAGCAAAATTTTGCTGAAGATCATTCAAAAACGGCTGCAGCAGTATATTGACAGGGAACTGCCAAAAATTCAAGCCAGATTTAGATGAGGACGTGGAACCAGGGATATCATTGCTGATGTCAGATGGATCCTGGCTGAAAGCAGAGAATACCAGAGAGATGTTTACGTGTGTTTTATTGACTGTGCAAAGGCATTCGACTGTGTGGATCATAACAAATTATGGATAACATTGCAAAGAACGGGCAATGGGAAATTCATGGAATTGCGCTCATGAGGAATCTGTACATGGATCAAGAGGCAGTCGTTTGAACAGAACATGGGGATACCGTATGGTTTAAGGTCAGGAAAGGTGTGTGTCAGGGTTGTATCCTTTCTCCACACCTATTCAGTCTGTATGTTGAGTAAATAATGTGAGAAGCTGGACTATATGAAGAAGAAGGGGGCATCAGGATAGGAGGAAAACTCATTAACAACCTGTGTTATGTAGATGACACAACCTTCTTTGCTGAAAGTGAAGGGGACTTGAAGGACTGCTGATGAAGATTAAAGACCACAGCCTTCAGTGTGGATTACGCCTCAACATAAAGAAAACCAGAAATCATCACGACTGAACAATAGGCAACATCATGATAAATGGAAAAAAGATTGAGGTTGTCAAGGATTTCATTTTACTTGGATCCACAGTCAATACCCATAGAAGTAGCAGTCAGGAAATCAAAAGACAAATTGCATTGGGCAAATCTGCTGCAAAAGACCTCTTTAAAGTGTTGAAAAGCAAAGATGTCACCTTGAGGACGAAGGTGCACCTTACCCAACCCATGGAGTTTTCATTCACCTCATATGCATGTGAAAGCTGGACAATGAATAAGGCAGACTGAAGAAGAACTGATGCCTTTGAATTGTGGTGTTGGCAAAGAATATTGAATATACAGTGGACTGCCAAAAGAACAAACAAATCTGTCTTGGTAGAAGTACAACCAGAATGCTCCTTAGAAGCAAGGATGGTGAGAGTATGTCTCACATACTTTGGGCATGTTATCAGAAGGGATCAGTCCCTGGAGGAGGACATCATGCTTGGTAAAATCAAGGGTCCACGAAAAAGAGGAAGACCCTCAAAGAGATGGATTGACAGTGGCTAGGCTCAAGCATAGCAACAATTGTGAGGATTGTGCAGTCCCCGGCAGTGTTTTGTTGTGCATAGTGTCCTATGAGTCGGGACCAACTCGATGGCACCTTACAACAACAACCATAGAGTTCTTTCTGTTGCATTATCCTCTTACGTGTGCTCTCTGCTGCATTCTCTCATTACCCACCGTTCCAACTTTCCCAAAATACTGCTCTGATTAGATCATATCTCTGCTCACCTGAATGAAATCCTAGCATTCAATGCCAACTCAGTTAATTTTTAGCTTAATCTTCTAGTATTTCACACATGAATTCCAACCAACTGGTCCTCTAGCCACCTACATACTGACTTTGCTTCCCTTTCTCTTAGCTTTGCTCATACCCTTCTGTCCACTTGAAATAGCCCCTTCTCACACTCACCAGTCATCTGTTATACGTCAGTACTGCCTACTGAGGTTGATTTTTCTTTACTGAGCACACACAGGAGCATTTCATCTCCCACCCACGACGTTAGGCCATGTGTATGCATTCCCTGTGACTGCTGTAACAAAGTACCACAAACTGGGTGTCTTAAAACAGTTGGAATTTATTCTGTCACAATTCTGGAAGCTAGAGGTCCAAAATGAAGGTGTCACCAGGGCCATGCTCTCCCTGAAGGCTCTAGGGGAAGACCCTTCCTTGCTTCTTCCACCTTCTGGTGGTTCCTGGCAATCCTTGATGTTCCGTGGCGTGTAGATGCATGAGGCCAATCTCTGTCTCCATCTTAACATGGTGTTCTCCCTCTGTGTCTCTTCATGTCTCTTCTCTCTTATAAGGAAGGACATTGCTCATGTTGGATTAGGACCTACCCTACTCCAGGATGATTTTATGTTAACAGATAACATCTTCAGGGACCCTATTTCCAAACACGTCACACTCACAGGTACCAGGAGTTAGGACTTGCATGTATCTTTGAGGGGGACACACCTCAACCCATAGCACCATGGGACTTATTTCGGTCAAGGAAATAGGAGTAGAAGCAAAGGGTGTCACTTCTGGGTGAAAGTGTCTAAGAACCAGGGAGTGGCGAAGACGATTGTGGAAGCACGTGGACAAGTGGAGACCCCATTCGGTCAGGCGGCCTGGTCTAGTTGGCACATATAGGACAGCTGCCCTGGAGGGCAACTGGGCCCCACAGTGAACTTTGCATTTTGCAGTTTGCAAGAAATAATTATTGTTGTGTTAAACCACTGAGATCAGGGGGTTGTTTGTTAGTATGGGATAACTCGGGCTGTCTTGACTGAAATACCACCAACCCCCAGGCCCAGGTCAAATACTTCTTTGTCAATGAGGTACTCCCCACTAACCACAACCAGAGAGGGGGTTAGCCCGACTCTTTGTCTGTGTGTGTGCTGCTGACTTTCATACAAGTTGGAAAGAAACATCAGGGGTTCAGAGTCACACAGGCCTGAGTGTGAATTCCAAACTGCCGTTTAAAGGCAGAGCATCTTTCTGAAACTCGGTTTTCTTATCTAAACAACTGACATGGTGCCCCCATAGAACTGTGAAAGAAAAATGAATTACGATAATGTAATAACATATACCATAATATATACGCTGTTGTGTGCCATCGAGCCCATTCTAGTTCATGGCAACCGTATGGGACAGAGTAGAACTGTCCTATATGGTTTCCTAGGCTGTAATTTTTATGGGAGGGGAATCACCAGGTCTTTCTCCCACGGAGCAGCTAGCTGGGCTCGAACCGTCAACCTTTTAGTTAGCAGCAGAGCACTTAACCATTGTGCCACCAGGGCTCTGTAATATATACGCAGTGCTCACTAATGCTAAAGCTGTGAATACTGATATATTTTTTTCTCCAAGGTGTAGAAAATGCACAACCATTAAAGTGAATTTAAGAGAATAAGATTTTATTTTTGTTTTTCTGTAATTTGTAGGACAATTACAAGACTATACAGGCAAATTTCTCTGCCCAATATTTTCACCAAAGTATAATCTCTTTTAAATCAAGCAACTGACACGTATTTATTTCTAAGAGAGTTTATGAGGCAAAACAACTATGTAAACAGCTAATTAAATGATTGCATAGTATTATTCTTGTTTTTTAATTTTAGAGAATTTTCACAAGAAAAATCAGTTTTAAAACAACCAATTATAAGAAGGTAAAAATCCTGAGATGAAGAATTACAAAGTTATTCATATATGTCTCTAACTGCCTTTGACTTGAGTATCTATTTTGAAATGTATGTTTATAAATACTTTTGTCTTCCAAGGCTGTAAATCTTTACAGACACAGACTGCTACATCTTTGTCCTGTGGAGCCGCTGGTGGGTTCTAACCTTTTGGTTCGCAGCTGAGCGCCTAAGCCACTGCACCACCAGGGCTCCTTACCCACCTCATCAGGATCCCTTTATAGTTCCTATTTTCTGTCTCATTTCCTTTGTCACATTCATCCCCAAAAGCCGTGTCAGCTATTGCAGTTGATACTGTTTTCTTGTCTGAACTCATGTGCTGCTCACGTTCTCCGTCACTCATTTGCTTGTCATAATACATATCACATTGTTAGTTTTAACTTCTATATAGAACACGTATAGAAAAGAGTGTGCTCCATGAGTGTGCAGTTCAGTGAACACAGTGTGAACACACCCTGATCAGGAAGCAGAGTGTTACTAACACCCCAGAAGGCCTGCTCACAGTTCTTCCCAATCACTGCCCTTCACTCCTTGCCAAAGTTAACCACTAACAGACTTTTACCATCACGGATTAGCTTGGCCTCTTTTGGAAGTTGACAGAAACAGAGTCATACAATTTTGTGTTGGTGTGAGTATCTCTTTGGCTTCATTTACTCAAAATTGTGTGTATGTGTGAAAGAGAGACAGTAAGAGAGAAAGACAGAAATTTTCATCCATTTGTGTGCGGTCCTGTTTTCGTATTAATTTCTGTGTGGTATCTCCATTGTGTGACTCTAGAATTTACACTGTTGGTGAACATTCAGATTGTTTCCGATTTTTGACCATTAAAAGTAGTGTTGCCATGAAAAGGGGGAAAATGCAGAACAGGATTTCAAATTCTCATGGACTTCAGACTTCGTGGAGCAATGGAGGCTGGATGAATCCCAGCAACCTCCATCCTGAGATAATTGTTAAACCTTAAACCAAAAATATCCCCTGAAGTCTTCTTAAAACCAAACAACAACCTAGTTTAACTAATAGAAAATTTCTGCCTTGAATATTTGCTCTTTTAAGATCTATCTGTATGGGATCGAATTGACAAGAACAGCTGGAAAGATAGGAACCTTAGGGGGCAATGAGTTTATGTTCATGGGGGAGGACCAACTTGGACAAGGAGGGTGAGAATGGTTGCACAACTCGAAGAATGTAATCAATGTCACTGAATTGTACATGTAGAAACTGTTGAATTGGTGTGTGTTTTGCTGTGTATATTTTCAACAATAAAATTTTATTAAAAAAAAAAAGTGCTGCTCTGAATAGTTTTGTGCGTGCCTTTACGTGCAATGTGAGCGCACACACCTGGGAGCAGCAGGCCTGGGTCTTAGGAGTGTGCATGTTAAAGCTGAGTAGGTAATGCCGGTTTTCAAGGTGTTTTACTTGCCTGCAGCAGTGCTTCAGTTGCTGTTGTCAGTCTTTTGAATTTTATCCATTCTGGTGAACATGTAGTGGTATTGTCCTGTTTTAATCCTCATTTCCCTCATCCCTAATGAAAACGACCATCTCGTTTGTTTGTTTGTCGGCCATCTGGGTATTCTCTTTTGTGAAGTGCCTCTTTAAGGTTCTTGGCTACTTTTCTGTCTGGTTGTCTGTCTTTTCTTGATGGATCTGTAGGAACTATTTATAAATTCTGGATATAAATGTTTCTTATCTATCATGTGGCAGATTTATCTGTTATGTAACAAACTAACTTTTAATAAAAAAAATTTTTTTTTATGTGCACTTTATTGTATGTTAATTATACCTCAGTGAAGCTGGGGAAAAAGGCTCTACCCTGTCTGCAGCCCCAGTCACTTCATATATATGGTAAACGTCATGTAGTCGGTCAGAGTGGTTTCCTGCTGTGGTTTTCACTCTTTGAGGTGGTAGGACTTATGCAAAAATCTGGCTACTACTTTCTTCCTGATCTCTTTTTAGACATTTAATTTTGGCAATTATGCTTTTATTTTTTTTTTTAAAACATGGGCACTTATGGCATAAACATTTTATGTGAACCAGTAATCAACATTGGGTATAAACCATACATTTCAGTTGTGTAAAATCTTTCTCCATGTTTAGAAATACACTATAATCTTCAAAGTCAAACACCATTTTAAAAAAAAGTGGTTACTGTTAAGAAATCCCTGCAGAAATTCATGCATATAAATGACTTAGAAAATTTGTTCAGAAGTGTGGTTTATTTTTTTTTAATTTGATTACCAAATGGTTAAAATTTGCAAATATATTATTGGCTTTATAAGATAAAGAATTATATAGTGTGCCCAAATTCAAGTCCCACACATTACACACAAGAGGCAATGAGTCAGGGCGGCAGAGATGGCCCCTGGTTTGCTCCGTGTTTTCAAAGCTGGGACCAAACAAAGTAAGCCTGAACCTTACAGATGTTATGATTCTGGTGTTCTTGCTGATTTACTTTCTGCATTTCATTTTCTATTTCTGAAAAAGGCAGAGTGGTAAAGCTCAACTGTGAGGCCTAGTTAAAAGGACTGGTGATAATATGTCTGTCACTGAACATTCCTCAGTATTCAAGGGGCAAACAGAGTATTCAGGAATGTGAGTAACAATGTTTTTTATGGATTGATCCGTTGTGCTGTCATGGGGAAGGGTGCCATCAGCTGTATGGTAGAGTGGGGGAGCTCTGCAGCAGACCCCTCGAGATCAGGTTCCTGACTCTTCAGTTTAATAGTCTTTCTGACCTTAAGGGAGTAGTTACCTTTGCCAGCATTGGACTTACTCATCTGCAACAAGTGGACTCGCATTGCCCACTACGCAATTCTCCACGGGCGTCCATGGGTCTCTGGCATCTCTGCACGTCTTGAGAGGAGCGGCACTCACGGCTTTTGCTCCAGACCCTCTTTTCAAGGGTGGTGATAGAGTGGAATTCCTGGGGGTGGAGAGCCTCTCGCTCTGGAGAGAGGGGCAGATTCGTTTACTGCCCCGTGTAATAAAGACAATGCCTCCCTCTGGGGCAAAGGGCAGGTTTGTTGGCAGCTCTTCATAGAACATGGGGGTTTCCTAACCTTGGGGATTCTCAACTGCCTGTGATACAAACCCACTGTGTGTACAACATCCATCTGGAACATTCTGCATCACCCCATGGGACTTGGAGGTGGAAGGCTAGAGGCACCGATTCAAACATGAAGGTCATGCTGCCTGCTTGTGCTGTGGGTAATAAAGTCCTTTTCTCTGACCCCGGAGGTTCATGTCTTCTGCCAGCATCCGTGAAACTGTGACAGGCTAACCTGTCAGCTTTCAAGTAGGGTAAAATCCCAGACCTTCAGAGTTATTATGAGAATTGGAGGAAAAAACACCTTGGCAAATGGTGAAATGGTAGTTACTGAAAAACGTTTCCTTTTCTGATACCATGAATTAAAAAAAGAAAAGTAAATATTTGTCAGTACATCATTTATTTTTCTTTTCCGATTTCAGTTGGTACTTATAATCCAACTTATAATGCATTCTGATACGATCTACATAACAAACAGCCAGATGAGAAGTGTGTCACCCAGGGTTCTCTAGAGAAACAGAGCCAGCAACAGACGGATACTTGCTCTGAGGAGTTGGCTTTTGTGATTGTGGGGGCTGGCAAGTCCAAAATCAGGTCAGGTAATAGGGTGGATACCTCGTCAGTCTTATGTCCCAGAATCCATAGGTCAGGCAACAAAAGGAGGGAAGAGTTCTGGCAAGATGTCTAATTTATAGTCTGAAGGCAGAAATTTCGCTTTTTGCTCCTAAGGCTGTGAAATGATTGGATGAGACCCACCCACTTTGTGGAGATAAAGGCGAGCTGATTTAGTCTCATGTAACCACTGCATAACAGCAACTAGATGTGTTTAACAAACAGCTGGGCACCATAGCCTAACCAAGCTGCTGTTACTAGGTGCTGTCAAGTCAGCTCCAACTCATAGTGACCCCACGTACAACAGAATGAAACACTGTCGGGTCCTGAGCCATCCTCACAATCGTTGCTATGTTTGGGCCCCTTGTTGCAGCCACTGTGTCAATCCATCTCATTGAAGGTCTTGCTCTTTTTGGGTGACATTCTACTTTACTAAGCATGATATCTTTCTCAGGGACTGATCACTTCTGATAACATGTCCAAATGAAGTGAGATAAAGTCTCGCCATCCTTGCTTGCAAAGAACACTCTGTACTCCTTCCAAGACAGACTTGCTCATTCTTCTGGCAGTCCATGGAATATTCGGCATTCTTTGCCAACACCATAATTCAAAGGCATCAGTTCTTTTTCGGTCTTCCTTATTCATTGTCCAGCTTTCGCATGCATACGAGGCGATCAGAAATACCAAGACTTGGGTCAAGCACAGCTTAGTACTCAAAGTAACATCTTTGCTTTTTAGCACTTTAAAGAGGTCTTTTGCAGCAGATTTGCCCAATGCAATACATTGTTCAATTTTTTGACTCCCATTTCCATGGGCATTGATTGTGGATTCAAGTAAAATAAAATTTTTGACAACTTTGCTTTCTCTGGCTGTTTATCATGATGTTGCTCATTGGTCCACTTACGAAGATTTTTGTTTTCTTTATGTTGAGGTGCAATCCATACTGAAGGCTGTGGTCTTTGATCTTCATTAGTAAGTGCCTCAAGTCCTCTTCACTTTCAGTAAGCAAGGTTGTGTCATCTGTATATCACAGTAGCCACTGGACACACACATAAACCATCACAAAAAGTAGTTGTGTTTTCCAGCATTTTTCTCTCAGCTCAAGTCAGCTATTCAGATACTTCCCAATGATAGGCTAAAACTTTTCCCTTTTGATTAGGTAGACTGAGTATCCGGCAGCAATGCATGTTTAAAATGCTATCAATCAAAAGTATACATTGTAGATTTATAAAAAAAAGATACTCTGAAAGAAGGTCCATTGATCAATAACTCTTATCTTGTGTTTTACTATTCCAGTTTACAGGAAATATGAAAGCAGACTATGAATAGACAATGAAAAGAAAAAGGAAAACCCATTCTAACTGATACATAAAAATTGGCGCCCCTGGCTTGCCGAGTTCCCGAACTAGGGTGTATTATTAATGATTATGCATACTTTTTCGGTAACAGCTTCTGCTTCAGATTGAGTAACACTGCTGTACCCTGTTTCTGCTTCCTATTTAAAGAAAGAAGAATCTTCCTAGCTTCTCTGTTCTCTTACTCATCTGCTGGAGGCCTGCCAATATTGGATATTGATCATACAGGGTAACATTACTCTCCCTGCAAGAGTTTAATAGTGTTTAAAAATTTTTACCAGAGCCTCTTGTAAAAAATTCACAGGGGAAATTGTGAAATACTAAACCCCATGAAATAGCATTTCTTCTTTGTCAAAACATTTTAGAATAACTCCTGTTTAAGAAAAACTGTCCAAAGCCACCAAGTTCTCCTGATGTTTGGTTTCATTGAAAAATCTAGAGTATTTCTAGAGATTTTTCTTTCAAGTCCCAGTCCCAGGGGAGATGTCCTTGCATGGGATCTCGAGTTTGTTGAAGAAAAGGTTGGGTTTCCTTTTTATTCTTTGACAGATTTCCCCATCTCAACTACTCATCCCTCTACCGAGGAAGAATCGATGCATTCTAACTGTGGTGTTAGTGAAGGATGTGAGATGTACCGTGGGCTGCCAGAAGAACGGGCAAGTCTATCTCGGAGGAGGTACAGCCAGAATGCTCCTTAGAAGTTAGGAGAGAGAGACTTCCTCTCACATACGTTGAACATGTCATCAGGAGAGACCAATCTGTGGAGAAGTACATCATGTTTGATACAGTAGAGGGTCAGTGGAAAAGAGAGGCCCTCGAGATAGATTGACACAGTGGCTGCAACAATAGGCTCAAACATAGCAAGGGTTGTGAGGATGGAGTAGGACTGGGCAAAGTTTTGTTGTCGTACGTGAGGTTGCCATGAGTTGAAGCCACTTGATGGCACCTGACAACAACAATAACAGCTACCTTTTTACGTTTATGGTGTTTATGTTTTATTGTCGGGTAATAAAAAAAATAGGAATACAAAACCGAAGGAATATTTTATTTGCTGTCTGGGGGTAGTGGTGTAAGGCTGTGTGGGTCATCATCTGTGAGTGGTGCCTGCTCCCTGGAACAAGTCAGCTTGATCTTGTACTGTTGTTAGGTGCTGTCCAGTCAGCCCTTGACTGTTGGTGACTCTGCGCACAAAAGAACAAACACTGCCCAGTCTGGCACCATCCCCATGATGGGTGTGGATCGTGGACCACTGTGATCCATCGGATTTTCATTGGCTGATTTTCGAAAGTAGCTCACCAGGCCTTTCTTCCTAGTCTGTCTGAGTCTGAAAGCTCTGCTGAAACCTGTCCGCCATGATGACTCTGCTGGTCTTTGAACTACCAGTGGCACAGCTTCCAGCATCACAGCAACACATGAGCCCCCGTAAGTACCACAAACTGACAGAAGGGTGCTGGTACAGCTACTTACTGACTTGAATAACCTTAAAGTTGGTTCAATTTCTCACTAATAATTTAGCTGTTTTAAAAGCAAATGTATTGAGTTTTTGCAGTTTTGCCTCTTTCCTCCGTGGACTAGTAGATGATGGAAAAATGACTGTAGCCAGGAATCTTTTCCGGACACCAGACACAAGGGACTGTAAGTGAGGATGACACAGTGTGAAGCCCTGTCTTCTTCAAGAAGTCTGCCATGACTAACTCCACCCCATAATTATTTTCCTTTTCTCTGACTTAACTCAATCTGTGTATAATCCCCTACTGACTTCTTCAATGACTTGTATTTTTCTCCAGGAGTTTCTGGTAGGTTTATTTCCTGGTCTAGAATACAAAATTTTCAAGGACCAGGCCCATACCTCCTGTTCTCAATCCTTGTGGCACCCTGCATGACCCTAAGCATGCTACAGGTGTTTAATTAATACTGAAAGGTATGACATGATTGGCGAAATAGTGACCCGCAATCCAGGAAAGCTGGTCTACCTTTAGCTACTACAAGCTACCCATGGCCTTTGGAAGAAAGGCCTGATGGTCTACTTTGGAAAACCAGCCAGTGAAAATCCTGTGGATCACAATGGTTCGATCTACAACCAATCACAGAAATGGCACAGGACTGGACAGCATCTCTGTCCGTTGTGTACGAGGTGCATCAGGGGTTGACCTGATGGCAGCTGACAACAATGACAACCATGTTGTTGTTAGGCACAGTCAAGTCCAACTCGTAGAGACCCCGTGTATAACAGAACGAAATGTTGCCCAGTCTCGCACCATCCTCACAATCATTGCCATGTCTGAGCCCGTTTTTACAGCCACTATGTTAATCCATCTTGTTGAGATTCTTTTTCAATAACAACCGTGACCTTCAGCATACTGTTTATTTTCTCTGTCTCACTGGTAAATGGACTACTAAGGATTCTTAAATGAAGCAGAAGAGGGGATTCACTGTCCCATCAAGCCAGACTGTAAGAACCTTCAGTGTTGAAGGTCCCTGCTGCAGCTGGTAGCTATAAAGACCACAATCCATCTGTTTCCTTGGCCTGTTGGGAGGGCATGGGTTGACCCATGCAGAAATAGAGGCCATGGCCAAGGGAGGGCTGTCATTATATGTCTGGAGCAGGTCTCTGTTCCTCCTGTGTAGCTAAGACAGTCTCATGCAGGTCACTAAAAGGAAGTTTGGAAAGAGGGAAGGTTATCATTAGAACTTGAATCACCGGGAAGCAAGCAGAACTGGTGTAGCATAGTAATACCTTCCAAAGATGAAAAAAGCTAGTTATTAATTTGAGTCATTATCCTCATAAACAAATCCACCCTCCTACTAATTTGAACAAACGAAGGGTAAAGACTGAATAATTGTACCACAACAGCAAGCATACTCAGTACCTTACTTGAGTAAACGCCTCCACGTCACAGAACGTGGCTTTCAGAACCGTCAGTCTTCATTTTGACTTCTGCTTCCTTTTGCTGTGACATATGGAATTAAAAAAAAAAAAAAATCACTTAACCTATGGACATTCATTTAATCTCAGAATCATTTCCCTCTTTATTACTTACTACCATCGTTTTATTAGGCAATCCCACGTTCTTCTACTATTTTCTACCAAAAGAAAAGAGGAAGACCCATATTTAGCACGTTGAACTTAATAGTGCGTCTTTCCACCTCCCTGTTCCTCATCATGACGCTTTGCTGTCCTTGGTAAGGGACTACACTGTTCCCATGTTGTAAATGGGAAACTGAGACACAAAGATTTCAAATAGCCAGCTCACATTCCCGTGGCTCTCAGTCGACCCCGTGGAGCTGGATCCAGACCATGTGAACCTGAAACTGACTCCTGGTGTGAGAAGGGAGCCCTGGTGGTGCTGTGGATAAGAGCTAGGGCTGCTAACCAAAAGGTCGGCAGTTCGAATCCACCAGCAACTCCTTGGAAGCCCTCTGGGTCAGTTGTACCCTGTCCTATAGGGTCGCTGTGAGTCAGAATCGACTTGACAGTTAACAGAATAGAGCACAAGAAGGGTGCAGATATGGTGATGGCTTCATCTCTTAGCTGCTGGGCTGAAGTGTTGCTGCTTTAGAAGGCTGCATGTGCACTCCTGGCTTGTTGTCCAGGCACGTCCTAGAATCCTTTCCCCACTTTAATACCACAGAACCATATGGCTGAGATGTGACCTCAGAGATAGTTTCAGCCAAACCTCAACCTCCCACTCTGCTGCCAGACTATCTAGTGATTTAACGGGGGCAGTTGTGGTTTACCGGGAGAATTCTCGCCTTCGTGCGGAAGACGCGGGTTTGGCTCCTGGCCAGTGCACCTCTGCACATCTGCCACCCACCCGTCGGTGGGGGCTTGCATGCTGTGATGCTGAACAGGTGTCAGGGGAGCTTCCAGACTCAGGAAGAAAGGCCTGGTGACCTACTTCTGAAAACCAGCCACTGAAAACCCGATGGATCACAAGAGTCCACCCCCAGCTGATCGTGGGATGGTGCAGGACTGCGCAACGTTTCACTCTGTTGTGTGTGGGGTCACCACGATCGGGGCCGACTCCACAGCAGTTAACGTCAACAACCTTGATTTAATCCCATTAACATTAAAAACAAAACAAAAACTACTTATTACCTTCAGCAAAGCATTTTTTTTTTCCCTTAACATGGTGCCGACTAAACAATTCGACTGAAGCCATCAGGCATTTTGATGTGGTAAGAAAACCAAATCAAACAAACAAAAAAAAACAAACCCAAAGCCGTTGCCATCGAGTCAATTCTGACTCAGAGCTGCCCTGTAGGTCGGAGTAGAACTGCTCCATAAGGCTTCCAAGGAGCAGCTGGTGGATTCAAACTGCTGACCTTTCAGTTAACAGCCAAGCTCTTAATCGCTGCGCCACGAGAACTTCT
Source organism: Elephas maximus indicus (assembly GCF_024166365.1). Classification (NCBI taxonomy): domain Eukaryota; kingdom Metazoa; phylum Chordata; class Mammalia; order Proboscidea; family Elephantidae; genus Elephas; species Elephas maximus. The sequence continues at coordinate 240,374,274 of NC_064819.1, read as the reverse complement.
GATAATGGCCAGCACGGTTCAGTGAGTGAGTGAATCCCATGGTGTGATTAGGATGTGATTTAAAATTCCCTTTTGCCACATTAAAAAGATAAAAAGAAACAGGTGAAATTTGCTTCAATAAGTATTTAATATTTAACTCCCTATACCCAAAATACCAAAAATACTGTTGTTTCAATGTGTAATTAATATAAAAATTATTAATGAACTATTTTACAGTCTTTTTTTTTTTTTCAGTTAAGCCTTCAAAATCCAATGTGTATTTTACACTTACAGCCTGTCTGAATTCAGACCAGGCACTGAGTCCCCATGTGTGGCTCATGTCGCTGTGTTGGACACGCAGGGTAGACAGTGGTGTGGACAGCCTGCTGTTTGGATTCAACCAGCTGCCCTGGAGTCAGTTCTGACTTGTGGTAACCACATGTGTGCAGAGTAGAACTGCATGCCCTTAGAGGATTTTCAATGGCTGATTTTTCAGAAGTAGATTGCCAGGCCTTTCTTCCAGGCACCTCTGGGTAGGTTCTAACTGCCAACCTTTCTGCTAGCAGTCGAGTGCTTGACCTTTTGTGCCACCCAGGGACTCCTTGGATCAAAGTGCAACCAGGTAAAGAGAAAAGAGGAAGAAGTAGGGCCTACGGTAGGTTTATGCAGCACGCCTGCCTGAGTTCCCGACGCCCCAGCTTCCTTTCAGTGGCAGATCAACGTTCAGAGTTGCTTAAATGCACTGGAGAGGAGCACTGTCCACTGTGTGTGGGCTCTGCCATGTTTGCAACGTCACCCGCTTACAAAGTGAGCACCCTCGGCCTATGGAATTGAGGTAGGATGCCTGGAAGCCTTTAATCCTAGACAGTCAAGATCTAAAGACTTGTATGCTGTGTGTAAAGGTGAAACGTGCCCTTTAAAGGGATCATTTTAAGAAGGAAGAAAAAACAAGCCAGCACTGTTTCCACGTGATGGGAAGCCCTCTGACTCTCCAGTGACTTGTATGGTTTCAGGAAATGCAAAGACCACTTACTTACAGCAGTGCCTCTGTGTGGCAGCCCCTGAGGGCGGCATGTTTGTGGTTTCCTCACTGACTCCTGTCATCGGCAGTAATCGTTCATTTCACTCTAACTTTTTCAGAGGGTTGAAATATCCTAAGCGATTGTGAGGGACAAGTTGTTCCTGGTGGGGCCCCTACCAAGTATGTAAGGCGGTTTTATGTAACTGCATCAGCACTTTGCTGTAGTGGCTGGAAAGATGCACAGCTGCCTGCAGGGTCTTAGTCAGGTCTATGTTCTTCAGTGAGTGTTGGAAATTTCCAGAATGGACTAATTAAGAGTTTCCACTTTTGTTGTTGCATTAGAAAAATTGAAGTCTTCCTCATGCCAGCGTAAGCCAGGCACCACTATTACAGAATACATTTTATTTTTTCCCTTAATAACAAAAAGACTTGCATTTATTTGATCTGGATATGCAGTGTAACCTTGGGCTGCCACCTCCTAAATGTTATCCCACATTCAGTGACCTACTTGAGGCTTGTCTAGACGCTTTAAGGATCTTTTCTCTGGCTCCTTGTCAGGGGCCTAACAAACCCACACCTCGCTGATAACTCACTGGTCACCCGGCATCAACGGTGCCCTTGTTCTGCTGGTCGCAGCATACGAGGCCCCAGGAGGGGAGCAGGAAAGGTATTTAAGGAATTGCACATCAAAAACATTGCCCCATCCCTGAGGAATGCAGCTAGGAAATGGACCTATGACCTGCCTGATGACCACCTATGAGCAAGAATGTTCTCTGAGCAGGACGCAGAGGCCAGGCCCACTCACAGGCCTGGATCCAGAACGCAGCTTTCCGCCTGGGGCAACTTTTGTAAACTCTAAAAGGTATGTTGAAGCCCTAACCTCCGGTATATGTGAGTGCGACCTTGTTTGGAAATAGAAACTTTAAAGATGTTATCAGTTCACGTGAGGTCATACTGGAGCAGGCTGGGTCCTAATCCCATCTGAGTGGTGTCCTTATAAAGGAAGAGAAGAGACACAGCGGCAGGGAGACAGGAAGAACCTTGTGAGGCTGCAGCCCCAAGCCAAGGAACGCCTGGGGCCACCAGAAGCTGGGAGGCAGGGATGGAACAGATTGTCCCTCAGAGCCTCAGGGGGAATCAACACTGCCAACACCCTGATCCCAGACTCCCCTCCTCCAGAACAGCGAGACAGTAAATTCCTGTTGTTTAAAGCATTTTGTGGCGTTCTGTGACATCAGCCCAGCAAAACCAGTACAGGGGCCACCACCCCTAGTGGTGGGGGATGAAAGGACCTGTGCAAAGAGGCCAAGGTGTAGTGGACACTCAGCAAGGGTCGGCCCCTCTTCATTCTCCTAGACGTTCTTCCCCTTCGTCTTCCTTTCACCCTCTGCCCCCGAGTGGAAACAACTACTTTTGACACTCAAGAAGCATGCGTAATTTGCTCTTTTAAAAATCCCTCAGAAAGGCGTGTTCTTGTATTGAAGCTCACAACAAAGTAGAACCCAGACCAGGGGTTAGATGGGAGCTACGTCTCCTGCCTAGTTCGGGCAGCTCCTTTCATCGTGCCTCCCCCACCACACCCTCCCAGCCCCCACTGCCTACTTGATAGGCACAGCACTGCCAGGGAAGCTGTGGGCTATGACTTCACATTTGGTGAGAGGAGAGAGAGTACAATAGTGTCCTGGGGCTGCCGTAACCAAATACCACAAACTGGGGGCTGTAAGGACAGTTCTGGAGGTTAGAAGCCTGAACTCAGGTTTGGGCCAGGCCAGGTAGATTCCTTCTGAGGCTCTGGGGAGGAGTCTTTTCCTGTCTCCCTCCCAGCTTGGGGTGGCCAGCCCAGAGGCATAGTGAGGGGGAGTGCAGAGGGGGAAACTTGCCCTGGGGCCGAAGTCCAAGGGGGCACCAGACTAGGTGTGGAATGACAATCCGGGGCCCCAGTGGCATCACTACGGGGTGCAGGGGATGCAGACCACGCCGGGTGACGCTACCAGAAAGGGTGACCCCACACAGTTCAGAGATAAGTTCAAGACAAAACTACAGGGCTCAAGCTGCTCCTGAAAGCCCGTGCCGCTTCAGCCATGTTTCCGTGCTGCTCTCTGCTGCCCGTGGCTCTTGGTGTCTGCTGGAAGATTCACCTGCCCGCAGGCACCACCCAAGCTGCTGCCAAGGCTGCTGCTGCCCAGACCGTCCTGGGGCCCAGTCCTCAGCCGGCCAGATGCCCAGGACGCAGCGTGGCGGGAAATCTCATGCAGGCTGCAGGTGCGCTCGACTTCTCTTTTTCATCACTGCTATCAATCAATGTCTGTTTATCTTGAAATTGGAAGTGGGGGCACAATTTAGAGATTGCCCTAGGCCTCTGGGTGCTGGAATGGGGTGGGGAGCGGTTAGAGATTGCCCTGGGTGTTTGTTACCCTAGCTATGCCCCTGGGCCGGCGATCCTTGGCTTGTAGCTGTGTCTTCAGGTGGCATCTGCCTTGTTTCTCTGTGTCTCCTCTTCTCTTTATAGGACGCCACTCATATAGGATTAGGACCCAGCCAATGCCAGTGTGACCTCATGCTAATGTAACTAATTACACCTGCAAAGACACGATTTCCAAGTAGGGCCGCGTTCACAGGAATGGGGATTAGGACACGGGCGTTTGTTTTGGGGGCCACAACTCAACCCATAACAGGGTGGATTTAGGATATGCCAAGAAGGGTTGGTGGGAAGGGGCGTTAACCCCTCCTGTCCTTTTTGTAGTTAATGTCCACCTCATTTAAGAAAACAAGTGCTGATATTTGGCACCTATGCATACCGACTTCAACAAAAGCCTCAGGTGGCCTGCGAGAGCCCTGCTAGGTATGTTTGTAGTCAGTGGCAGGGGACAGCTGGAGGACCACCCCAAGGCTGGGAAGGGCGGCCTGACTTGAGCAGTGGTGGACGTGCCACAAGTAGACGAAGCTCCCGGGAGAGGGGAAAGCGGGCAGGCAGTGTTCCTCCTGCTGGCTCTGGGCTCACTCCTGCCCGGCTCTGCTCAGTGATTGCCAAAAGCCTGGAATGGGCTCTCTGCGATGGTGAACCAGCGCCGGAAGTGGGCGCCAACCCTCTCACTGGGTACGGCCTCTGGAGGCCTGCGCCCATGAACCAGGGCACGCTCACAGCTACTGGGGGTTAGTTAGGGCTTCAACACATCTTTTTCGGGGACCCGATCAATCCTCAAGAACAATGAGAGAAACAGAAACTAAAACCAAAAAGTAAATACAAGATTACCTGCTTTCAGATATGCATGGAAAAGAGAAAAAGGAGCAGTGACAGAGACTGACAGGGACTGTCTGCTTAGACAAGGCCATAAAGCAAAGATTTCAGATGAATACATAAACTTGGAAGTTGTCAGAAAGCACTGAAGAGATTGAGTTAATCTGGGGAGAGAGGTCCTGGCAGCTATGGGACCCAGAGGTATACCAGAACCCTGATGATACCCAGCTTCCAACTGAGTCTTTTGGGGTTTGAATTGAAGCCTCAGTAACACCGTTCTTTTGAAATTCTAAGACGCTGAATGTGAGGAGGACTTTGAATATGTTCCTATCAAAATTTCTTCAGATATCATCGTAAAAGGAAAGGAAGTTGTGGCCTCAGCTGAGGCAATAAAACACAGGTATACCAGTCACTAGAGAAGGTCGTCCTGTTTGGTAAGGTAGACGGTCAGCGAAAACGAGGGAGATCCTCCGTGAGATGGACTGACGCAACAGCCTCAACAACGGACTCAAACACACCAACCACCAGAGAGAAGGCGCAGGACCGGGCATCATTTCTTTCCACTGTATGTAAGGTGGCCAGGAGTGGGAACTGACTGGATGGCAGCCAACAACAACCACCTCTTGTAGGTACAAGCACACTTATTGACCATTTAGACCTGCTTCTTCTGACATGGTTGGGGGTCATTCTCGGGGCTGGAACTCTTTGTCACTGGTGTGTTTGTGTTACTGGGTGTTGACTGTCAACATCAACATCAGAGGCCCTGGAAACCCTGAGGGAGGAAAATGAAGGGGAATCACACCAAGAGGACCGTGGGGCCTGACGTTTCCAGAAGCTGAAACAAGAAGGAGCATGCTGCGTGGCTACACCCACAATCGGCTCTAAAATCCATCAGCCCAAACCACTGCAGAAATATCATTTGTGCACCACGCTTAAAAGACGGTATTCTTAAAGGCTGTAGTTAGGTTGCTTTTTTTTTTTTTTTTTTGGTGGTGCAAATATACACCTACAAAACATTCACCAATTCAAGTATTTCTACATGAAAATTGATGCCGATTACATTCTTCACATGGTACGACCATTTTTGATACCCTTTTCTGAGTTACTCCACCACCATTAACGTGAACTCAACCCCCCCCAAGCAGAAACTCCCTCCTTGCCCTCCTCCCCACCCCGGAAACCACTAATAATCTTTAGTTTCTGTATATTTGTTGTATGATTATACGGGGTTATACAGTGTTTGTCCTTTGGTGACTGACATTTCACTCAGCATGATGTTTTCAAGGTTCATCCATGTTGTGGCACGCATCAGGACTTCATTTCTCTTTATTGCTGAGTAATATTTGCATTTAGTTTTTAACATTTAAATTCTGTAAGCTAGAGGAAAACCATTTACTAAATGATTTGTTTATTGTCTTTCCTGTACTCTCACTTTGAGCACTATGCTTTTAAAATCTTCAAGAGGATCAGAGAAACGTCAGCGCGGTCCCCCTCCCTGGCACACCAATCACACGAACATTCACATATTTCAACTTCCACGTCCATATTTGACGTCTGATAGAGCAGTTTCCTATATTTTTCCCACAATAATAGTAATCCAATGTTAGGGAGCCCTGGCAACCAGGGGCTACCGCACCTTTAGTTCTGTGATACCTGCAGGTCAGCTCCAATTTCTCAGGGCTATTGTGAAATCTCTGTTGCCTGGTTTCTGAGAGACCTTTTTGTTTGTTTGTTTTGTTTAAATTATTGATGTGTTGGTGGTTTTCAAAGGGTTAGAAGAAAATGCAGATCACTGAAACCATACACTTGCTGCGCCATCCTTGGTCCCGAGCCCACAGCTGCCCCAAGAGGGGTGACGGGGGGTGCACCTGCAGCTGGCGGGGGCTGCGGGAGTGGCCTGGGCAGCCAGTGCTTCATGGGAGAACAGGACGACGAGCAGCCCATGACGTCTGTGGTTGCCTAGTGCTTTAGTCAGCGGGGCTGCCAAAACAAGTGACAGACCAAGCAATATTTTACTTTGGGGTTAGCATTTTAAGAATACGAATTATGTCGTTTTATATGCATTTGCATGTTCTTTTTTTGTGAAGTGTAGACTTTCTTAGAGCTACGCGGTCAGACGCCGTTGATTCCAACTTACAGTGACCCCATGTGTGTCCAGGTAGAGATGCGCTCTGTATGGGTTCCAATGGCTGATTTTTCGGAAGCAGAACTCTAGGGATTTCTTCCTCTTAGAGGTATAAGGCACCCAGAAGAGTATTTATCCAATCTACCATTCTTCATGGAAACCCTGGTGGCATAGTGGTTAAGTGCTATGGCTGCTAACCAAAATGTCGGCAGTTCAAACCCACCAGGTGTTCCTTGGGGCAGTTTTACTCTGTCCAGTAGGGTCACTATGAGTCAGAATCGACTCAGTGGCGATGGGTTTGGTTTTTTTGGCTTTACCATTCTTCATAACCTTTCCCATTTTCCAGAAGAGGCCATGGTTCAGAGAGATTAAGAGACTTGCCTTTTTTTCCCTATGCTGTCTAGTCAACACTGACTCATGGTGACCCTGACTCGTGGCAGACCAGTGAGCATTAGAGCAGAACTGTGCTCCACAGGGTTTTCGTTGGTTAATTTTTTGGAAGCACATCAGCAGGCCTTTCTTCTAAGGCTCCTCTAGGTAGACTTGAAGCGTTTGCACCTCCCAGGGACCCTGAGTGACTTGTGCAAAGTCCCTGGAATATTGCAGAGATAAAAAATGGACATTAGAATTTTTAGATTTTTAACCCAAACCCTATTTCCCATTTTTGGGTTTTTTGGCCCATCTTAACTATGGAAATACGGCATGTTGTTCCTGTTGTTAGGTGGCACTGGCTTGAGTTCTGACTCATAGAGATACTATATGACAGAGTAGAACTGCCTAGGGTTTCCTAGGCTGTAATCTTTACAGAAGCAAATTGCCACATCTTTCTCTCATGATATGGTGGTGAGGCCAAACCACTGACCTTTCAGATAGCAACCAAGGACTGAGCCACTGCGCCACCAGGGCTCCTAGAAATATAGCATACATACGGAAGAGTCTACCTAGAGGGTGGATTTCCACAAACTGAACGTGCTCAGTGATCAGGTTAAACCTGTGGTCCCCTGAAGCCTCCTCAGGCCATTTCCAGGCAGGTCCCCCAGGGTGACCACTCTGCTCCATCTGGAAGCATAGATTAGTTTTGTCTGTTTTTGTACTTTATGCAAATGGCTTTTGCATTGCATGTTGATCATACATATTTTTTTTTACTTTAAGTTTACCCAGAAAAGCACTAAAACCCAAACCAAATCCCTTGCTGTCGAGTGGATCCTGACTCACAGAGACCCTGTAGGACAGAGTAGAGCTGCCCCTAGGGGTTCCAAAGCTGTAAATCTTTGCGGAAGCAGACTGCCACGTCTTTCTCCCATGGAGCTGCTGGTGGGTTCAAACTGCCGACCTTCTGGTTAGCAGCTGAGCGCTTTAACCACTTTGCCATGAGGGCTCCTTAAAAAGAGCAATAGAGACTTGATGTTTTGCTTGGAAATGAAGACAGAGCATATTACCAGGCATTGGCATCACTAGGGGAGTGGGGAGGTACAGCTTGCACCCCCTGACACTGTCAGAGGGGGTGACACCAAAATGACCCCCGGGTCTGTGGCCACAGCAGTGGTGGCAGTGGCAGTGGCAGGCGGGCCAGTGCTGCAGGGGAAGGGCTGCCAAAGCAGTGGGGTTACTAGGGTTGGTGTCACCTGTCACCAGTGCAGTGGCTAGCCACCACCACTCCCCTCACCTGGCAGTAAGGATATGGACGGCCGGGGCATAGTGCCAGCCATTGGGCAGAAAGGAGGGTCTCTGCCGAGCAGCCCTGCCCCTCCCAGCCCCACTACCCCCTGGTCCGAGCAACTCCAAGGCAGAGGCTGGAGGAGCTACTGGGACCGGGGGAAGTGGGGCTGGGAGGGGCAGGACTGCTTGGCCCTGCTTGGGGGCAGGGTGGGGCCAGGCTGGGCCACTCCACCACCAAGGGGGATGGGGTTCACTGGCTGGCCCCACACAACGGGGGTTGGTGACACCAACCCTAGTGACGCCACTGTTACCAGGTCAGCCACGTTATTAGCAATACCTGAAGAATCATATTTTGATGACTTAGCCCTAAAGCACATGACCCTGGCAGGAAGACCTGGTTTAGTGACGGCTGCCACAATCAGCATCTTAGCAGAGAAATGGGTGAGGGAGATAAGAGAGCAGAGTGGCCGGGCTATTTTAATTTAACCAAGTCAGCATCTACAAACACAAGTGTTTCCAGGAGGAATTAAAATCACGCATAGTTGGCAGCATGGGTTAATGCCCCCTGATACATTTGTCTTAACCAGGTTGTAGAGGGGACAATCATCATCCGCAAGCTCCCTGGGCACAGAGGCCACGTCTTTCCTACTCATTTCCACTGGCATTCCAATTGCGAGCCAGTTCCTGATGGTTCTCAGTGAAGGCTTACTGGAAGAGGAGTCCTGGGTCACCAGAGAGCAGCCCAGAACCCAGCCCGCCTTCCCTTTGCTCTTCCGTCTTGCAGAATGCCAGGCTGCTGGACAGTTCACTACACGCCACTGTGCACGCAATTCCTGCACCAGTTCTCTCTGCCTGTTCTGACTGCTCTCTTCAGACTTCCCAAAGGGGTAGGGCTGCCGGACTGAGCAGATAGAACGCAGTGCAGCAGGTAAACGTGAATTTCAGATAACCCAATGCCATGGCGTCGTTTCCAACTCATAGTGCCCCTGTACAGCAGAGTAGAACTGCCCTGTAGGGTTTCTAAAGCTATAAACTTTCTGGGAGCAGACTGCCACATTTCCCTCCTCAGAGTGGCTGGTGGGCTTGAACTGCCAACCTTTTGGTTAGCAGCTGAGTACTTAACTGTTTTTGCCACCCAGGGTCTCTAGTATAAGCATACCAAAAAACAAAAAACCAAACCCATTGCCATTGAGACTATTCCAACTAATAGCGACCCCATAGGACAGAGTAGAACTGTCCCATAGAGTTTCTAAGGAGCGCCTGGTGGATTCAAACTGCCCACCTTTTGGTTAGCAGCTGTAGCTCTTAACCACTACACCACCAGGGTTTCCAGTATGAACATACTCTATACTAAAATTAGTACTTAGGCTTATTTAGCCTACTAAATAAATATTAGTATACTTAGCATACTTATATTAAAAAAAATATCTGTTCTTCATCTGAAATTTTTTTTATCTGAAATTCACATTTACCTGAGTGTGTATTTTCTCTGGCAACCAACCACGGGGTCCCCACTGCATTCTGAGGCCGTTGCCTGTCACACCTAGAACGGGCTGATGTATGATGAGGGAAGGCTGGATCTTCACTGTGCAACTCCTTGACTTTCTTTAAGGAGAGGTCAAAGAAGACTATCATTACCTCATGTAAAATGTGTCCACTCTTTGTGATGGTGACATGCCAGGAGGGTCGTGTAGGCAAGTGTGTGCCCCTAAGAGCAATTGGGAACGTAGGTGCAGGGTGCCCTACACTATAGGCAGAGGCTGGTGTGGGCTAAGATCCCAGACTTTTGATGATGCCTCTGCTTTCGTCTCTCCTGAGCTCATGGCTTCGTCTACCAGGATGAGACGTGAGAAATCAACTCAGGGCTGGCATTTGCTACTGAGCAGAAAGTTCACCTTAAGGACTAAGGTGCGCCTGACCCCAGCCAAGGTGTTTTCAGTTGCCTCATACGCATGTGAAAGCTGGACATTGAATAAGGAAGATACAAGAATTCATGCCTTTGAATTATGGTGTTGGCAAGGATATTGACTATACCATGGACTTCCAGAAGATAGAACAAATGCTCCTTAGAAGTGAGGATGGTGAGGCTTTATCTTATGTACTTTGGACATGTTGTCAGGAAGGGCCAGTCCCTGGAGAAGGACATCACGCTTGGCAAAGCGGAGAGTCAGTGGAAAGGAGGAAGGCCCTCAATGAGATGGATTGTCACAGTGGCTACAACAATGGACTCAAGCATAGCAACGTTTGTGAGGATGGCGTAGGACTGGGCGGCCTTTCACTCTGCTGTGCATAGGGTCACTGTAAGTAGGAGCAGACTTGATGGTATCTAACAACAACAGAAAGTTCTGAGTTACTCTGAAAAATTTCAGAAGCGTTCTCACAAGCCCTATGTATTAGTCTCCCAGGGCTGCCATAGCGAAGTACCACAAACTGGGGCTCAAAACCACAAAAATTTACAGTCTCACAAGTCCTGGAGGCTGGAAGTCTACGATCTGTAGGCTGGGCTGGCTCCCTACGGAGGCTCTTAGTGAGTCTGCTCCATGTGTCTCTTTTGGCTGCCCCTGGTTTTCCACAGTCCTTGGCACTCCTGGGCTTGTGGCTGCATCACTCCCATCTCTGCTCCATGGTCACATGGCATCTGTCTTAGTCATCTAGTGCTGCCATAACAGAAATACTACAAGTGGATGGCATTAGCGAAGAGAAATTTATTTTCTCACAGTCTGGTAGGTTACAAGTCCAAATTCAGGGTGTCAGCTCCAGCAGAAGGCTTTCTCTTTCTGTCAGCTCTGGAGGAAGGTCCTTGTCCACAATCTTCCCCTGGTCGAGGAGCTTCTCAGGCACATGGACCTCGTGTCCAAAGGACACGCTCTGCTCCTTGTGCTGCTTTCTTAGTGGTATGAGGTCCCCAACTCTCTGTTTGCTTCCCTTTCCTTTTATCTCTTGAGAGATAAAAGGTGGTGCAGGCCACACCCCAGGGAAACTCCCTTTACATTGGATCAGGGAGGTGGACTGAGTAAGGGTGGTATTACAATCCCACCCTAATCCTCTTAACATGAAATTATAATCACAAAACAGAGGACAACAGAGAATACTGGGAATCATGGCCTAACCAAGTTGATACACTCATTTTTGGGGGACACAATTCAATCCATGATAGCATCTTTGCTCTGTATCACTGTCTGTTCTCCTGTTTTTATAAAGATATCACTGAGATGGGATTAGGGCACCCTACTCTGGTATGACCTCATGTTAACTAATTACAGCTGCAAAGCAAGGTCACGTGTACTGGCACTGGGGTCAGGACTTCACATGTCTTTTTGGGTGACACCAATCAACCCATGACATGCCCAATACATCCGTGGTCTTTAGAGACTCAATGTCTATTTGGAGAGACAAGACTAAAACATTCAAAATAATTAAGAAAACAAGCTAGTAAAAAGGAGCTACATTGAATGTCGTCAGCTTCCAAGCTGAGAACTCTCTTATAATTTTTAGGATATTTTAAAATTTGCATTTATCAGTCAAGAACATGAGTGTACAGATTGTTCTATAGAATTCATTTTATTTTTATTCACTCAACATTTTCATATGCTATTGAATTTAAAAACAACAAATTTGTATTTCTCTAAAAATATTTTATAATTCAGATTTTTCAGGAGTTAGTTGAGCCTCACTCCTGTCATTGCAAATTAGTGCTGTTTGATTATAATTCACTGTAGTAGTGTATGCAAGTAAATCATTAGGAAAAATGGATATCTTTAGATCGTGGCATTTCGACAACCATGAAAATTATCTAGTTGAGTCCTCTTGTTTTTTCAGACGTGGAAGCTGAGTGTAAAAAGGGTTAAGCGAGGTGCTAAAAATTCATTCACTCATGCTTAAATATTTATTAAGTATTCCTTCTGTGTCAGGCATTATGGTATATGCTAATCGAGATGGAGCTGGACTCCAAGCCAGGCTCTTTCTCCCGCTGTTTTCCTTCAGCTCTTTTTTTTTGAAATCTTACAAATGAGCCTAGCTTCTCCATCAGTCACCACTTAGGTTCTTGAAAGGAATAAGACAAGACTGCGCCTGTCCTAGCGATCGGGGCACACACTGAAATGGTCTCAGCCTTTTTGTTTGTGCATAAAAAAAACACCTCTTGATGATGTTGAAGACAGTGAGCGATGCTTAAGTGAGGGGTAGCTCAGCGTTGTTGATGTTGTTAGGTGCCATCAAGTCGGCCCTGACTCAGCGACCTCATGTACAACAGAACGAAACACTGCGGGCTACTGCACCATCCTCATGATCGTTGCTATGTTTGAGCCCATTGTTGCAGCCACTGTGTCAATCCATCTCATTGAGGGCCTTCCTCTTTTCCCCTGACCCTCTACTTTACTAAGCACACGATGTCCTTCGGGGACTGATCCCTCCTGATAACATGTCCAAAGTATGTGAGACATAGTCTTGCCATCCTTGCTTCTAAGGAGCATTGCGGTTGTATTTCTTCCAAGCACATTATTTTAGGAGGTTTTAAAATGAAATGGTTCTCATAAGATGTAATTAAATTTCTGTGTAAAGAGAAAAAAAAAAATTGTTAAATCGCACTTGAGTGCCGCCTTCATTCAGCATTAAACAGATGGCCATCGAAGGCCCAAATGCACCAGACACTACAGCAGGGAGCAGCAGATAAAGAGACAGACCTCACCTTCAGAGACTTTACTATCTAGAAGGAAACGTGGGTGGTAGACACAGGTTGTGAAATGGGTCGAAAGTCTAAGTGTCTAAAGGGAAATACAGTTTACAGGCAAGATCAGGTGAGTTTACAGGCAAAATCTGTCTGGGTTTTTTTATTTCAGTGATGTCACTAAGGTTGGTGTCACCCAGTGTGCTAACTCATGGTGTAACCCCCCCCACACACACACGCAGGGACCTCCTCCCGTAAGAAAACAACAGTGTGTGCTCGTAGCATGTGTGGGCGAAACCAAGTGATTCAAAGCAAGGCATTGTAATTGGGTAATAGTGAACCTTCAAAAAGTAAATTAACATGGAGTTTTAGCCTTGTAGGTATGTTGATACATGTAACCTGGGCTTAGGAAAAAATTTTTTGTTGTTATAACTAACTACAGGGATATTTTTTATAAAAAAATAATAAGTTTCGGCTGAAACACTGCACAAAAATTTTATAGACAGTCATTTTGGTGTCACCCCCTCTGACAGTGTCAGCCGGTGTGGTCCACACCCCTCCTCGTGACACCATTGTTTGACTTAAAGCCACTAGTTTTTTTTAAGTTTGAATTGAGATGTTGCTTTTTAAAAAAAATAGACTTTATTCTTTAGAGCAGTGTTAGGATTACAGGAAATTGTGCAGACAGTACAGAGAGTTCCCATAAACCCCCTCTGACCCCAGCACACTACGTCCTGTGGTTAGCATCTCGATTTGCCTGGTGCACTTGTTTCCATTGATTGTGACTAACTGAAGTTCATAGCCTACATCAGGGTTCACTCTGGGTTGCACAGTCCTCTGGTTTTGACAAATGCATACCACTGTTACAATATCCTTAAGAATAGTTCCCCTGCCCTAAAATGGCTTGTGTGCCATCTGTTCATCCCTCCACCTCCCCAGCAATTGTTGTTTGCTGCCGTTGAATTGATTCCAGTCCATGGCAACCCCACATGCATGGAGTAGAATGGCTCCATAGGATTTTCAGGACTGTGACTTTTGGTAGTAGATCGCCAGGCCTGTCTTCCAGGGCACCTCTGGGTGGGTTCAAGTCACCAACCTTTTGGCAAGTAGTTGAGTGCTTAACCGTTTGCTCCACCCAGGGATTCCAATTATGGATTAAGAAGTATTTGAAGAAAAAGAGGGAAAATGGGACTTTAGAATGGAGCTAACAATCATGTCTAGGTTCCCTGGGTGGTACCAACAGTCAAGGCACTTGGCTGCTAACCAAAAGGTTAGAGGTTCGAGTCCACCCAGAGGCAGCTTGGAAGAAAGGTCTAGTGATCTACCTCCAAAACATCAGCCATCGAAAACCCTTCAGAGCACAGGTTTACTCTGACCCACATGAGTTGGAATCAGCTTAGTAGCAACTTTTTTTTTTTTAAACTACTATGTAAAAGATACAAAAATTAAACCCAAAACAAAACAACCAGGCCATTCCTAGGCCCTGAAGTGGTATTCTGCATGTCCATACTTTTGTCCTTGCCGTGGATTGAATTATGTCCCCCGAGAAATGTGTGTATCAACTTGGTTAGGCCAGATTCCCGGTATTGTGCGATTGTCCTCCATTTTGTGATTGTAATTTTATGTTAAAGAGGATAAGAGTGGGATATAACACCCTAATTCAGGTCACATCCCTGATCCAATGTAAAGGGAGTTTCTCTGGGGTGTGGCCTGCACCACCTTTTTATCTCCCAAACCAAAAAAAAAAAAAAAAAAAAAACCCAACACCGTTGAGTCGATTCTGCCTCACACCAACCCTATAGTACAGAGTAGAACTGCCCCATATGCTTTCCAAGGAGCGCCTAGTGGATTCGAACTGCCAACCTTTTGGTTAGCAGCTGTAGCTCTTAACTACTATGCCACCAGGGTTTCAGAGATAAAAGGAAAAGGAAGCAAGCAGAGAGTTGAGAACCTCATACCACCAAGAAAGCAGTGCCAGGAGCACAGCGCATCCTTTGGACCAAGGATCCCTGTGTGGAGAAGCTCCCAGTCTGGGGGAAGATTGGTGACAAGGCTGACAGAGAGAGAAAGACTTCCCCTGGAGCTGACGCCCTGAATTTGGACTTTCAGTCTACTTTACTGTGAAGAAATAAACTTCTCTTTGTCAAAGCCGTCCACTTGCGGTATTTCTGTTATGGCAGCACTAGATAACTAAGGCAATACGCCCTTCTCTCTTCCCACTGCCCTGATGGAAATAGGGGATTCGATGGCAGTGGGTTTGGTTTTGGGGGGAAAATCAGATAACTAAAACAGAGGCTATCAACTCATTGTGACAATCTAGGCTACTCTCTGACCCATTTTACAGTTGAGAGAACTATCTCTGCAAAATGATATCCACCTATCCATTTATTTATTTATCCATTCTACATGCTTGGAACCATTTAGTAGGTATTTCTAGAAGGATGTGGCAGACCAAATTTTTCAAAAATGGCTACACCTATATGCTTAGCTCCTCCCACATGCTCTTCTTAAATGTTAGTGACTTTCCTCTCACCAGGAGGTGAGATCAATGTTTCTTCCCCCTTGAGTCTATGTGGGGTCTTGGTTCTGCCCTGACCAATGTGTTTTAGTGAAAGTGAGGCCATGTGACTTTGGAGGGAAGTCATCAAAAGGATAAAGCTCTGCCTGGCTCTTTGTCTCTCTCAGAAGGCTTGAACACAGCCACCATGTTGTGAGGAAGCTCAGGCTACATGAAGAGGCACAGGGGCTCATTCCAGCTGACAGTCCAGGTAGGCCCCCAGCTGACACCAGTTTCTACTGGCAGAGATGTGAGTGAAGGAACCTCAGCTGGGGCCCCAGACACCATGGAGCAGAGACAAGACCTCCGCCTAGGCTCTGTCTGAGTCCCTGACTTACAGAAATGGTGGGAGGTAATAGCTGACTATTGTTTTTAAGCCAGTACATTTTGGGGTAATCTATTGTGCAGCAACAGGTCACTAATACTGAAAAAAAAAAATACTGAGGAGATACAAAATTTTAAAAATAGTTTTTCTTCTGGAAGCTTGGATCAGAGTTGTAGGTGGAAGATACACTTATGAAATAGTCAAAAAACGAAAGTCTATGACTAACTTAAAAATGAACAATTCAGAGAACACTTGCCTTAAAAGTTCAAAGAAGGGAGCGATAGAAGTCAGCTGATCTTTGGAGAAGGTGGTTGGTTTGTTGGTAGGTTTAAAGCAGGATTTCAGAATACTGATCTCATCAAAAAAGCCTCTAAGTGTCGGGAAACCATCAAGATCTTGGTGGTGGATGCAAGTTTTCCACCAAACTTCCACCACAGATGCCTGGGCAAATGGGCCTGATGGAAGCTTGAATCCTGGGAGAGAGTAAGCTTTTAGAGAATCACGGAACTCTTTCAACCAGCGTGGGGACAAAGAAAGGAAACTAACATGTATTAGTGATAGGTGCTTTAAGTACTTTAAATCTTTAACTTTTCACTAATTTCCAATGAGATAAGTATTTTTATCCCTATTTTACTGATGACAAAGCTGAAGTTGGTGAGGATTTGCTAATTTTCACCAGGTCACACAGCTAGTAAGAGATCTAGGGTTGTAATACAAGTCTGACTGACATCAGAGCTTTTTCTTTTTTTTTTTTTTTATTGCAATGTGATAAAGAGAAAAGCTCAGGTTCTAATGACGGGTAAAATGCAACCAGGTAGAGGGGGTCAGAGCGTAGAGGGCATTAAAAGTTAGGAGAGGAGCGGTCTCCAGGCCAGCTGTGTGGTCTGCGGATATCCGGGGATCCCTAACGTTCTCTCAGGGTCTGCGAGATCAAAGCTATACTCATATCAATACTAAATGCCATTTGTCTTTCTTCACTATGATGACACTTGACTGATGGTGAGACAGCAATGGTGTGTAAGATGCTGGTGCCATAGCAGCCATCAGGCTGCGATCCCTCGCACAGCCACACTTTGTGAGGGATCGCAGCATATTCACCACCAAACAACTGCAGTGAAAAAGTGTACCAGTGCCACTTAAGAATGTGAAACGGTAAATATTACTCATCTGATTAAATCTCTACCATTGAGTACACGTCTTTTTAATTTTCCATGGGATGAGTGGAAAATACACACAAATCCCTTCTGCTGAATGCCCATGTTGTCTCGAGATGGTCGTCTCAAGGAGAAGCACTCTGGGCTGAGCTGCAAGCTAAATTAGCCATGGAATACCATTTATACTTCAAAGAACAACTGACAGATAAACGGTGGTTATTCAGACTTGGGTACTTGGCAGACATTTTCCAGAAGATGAACAAGATGAATCTGTCTCTTCAAGGAAAATAACTGACCCCATTTCTCAGCAATGAGGATTTTAGGTTTTATGGGAAATTTAGAATTTTTGAAAACATGCATCCACCACCAAGAGCTTGATGGTTTCCCAACACTTGGAGACTTTTTTTAATGAGATCTTTGGTAATCTTAAAAAATAAAACTTTTTAATATTATATGAAGTGTGTCAACATTTGGAAGATCTGAAAAGCTCAGTGACTCAAAATTTCCCAAATGATCCACACGTGATGATGAAAATTATGCACAGTTCATCAAAGGGTAAGATCAACCAATAGATGTTAGTGCAACAGAGCGTGAAAAACACTGACATAATTTCAGACTCTGCATTGCAATTAGCCTCTAAGAAATGATCACGTGTCTAGCTTTGTGTAGTATCAAAGAAGAATGTCCATAATTATCTGAAAAAGGTATTAAATTATTTCTCCCTTTCTGGATTCAACCAAAGCAATGTATACCAATAGATTGAATGTGCAAGGGCATATAAGGTCAGTTTTCTTCTACAAAGCCAGAAATTAAAGATACTTGAGAAAATGTAAACAATGCCACATTTCTCACTTTTTTGGTTTTGAAGAATGTTTATTTTTTTCATAAATGTATGTTATTTATGTTAATATGTATGGATTCATTATTGTTATTTTTGAATGGCTTAATGTTTTGAAAAATTCTCAGTTTTAATATCTAATATAATACATACTGATAGAAATGACCACATAAACAAAAGCTCTTTGGTGTCCTTGATAATTTTTAAGCGTATACATGGGTCCTGAGACCAAAACATTTGAGAACTTCTGCTCTAGGCAAGAGGAAGGTTTTGTAGGTTCTTGAGAGAGGCAATGATGATATGTATGCTTTTAGAATGTTAATAGGGTGGAAAATTAATATGACAAGTGTATAAAGAAGACAGGTGGTAGGGAAAACAAGGAGATTTTTGTAGCAGTTAAAATTCGAGGAGTAAAGGTGGGACATTGGGGGTGTTGAGTACGGAGAATTAGGGAGAAAGGACTGTATGTAAGACCCATTTCAAAGCAGAAATAACAAAGCTTGAGGATTCAAAACAACGAGAAAGGAAAGAAAGATTCTAATGCCTATCTGAAAGCTTGAAAAGGAATCACAAGAACAAAAAGATGGACTCGTTCGCACAATAAGTTAAGTCACGGGAGATGCTTTAGAGGAAGATCTGAAGGGGCTGAAGGTGGCGGTGTGCTTCTCTGGCCAGCTCTGCTGAGAATCTGTGTGGCCTCGCCTGGGGGGCCCTTGGGATGCAGGACAGCTGTCCACCCAGGGCAGTGGTTCTGAGTCAAGTCTGACAAGTGTTTCTATGGTGTCATCACAAAAGTGTACACTTTGGAGTCAGATGCCAAAATCTCTGCTCCGTCACGACATGGTTACTAGGTTATCTAACCTCTCTGACTCTGTTTTCTCACCTACAGACTGGAGGAAAGGATACTTGTTGTGAGGCTTAAATTACATCTGATAACTCAGGGATCTAGGATTCTCCAGTGACCTGTGCAACAACTTGTCCTTTCTGCAATTTCCTGCTGCCAGGGAGGTTGAAACAGGGGACCCGCTGTCCCCAGAAACCATTCCTTCCCCTATGGGGTTTGCCAACCTGACCAGTTGAGCTAGTCTAGCCCTAGGAGGCTCACCCAATGATTTATCCATTTGCCTGTCTATCACTCACCAAACGTTTAATGAGCTTCTACCACAGGAAGGCACTGAGGCGTTTGCTATAATGGTCCACAGGCCTTCCAAATGCATTTGGTCACATAGTCAAAAACACAGACGTGTTTCTGTGGGCCCACTGGTGTCCATAGGAAGAGAATAAAGCAGGAAAGTAATGAAAACCTTTCATTGCATGTGCTTGTGGCATTTGATTGTTCTCGTTCTTTTTGAATGGTGATGACCAAGATCCTCCATCTTTGAACCAGAGTGTAGTGTAGCTACTGAATATACACATGGCCCTCACACAGAGATTCTGAGTTCGTTGTTACCTACCCAGGTTGCAGGGAAAAATCCCTGAGTTTTATCTGTGAGCATAAAAGAGAACGAGGTCTTTTGAAACAGCTCAGTTGCTTGCAGTGCAGCTGTTCAAGTTTGGATGAAGAGGGCTTCCTTTTCTTGAATACTCACCCTCACGAGTAGGTAGCTACTCGGGACTGCTAAAGCAGGCAGTTTTCATCACCTGGGTTGAAGACGGATGGGCCAAGGTGGGAGTGAACCCGAGTAGAAAGACAGGTGGTTCATATGCTCCCTGGGAGGACAGGACTTTACATAAACAATTAAAAGGGCATTTGAAGCACGCAGAGAAGGCAAATACAATCTCTGGTCTCTCACTTGTCCCAGCATCAGAGGGCTTTTATTGGAGCTCCTTAAACACTTTGGAAGGATCCCTACCTGGTGGTACAGTGGTTAAATACTCAGCTGCCAACTGAAAGGTCAGGGGCTGGAATCCACCGGTCACTCCACGGGAGGAGGACCTGGCCATCTGCTCCTGTAAAGGTTAAAGCCTAAGAAACCCTATGGGGCAGTTCTACTCCGTTGCTTGCGTAGGGATCGACTCTACGGCAATGGGTTTGGTTTTTGGTTTTGGTTAAACACTTTGGTGCCGTTCATTACAGAAAAGAAACCAGGAAGCATATCTCTATGAAGACGTAATTAAAACCGAAACTGTTTGCTGCCAGGTTGAATCTGACTCATTGCAACCCAATGTGTGTCAGAGTAGAGCCGTGCTCCATTGGGTTTTCAACGACTCATTTTTTGGAGGTAGGTCGCCAGGCCTTTCTTCGAGGTGTAGGTTCGAACAGCAACCTTTTGGTTAAGCAGCTGAGTGCATTAACTGAAGAGGTAACCGTTGTCGTTCTTAGTTTCTGTCGACTCTGACTCACAGTGACCCCATGTGTGCAGAGTAGAACTGCTCCATAGGGTGCTCAACACTGTGCCCTTTCAGAAGCAGATCACCAGGCCTGTTTTCTGAGGGGCCTCTGGGTGGTCTTGAGCTTCCAAACTTTCAGCTAGCTTAACTTAACCACTTAGCCACTTGATGAGCACTTAACCACTGTGCCACCAGGACTCCTTCAAAGGGTAATTACCATCCTTGGACCACACAAGAGGTCTTGGCCTTCACAGCAGCCCCGTAAGGGGGCATGATGACGGTTTCAGCAGGAAGGTGAGGCTGAGTCTCGGAGTGCTGCAAAACCGGCAGCCACAGGATGAAGGCTCACACTTATCCAGGCCTTCTTGGTCTTGTGGACCTCCTAGCTAGTTCTTCCTTATGCCTTGTAACTTATGCCTTGTAACTTATGGCTTATCTGGTCCGATTCTGTTGATCAGGAATTGACTGGTTGCGAATCATACCGACACTGGGCACGTAGATACGCAGCCCCTATCTTCCTTGAAAGCCTCTCCCCAAAGGCACCAATGGTGCACACAGATCGCCCTCTTACCGCTGTGATCCGTTTTCACACTTTAGATGTGTCTTATAATCTCTTTTCCTCCTCATTGTTGTCTCTACAAGCTTTATCCTGTCCGCCTCTGAAGTGAATCCACGTCCCGTCCTCTCACTGCTCCTTTCTCAGCACACCTGTGCCCCACTTCACTTCGTCAGCCTTCAGTGACCGCAATCACTGCCAAAACCCTAACGTTCCTACCGTCACCGAGCTGATAGGAGGTGTGTGTATGGTCTGTGTATCTCTGTGAGGGCGTCTTCCCATCACAGGTGGGCAAGGACAGGCTGCCCTGGAGGGGACAGTGACGCAGAACTGAGGGGACAGTTGGAACCCCTGCTGCTCACATTCACTCCACATGTGGTCACGGAGGTCCACCTGGGGCTAGGCCTTGGGTAGGTACCTCGTATACCTCAGATTTGCGGGCAGAAGTATGACAGGAGGAGAGGCAATCACAGAGGGCTGAGGGATGCCGGGACGAGGCAACCAGAAATAAGGCCATGCATACAGTGGGGCTAGAGATGTGGAATGTGTTAAGAACTAGACTGACAAGTTTCTAGCCTGTGCAGCCAGTGCTGAGTGGCTGGGTCACATTCCTTAGCTACAGGGACGCCCGACAAGGTGGTGTCCCAGAACGTATGGCTTGGCCCAGGCTCTTGGCAGCACCCCTGGGCAGGGGAGGTTGTGTGGAGACAAGCCCTCCAAGGGCCACATTGCGGAGGCTGTGGCCAAGGCCTAAGAGGCTTTGGGGCTGTCAGCTTTTGGCATCAGGGAGAGGGTGTTGCAGAGGTGAGAGTGACTCCCTGGGAAAGTCGGGACTCAGTGACCCATGCAGCTCCCCAGACCGCCCCAGCTCAGGGCACAGGAACAGCCTCCCCGTGGGCTGGTACTGCAGAACCCTGAGACGGGGCAGACTTGCCATCCAGGGATCCTGATCCCACACGTGCCGTTGTGAGCATTAATTAATGTTTGAAGGGTACTTGGAGAATGTGGATAAAAGGCCTTCTGGAAAGGAAGTCCTGGTGTGAACAAGCACTGCTGCCTGTTTAGAGGGGCAGCCCTGGGCCTGGGATTCCATATGACATGGTTTGGATGGAACTGAGCACAGTCACTACTCAACGAGGCCACGCAGATACAAGGGTGCTTCTCAACCGAATAGGCAACAGGTAAAGCAACCTCACTCCACCACACACTCAAGTATTTTATTTATGCTACATGTTTGAGATGAAAGCTAGCTCAGACTGCCGCTCACAGGTGCTTTCTGTTTACCTCTTTCCGGTCTGAGATGCAGACCTTAGTGAGCAGAATGTGAAGTATGGTGATAAACAGCTTAGCTTGCAGCCAGGGGATTCAGGTAACAAATGTGGTGAGGGTGCAGGTCTTAGATTAGGCAGGCTTGGGACACTTTCACTCAGGTATACCTACTCAGGTGGGTAGTTAGCTGTCTGGGTTCATTCAGCCCATTTTGGACTGGGGCAGATTTCTTCCAGACCAATGACACCAAAAGTAAAACATAGGAATTATTGGGAGGGGGTGTTGTCTTAGTTATCCAGTGCTGCTATAACAGAAATACCACAGGTGGATGGCTCTAACAATCAAAAATTTATTCTCTCACAGTTTAGGAGGCTGGAAGTCCAAACTCAGTGTGCCAACTCCGGGGGAAGCCTTTTTCTCTCTGTTGGTTCTGGGGGAATGTCCTTGTCATCAATCTTCCCTTGGTCTGGGAGCATCTCAGCACAGGAACCTTGGGTCCAAAGGATGTGCTCTGCTCGTGGCTCTGCTTTCTTGATGGTATGAGGTCCCCATGTCTCTCTGCTTGCTTCTCTTTTTTATATCTCAAAAGAGACTGACCCAAGATACTACCTAATTTTGCAGACTGAGTCCTGCCTCATTAACATAACTGCCTCTAATCCTGCCTCATTAACATCATAGAGGTAGGATTTTTAACACACAGGAAAATCACATCATATGACAAAATGGTAGACAATCACACAATACTGGAAATCATGGACTAGCCAAGTTGACACACATTTTGGGGGGACACTATTCAATCCATGACAGGTGCTGGAGAAGGAAGGATAATTTGATAACTGGAGACATCACTAACTTGCTTTTATTTAGAGGCAGATACTTTTAAGTTCTTGACCCTGAGCTAAATTCTGCCAGTGTTTCCATCCCCCTGAACACCCAGCACTGGTGTCTGCTGAGTGCCCTGTCCCCTCTGGCTTTTGGAAAGGTGGCATGTATGAAATGGATCCTTTACTTTTCCCCTCCCTGTTCTCGGGGCCAGGGTCCTCCACAGTCAGACTGGTGGAAACTTTGGAAGTGTTGTGGCAAGTGGGGATGGGAGACACTACAGATATACCTGAAACAATCTCTCAGGTGGATAGAAGCTCCTGACTCTCCTCCTCCTTCAGCAAATGCCTGTAGTTATAGTGACTCTCCCACTTCATTAATAATCCTTCCTGGGTTTTCATCTAGAAAGACTGGATGTCCCTAGAAAAGGACACCATGGTTGGGTCAGTGAAAACTAGGGAAAGCTTCCATGAGATGGAGTGACACAACAGCTTAAACTATGCACTCTAGCATGCCAACGATCATAAAGATAGCACAGGACAGGGCAAGGTTTCATTCTATTATACGTAAGATCACCATGAGTTGGAGACGACTCGATGGCAACTAACAACAGCAATTTAGGAAACTCTATTCTCTTTCAAGCTCTAAGAAGATTTTCCCTCTCCATCATAAACAAAACTATTTCATTTTGTTTGTGGGCTGAGCTGGGAACTGAAAAATTGGGAAAAGGAATATGTATGGCCTAGATACCATGGGTCTAAACATCTAGAGAGTTGAGAAGGATAGCAAGAAATTCCAGTTTCATGTACTAATTTTAGTGCTCATCAATCCCTTGGCAAGACTAGTCAGAAAATTATAAAATTAGCTCATAGCAGCTTGATTCTTCATTCTTTTGGTACCTTCTTCTGTTCCAATGCAGAGAAAAAGGCCACTGATTATACTATTGTAACCAAATGAGAGTTTTTGTCCTGTCCTATTAAAAAAAAAAAAAAAGCCAGTTGAAATAAGACAGATGCCACACCACCAGTTGCTAGGGAAACAGAAAGTGGAAATTTATTGTTTGAGTAAACAAAGAGCAACATGGGGCTTAGCAGCTGAAAGACCATGTGCTCCCTGTCTGAGGGGCTTGGGGAGCTTTTTATTTCCAATGGTGTCTGGGGGTTGGGTTTGGTGCCCAGAACTCTCCACCCTTAGCCCTCCCATGTCCACATTTGGAGGTCTGAATGTTGAATCATGTTGGTGATGTTCAGGTCCAAGGACAGATTGAGGACACAGCTCTTTAGGTCCTGCACATGCTCTAAAATCCTGGTTCACCCATACACGTGATTCTGGCACCAAATTCAAACTGAGGTTAGGGCCACAGCATGGTTGGGCTAAACTGCAGTTAGAAGCCATGGCATGGCAGGCTGTGGGTCGGGGGGATCTGCGGCAGACAGAGGGAGGAGTCTCAGCAGAGGCTTCACCGTCTTCTGAGAAACTTTCAGTTTTACTGTTATGATGCATTGCATTTCTTCTGTAAGTAGTAAATGCAGAATTTGCAGTAAAATGTTATAAACAAACACCAATCAGGAGGATTTTGAATCTCGTAACCATGTATCTTCTGAACGTTCAGTGATAAAAAGAAGAAATAACTCTAATAAGACCTGCAGCCTGGAACATCTCTGGATGCTGTGAAAATAGCAGAATAGCCTGGACCAGGGTTTGACAAGAATGGGTTAAAAAAGCTGTATTTCAGGAATGAAAAACAATTAGATTATTTCAAGAAAATGTTCAAAATTTATTATTGCTAGCAACATAAATGCCTTATGAAAATAAATGGTGCCAAAAATCATAATGTTAAAAACTAAAAATGCTAATAATATATCTATTTCATCACAAGGTTAATTAGCTTCTGGTAAAGGCTCATCTTTTAAGTAAATTTGTAATAATGAATGAGGAAAAATTGATTTAAAATACCATAACTCAGTTTCGTACAATAAAACATTTAAAAGCATAAGAACTTCTGAAAATATTTGTTAAAAAGTGTTGACAAATGAAAATGGATTAAGGTATAAGGTCCTACCGTAGTTGTCGTGAAGTCCCTGGGTGGTGCAAACAGCTAAGCTCTCAACTACAAGCCAAAAGTTTGACTGTTCAAACACACCCAGTGGTGCCTTGGAAGGCAGGCTTAGTGTCTAGGTCACAGCCTTGAAAACTATGGAGCAGTTCTACTCTGCACCAGTGGGATCTCCATGAGTCAGAACTGACTTGAGGGCAACTAACAACAACACAACAACACAATCTGTAAAGTCACCTACCACATGGCTAAAAATAATTGGGCATTTTCAGACATGAGATACTGAATAGGATATCAAAAAGAATGATATTGATATAGGTGGATCATTGTCATCTAGATTTTTGACACTGCTAAATTAAAAACATGCATCTATTGAAATTTTTACCAATTTCTGCAGTCTAAAATTGATCAAACACACAATGAAGATGCATCAATAATTACTGGTGATTGGAAGTTGGAAACAAAGAAGAAGGATCAGTAGTTGGAAAATGTGGTCTTGGTGATAGAAATGATGCCAGAGAGTGCAGGATATAATTTTGCAAGACCAACGACTTCTTCATTGCAAAAATATTTTTTCACCAACATAAATGGTGACTATACATGTGGGCCTCACTAGATGGAATACATAGGAATCAAATGGACAATATCTGTGGAAAGAGACAATGGAAAAGCTCAATATCATCAGTCAGAGCAAGGCCAGCAGCCGATTGTGGAACAGACCATCAACTGCTCATATGCAAGTTCAAGCTGAAGTTGAAGAAAATTAGAAAAAGTCCACCAGAGCCAAAGTACAATCTTGAGTCCATTCCAACTGAATTTAGAGACCATCTCAAGAAGGGACTTGACGCATTGAACATTAATGACTGGAGACCAGATGAGCTATGGAATGATCAAGGACATTGTACATGAAGAAAGCAAGAAGTCATTAAAAAGACAGGAAAGAAAGAAAAGATACCAATGGATGTCAGAAGAGACTCTGAAACTTGCTCTTGAATGTCAAGTATCTAAAATGAAAGGAAGAAATAATGAAGTATAGAGGTGAACAGAAGATTTCAAAGGGCTGCTCGAGAAGACAAAGTGTCATAATGACATATGCGAAGAGCTGGAGATAGAAAACCAAAAGGGAAGAACACGCTTGACATTTCTCAAGCTGAAAGAACTGAAGAAAAAATTCAAGCCTGGAGTTGCAATATTGAAGAATTCTGTGGGCAAAATACTAAATGACACAGGAAGCATCAAAAGAAGATGGAAGGAATACACAGAGTCACTATGCCAAAACGAATTGGTCGATGTTCAAACACTTCAGAAGGTAGCATATGACCAAGAACCGACAAGATGGAAGGAAGAGGTCCAAGTTGTACTGAAGGCATTGGCAAAACAAGACTCCAGGAGTTGAGAGCATATCAATTGAGATGTTTAACAAATGGATGCAACGCTGAAAGCACTCAGTCGTCTGTGCCAAGAAATTTGGAGGACAGCTACCTGGCCAACCAACTGGAACAGATCCATATTTGTATACATTCCAGAGAAAGGGGATCCAACAGGATATGGAAATCATCGAAAAATATCATTAATATCACACCCAAGTAAAATTTTGCTGAAGATAATTCAGAAACAGTTGCAGTGGTACCTCGACAGGGAACTGCCAGAAATTTCAAGCCAGATTCAAAAGAGGACGTGAAATGAGGGATATCATTGCTGATGTCAGATGGATCTTGGCTGAAAGTGGGGAATACCAGAAAGATGTTTACCTGTGTTTTATTGACTATGCAAAGGCATCCGACTGTGTGGACTTGTCTTAGTCATCTAGGGCTGCCATAATAGAAATACCACAAGTGGATGGCTTTAACAAAGAGAAATTTATTTTCTCACAGTCTGGCAGGTTACAAGTCCAAATTCCAGGCATTGGCTCCAGGGGAAGACTTTCTCTCTCTGTTGGCTCCGGCTCTGGTGGAAGGCCCTTGCTCTCTATCTTCCCCTGGTTGAGGAATTTCTCAGGTGCAGGGACCTAGTGTCCAAAGGATGCGCTCTGCTCCTGGTACTACTTTCTTGATGGTTTGAGGTCCCCAACTCTCTGCTTGTTTCCCTTTCTTTTTATCTCTTGAGAGATAAAAGGTGGTGCAGGCCATACCCCAGGGAAACTCCCTTTACTTGAATCAGGGAGGCGACTTGGGTAAGGGTGGGGTTATACTCCCACCTTAACCCTCTTTAACATAAAATTACAATCACAAAATGGAAGACAACTTCAGAATACTGGGAATCACGGCCTAACCAAGTTAACACACACATTTTTGGGGGGACATAATTCAATCCATGACAGGACCATAACAAATTATAGATAACATTGCAAAGAGTGGGTGTTCCAGAACACTTAATTGTGCTCATGTGGAACCTATACATAGACCAAGAGGCAGTTGTTTGAATAGAGCAAGGGGATACCACGTGGCTTAAAATCAGGAAAGGCGTGGGTCAAGGTTGTATCCTTTCACCATACTTTTTTCAATCTGTATGTTGAGGAAGGAATCCGAGAAGCTGGACTATATGAAGAAGAACACGGCATCGGAATTGGAGGAAGGCTCATTAACAACCTACAATATGCAGATGACACAGTCTTGCTTGCTGAAATACAAGAGGACTTGAAACACTGACTGATGAAAATCAAAGACTTCGGCCTTCAGTATGCATTATACCTCAACAGAAAGAAACCAAAATCCTCACAACTGGACTGGTAAACATCATTATGATAAATGAAGAAAAGATTGAAGTTGTTAAGGATTTTATTTTACTTGAATCCACAGTCATCACTCATGGAAGGAGCAGTCAAGAAATCAAAGGACATATTGCATTGGGCAAATCTGCAAAAGACTTCTTTGAAATGTTGAAAAGCAAAGATGTCACTCAGGATTAAAGTACACATGACCCAATCCATTGTATTTTTGATTGCCTCATGCATGCAAAAGCTGGACAGTTAATCAGGAAGATGGAAGAAGAACTGATGTCTTTGAATTATGGTGTTGGCAAAGAATATTGAATATACCATGGGCTGCCAGAAGAAAGAGAAAATTTGTCTTGGAGGAAGTACAGCCAAAATGCTCCTTAGAAGCAAGGATGGGGGTGGGTCTTCGTCTCACATACTCTGGACATGTTATCAGGAGGGACCAGTCCCTGGAAAAGGATATCATGCTTGGTGAAGTAGAGGGTCAGTGAAAAAGAGGAAGACCCTCAATGAGATGGATTGACACAGTGGCTGCAACAATGGGCTCAAACATAACAACAATTGTGAGGATGGAGCAGGGCCAGGCAGTGTTTTCTTCTGTCGTACTTAGGGTTGCTATGAGTCTGAACCCACTTGACTGCACCTAACAACAACATAAATGTGAAAATAACTTCCTGAGAAACTTATAAACAAAAAAAAATTTCAACTATTATTGGTTGAGAGTCATCTCTCTCATGTAAGAACACTGTAACATTTGGTTTAAAGGACTTGGAGGATAGTTTAATGGTTTTGTTGATTTTGTGGATCTAAATGGGACACATGCAACTACGTATCAACCATTAGGCTTTGTGTTGAGAGTGATTTCAATGAGTTATCTTTCTATAAAACAAATATTAGCTATTTATGAACAGCATCAGTGTAACTCTAAGGAGAAATGGTATCACTTCTGCCAAATCTTTACAAAAATGAGCAGATACTTTAATTTGCTTGTTTGAAATGTCTCTATTAAACTGTATCTGAATGATGAAATAAAATATGTGAGTCAGTCACCTTGTATGTTTTCCCATAAGCTTTATATTTGTATCATACATCTAATAGAGAGCAGAGAGAATTGGATCCCACGGCCTAAATGCTAGGAACTGGAATAATGACAATCAGAAGGAAGTGTGGATCTTAGTGGATCGTCCGCAGAGACAGAGCCACAAGAGCACTTTCCAAAGTGAATCAAGATCCATACATTCTGTCTGAGAAGCATGGAGTATCAGGAGGGTTGGACTCAGGGCTGGCTTTGACATACACTGCTCTAGTGAGATGTCAATACTTCCTTTAGCCATGGGAGGAGATATGTTTTCTGTTGTTAAGGCCAGGATGAAGAGTTTTTCAGACCTGTTCTTCTCAGTGGGACCTACCCTGACTACTCTGTTTAAAATTTCGAGGCACCCTCCTCTCTCTGCCAGAATTCGTGAGTTCTTTTCCCTGTATAGTTTTTTCCATAGCACTTAACACCTTTGTCGTTGTTGTCAGTTGGCATGGTGTTTACTCAGACCCATGGCGACACCATGTACAACAGAATAAAACGTTGCCTGGTCCAGCACCATCTTTACAATCCTTGGTATGTTCGAGTCCACTGTTGCAGCCTCTAGGTATTTCGAGGGCCTTCCAACCTAGGTCGCAGTGGTTAAGAGCTTGGCTGCTAACCAAAACATCGGCAGTTTGAATCTACCAGCCACTCATTGGAAATCCTATGGGGGCAGTTCTGCTCTATCCTACAGGGTTGCTATGAGTCAGAATTGACTGGACAGCAATGGGTTTGGTTTTGGTTTTTCAACCCAGGTGGTTTATCTTCCAGCACTACATGGGGAAATGTTCTATTGTGATCCATGGCTTTTCACTGGCTAATTTTCAGAAGTAGATCACCAGGCTTTTCTTCCTAGTCTGCCTTAGTCTGGAGATCTGCTGAAAACTGTCCAACATGGGTGATCCTGCTGATGTATGAAATACCGGTGGCATACCTTCTAGCATCACAGCAAAGCAAGCCCCGCGGTACGACACACTGACAGACAGGTGCGTGGTGGTAACACCTTTACACATATATGATTTTCCTTTTTGTTATGTTTATTGTCTCTCACTTTACGTCTCTGTTGTTGATTTTGGTCTGTAATGGGGCCTCACCTCTGGCTAACGCTCAGTAAGTACTTCTGGAATGAATGAACACATACAATAAATAAACAAAACTAAGAAGAGAAAGCAGAAGATGATATTCAAGTGAAGAAATATGATACAGACTTTGAAACAAAAACAGAGCAGCTACTCTAAAAGGAAAAGCTGTATAAGCTCATCAGGTAAAATACGTGAAAATGCACTCGTGGTTGGATGAAAAAAGTAGCAAAAAAGTAAAAGTGCTAAGGTTTTTAACGTTTTTTGAATTTTGGAACTGTACGTCAGGGTAGAGCTGCGCTCCAGAGGGTTTCCGCATGTCTGGTTTTCAGGTAGTAGATCAGCAGACCTTTCTTCAGCGGCACTTCTGGGTGGACTCCAGCCTCCAGCCTTGCAGTTAACAGCCATGTGGGTTAACCTTTAGCACTACCTGGAGACCCCACGTTCCTGATTAACATGAGGGAGAAGCCAAGAGACCGCAGCACTGGATGGTCATTGGCATTGGCCCCGCTGGGGACCTCCTTTGGACCATTCCCGTGCCAGGGTCATTCCCCCACTGGAAGGACCGCACTCGGGGCAGTACTTTTCAGAAGGCTTACTTTGGGCTCTGATTCGTTTTTCTCCCAGGAGGGAAAGGAGAGGAAGGAAGGGAGGGGACTGAGTAATCAAAGTGGAAATGGGGTGGTAGGCTCATGACGCCCCGGGCTGTGGCCGTCTTCTCAGAGTTACCCTTCCTTTCCTGTAGTTCTGTTCCTCTATACAGGGTTTCTGTCGAGGTCCTGCCTTTTTTTCTGGCTGCTGTTTACACTGTCATTACATTTCAGCTGGCCCTGTCGATGGTGTTCATGGCTAAGCCTGGTGGAGCCCCAGTGGTGTCCTCCTCTAAGTTCCAGACACCCTTCCTAACCCACCTTCTTTCTCCTGCTTTGTCACCAGGCATTTCATATCAGGCTTCAGAAGGGGTGACACGAAGCCCACTCAGCGTGTGAGATCTTTGGGGGAGTTATTAGGTGAAAAGAAAATTGAGAATAGTTGTTTCAGGGTCAATTGTTTTATTGAAATGGGGGAAACTACATCTCAAGCACACTTTGGGATCACGTTGTGCAGAACTGCAAAGCCAGACATACTTTTTATATCACAACCACACAGGTTAGAAATGAAACCGATACTGATTTTCTCTAGTCTACATTTGTCATTCACTTGCTGTTTGTTCAGCTCAAGCTTGGTCCCTGTACAAAGCTAACTAAAATCTTGGCGTATTATTCGTCTTATCATAGAGGGGGATTGAGTATTGATGGGTGTTACCGATTAAAAAATAAGACCATTTTACAGAAAATGATAGCCATGAAATCTCGCTCAGGATTGTTTCAAATACGTCAAAGTACTAAATATATAGTCAGAGTTTAAGCTGTGGAAGAAAGAAAGGAACCTGGAAAAATAGTATGCATATTTTTAGATCATTTTAATAAAAGAGAGGGGAAAGAACTAGCTGGGGAAGGAAAGATTCATGAGGTAGCACCCGGTCTAAGCGCACAATCGTAAAGCTGACATTTATTTTGTGTTTACGTTGTATGGTGCCATGATAAGCACTCCGCAAGGAATATTCCCTTCAATCCTCACAACAGTTCTGTGAGGTTTGTTGAAGGTTTGAGTTGTTGTTATCACTGTTCTTAGTTGCCTTCGAGTCGGCTCTGACTCATGGGGACCTCACGTACAACAGAATGAAACAGTGCCCAGTC
Source organism: Elephas maximus indicus (assembly GCF_024166365.1). Classification (NCBI taxonomy): domain Eukaryota; kingdom Metazoa; phylum Chordata; class Mammalia; order Proboscidea; family Elephantidae; genus Elephas; species Elephas maximus. The sequence continues at coordinate 240,343,066 of NC_064819.1, read as the reverse complement.
CTGCACCATCTTCGTGATCATTGGTATGTTTGTATCCGTTGTTGCATTCTTGTAAGGCCTTTCACAACATGAAAGTCAGTGGCTCTTCTGGAGAAAGGTCCAGGGAGGTCTGAGGGCCTGAAACTGTCCTTAGAATAAAAGGATTTGGTGTGTCTTTTCTGTGTTACATGAGCAGATGCTGCTGGTCTGACTGGACCAAGGGTCAGTGCACAGTCAGAGGTCTGTTCACAAGCTAGGCTGTCCATCCCTGGTGTCTTGGTGGGGAACCCTAGTGTGGCTCAAGAACCACACTCTCAGATGGATCCCTGAGGAAGAGAGATAGCTGGGTTGGCCATCCAGAAGGAGGCTCCAGGTACCAGCCAGACGTGGAAGTGAGGCCCAACAAGCGAGCAGGAGAGGGCTTCTGAGCCACCACTGTGTTATCATTACTACTGTAATATTATGTCAAAGATGTTTTACTGTCTCTGGAAGTGTTTTTTAGTGTTTTTTATGCATAGAAAGGTAACTATATACTATATACTAAGACAAATATTTGACTGACATTAGATGTGAACCGTACCTAACTGTTCCAATTTATGTACAAATTCAACGTGAAGACAGATTCACGAATGAAACTCGTTCATAAACCGGGGACTCTGTACACAACGAACGCCTCGCTTGACCTCTTGGGATTGGTACCTATCCCCAAAGAGCTCCAGTTCCTCGTTGTGATAAGACAGATAGAAAATCCCCATTCAATTATTCTTCTTCATTGAGGCCAAGGTATATTTTTAAACGTTGTTTTTCAGTTCCGAGTTGCAGCTGGTGAGTTATAAAGCCTGAAGGGGAGCACCCAGCATATTTGATTTTCTCCCAAACACTGATTTTATGATTAATTCATATCTACTGGGCCAGTGGTTTTCTTTGAAGGTGACTATATTTGAGATAACTAATACAGGATTTGAACTCCAAAGGGCAGAGAACCAAGTAGGGGTGTCGCCAGGATTCTGAGTGTATCAGATCAGAACTCTCTCTCTCCAGTGATACGCTCCTCCCTGCCGCCTGCCGGGAGCTGAGTAAGGAGAACGCAAGGATTTAAGCAGGCAACTTATTTCCAAGTCAGCCAAGTAGTTAATGCGAGATAGAAATCACCTTACATTGGCTTCCTATCTTATGCAGAGAAGAGATGTTGGCTGTCTCCATCCTTCTGCAACTAGGCTGGTTGTTGCCTTTTTCCAAAGGCTCTCGGCCCGTGCTCTTCCTCGTCCTCTGGGCTCCATGCGGCCATCATAACCCTACAATTGACTTCTAGCCCGAGCTGTTTCACACGTTATTCTTACAGCACCCTTGCCAGTTAGGCCTTATTAGCTGGGTATCTTTCATTTCGTAAATGAGGAAACTAAAGTCAAAGAGAAGCTAAATAGCTTGCCCAAGGTCACGTAACTGGGAAGTGAAACGTAGGAATACAAACCTGCTCTGTTTGATTCCCAAGTTCATACTTATTTCACAATCCCAATGGGTTTTAAATTTGTTTTTTTTTAAGCCACACAACTCTTTCTTCAAGTGAGATCGAAAGTGGAAACCCAACATATAAATCCAAGAAGCAGCTGCTCTGGTGGGCCGGGTGAAGCCTGGACTATACCCTCATTTCTCTTCCTTTCAGGAACCTGTGAAAACCCTGGGGTCCCCGCAACAAATGTGGACACCCTGTTCTACACACCCCGTCTTAGATGCCCCTGTGTTACATGTTTCTGTGTTAGACACCCCTGTGTTAGACATCCCTGCGTTAACATCCCCACATATTAGACACCCCTGTGTTATACCAAGCTGATGCCCCAGGATGGCAGGGGGGCTTGGCCATCTCTGTGCTCAGCAAATGACAGCCTAAACTGTCCCAATATGGTCAATGCAACCGTAAGTTCATAACACAGTTAATAATCCTGTTCCGGATTGATTGTGTCCCCAAAAAAGATATGTTGAGGTCCTACCCCCTCTACCTGTGAATGTGACTTTGTTTGGAAATAGTCTTTCTTTGAAGATGTTACTGGTTAAGTCACCCTGGAGTAGGGTGCGTCCCAGTCCTGATCCTTCTGAGTAGTGTCTTATAAAAGGGGAGAACCAACCCAGGGACAGAGTCACACTCTGGGGAAGGGGACACGGATGCCTTGTGATGGTAGACGGATGCAGCTATAATCAGCAAAGAGACACCAAGGATTGCAGCAGCCACCAGAAGCTAGAAGACAGGCATGGAGTGGTTCCTCTCAAAGTCTGCAGAAGGAGTCAGCATGGCCGAAACCCTGATTTGGACTTATGGCCACCAGAACTGTGAGACAATAAATTTCTGTTCTTTAAAGCCACCCACTTGGTGGTATTTTGCTATGGCAGCCTGAAGAAAGTAAGACAAACCCCACAAGGCTTCAATGCTCTCTTTCAACTACTCTGGTCCGAGTATATTTACCTGCTCCATGTTGGTCAGGAGGGAGGTCTCTGGTCTGCTTTCAATCTTGACGTCCCTCAACTACCAAGAAGTAGAGGAAATCATCTTGCTATTGCCAACCACAATTGTGAACATACGACAGAATATTTAAGGCTGTAAAAATTGAGTCTGGTTTTTTTTTAATTTAAATTTATTTATTTATTGTGCTTTAAGTGAAAGCTTACAAATCAAGTCAGTCTCTCACACAAAAAGTTACATACACCTTGCTATGTACTCCTAGCTGCTCTCCCCCTAATGAGGTAGCACATCCTTCTCTCCACCCTGTATTCCCTGTGTCCATTCAACCAGCTCTTGTCCCCCTCTTCCTTCTCAGAGTCTGATATTTTTAATGACTTAAGCCATTAAAGGAAACCCTGGTGGCCTAGTGGTTAAGAGCTACAGCTGCTAGCCAAAAGGTAGGCACTTCGAATCTGCCAGGTGCTCCTTGGAAGCACTATGGGGCAGTTCTACTCTGCCCTATAGGGTCGCTATGAGTCAGAATCGACTCAATGGCAGTGGTCTTTTTTTTTTTTAAGCCGTTAAAAGGTGGGATAAATGTGCCATGAGCTTTGGCTCCACTGGGTGTTATTTTCCTCTCTGTGTCTCGATTCTACTTTGTCAGATGGGAGTACATAGAATCAGCCTCAGAGGGTTGTTCTGAGTAGGGGATGAGTTACTGTAGCCATAGGTTTTAAAACAGTGTTTGGCGCACAGTACACACTTCTTCGTGCACTGGATATGTGTACTAGCATAGGCTATACGATGCTGCAGAATCAAACAACCACAGCATCTTCACTCTTGCTCATTCTGCATGTCCATGGGGGGTCAACTGCGAGTCCTCTGGGTTTGAGTTTCCCTCATTCTGATACCAGGATTGGGAAAGAGCAGAGGAAAGGGAAAAGTGAGCCCTGAAGGGTCTCACATTGGCAAGTCGCTCTGTCCAGATATAAAACACATGCTCATGGGCCAGACCTTGACTCTCTCTCTAGACATTCACACTGCATCCATCCTTTCATCCTTCCAATCACCCTTCCAACCACCCTCCCAACCACCCACCCATCCATCCACCCAACCATCCACCCATCTACATGTGTAGTACTAGCAAGGCTCATGGGTTACTAGCTAGGCAGTAGTCCAAATGTGTCAGACTACAAGGGGGCCAGGAGGGTCAGTCTCTGAGTGATGACAGAGAGGATCATGGCTCTCGGCAAGCAGCACTAATTACTACCACAGCACTTAATAAATGTTAGCTGTTACTTCAGAAAAAACAAATTGGTGTGGCAAACATATTGCTGACCAAGCTCCTTTTTCACCTAAAAGCGGAGTGAGGCTCGTCAGGTATGTAACAGAACGTGGGTGCTATAAACAGTGTCTTTGTCCTAGAATCTGCAGGGAAATAAAGACTACTTTTTATTTCCTTTATTCTATTTTTTGACTTTCAGCTATGTTCTTGTGGGTAGCAATTTTACAGAAGCTTAAGGTAGATGAAGTCCAATGAAAAATGAATGTAGCTTTATATAACTCAATTCTGAGATTGTGTTTATGGGCTGTATTGGAAAACCCCAACAATCATGAATATTGTTTATTGATCAAAAGCTGTTTTCCTTTCTTTTGCACCAGATGGAAGCACAAAGACTCCATTATGAAGGAGTGCTTACCCTGTCTCCTGGGAATGGCTTGTGTGCTGACATGATTTTACGCTGGTGATAACACGATTGAGAAATAGCTCACAGTCCATCGTCATATTTACAATGGAACCTGTCCCAGGGTATGTTGCCAACTCCTGGAAGACTGGATGGATTTGGTTATAATTTTAGTAATCAATGCAATCAACTTCCCTTATGTCACTCTGGTCTGGGTGATTTATCACAGAGAATCCGATTAGTTTCCTCTAGAAGTGAAATTTATGCTTTTGAAAAATGCAGCGTTGTCCAGAACCAAGGTGAGGTTTGGGGGAAGAACAGACAGCAAGAGGGAAGGGGTTCCAGGAGTGGAAGGCTGGTGTGGCAGAGCGGAGATAGAGGTAGGACAGGATTGGATAAACCCACTGCTGTTGAGTCAATTCCGACTCATAGCCACCCTAGAGGACAGAGTAGAACTTCCCCATACAGTTGCCAAGGAGTGCCTGCTGGATTTGAACTGCTGACATTTTGGTTAGCAGACATAGCTCTTAACCACTGCGCCACCAGGGTTTCCGTAGAATAGGATTAGGGAACCAAGAAACCAAACCCGTTGCTGTCATGGGCAACTACCAACAGCATAGCACGGTGATGAACAGCAAGCTTTCTGAAATGACACTGCCTGGGTTCAAATCCTAGTGCTGGATATACTAGTCACATGACCTTGGGGACCCTTGTCTTCCCTTGTTCATTTTGTCAGCTGTAATGTGAACAGTAACAGGAGTTGATACGTGAGAAGTGGTTGGAATGGTGTCTGGCATACACTTACCCTCATCATTACTACTGTTATTTATCATTATCGTCATAACCCAGCACAGAGCTCCCGCAGCCACTCTCACAGATTCTCTGGCTTCTTTGTACCAGCTGTGTTGGAAAAATATAGCCTAGCCCCAGTTCTGGGTACAAATCAAATGGACTCTGGATGAAGGGTTGGGAAACCGGGGATGGTGCCAAAAGTTTTCATAGTTTCAAAATAATTCCTCCCCTCTGACCTTGGCACACCCAGGCTGACAGGAAGCCTTGTGGACGCTGAGTCGCCCTGGTGGAGCGTGAATGGAGCCTTTGATACATGCTCCAGCCGCCTTCCCACTGGGGCGACTTTGGCTCTGTGCTCATAGACCATGAGGCTTGAGGTCTGCATGCAGGCCCTTCTCCCTTCTCCTTCTCTGCTCATTCACTCTCAGCTCAGTCCCTCCCACAAATGTTGTTCAGTGCCTGCTGTGTGCAACTGTGCAGATCCAGGCTCTGCTACCATTGCCCTACTCCCAGAGTAGAGGCTCCTTACTGAAGATGGAGGGCTTCCTGCCCTGTGCTGAGGGTCTAGATGCGTGCAACAGAACGGGCTCAGGGTTGGCAGGCACGAGCCTGGGAATTTCTACTTCCAGAACAGTGTGGGTGATGAAGTTGGGTGGACAACACGGGTTTGACTCCTTTACTTCTCTTTCTTTCCTCAGTCCTTTATCTCTCTCTCCTCCTCACACAATCCCCAGTTTGTTTCCCTTAGTCCTGGTCCCTTAACTTCTATCTAGGTGGACTTTTCTGAGGAGCCTGCAGGGTGAGATATGGGACATTATATGGTTCCAGAGGGAAATGTGGGCATGCCATGGAGACCCCAAATGATCAGGAATTGTTATAGCCAGGGCTGTAGTTCTCCTAGTCTTCTACTTTTCTGGTGCGTAGGTTGGAGGTAGGGTGGGCAGTGGGATAGAAGGGTGGAAGGGGCCAGGTTGTTTGGGTCATGTAGGACCTCCCCTGGAAGTCTCTTGGTACAAGGCTGGCCCCATCTGGATTTGGGATAAGCCAATCAGAAGTACACGCATTTGAATTGTGGTGTTGGTGAAGAACATAGATATATTGTGGTCTCCCAGAAGAATGAACAAATCAGTGTTAGAATAAATACAGCTGGTATGCTCCTTAGGAGCAAGGGTGGTGAGACTTCAGCTCGCTTACGTTGGGCATATTATCAGGAAGACCAGTCCTGAGAAAAGGACATCATGGTTGACAAAGCCGAGGGTCGGTGAAAACGAGGGAAACCCTCCATGAGGTGGATTGACACAGTAGCCACAGCAATGGACTCCAGCACACCAACGATCGTGAAGATGGCCAGGACGGGCAGCCTTTCTTTCTGTTGTACATGAGGCCTTTGTGAGCAGGAGTCAGCTCGCAAACAATTAACAACCTGAACCCCAGGTTAACAACCTGAACCCCAGGGCTGGGCAATCTTGACGGGGAAGATTTTTTACAAGTCTGAGATCTTTGTTGCCTGGGCTGTGCCTGCTGTGATTTCCGTTCCCAGAGCAGAGGAGCAGTACTCGAAGGTGGAGCAGAACCAGGAAGCTGAAGTCCTCATATACATGTCCACCAGGGCCCATGGGACAACAGTGAAGTTTCTGCAGACTTGGAAACGAGGAAAGGAAGACTGCACTTTGAAGTGGGAAATAAACTCTAAAATGGCAGTAAGTGAATCAGAGCAGAACTGTGCAAAGAAACCCTACCTGTAACGAATGACCCTGGCTTGGAGCCCAGCGATCCCTGTTCAGCTCCTTTGCTCCCTGTGCCTGGACTGCCACTGGCACACTCTACTGTCACCTGCTGTGCCCCAGAGGCCTGTCTGCCCCTTGGTAGCCTCACTTACCCTGTGAATCAGTGGTTCTCAGAGCTTTGTGGCAGCATGGGGCTGGGGAGGTGTGGGTGGCTGTGAAGAATCTCTAGGAGACCTTGTGAAAATGCACATGCCCACCTGTATTCTCCACTCACCTGTGTTCTCCACTCACCTGTGTTCTCCACTCACCTGTGTTCTCCACCCATCTCTGTTCTCCACCTCTCTGTATTTTCCACCGTCTGTCTGCCATTGGTTGCACTGTGGTGGCTTGAGTGTTACTATGATGCTGGAAGTTTGTAATTCAAATACCACCAGACTTAGCTTCCAGACTAAGACAGAAGAGAAAGAAAGGCCTGATGATCTACTTCTGAAAATTAGTTAGTGAAAATCCTATGGATCACAACAGAACACTGTCTGATATAGTGTGGAAGATGAGCCCCCTAGGTTGGAAGGCACTCAAAATACACAGTGGCCACAACCATGGACTCGAGCACACCAATGATGGGAAGGTGGTACAGGACTAAGCTACATTATCTTCTCTTTACACGGGGCTGCCATGAGTCTGGGTTGACTGGATAACAACAACTGTATCATCAGTGTCCCTAGTTTGAAGACATCCGCCAATGGCCCTGATGCACCCCTGCCTCTGTCTTCATTGCAAACCCCCCGAGTCACACTTGTGTGGTAGGACCAGGCCCACCCGGCTGCTGTCCAGACCCTTCCCTCCTGCACCCTTGCCCACTCAAGGGCAAAGTGCACCAGCTCTACCTTCTCTTAACCTACGCTGCTGGGCAGTCCCTCTCTCCTGTGTTTTTCTAGTGAGCATACAGGCGTGCTGTTATTTCCCCCATCCCAGAAAAACAAATCAACGTATTTCTTTCAACTCCATGCATTTCCTCTTATTTGCATAAAGAAAGAAACACAGAAAGGTAAACAAGAACCTTGTGTAAGTGGTGGCGGGTGGTGGCGGGTGGGAATTAGACGTCTGGTGTATCTGTTACTGCTAGCTGCCGCTGAGTCAGCCCTGGTCCTGCACTATCCCCGTGACGGGTTGTGGATTTGAACGTTGTGATCCACAGGGTTTTCACTGGCTGATTTCAGAAGCAGACCACCAGGCCTTTCTTCCTAGTCCGTCTTAGTCTGGAAGCTCCACTGAAACCTGGTCAGCATCACAGCAACACACAGGCCCCCACTGACAGAGGGGTGGTGGCTGTGCATGAGGTGCCCTGGCTGGGAATCGAACCCGGGTCTCTCACACGGAAGGCAAGAACTCCACCATTGAACCATCATTGCCTCCTCTTAGTGTGTCTCTAAATACCATGTGGTATTTGAACATGTGATATATTACCCATTTAAGCAGAAATTCAAACTTCTCTCTCTCTGCTCTGCCTTTGCGTTCTCTGAGGCCTAGCTCCAACGCCAGCCCACCTGGGGCCTCCAGTCTCCCAGCATCTCCACAACACGCCGTCTGTAGTTTATTGCAGCATCTCTCCCATCCAGCCTTGCATAATAGTTATTAACCTGTCTGTCTCCCCTAAATGACATGTTTCTGGAGGGAAGGATCACGTATTACTCATCACAGAGTAGGTGACTCAATGAATATTTGTTGAATGAATGAATACTTTAGGGAATCCCCAAGAAAGCTCAGGTCTACTGTAGTAGTTCTGGAACTTTATTGCTGCCTAGGAGTCTTTCTAGGATGAATTGGAGTGCCCCGAGTGTCTACTGGGACCAAACACCTTTTCTGGGTTATTTGTGGAATGCTTACATCCCTTCAGACCGCCTCTGGGAGCCGTGGGCCAGGCTGGCTTGCCTCCATCAGCTGAGTCCACCCCAAGTGTGTGGCAACCCTGTTATCCAACACGCAGACAACGACCTCTTTTTTCATTTCACTATCCCAGCCCCGTGTCAGATAGTTGGACAACTTCATCAGTTTGAATTTTAAATTGTAAAGTTCAGCTAGTGAGCACAAGTCATAATACTACTTATGAACCTAAGTGATGATAATTGATAGGACATTTGAGTTGATCCATGTTAGTGGACTTGGTCAATCTTTCTTGGGCTCAGCAAACACTGACTGAGCCCTCACTATGTGGAAGACTGAGCCAGGCTAGGAACCTGATGGAAACGTCCTGAGGGTTAGCCGGAGGGGTTGCTGCTGTTACGGATCTTGTTTTATCACTATTTAGCTTTCCTACAGTGCTTTTCATCCTGTGGTCTCAACACAGCACAGCCCCAGAAGCAAGCAGCTGATGGGCATCATGGTTCTTGGGACTTGAGCTAGCAGCTTACCTGCGGTCTTGCCAGCTGATCTTGGGATTCATCAATCTTTGCAGTCTGTGAGCAAGAGCCCTGCTCTCTGACCTGCCGATCCTGGGTTCGCCAGCTCCAGCAGCTGTGTGAATCAGGAGAAGCCTCCAGCCTGACCCACAGATTTGGGAAGTTCCAGCCTCTACATTGCTGTGAGCCATTTCCTTGATAAAAATCTCTGTCCTTATATATTTACAGGTTTTACTGGTTTTGCTGACCTAGAGAGCCCAGCCTAAGACACCAGTTTGCACTCCAACATGTCTCCCCTCCCAGGTACCCATAGAGGAGGTAGAGGGAGAAAGAGTAACATGTTGAGCGAGGGCCTTGTGTGGGTCAGACACCGCTAAGTGCGTATGATGGGCATTGGTTCATCTGCACTCTAGCCACCCTCTGAGGGAGGTCCCTGTCAGCCTGCAGTTTACAGAGAAGCTGTAGCACAGAAAGGTTACGTTCCTTGGCCCAAAGCCACACAGTTAATAAATGCACGGCCACGGCCATGTCTGCTACACCACATTGCCCAGCTCCATGCGAAAAATTTTACTTATTTGCTGCATTTTGTTAACATTTTTCAAAGGGGAGGGGGAGCTCTGAGCATAACCCCTGAATTTTGCTTTAAAGTTGTAAAAAAAATTAATAATACATATAATTTTTTTAAATTTATCATTTTTTACCATAAATCCAAAAGTTTGAAGAGTGCGTGCTTGATAGCATGATGGCGGTAAACTGTAAATATGCTGGGATCTCATGAGAACAGTTTATGCTAAGTATGGTGTGTCTGGGTCCCCCCAAGAGCCCTTATATCTGAATGTACAGAACAGTGAATTCTAGCACCTTCCCCCCATCCTGTGGCATGAACCCCAAGCCCACACTGAAAGCCCTGCTCTGCTGCAAGGCCTTGTGACTCCAAGTGGGTCCCCTGAACCAGCAGCACCGCTGGGAGCTGGTTAGCAATGCAGATTCTCGGGAAAGCCCGTGGCCTGAGGACTCAGAATCCGCCCTTAAGAAGGTCCCAGGGGACGGGGAGCACATTGACTTTGAGAAGCTCGGGTCTCCACTGCCTGCATTTCTGAGATCTCGCCTAAGCGTGAAGGCTGTGTGACTCACTCTCTGAAACTCTGACACTGCGGCTGATGAGGTTAACTGGCAAGAATAATGAGGAGGCAGGTGGATGCAGCCCGGAGCACCAGCCGGACATGCTTGGTTTTCTCCTTTTGCTGATAAATACTTGACAGTGTTTTGAATTTTTTTTTTTTTCTTAGCCACTATTTGAAACAGGAGTGTAATTATTTATTCGAGGACAGTGGTGGTTCAGAGGTAGAATTCTCACCCTCCATGCAGGAGATCCGGGTTTGATTCCTGGCCAGTGCACCTCGTGCACAGCCATCACCTGTCTGTGAGTGGAGGCTTGTGTGTGGCTGTGATGCTGAACAGGTTTCAGACTAAAACAGACTAGGAAGAAAGGCCTGGTGACCTCCAAAAAATCAGCCAATGAAAACCCTATGGATCACAACGATCGGATCATGGTGATGGCACAGGACTGGGCGGCATTCTGTTCCGTTGTGTGTGAGGTTGCCATGAGTTGGGGGTGACTGGATGGCAGCGAACAACAAGTGCCATTCAAGGAGCCTGTGGGGGTGAAGGAGCTGGCGGTATCGGCTCTGCCTGGGTGGCTGGGAGACATGTCTGGGGTCGTGGCACAGTTGAGGCTACTCTTTTTCCTCCTTTCTTTAGTCTCTCCTTTATCCCCTTCCTGACTGCCTTCCTCACCCTTGAACGGTCTCCACTGTCCCCTGAATGCCCTTCCCTGGCTGCCTGGGGCGTACACAGTCCTGGACCCCCGCTGGACCTGTTCAGATTAGAAACCACCAGCATCTCTACTCAGAAGGACAGCTTCCAACAACAACGAGGCTCACTCTCAAGTTTCCAAGAGAATGGGAGAGAAAGCATTTTAAGAATACCATAGATAATGCAAAAATGTTCTTTTATGGTCAAATAATTTCAACCTCCTTTGTGATCAGATCATGCACCAGTAGCATAATTGGCTGTTTTGTTTTCTTTTGCTTCAGAGGATGGGGTGAAATTACGGCCTCCTGTGCTAGCATTTCAGAGGACCGCTTATAAACTCAGTGGAGATTCCTTTGGAGTTGGAAGCTTACTCCTTCCTTTGTCTCCCAGCAGGTCGAGGCTGTCCCCTCTTCTTACTTAGCTGAATTTAAAGGGGTCACACGTCTTAGTTTGCTAGGGCTGCTCTTACTCAGGCACCACAATGGGGGCTGTAAAGAACAGGCATTCGTTTTCCCACAGCTCAGGAGGCTGGCAGCCCAAACCCAGGGCATGGCTCTACAGGGCGGTCCTCCCTGTCTATTTCAGCTTCCAGTATCTGTCCCCAATCCCTGCAGACGCATCTGTCTCAGCCATTTGTCTTCTTCCACCTGTGTGTGTCTCTGTGCCTAAAATGCCCTTTTTACAACTCAGAAGTGTGAGGTCCCACCCCACACTGGTATGGCCTCACTAACATAAAAAAATAAAACCCTATTCCCCAGCATGGTCGCATCTGCAGGTCCAGGGGTTGGGGTTCCAACACGTATTTTGGGGGTAAATAATTCAATCCACAACACCGTGGCATCTAGAAATGTCTAGAAGGTAGGTTAGGAAGAAGAGAAGGAGGGAGAGAGGCCATGGTCTGGAAGACCATGAAGAAGGGTCTGCGGAGGGAACCACCACTCAAAAGGAAAGAGGCCTCCTTCTTTGGTAGACACAAGGACCACATCTGTTTGGAGTAGATAAGACTAACTGACAGTCTTCTGGAGAATTCCAGGAAGACAGCTGAGGAGGGAGCCCTCACATCCAAGGGTTTAGAAGTCCTCTCTCTTCCAGGTGATGTGCTACCTTACACTGTCCCTCTCTCAGAAAGAGAAAAGGTGAGGAATAAATGCTGTCTTCAGGATAATCGCAGGCTCCTCATTCAGTGGGCCCTGGGACCAGGAAGCTCTGCTCTAAATAAAAACAAACCAGTGCTAGCTGATAAGAGCTGCTTTGTCTCCAGACCTCCAGAACATTCTTCCTACCAGACCTCTGCATCATAGGCCCTCCACAGATCAGACCTGGGGGAGGAGCTGCCGCCAGGCCAGGGGAGAGACATGCTTTTGAATCTGTACTAGCTTTTTATTTTTTAAGATGTTGCAACCTACAAAAACACTGAAGACTGCCTTGGGAACTGAAGTTATTTCTGATCTTTTATTTCGGAGATCCTCGGTGACTTCAAACCTTGTTTGTTGATGGTTTAAGTTTCTGCACTGCCGTCTTCATTTTCCCTGGAAGGGTTTGTAACAACTCTGTGGACCTAAGGAATCTGTTTTTTCTGTACAGCAGAGGAAAAACCTGGCTAGTGTCCTTATGTACTGAAGAACACTCGCCGTTGTTAGCCGGGGCCAGTAGGGTGGGGAGGAAACCCCGCTTCCCGCTCACTAGTGTGAAGCCACAACACAGGATGGATGCATTGGGAGGGAACCACTGACCAGGGACCTGCTGTGACCCCGTCTCTGACACAAACTTACGTGAAGCAGGATACTGGGTGCTTTGAATCAAATTGTGTTCCCAAAAAGACACATTGAAGCTGTAACCCCAGTACTTGTGAGTGTGACTTTGTCTGGAAATAGGGTCTTTGAAGGTGTTATCAGCTAAGTTAACATGAGGTCACGCTGGAGCAGAGTGGGTCCTAAGCCATCTGCATGGAGTCCTATAAAATGAGAGTAGACAGAGAAGGAAGACAGCCTCTGAGAGGGCAGAGAGTGAGACTGAAGACAGAGCAGAGATTGGAGCAATGCATCTACCAGCCACGGAACACTGGGGACGTCCAGCCATCACCAGAAGCCAGGAGAGGGCGTGGGACAGCTTCTCCCTCAGAGCCTCAGGAGGAATCAACACAGCTGACACCCTGATGGCAGACTCCCAGCCTCCCAAGAGGCGAGACAATGCATTTCTGCTCTGACAATCTACCCGTGTGATGTTGTTCTACAGCAGACCCTGGGGACCAATGCACTGGGAGAGTCACAAGAAATGTGGAGCTGTGGGGGCCTGAGAGTCATCTGCGTCCTGTCACTTCACTGTGCAGAGGTGACAGAGAAGGCCAGGGTCCTCCTCAGCACTGTCCTCTGGCCTCCCTAGGCCTCACCCAGCTCATCTACTGTCTTCCAGGGCTGGTACACCAGTGTCTTATGCCTGTGTACCCAGGCCCATGACAGTCTCTGTTGTCCGTGGACTGCTGACATTACATGGAGCATGTGTGTGGGCTCGTATGTACCTTTTCCTGGTGAGCAGACAGCCAGCTGTCGCCAAAATAGCAGACAAGGGCTCCTGGAGCCAGAAGTGATTAGAAACTGCTGAAATAGACGATGTTGAATGCCTGTTTCAGATTTAAAATTCCCAGTGCGATTTCTGAGCTTCCTTCCCAGAAAATGGAGCTGTTCTCACAATATTGGTTTTTAAGGAAAGAAAGCTAGTCAGTTCAGATCTGAGATTTGGGAGTTTGGAAAGAGAAATCCAGTCTGCCCATCACCCAGTTAAGGGGCTGGTCCACATCAGGTCTGAGATGTTGAGGTCCACAGAGGCTGGGTGCCGCGGAGTTTCTTCACCTGGAAGATCATGGCGGAGAAGAAGGAGGAGCCGGAGGGGCAGAGCACTGGGACCATGTATGAGAAGATGGAAGAGAAGGGGGAAGGAAAAGAAGAGGAAGAAGAGAGAAAAGAACAAGTGAGAAATAAACAAAAAACTAAAGAAAAAATCTGTCAACGCTCTTTGTGGATTAACGAATCCACTGGATGAAATGTCCCAAACGCTGGCTGGAATGGGGGACAGTTGTCCATAAAGACGTGTCTATTTTATCAACTCTTAGCATGCGGATCAAGGGATTTACAATCTTTTCTGAAATTGTGTGTTATTGGTGTTGTTTTAGTTGCCGTTGAGTTGGCTCCAGCTCATGGAGGCCCCATTCACAACCGAAGAAAATGTCGCCAGGGCCTGCACCACCTTCACAGTTGTTGGTGTGCTCGAGTCCATTGTGGCAGCCACTGTGTGTTTTGGGTGCCTTCTAAGCTGGTTAGGAGCTCGGCTGCTAACCAAAAGGTCAGCAGTTAGGATCCACCAGCTGCTCCTGGGAAACTGTATGGGGCAGTTCTACTCTGTCCTATAGGATCTCTATAAGTCAGAATCAACTTGACGGCAATGAGTTTGTTTGTTTGGTTGGTTGGTTTTCCCACCTAGGGACTCATCTCCCAGCACTATATTGCGCAGTGTTCTGTTGTGATGTATAGGGTTTTCACCGATCGATTTTCAGAAGTAGATTGCCAGGGCTTTCCTCCTCGCCTGCCTTAGTTTGGAAGCTCCACTGAAACCCATCCACCATGGGTGACCCTGGTGGTGTTGAAATACTGGTGGTGTTGAAATACTGGTGGTATAGCTTTCAGCATCATAGCAACATGCAAGCCACCCAAGTACCACGGCTGACAGATGGGTGGTGGTATGTGTTATTGTTGTTGGTAGGTGCCGTTGAGTCAGTTCTGATTCATAGTGACCCTATGTACAACAGAACTGCCTGGTTCTGAGCCATCCTCACAATCATTGCTATACCTGAGCCCACTGGTGCAGCCTCTGTGTCAGTCCATCCCGTTTAGGGTCTTCCTCTCTTTGGCGTGTTACTATGAGGGTAAAATCCCTTTATGGGTTTCCCTTGGTCTGTTGATAGCTGTCAAGGTCCAACTAATCTTAGTCTCTTATGCAACTTACTCCTGAAATAACAAACAATAGTCCCTGCCTCTCTGCCAGCCAAGGGACAAGCAGAAAAACAGGTTCGGCGACTCTTTCCTTTGCAGTTCAGCATGGTGATGACATGAGGCGGTCTGTGGTGATTGTCAGAGGCCTTCCGTGGAGCATGGTGGTTGGTGAGCCGCGGAGCAGGCTGCTGTCCTGAAGGAAGTTGGGCTTCCCAGCTCGGCAGGCAGCATCCTTCCGGGGACGCCAGGCAGAGCGAGCCCTACAGAGCCCCAGCCCACTGCCTGCCTCAGTGCCCCTCCAAGCGGAGGGACGGACAGTGGGAACCAACACAAGGCATCTCAGACATAGGAGTTTGCCATTTGAAATGTATAAAAGTTGGGAAAATTAAGGTGCTATGGAGGTTTAAAAATCAAAAATAAAATAAATAAAAACCACCCCTGTTGCTGTAGAGTCGTTTCTGACTTAGGGCCGCCCCGTGTGTCACGGAGTAGAATGTTCCAAGGGTTTTCTTGGCTGTAATCTCTACAGAAGCAGATCGCCAGGCCTTTCTTAGGTGGTAGGTTTGCGCCATCAACCTTTGGGTTAGTAAAAAAAAAAAATTTTTTTTTTTTTTTTGTAGTAGCTGGGTACAAATGGCTTGCACCACCAGGGCGGTTTGGACCTTCTCGATTCCTGGATAAAAACTGGAAGATTATCAGATTCACAAAGAAAAATAGCATTTCTTCCACTTACTTCACCTAATTTGGTTTCAAAACAGCTGTCGTGGGGGTGGGCTATAACCAGCCAGTCAAGCAGTTGCCACCGAGTGGACTCTGACTCATGGAGACGCAATGTGTATCAGAGTAGGACTGTGCTTCGTAGGATTTTTAGTGGCTGGCTTTTCAGAAGCTGATCGCCAGGCCTTTCTTCCAAGGCCCCTCTGGGTGGACCTGCCTCCAGCCTTTGGGTCAGCACTTGAGCACGTTAACTGTACCACGCAGGACTCTGGGGTGGGTAACAGCTTTCTCTCCTCATAGCTAAAGAAACATGCTCCGTGAGGTTAAGTGATTTTCTGAAGGTCACGTGGCTTGTGTATTGTGGATTGTTTTGTATTTCTAACAACAAAAGTGCTAAGACTGATTTAAAAAAAAAATTTTACACGTCATTAAAATGCAAAATAGCATTTTCTTTTAAATGGACGGAAATGTACAAATTCTTTTCAAAGGACATGGGGGAGGTTGAAAGCTGACCTATGTGTGATTGAATAAAAAGGATTGGTGTTGTTAGATGCTTTTGGCCGCTTCTGACTCATAGGGACCTTGTGTGTGTACAAGAGAAGGAAGCGCTGCTCAGTCCTGTGCCACCCTCACAATTGTTTCTATGCTTGAGACCGTCTTTGCAGCCACTGTGTCAGCCCATCTCACTGAGGGTCTTCCTCTTTTCCACTGACCCTCTACTTTACCAACGATGATGCTTTTTCCAGGGGATGGTCCCTCCTGACAGCTTGTCCAAAGTACGTGAGGTGAAAATGCTTCCAAGGAGCGTTTTTGCTGTACTTCTTCGAAGACAGATTTCTTCTTCTGGCAGTCTATGGTATATTCAGCATTCTTCCCCGACACTGGCAGTCTGTGGTATATTCAGCATTCTTCCCCGACACTGGCAGTCTGTGGTATATTCAGCATTCTTCCCCGACACTGGCAGTCTGTGGTATATTCAGCATTCTTCCCCGACACTGGCAGTCTGTGGTATATTCAGCATTCTTCCCCGACACTGGCAGTCTGTGGTATATTCAGCATTCTTCCCCGACACTGGCAGTCTGTGGTATATTCAGCATTCTTCCCCGACACTGGCAGTCTGTGGTATATTCAGCATTCTTCCCCGACACTGGCAGTCTGTGGTATATTCAGCATTCTTCCCCGACACTGGCAGTCTGTGGTATATTCAGCATTCTTCCCCGACACTGGCAGTCTGTGGTATATTCAGCATTCTTCCCCGACACTGGCAGTCTGTGGTATATTCAGCATTCTTCCCCGACACTGGCAGTCTGTGGTATATTCAGCATTCTTCCCCGACACTGGCAGTCTGTGGTATATTCAGCATTCTTCCCCGACACTGGCAGTCTGTGGTATATTCAGCATTCTTCCCCGACACTGGCAGTCTGTGGTACATTCAGCATTCTTCCCCGACACCATAACATTCTAAATAGAAGGTGGGGGCCAGGGGAGGAAACTCTCAATACACTTGCAATCCCGTTGTGAGTATAGAATTAAACCACGTAGTCATTTATGTGATTAATTTAAAAATACAAATTCTTAGCTTTTTTTTTTTCTTCTTGAAAGGTCTTAGAAGTAAAGAATGGTATTTTAAAATGAACAGACTTTATTTTTTTAGAGCAGTTTTAGGTTTATGGAAAAAATCGAGCTTCAAGTACAAGAGTTCCCACATGCTCGGTAAGAACGATTTTAAAATAAGCCTCTGCTTACACAGATGCGTTCTGATGTGCTCACTTTTGCTCTTTACAAAGAAGTTTCTAGAAGCAACCACTGAAATGGGTTTAGAATGAAAAATATAAATCTATAAGATTTTCCCGGCTGTACAAAATGCAAGAAAATATCCCAAAACTGGGGTTCTTATCCTTCGGGGACCCCAAAAGTCTTTGAAGTCTGAAAAGCCACAGGCCCTCTCCCTGAAAAATGCCCCGCAACAGGAAAAGGTACACTTTTGCGTCCGTTTCAGGAGCTCCAGGCTAACCCTCCCTGAGGCCCGCCCTCAACTTGTCTTTAATAGCTTTCTGATGGGCGTGCCTTTCCCTACAGATGATTTACTAGTCCAGGAAACTTTTGTCATCAGCACGCCTCACTGGAGCATTTCCCAGGACTAATCAGATAAACCACAGGGCCCCCTTGTCTGCTGCCCTAAGCATGCTGTCTCTGCGGTGGAGGGCCCTCCCCTTGTGATCAGGCACTTGGGCAGCTATGGGTCACAATGGCAGGCAGGACCCTGGCCAGGATACTGGCTTTGCTGGAGGTGAATCTGCTGTGCACCTGTTTTCTCTGGAGGACCAGCCCTCTGAGGTGGGGTCACATTGGAGACCTTTGCTCCTGGGATCCGGGAAGTGATCGCGTTCTGGTTCCTGGGGACCTGCAGGCCAAAGGCTCCTGGCCTCAAGGAAGAGGCTGTAAGTCAGGAAGGACTTGGAGTCAGATGTCCTGGAGGCACCCCTATCCCCTCTGAAGCCCCCCTCAGACCAGGCTGGCCTTGGTGTCTTCCTGATTTTGGAGGAAGTTGGCTTTACGTCCTGGGTGCAGGACCGTTGCCGTGGCTCACCATCAGCTCCAGGGCCCACCTCTGCTTGTGCCCCCGGGCCCAGAGCCCAGCTCTGTGCTGCTACATGGCTGGAGCTAAGGACCTGCATTAGCTGAACAAACAGCATCCAGTGGGCGCTCAGTACATGCTTGGTGAACTGGATTAAATAGCATTTCATCAGCAGGGGCTGAAGACGGTGACTCAGTAATTGCCAGATGTGCGTTGTGAGTTCAGTTTGACTCCAGGCTTGGCTCTGCCTGGAGCTGACAGTTCACAGTGCCCACCCTCGGGAAGCGAGAAGCCCTGTAGCCATGATGGAGACTTTTTACCAACTTGGGAAGATGCCAACAGGTGGCTTGGCACTCTCTTCTTACCCACAATCCCTTTCCAACCTACATGCAAATACACACACATGAATACAGCTCAGAGTCTATGACAAACACATACACACATGTACTTATACCTTGGAGTCTATAATGCACACTTACAACATGTACACACACTTCAGAGTCTATGACGCACACACAACATGCATACACACCTCAAAGTCTATGAAGCACACAGACACATAGATACACCTCGGAGTCTATGACACACATAGACACACATGTATACATACCTCAGGGTCTATGACGCACACAGACTCATATGCACACACACCTCAGGGTCTATGAGGCATGCACACACACATGTACACACACATCAAGGTCTATGACACACACAGACACACATGTACACACACCTCAGGGTCTATGAGGCACGCATACACACATGTACACATACCTCAGGGTCTATGACACACAGACACACACGTATACACACCTCAGAGTCTATGAGGCAGGCATACACACATGTACACATACCTCAGAGTCTATGAGGCACACATACACACATGTACACACACCTTGGGTCTATGACACACACAGACACACAGGTACACACACCCCAGAGTCTATGAGGCACACATACACACATGTACGTACACCTCAGAGTCTATGATACAAACAGACACACATGCAGACACACCTGGGGGTTTATGACACACACATACACACATGTACACACACCTTGGGGTCTATGATACACACAGACACACATGTACACACACCTCGGGGTCTATCACACACACATAGAACATGTACACATACCTCAGAGTCTATGATGCACACATACACACATATATACACATCTTGGAGTCTATGACACACACAAACACATACACAGACTTTGGACTGACATACAAACACATACACATAGACACACCTGGGAGTCTGTCTTACACACACACACACCCCCACCAAGTGTGTGAATAGCGGGAATTAAGTAAACCAGACTGCATCTCTCTGCCCTCCCCTCTTCTCTCCCTCTTCCTCTCTCTCTTTTCTCTCTTCCTTTTTTTTTCCTCACGGCATGGACATTAGTCAACACGATAAAAACTTCAAGAGTTTTAAAATATGAACTTCTTGTCTCTTTACTGAAACACTGTGTTAACTCAAAAAGACCATTTCACGTTGTTTTGGTACAACATTTAAATACCCAGTTGGTAAGCAGACACAAACTGACACTGTTCTAAATGCATTATTTATTTTGTTAAAAAATGTATAACACGCCCATCAATAATGCATCCACGTGGAGAACATGAATTCACTTTAGGCCAAGCACCAAAAATCAGATTGGGTTTACCTTTCTCACTCTGCAATCGATAGTTCCCAGAGTCCACCCAGAAATGAAGCCAGGTCAGCTGCAGGGCGCCCAAACCTGAGCCCCATGTGGCCACCTGGTCCAACGTGGCACCCACACAAGCCGCCCACGGTTTCCACGTGTGCTGAGGATGGTGGAAACACTCAGCCCGGGAGGCTAAGCCCCCAGGACTTGGAGCTTGCAGAGAGGTCACAGAGGGGTGAAGGCCACTGTGGGTGAATGCGGTATCGGGTGTCCTCAGGAAGGGGACAAAGGAGAAGGGTGCCAGCCAAGCTGGGCTATGAGGGGCTGGGGAAGGGATGTGAGAGGGCGGCTGCTCTCCTCCCACACGCTTGTCGAGGCTGTTACCAGAATTGCTGTTCCACACTCACGAAACCCCAAGGTCCAAGTCTTGTGAAATCCAATCACTAAAATATTCTAAACAAGCAGGAGCCACTTAATAAAATATCCGGTTAAAGCAGCTCTGTCATCTTCCCAGCCCGCTGCTCTTTGCTGATTGTGAAAGGGAGCCTGGCACAGGGCAGACCTCGAGCTACCACAGGGGCAGAATCCCTCTTCCCTGGTAAACATCCCCTCCAGCTCCAGAATGTGGAGGGTGGGTGAGGCGGGCCAGGCAGAGGCAGGGCTGCAGGGGTCGACGCTGGCCTTGTAGGCAGGGGCAGAAGCTCTGGGGGAGTTTCTGGGTAGCTCAGTTCGTTAACACACTCTGCTGCTAATCAAAAGGTTGGTGGTTTGAGACCAGCCGGAGGTGCCTTGGAAGAAAGGCCTGGAGATCTACTTCTGAAAAATTAGCCTTTGAAAACCCTGTGGAGCACAGTTCTACTCTGACACACGTGGGGCGCCCTGAGTCTGAGCCGACTCCACGGCAACAGGTGCTGGGTCCTCTGGTACCATTCTGAAATTTTCGCCTCCGTCAAAATCCCACAAGGGGTCTTTGGCAGCTAAGAAGCATTCAAATGGCGGGAATTCAAAGTCCGTAAGTGACGGCACTTCCTGGTTTTGTCAACCAAGAAGTTCTCGGTTTCATTTCTGTGGTTTCGGCAGCAGACTTTCAGCCCACCCAGAAATTCTTCTGGTTGGTTTCTCTGTGGAAGAGAGAGTGCAAGTGTTTTCCCTGGAAATGGAATTGCTCCTTTTTGCTTCCCCAAATCCACTGGCTCACTCTCGTCCACAGGAGGTTAGCATTGTGTGGGACTGTGTCTTAGTTACCTCGTGCTGCTGTAACAGAAGTACCACAAGTGGGCAGCTTTAACAAACAGCAGTTTATTTTCTGACAGTGTAGGAGGCTGGAAGTCCAAATTCAGAGTGCTGGCTAGGGGAAGGCTTTCCCTCTACTGGCTCTGGGGGAAGATCCTTGTCTCCTCAGCTTCTGCTTCCTGCTTCCTTGGAGATCTCCATGTGTCTCGGTGCCTGTGTTACCTCATCTCTCTCTCTGTTGGCTTCTTGAATCTCTGTTATATCTCAGAAGAGGTTGACTCAAGACACACCGTACACCAATCCTGCCTCATTAACATAACACAGACAATCCAGCACCGAATGGGATAACCACAGGCATAGAGGTTAGGATTTACAACACACTTTTTGGGGACACAGTTCAATCCACAACATTACATCCTTTGGGCCCCCAAATTTCATGTCCTTGCCACATGCAAAACACCTTTACCCCATCATATTATCCCCAAAGTCTTAAATTAACTCCAAGTCTAAAATCTCACCTTCTGAATCACGTAAATCAAATATGGTTGAAACTTCAGGTGTATTCCATCGGGGGGCAAAATTCCTCTTCATCTGAGAACCTGTGAAATCTAGACTACAGGTTGTCTGTTTCCAAAGTACCACGGTGGAACAGGCACAGGTAGACATTTCCATCACAAACGGGAGAAATTGGAGGGAAAGACGGGACAAGAAGCACCAAGTAAGCAAGTCTCAAACCCAGCAGGACAATTCACATTAGCTATCAAGACTTGAGAGCTCTCTGTTCTTTGGGACCACGTGGTCAAGGCTCCACTATCCAGTCTCTGGGTG
Organism: Elephas maximus indicus; assembly: GCF_024166365.1. NCBI lineage: Eukaryota > Metazoa > Chordata > Mammalia > Proboscidea > Elephantidae > Elephas > Elephas maximus. The sequence goes on along the minus strand of NC_064819.1, from coordinate 240,321,237 downwards.
TTGGCCATGACCTTGGATTCTGGGTGGAAGCCCCTCAGCCCTGGGACGGCAGGCAACTCTGCTCTCTTGGTTTTGGGTGACCCCATTCTCTTAGTCCATCTGAGTTGTAGCCCTACCCCTGTGGCTCTGGCAGGCCCCATTCTTCTGTCCCATGGGCATAGCAGTCCTGCCCCCTCAGCTTTGTACATCGGCCCCATCCTCTTGACCAACCTGAATGGCAGCCTCACACTCCAGAACTGAGTTGCAGACTTGACTCTTTAAATCCCAGGAGGCTGTGGCCTCATCATTTGAAGCCAAGAAGGCCCTGCTTTCCGTGCTTCTTCCAACAGTCTCCTGATCTCTGAGCTGCTCCAGGGATGGCCCTCTTCTTTTCTTGGAGGTCAACAGCTGTAACTCCTTGGCCCGTTTCCTGCCTGTGGAATTCCAAGAGGCAGACGGCATTCTTTCCTTTCATTCTTTCCGTGTCTCCTTCAGTCTAAGCCGATGGGTTTTCTGCTGTGGTAGTTGGTTAGATCCATCACTCACAGGCTTAATCTCCTCAACAGAAGATTGTGTAACCGTGTCCTTGGTGGACATTCTAGGACATGTGACCTTAGTCTGTACAACGCAATCTTCCAGATCTTCAAGCTCTGTGTTCATTTTGCACTGTTCATGTTAAAGCCCATCTCTTTCCTCTCCCATTTACCTGTAAGTGGCAAGGAGAAACCACTTGGCCCCTTTAAGATCTTGCTTAGAAATCTCCCTGGCCAGATGCCTAAGTTCATCACTCACATGTTCTACCTTCCACCAAACATTTGAACATCATTCAGACAAGTTCTTTGTCACTGCATAAAAGGCATTGTCCTTCCTCCATCGTCCAATCACACGCTCATCATTTTCTTTTAAAGCCTCACCAGAGGCACATTTAATGTCCACATTTCTAGCAACATTCTGTTGCTGGCACCATATGTATTCTCTAAGATGACAGAAACTTTCTCTATAGTTCTCCTCGCTTCCTTCTGAGCCCTCACCAGAATCACGTTTGAGGTCTATAATTCTAACGGTCTCTTCAAGGCAATCTAGGCACTTTAAAGCTCTTCCAGCCCCTACCCATTACCCAATTCCAAAATCTCTTCCACATTTTAGGAATCTGTTAGAGCAGCAGCCCACTCTTCTGCTACCAAGTTCTGTCTTGGTTATCTAGTGCTGTTGTTGTTGTTAGGTGTCTTTGAGTTGGTTCCAAATCATACCGACCCTATATACAACAGAGTGAAGCAGTGCCCTGTCCTGCGCCATCCTCACAGTCATAGCTGTGTTTGAGCCCATTGTTGTAGCCACTGTGTCAATCCATCTTGTTGAGGGTCTTCCCCTTTTTTGGTGATCCTCTACTTTACCATATCTAGTGTTGCTGTAATGGAAATACTACAAGTAGATGGCTTTAACAAACAGAAATTTATTTTCTCATTTATAAGGCTGGAAGTCCGAATTCGGGTGCCGGTTCTACGGGAAGGCTTTTTTCCTCTGTCAGCTCTGGAGGAAGGCTCTTGTCTCTTTAGGTTCTGCTCCTGGTTCCTTGGAAATCTCCGTGTGTCTTGGCATCTATCTCACCCCATCTCTTCTCTGCTGGCTTGTTTAATAATCTCTGTTATACTTCAAAAGCAATTGACTCAAGATACACCCTACCCTAATCCTGCCTCATTACCATAACAAAGACAGCCTAGTCCCAAATGGGGTATAATCTCTGGCATAGAGGGTTGGATTTACCACACATATTTTTTCAATTCATAACTGATGGTGATGGGTTAGAATCAGAGCATCATGGAACGCCAGTGCTGATGAGGGCTGTAGGGCAGCAAGGCAAGGTCTGGGACCTGTACTACCCTCTGGAACACTCAGGAAATGGGAGGCTCCTGTGGGCTGGACGCCCAGGCCCATGGCAAACAGGAAGGAAGGAGTCTGGATGGCCAGAGCTTTAAAATAGCTTTTTAAAGAGAAGCCAGGCAATTGGAATTTTAAATGAAATTTCATAATTTTAAAATATTGGCACGAAAACAGGCCCGTGGGTGGTGTTCTGAGCTTGTGCCCTGCGTCCAGAATCCATGTTGTACAGAAGAGGATGCGGAAGCTGCCAGAAGCAGGATGACTTGTCCGAGTCCTGCAGCCATCTCAGGGCGAGGCTGGGTAGGGACGCAGGTCCCCTAGCTCTGAGTCCAGACATCCTCCTGTGTCACCGTTTGATAACGATCCCTCACACTGCCCTTTCTGGGGGCAGGGCTAACTTACACGGTCAGTAGCAGAGCCGGAGCAGACTCCTGAGCTACCTCGCTGACTTTGCGATTTGAAAATGTAGACTTGGGCTACGGCTGGCCAAAGGACGGGGGGCAGTGGGCACCCCAAGCCCCACGCTGTCCTTGCTCCTTATCTGAGGTGCGATGCTGTTCACAGAGGAGGAGACAGGAGACCCTCCATCAGATGCTTAACAAAGAGACAACAGGCTCACAGGAAATCCCTCTGAAGTACCTGGAATTCACGCTTAGCACACGCACGCCATCCTGAAGTGGGCTAGCAGGCCTTGTGCTCTCACAGGCCTGGCGAGGCTGTCAGTACTTAGGGCGGCCTTGGGCGGGCGGCACTGGGGCTTGGGCTGGAGAGGGTACCGGCCTCGGGGTTCTGACCTCGCTTCGTTCCATCTCAGGTGCCATGGCCTTTCCCATTTCTGAAATGAGAGGGTTGGGCTACGTTTTCTCCCACTCAAAGCCTCTGACCTCAGAGGCAAGCACTGACCGTGTGAGCTTCACTGTTCTCATCTCTGAGAGGCTCTGTGTTAGGACTCTTCACCTTGGGTTGTCCCCTAACCACCCCCCACCAAAAGTGCCTGCTCAGTTTAATGCAGATTGACAGACTGTGATCTGCCCTAACAGGCAGGGTGCACAGACTAGGAAACCTTACAGTGACCATGAAATTCAAACCTGTCTGAAACTTTGGGGTTCTGAAGCGGAAACCACAGAACAGCCTGGAGTGTTTAATGTTTGTGGTGGGGAAGTGAGTGAATCGTGCCTCCTCCAAGAATAAACAGCAACGGTGGTTCTTTTGTTTTCCTTTTTCTGGAGGCTGGAGCAGCCTCACAGGTATGAGGATTTGAAAAGAGCTGTATAAGGTGTCGCTAGGACAGGGCACACGTGTGTACACACTAACCCCAGCGTCTGAACCCAGAGGCTTCACGGAAGAACATCCCTGATATTGGCGGCTTCAGGAACAGAGAGCTTCGTGGAGGCTGGCTGGGCAGTAGGTTAGGGATTTACTTTGAAATTGTTTGTTGTTAGTTGCCATCAAGTTGGCTCTGACTCATGGTGACCCCACGTACACCAGAGTGAAACGCTGCCCTGTCCTTCGACATCTTCACGATTACTGGTCTGCTTGACTATTTTGTTGTGGCCACCGTGTATTCCGAGTGCCTTCCAACCCAGGAGGCTCATCTTCCAGCACTGTATCAGACAATGTTCTGTTATGATCCATAGGGTTTTCATTGGCTAATTTTCAGCAGTAGCTGACCAGGGCTTTCTTTCTAGTCTTAGTCTGGAAGATCCCCTGAGCCCTGTTCCCTGTGGGCGACCCTGCTGGTATTTGACATACTGGTGGCGTAGCTTCTAGCTTCACAGCAACGTGCATGCCACCACAGTGTGACGGACCAACAGATGGCGGGTTGTTGAAATTGCTTACGCTTGATAATCAAATGGCGTGCTGCACTGGGCAAATCCGCTACAAAAGGTCTTTAAAGCATCAAAAGGCAAAGATGTCACTTTGAGGACTAAGGTGCGCTTAACCCAAGTCATGGTATTTTCAATGGCATCATATGAATGTGAAAGCCGGACAATGAATAAGGAAGACGGAAGGAGAACTGATGCCTTTGAACTGTTGTGTTGGCGAAGAATATTGAATGTACCATGGACTGCCAGAAGAAAGGACAAATTTGTTTTGGAAGAAATACAGCCAGGACGCTCCTTAGAAGTGAAGACAGCAGACTTCTTCTCGGCTCAAGTTCTGGCCCATCCCACACCACACCCTTCAAGACAGGAACGTTTGCAAACTATTCTCAAGGTCTTCTGCAGAATTCCCAGAAATAATTCTCAGGTGCAAAATGGAACTCCGAGTCTTCCTCTCTTCTTTGTCCTGGTTTTCAGCTTCTACCCATTTTGCTTTTCTCCCTACTTCTGGTACCGAAATCTTTGTCAGTCAGCATTCAACCAGAGAACAATAACAATAATTAAAAAAAAGAACAAAAAACCCAAAGCAGACCTGTCACCGTTGAGTGGACTCCCGCTCACGGGACCCCATGCGTTGGAGTAGACTTGTGCACCATGGGGTTTTCTTCCAAGGCGCCTCTGAGTAGGTTTGAATTGCCGACCTTTTGGTTGGTAGATGAGCGTTTGACCATTTGTGTCACTCAGGGTCTCAGAACAGAACCAATAAGAGATACATACGAAGAGACTTAGTGCAAGGACTTGGACAGCGTGACTGTGGGGCAGGCTGGCTAAGCAAGCCGGAAATTCACAGGGCAGGAGGCAGGAAGAGAAGGTGGAACTCTGGGAGGACCTGAAGCTCCAGACCACAGGTGGAATTTCTTCTTCCTCTAGGAAACCTCAGTCCGGCTTGGAAGGCCTTTCAACTGATTGAATCAGGCCCACCTGGATTATCTAGGATCGTCCCCCTTTCTGAAGTCAACTGATTGTGGACCTCAATCACATCAGCCAAGGGCCTTCACAGTAACTCCTGGGTTCTGAACCTGGTTTCCTCATCTAGTGATTGAGGTAAGACCTGCTTTGCAGATTCCATAGATATAGTTAGAAGACAAACTCTGGTAACATATCCTGGGCTGGGCACTGAGGGTGCCAAGGTCTGAGGACACGTCCGTATTGTGAAGGGGCCTGGAGAAGAGTGGGAGCTGCAGGGCAGTAAACTCTCTCCATCTCTCCAATTACGTGTACCTGTTCCTAATTCTCACACAGTGCTTGATCACCGCAGAACATAAACGCACAAAAGCGCAAAGACGGAAATTACAGACTGCCTCTGAGACAAGTCTTGTCATTGTAGATTTGTCCAGCCTTTTACCATATGCGTATATTTTCCCCTAGAAGTTGTGATTTTATTGCACATACTATATCACTGATTTGCCACTTAACCAGTTGTTGTTAGGTGGCATTGAGTCAGCTCTGACTCACAGCGACCCTGTGTACAACAGGAGGAAACACTGCCCTGTCCTGTGCAGACCTCATAGTAGTAGGTATGTTTGAGGCCATTGTTGCAGCCACTGTGTCAGTCCATCTCCCTGAGGGTCTTTTCTTTTTTATTGACCCTCTGCTTTATCAAGCATGATGTTCTTCTCCAGGAACTAGTCCCTCCTGATAACGTGTTCAAAATATGTGAGAGGAAGTCTCACCATCCTTGCTTCCGAGATAAAAGGTGGTACAGGCCACACCCCAGAGAAACTCCCTTTACATTGGATCAGGGAGGTGACCTGAGTAAGGGTGGTGTTACAATCCTACCCTAATCCTCTTAACATAAAATTACAATCACAAAATGGAGGACAACCACACAATACTGGGAATCATGGCCTAACCAAGTTGATATATGCATTTTGGGGGGAACATAATTCAATCCATGACAATGGTGTATTCAATATTCTTCACCAACACCATTATTTGAACGTGTCAATTCTTCTTCATTCTTCCTTTTTCATTTTCCAGCTTTCACATGCATATGAGAAATATTATGGCTTGGGTCAGGTGCACCTTGGTCCTCAAAGGTGACTGCTACCTGGCCTTTATTCTGGAGAAGCTTCTAGTCCACCGGGGAAGACAAACACACGAGGCTGTACTGATAACTGGACGTGGTAAGTGCTGGAATAGATCAGGGGGCACAGAATGTTCTCGAGTCCAGAGAGGAGTGTTCTAGACAGCTTCCCGGAGGAAATGGCAAGCATATAAACAGGTGAGGAGCCCTAGTGGTGCAGTGGTTAAGGGCTCGGCTGCTAACCAAAAGGTCTGCAGTTCAGATTCGCCAGGCGGTCCCTGGAGGCCCTATGGGGCAGTTCTACTCTGTCCTATAGGGTCACCGTGAGTCAGAACAGACTTGATGGCAGTGGGTTTGGTTTTGGTTTTTTATAAACAGGTAAAGGGTGAATGCAAGCCAGCCAGGCAAACAGAGGGGGCTTGGCGAAGCCATGAGGGTCTCATCATCAAGGGAGCACTAAGTGGGGGTGGGAGAGGAGGGAGGTGAGACCAGGAGCATGGAGGTGGTGAGCCAAGGAGCGATTAAAGCTCCTTAAACAGTCAAATGGCTTTGGAGTGAGGTCCCTGCAGTCACTGTGGGGACTGGGTCAGAGGGAGTGGACTGACATTGTCTCACCAGGTGATCAGTGCATATCCTGTGGTGTAGATCTTTGGCCTGGCTGGCCCCCACCCCAGAGTCACCTCCTCACCTCACCTAAACTGTTAGTCAGTTGTGGTCTGGAGTCCTTATCCAAAACACTTAACGTTTCAAGGATTTTTAGATATTGTTAGAGACTGTCTCTCAGGAGTGATGGGCAAAGTTCGAATTCTTTGGGTAAAAAAAAAGTAAAGTTGATGTAAATTCGCAATACCCCAGTATGGATAATTACCAGCAACATGGAGGTGTGGGACCATAGTCATCTACGCTGCAGAGCTGACACAAGGCCCAAACCCAGGTGTGTTTTATGCCAGTGCCTCTGCGGTTTTATATACAGCCGAGTTCCATTTTACTCTAAGTGCCCTTCAGGACAAGAGAACTCCATGTGAATGGAGATGTGTTACTGGAGTACCTTGGTGGACAGCAAGGCGCTGAGGAAGAAAGCCATGTCTTGAGGAAGAGGGCAGGAAGGAAAACACACCCTCAGCACAGGGGCCGCCTGCAGCTCAGATGTCTGCAGGAATTTGCCTTTCTGGAGGGACAAGCTAGCTGGGAGCTCTGCTGAGGGGAGAAAGAGTGTGCTTCAGACCACGGAAGAGGCCAGCGCTGGGTAAACAGAGGGGGTTGGAAGGTCAGCATGTCAGAGGGTCAGCAGGCCTGGGCCCTGGGGGCTTCGAAGCACTTCACAAGGGTCCCTTTTGAAGCAGACACACACGCGCACACACACACACACACACACACACAAAGAAGCTGTGAGGAGTCCCTGGGTGGTGCAAATGGCTAAGTGCTCAGCTGCTGACTGAAAGGTTGGAGGTTCAAACTCACCCAGAGGTGCCTTGGAAGAAAGGCCTGGCAATCTGCTTCCAAAAATCCAGCCACTGAAAACCTTGTGGAGTGCAGCTCTACTCTGACACATGTGGAATGGCTGTGAGTTGCAGTTGACTTCATGGCAACAGGTTTGCCTGTGTGTATGCAGGGTGAGAGCCCTGAGCCACTATTTTCATCCTGTCCTTTTGTGACCCTGGGAAATTCATGAAGCACCAGGCCTCACTGTCTTCCCCTGTGACATGGGGATGCCTCATGTTTGTTCAGGTTGTTAAGAAGCGGGAACTGACTGTGAACCCAGAGGAAGTCACCTCGCCTGGGCACCAGGGGCGACCCCTTTGCTCTGGGCGGTGCATCGCTGGGGACCCAGCTGAATCCGCTCCCACAGTGAGAGAGGGGTCTCTTGTGCCTCTGTGTCCAGCACTTAGTACAATGGCTGGCACACAGAGGGCACTTAGGAAAGGGTTGCTCAGCACTGGAGGACAGACTGTTTGTTTTGATGACCGGCACGGGACGCTGCTGTGGTTGGAAGGCATGGAAGCAGAGAGAACATGGTTCCACCACTGTCCCGTGGTGCAGGGTCTAGGTGTGGCCTCGGTGTGCTGTGTCAGAATTCCAGTGTCTTCTGGAGGCTGGCCTGGCTGTGGCTGAGCCCTGGTGGGTGGGATTCTCGAGCCCACGAGCTGGGGACATTCAAAAGGGCACTTGGAAGCTCAGGCCATAGGACAAAAGCGGCAATGTTTTTACTCTCTGGGAAGCTGGGCTCGGCTCCACGGCGGCCACAGAGGTCTGGGCAGACCAGCCACTCCCCGGCTCTGACTTGGCTTCAGAACACCCAGGAGTCGGAGCTGCCGTTGTGGGTGGGGTGGGGAGCAGCCCCCGCATCCCACAGACGACTGTGAAGTGGTTTGGAACACTGTCATTACAGCCCAGGCACCCAGGGGCACGGAGAGGTCAGGGCCTCCGGCTCCCGAGCGGCTGAGTGCGCTGAGGCTGGTGGCAGGGATGTGCGGCCTGAAATAGCCCTCTCCCCCAGGGCCACGGCACATTACTGCAGGAAGTTGCACAATGCCAACTCTGAATCCAAACGCATAATCGTGTTCACAAAGCCAGAAAGCAGGAGGTCGGATGTCAGCCTCTGAGGGATGAATTCAGGCCATTGTTTTAAACAGAATGTTTGGTCAGTGAGCCCACGCTCATCCAAACTCTGCAGCCTAAGGCCAGGGAAGGAGTGTGCAGAAACCTGGGGCAGTGAGCAAACAAAGACTTTGTCACTTGCCCTTTTGGAAAAATATACAACTTTTCAGAGAGTAGAGCAAACGCTCAGGCTGCCTTGGGGTCGAGAGCTCTAGTGGGTCTCCTGGGCACACAGACTCCTTTCCAGCTCAGCCATCAGCAGACCCCAAGTAGAGTCTGTGAATTACCCACCTCCACCACCGACTGTCCTCGAGTGACACCAACTCACAGCGACCCCGTGTGCACCGACTGTCCTCGAGTAACACCAACTCACAGCGACCCCGTGTGTGCAGAGTAGAGCTGTGCTGCACGGGGTTTTCCAGGCTGTGATCTTCCAAAGTAGGTTGCCATCCCCATTTTCTGAGATGCCTCTCGGTGGGTTCGAACCACCACCTTTTGGTTAGTGGTTGAGCACTTGACCCTTTGCATCACCTGGGATGTCTGCGAAATATCAGCATCCTGTATCAGCATCCAAACTGGAGTTCCCCACTCTGGTGACCATTCAAGACAAAGTTTCCTAGCAACAGGTGAGAGGTAATGGAGATTTGTTCGCTAGGGAAGTGTCTGTGGGGACCTGTGGTGTCCCAACCACTTTTTATGCCTCTGGAGTTCTTTGGGAGTATACTTTTGCCCCTCAAAGTATTTGCTGCCCTTTAGTGCGGACTTGCATAACAGTAAAAGGCTAAAGAAATACTAGCTGAAGCAAAATACCAGGAGTTTGCACGTTGCAATAACGCAGTGCAACTGGGAAGTGTGATTGGGTGAAAATATTGTCTCTTTTGGCTTTTGGACCCCTAGATAAACCTTTTGAGCATATTTATGGTTTCCTGTGTGAGAAGGAGCCCTGGTGGGCTTGGTTTTTGTGTGTGTGTGCGTCATATTTGGAAAACCAGAGGTTCCCCATGTAATCTAATGTAAGACCCGCCCCCCAAATTTTCAGCCGCCAAGGATTGTTGGGACAGTCACCCGTCAATCAGCAGGCTTGTGAACACAAAAAGTTCAGTGGTAACCACGTAGTCCCAGATAATATTTCTCAAAATCCGTATTAAAAAAAAAAAACCAAATTTAAACACATACCACGACTCAGTGTATTTCCATTAATGAAAACACATGGTATAAAAAAAAAAAAAAAATCAAAACAGAAAATAATAAGCTCACCAAAAGGTTAAGAGGTTCTTGATAGAACTCAATCACTGATGGGATCTGGGCGGTGAGGGAGGTGGTGAGCTCAGCATGTCTTCTGGTTCCACCAACTTGGGCATTTCATGCAACAAGCCTGATACAGGTGGGACCAGGCCAGGGGCAATGGTGCATTCAAGCTTGAACACATTGGATTTGAATGACCTGGGACATTTGAGAGGCAGAGCTGAGTAGGAAGCTTGTATGTGGTTTGAGGCTCAGTGCAGAGACCCAGACTAGATGATCAACGTTTAGACGATAATTCAAGCAAAGGAGAGGATGAGGCCACTCTGACAGGGGGTGAAGCCAGCAGAGGCTTCAGCCCAGAATAGACTCACGGAAGCATGTGTGTACGCCATGGGCTGAGGGAGTGGGATCTTGAAGGAGGTTGGAAGGGAACCCAGAGAGGGAGGGGGAAACCTGGACAGAGCGGGGAGAGCTGGCTCCACAGAGAAGGTGTGACTGGGAAGCTGCTCTTGTCAACACACCTACCTATTAAAAAAACCCATTGCCATCGAGTCAGTTCCGACTCATTGTAGTGACCTGTAAGGACAGGAACCGCCTCATAGGCTTTCCAAGGAGCACCTGGTGGATTTGAGCTGCCACCCTTTTGGTTAGCAGCCAAACTCTTAACCACTGCGCCACCAGGGCTCCATCCTCTTGAGAACCCGTTGCCATTGAGTCAATTCTGACTCATAGCTACCCTACAGGACAGAGTAGAACTGCCCCATAGGGTTTCCAAGGAGCACCTAGTGGATTTGAACTGCCAACCTTTTGGTTAGCAGCTGTAGCTCTTAACCACTGCATCACCAGGGTTTCTGTCAACACACCCATTAGACATTTTCCCCACAGAAGGAGCTGGCACATGAGCCAGCTCAGTTCACACTAGCTCATGTATCTGTGAATGCCGAGGGGAGGAACTGTCATTTTAGGGTGCGGCTGCATCCGTGGGTTCTGTCTCCCTTCCCCCTCCTCTTGCTTGGAGACAGGGTCTCTCCACACGGTGGGATGGCGGCCACCAAGAACACCAGCTTCACCTGGTTCTCATAGCTCCCAACCCCAGAGAGAGAGAAAACTCACCCCCTGCTGACTCTGCGGTCGGGTAGTAGAGTCACACAAATGATAGCTCAACATAGAGTGCAGGGGGCAGTTCTCAAAAGGGACAGTGGGGTAAAAAAGAAAGAGACACACACAGACACAGACATTCAAACACACACAGACATTCAAACACACACAATCAAATACACACAGACGCAGACATTCAGACACAGACATTCAAACACACATAGACATATGCACTCACAGACGTGCACACAAGACACATATGTCCACACACACAGACATTCAGACACTCACATACGCATGAAGACACACACATACGTACACAGACACATGCGCACATGCACACAGACACACACAAACACCCAGAGATTCAAACACGTACACTTATAGACAAGTGCACACACAGACACACACATGCACATGCACATAACACACACATGCAGATGCACAGACACACATATACACACACAGACACACACAGGCACAGTCATACACACACAGTCACAGACACACAGACAAACACAACACACACACACACACAGGCTCAAACACACACAGTCACACACACAGTCACAGACGCAGACACAAACACAACATATACACATGCACACACACAGCCAGAGTCATACACACACACAGTCACACACACAGACTCAAACACACACACACGCGCACCCTTAGACACATTATTTAATATCTCTGAACCTCAATCTCCCAATCTGTAAAAAGGGCATGCTATCTATCATCACTGTGTTGAGTATTACTTGCAATAGTGCACATAAACTTGTGGGCCTGGGCCTGACACCCAGTAGGGCTTCAGGAAAAGGTAGCTATCATTTTCATGGCTGGAAATGGTGTTACAAGCACACACGCACCTGCATTTGTGTCTCTACTTGCTCAGCGGCAGCTCTGGCCCCTCTCTAGCCAAGGGTTGGTGTCTTGGGTCTCCACGTTGAGATGAAGCAGTGAGAACACAGACAGGCCCCGGAGCTGACTTAAGGCTGCTGTAGAACCCAGCGAGAGGCTGTGGCCCCTATCTCCTGGCAGGTTCACCTTAGTTACAGATAAAGGGCGTGTGGATACGAGGAAAGACTGACTTGGAGATTTCTGGAGCGGGATGACTTGACAGAGTGTACAGGATAGGTGTGCTGGCACCTGGGCCTGAGGGTGGATGCTGCTGAGTGGGTCATCCATCTTGACGGACTAAATGCTCTGTGTCAGCTCTGGCTGGGTCTCTGGAGCCCAGAAGGGAGTCTATGACCCAGTAAGTGCTCCACAGTCGTTGATAAAATGAGTAAACCTCACAACCTAATTTATATGGAGCTTCTTGGAATACTTTCTGTTTCATTTCTTCTTTGAGAAAGAATGATGAGGAAGAGACAGGAAAGGAAAGAGAGGGGTGGCCCAGCCCTGTCCTCTCCCTCTTTCCACCCTCCTGCACTCTGTCCTTCTCTAGGATCTCGGGGGCCTCTGTGGTTTGCCAGAGCCATGAGTGACAGAAATTCTCTGAAGGCCTGGCTCTTAGCCCCTGTGTCAGTCCGTCTCATTGAGGGTCTAACTTTTTGCTCATCTGCTAGTTTACCAAGCATGACATCCTCCTCCAGGGACTGGTCCCTCCTGATAACATGTCCAGGGTATGTGTGATGAAGTCTCAATATCCTAGCTTCTAAGGAGCATTCTGGTTGGCTATACTTCTTCCAAGACAGATTTATTCATTCTTCTAGCAGTCCACAGTGTATTCAATATTCTTCACCAACACCATAGTTCAAAGCATCGTTCTTTTTTAGTCCTCCTTATTCATTGTCCAGCTTTCACATGCCTATGAGAAAACTGAAAATACCATGGCTTGGGTCAGGCGCACCTTAGTCCTTAAAGTGGCATCCTTGCTTTTTAACACTCTAAAGAAATCTTTTGCAGCAGATTTGCCCAATGCGATGCGCCTTTTGATTTCTTGCCTGCTGCTTCCGTGGGTGTTGATTGTGAGTCCAAGTAAAATGAAATCCTTGACAACTTCAATATTTTCTCCATGTATCATAATATTGCTTATTGGTCCAGTTGTAAAGATTTTTGTTTTCTTTATGTTGAGATGTAATCCATACTGAAGGTTGATCTTCAGTGAGTGTTTCAAGTCCTCTTCACTTTCAGCAAGCAAAGTTGTGTCATATGTATAATGCAGGTTATTAATGAGTCTTCTTCCAATCCTGATGCCCCGTTCTTCTTCACGTAGTCCAGCTTCTCAGATTATTTGCTCAGCATACAGACTGAATAAGTATAGTGAAAGGATACAAATCTGATGCACACCTTTCCTGATTTTAAAACATGCAGTATCCCCCTGTTCTGTTCAAACAACTGCCTCTTAATCTATGTTCAGGTTCCTCGTGAGCACAATTAAGTGTTCTGAAATTCTCATTCTTCACAATTGTCTTAGTCATCTAGTGCTGCTATAACAGAAATACCACAAGTGGATAGCTTTAAGAAAGAGAAGTTTATTTTCTCATAGTAAAGTAGGCTAAAAGCCCAAATTCAGGGTGTCAGCTCCAGGGGAAGGTCTTCTCTCTCTATTGGCCTTCTCATCAATCTTCCCCCAGACTAAGAGCTTCTCTGCACAGGGGCCTGGAGTCCAAAGGACGGGATCTGCTCCTGGCACTGCTTCCTTGGTGTATGAGGTCCCCAGCTTTCTGCTTGCTTCCGTTTCCTTTTATCTCTTGTAAGATAAAAGGTGGTGGAGACCACACGCCAGGGAAACTCCCTTTATACTGGATCAGGGATGTGACCTGGGTAAGGGTGGTGTTACAATCCCACCCTAATCCTCTTTAACATAAAATTACAATCACAAAATGGAAGACAACCACAGAATACTGGGAGTCATGGCCTAACCAAATTGATACACACATTTTTGGGGGGACATAATTCAGTCCATGATAGCAATGTTATCCATCATTTGTTATGATCCACACCGTCAAATGCCTTTGCGTAGTCAATAAAACACAGGTAAACATCCTTCTGGTATTCTCTGCTTTCAGCCAGGATCCATCTGACATCAGCAATGATATCCCTTGTTCCACGTCCTCTTCTGAATCTGGCTTGAATTTCTGGTAGTTTACTGTCAATGTACTGCTTCAATCATTTTTGAATGATCTTCAGGAAAAGTTTGCTTGTGTGTGATATTAATGATATTGTTTGATAATTTCCACATTCTGTTGGATCACCTCTCTTTGGAATGGGCACAGATACGAATCTTTTCCAGTTGGTTGGCCAGGTAGCTCTCTTCTAAATTTCTTAGCATAGGTGAGTGAGCACTCCCAGTGTTGCATCAGTTTGTAGAAACATCTCAGTTGGTATTCCGTCAATTCCTGGAGCCTTGTTTTTCACCAATACCTTCAGAGTAGCTTGGACTTCTTCATTCAGTACCATTGGTTCTTGATTATATGCTACCTCCTGAAATGGTTGACACGTGAGATCACATGATAGAATTTTGCAAGACCAATGACTTATTCACTGGAGCTCTTTTTCAATAACAAATACACAGCAATCAAATCAACTATATCTGTGGAAAGAGATGATGGAAAAGCTCAATATCATCAGTCAGAGCAAGGCCAGGCGCCAACTACAGAATAGACCATCAATTGCTCATAAGCAAGTTCAAACTGAAGCTGAAGAAAATTAAATCACGTCCACAAGAGCCAAACTATGACCTTGAGTATACTCCATCTGAATTTAGAAACCATCTCAAGAATAGATTTGATGCATTGAACACTAATGACTGAAGACCAGATGAGTTGTGAAATGTCATCAAGAGCATCATACATGAAAAAAAAAAAAGGTCATTAAAAAGACAGAAAAAAGAAAAAAGACCAAAATGGATGTCAGAAGAGACTTTGAAACTTGCTATTGAACACAGAACAGCTAAAGTGAAAGGAAGAAATGATGAAGTAAAAGAGCTGAATAGAAGATTTCAAAGGGCGGCTGGAGAAGACCAAGTAAAGTATTATGATGACATGTGCAAGGACCTGGAGATAGAAAATCCAAAAGGAAGAACATGCTTGGCATCTCTCAAGCTGAAAGAACCGAAGAAAAAATTCAAGCCTAGAGTTGCAGTATTGAAAGTTTCTATGGGCGGAAAACTGAAAGACGCAGGAAGCATCAAAAGAAAATGGAAGGAATATACAGAGTTGCTATACCAGAAAGAATTGGTGGACGTTCAATACAAGAACAAGGTAGTGTTTTCCACTCTGAGGCGCCCTAACACCTCCCCCACCCTCAGTGCTAAGCTCTTCATGTCACCCTTGCATGATATCTGGCTTTTGGATATTATCATAAACTAGGTCACCAACACCCTGGTCTTGTTATCATTGGAAAGTTTTCTTGTCCTGTAAAGTTGTCATTTCCTAAGCCATGTTTATTTTCTTCACTTGAACGCAGAATGAATTCTGGCCAAGTAACCAGCTGTGAAGCCCGGGATCCTGTTCTTGGTTTGGGATCTGGGCCTCCCTTGTTAGGCCAGAGTGTGGGATTGATGTGGCTGGCCTGACTGCCAGGCCTACCTTCTAATGTATGTGCAAATGAGGGCAGGTTGGCAAGTGGGGTTCTAATTTGCCATCACTCTGTGAGTTCTGTCTGCACAGACCGGTTTTCAAGGGTGAGCAACTATAGACCCTGGGTCAATAACCCCCAGAACAAACACATCCCCACCCACCCTGTCCCCCAGGTGGCAGGAAGTGCCCGGCCCTGAGGTACACCTGTGGATGTGCTCATCTGTCCAAAGCACGGGCCGTCCCCATGGAGACACAAGGACGGTGTGGCCCTCCACCCCTCATTCCTTCCTAGGGCACGCCTGCCCAGAGCACAGCTGACCCTACAATGAAGGCCAGTTTACCCAAATAGGGAGCATTTGATGCTACCAGCCTCCCATTCCAGCAGACCTCTCAGGCAGAGTTCAGCTACACTGACCACAATTGAAGGATGGAGGGCAGGTGGGCTGCCTGGCATGAACTGACCGAGGGGCCCACAATCCAGGGTCTGTTTTCCTCCCCTACTTCATACTCCCACGTGGCTGACCACAGACTGCTCTCCACCGGCTGTCAATTGTGTTAACCATGTGCACCATCGGGACTCCAGGGGTAGGAAAGGCCTTAAATAGATCCCAAAAGAAAATGAATTGAAAGATTGATAAATTTGACTGCATAAAACTATTATTGCATTTCGTTTTTTTTTCAGTAAACATTTAGTGAGGTACAACGTACACACCAGGTCCCTACGTGGCACAAACAATTAAGTGCTGGTCTACTAACCCAAAGACTGGCAATTTAAACCCACCCAGAGGTGCCTCAGAAGAAAGGACTGGCAATCTGCTCTGAAAGGTCACAGCCTTGAAAACTCCATGAAGAGTTCTAGTCTGCACACATGGGGTCGCCATGAGTCGGCTCAACTCCACAGCGACTGACAACATACACACATGCAGAGAAGTACGCAAGTGCACCACTGGCTTTGATCCACTGAATGGAATATAAATGATGCCTTGAGGCTGGTCCTTAGAGACCTGTACTTCTGCTGTCCTGGCCTTGGAGTGTTCCATCTTAGGAAGCACCTGGAAAGCCGTGGAGGAGGGCTGAGCTGCTCTGGCCGACAGCCCAGTTGAACCCCCAGCCACAGGCCAGCGTCCCCTCCCAGGGCCTGCGTGAACCGTCTTGAATTCTCCAGCACCGTCGAGACTGGGCCTGCAGCTGCAGCCCAGCAGAGCCTGCCCACGAGAAATAAGAGTAACGCATACATTGTTTCAAGGCTACACACCAAACTGCACAACGGCAACCCCAGGGGAACACGTGGAGGTGGGCAGGGTGGGAGGGGATGAACTGGCACTGCCAGTTACCGGCAATGTTTGGCTTCCTTTTTACAAGAAAATGAAATCATGCGTAAGAAAAAATTCCTTGTAGGTGCACAGGAATGTTGCCGCTGTCAGTTGCCGTCCAGTTGGCTCTGACTCACGGTGATCTTACGCACAACAGGATGAAACATTGCCTGGTCCTGCGCTGTCTTCGTGGTTGCTGGTGTGTTAGCCCGCTGTTGTGGCCACTGTGTCAATCCATCTCAGGGAAGGTTTCTCTTGTTTTCACTGACTCTCTACCAAACTTGTCCTTTTCTAGCAATGGGTCCTTCCTGAGGAGGTGTCCAAGATGCCCCTAGATCTGAGTTCTGATCTGGCCTGGAAGGTGAATATCCTTTACCTATCCTTCCATCTCTTCTTTCCTAAGGCCTGTGACAGAACCTTTCTTTCCTGTGTGGCTAGAGAGGCTCCTTCCCACCACGACTCAAAGTAGGAAAGGCAGACCCAGGACCCAGACCTTAACCAGTCGTACCCCCACCTGGTGGACACAGAGATTGGTTCAGGGTTAAACACTTGGGCCAACGGAGCCCATGAGAACTCGCCCCTGGACCTTCCTGCCCCAAAGGGAAAGATGTTAGGCTAGGAGGATACACACCCGGGCTGTTGGGGACCACATGCCTGCTACACGCTGGTATCTGCATCAACAACAAACCTGTGGTACCTGGTCACAGGAACATGGCAATGCAAGGCTGAGTGTCTGCCTCCTGTATGCTGGTGCGAGCATTAGGAAGACCTGGGGCCAGCCCCGTTTATACTCCGAGAAGTGGCGCGTCAGTAGGCTGGCCACTCATTCTCTGTCTCTGTCCCCCATCTGTGAAATGAGTGAGTCAGTGCTTCGGTGTTTTAATAGGACATTGATAACGGAGGTAGAAGCCCCATAGCTTATTGTTTGAAATTTCCAACCAGTAAAAACTGTGCCAAAAACAAAATCAGACTTACAGATTTTGTCCCTGTAAAATGGCGGCCTCAGACCTCTGCTAACTTCAGGAGGAGGAGCGGGAATCAACATCGCATCAGGCCAAAACTCTTTCCTGTAGGGGAGGTTGGACACACCTCCATGCTCCAACTTTTACCAGTTCTGACAACAGCCATCCCTCATACTTCTCTGCTGGTTTGATAATTCATTGCAATGGCCACACAGAACTCACAGACCATACTTACGATCATGGGGTTAATTAGGGAATTAACAGCTTAGAATTCAGGATCAGGATCAACCTGGAAGAAAAAAGAACAACTCAGGATACAGTTCTTTGGTCAGGACAGCTTCTTGTTGGCTGTTGCCGCTGGGCCCTACTGGGGCAAGTGTTACAGCTCTTTCTTTAGCTTTGCTGATAATTTCCCAGAGGCATCCCACTCCACCAGGAGGCCTCCTGCCCGAAGGCGCTCAGCTCTCTCGTTCTGTGGGTCAGCCAGCCAACTACAGCTGTCTGCCGGTCCTGTGTCACTGCCATCTCGTGCCGCTGCCAGCTCAAGCGTTACAGCTCTCCAGTGTTACAGCTCTGTTTTCTGGGTCTAGCACATTTTCAGTGCAGGGACCCTGGGTCCAAACAATGTGTCCTACTCTTGGTTCTTCTTCTTGATAGTAGTGAGGTGCTCCCCAACCTCTGAGGGTGACTCCTTTTAAGCCTAGAGGGATGGCAAAACTGACCAATCCCCTAAAAGAGTTTCATGCACCTTATTTGCATTAAGAAGGCTGTCTAATCCCTGCAAGAGCTCTACAAACCTTATTTGCATAGTCCCAGCCAGGCATCTAAAGAGTGTTACAAGACTATGGCTAGAAAGAACCACAGAAAAGCAAGTCACTGCACCAAAGTCCCACCTTCCGCTCTACTGTAGTGCAAACAGAGCAGCGCTTGCTGTTTGGTGGCTCTACAAACGTGGGGCCAGCGCTCCCTGAGGGGGTGTCTCTGCACTGAGCCCCTGCAGCCCACCAGATTTCTACCACTCGTCTCCAGGTCATGCTGGTCACAGAAAGAACTTCTCTCTCAAGTGGCAGCTGGCAGAAGCAAGAAGCTACCACTGGACGTTGCTGCTGTTGTTAGGTGCTGTTGAGTGAGTGCCAACTCACAGAGACCCTGTGTACCACAGAAGGAAACACTGCCCAGTCCTGCGCCATCCTCACAATTGTTGTTATGCTTGATCCCATTGTTGCAGCTGCTGTGTCAGTCCATCTCCCTGAGAGTCTTCCTCTTTTTCACTGTCCACTACCTTACCAAGCACGATGTCCTCCAGGGACTGGTCCCTCCCGATAGCATGTCCAAAGTACATGAGAGACCACTGAACAGTGAACGCATTCCTGGAGCACTTACAGGCCTGCCACAAAATCTCGAGCTCTCAGAACAGCCCAGTCTGCAATGGTACTATTATTGTCCCATTTTACAGATAAGAAACTGAGGCTTAGGGAATGCATTAAGGTCACTAAGTGGCAGTATCAACATCTGACTTAAATGACTGGACTTCAAACCTACCAGATGTGGCAGTCTGCTCCTGTAAAGATTACAGCCTTGGAAACCCTGTGGGGCTGTTCAACTCTGTCCTATAGGGTCACTGTGAGTTAGAATCAACTGGACAGCAGTGGGGTTTTGCGGGGTTTCAAAATGCATGTTCTTAAATGCTACACATGCTGTCTAAATGTGTTTGCTCTGAGCAGCTCTAGGACTACAGAAGTCACAAAGCACTTAGAAGCATAAATGGGTTACAGATATAATTTTTTAAATTGGTAACCAACTCAGTTCTTCATCTCCTGGAAATTACAAAGAGTGAAAATCTGGATTCTAGCTGAGCAGATAGGAATTGACCTGAAAATGAGATTTTATGTCTGTCAACGAGGAGTTGCTCTTTGGAGAGTACCTTCCTGTCTCCTTTCTTAAAACCACTTGACTTCTCCCCAGAGGGCTCCCGGAAGCAGTCAGTGCTTCCCCGGAGACGAGAGTGGGGCAGGACTGGCGCTTTGTGCGTCATCTTTCCTGTGGGGCTAATGCTCAGGGTCACTGGGACCGCTGTCTCCTCTCACCTGCTCATGGAGGGGGACATCCCACAGGAGAACACATCCAGCAGTGTCTGCTCATGGGAGACAGACACCCGGATCACTGCCATAACGTCTCAGGTGGGCTGACTTCAGGCATAGAGGGATCCAGGACGGACTGCCAGATTTAGCAAAGACACAAACAGAGAAACAAAAGGAGCAAAGACACAGAAATTAGAGTTTCCAGTCAAAACTCAGGATGCTGAGTTAACTGAATTTCAGGTAAAGAATAAATCCTTTTTTTTAGTATAAGTGTGTCCCATATCTTTCTTTATCTGAATCTGATTTTGCTTGGCTTCTTCATCCTCATCCAGGGATTCCAGCAATTACTCCACCTCTCTCTCATTAGTCATCGTCCAGCTTTCACGTGCATATGAAGCGACTGAAAACACCAGGGCTTGGGTCAGGGGCACCTTAGTCTTCAAGGTGACACCTCTGCTTTTTAACACTTCAAAGAGGTCCCTTACAGCAGATTTGCCCAATGCTATGTATCTTTTGATTTCTTGACTGCTGCTTCCATGGGTATTGGTTGTGGATGCAAGTAAAATGAAATTCTTGACAACTTCAATCTTTTCTCCGTTTATCATGATATTGCTTGTTGGTCCACTTGTGAGGATTTTTGTTTAAGTTGAGGTGTAATCCATACTGAAGGCTATAGTCCTTGGTCTTCATCGGTAAGTGCTTCAAGTCCTCTTCACTTACAGCAAGTAAGGTTGTGTCATCTGCATAATGCAGGTTGTTAATGAGTCTTCCTCCACTCCTGATGTCCCATTCTTCTTCATATAGTCCAGCTTCTCAGATTATTTGCTCAGCATAGAGATTAAATAGGTATGGTGAAAGGATACAACCCGGACACACACCTTTCCTGACTTTAAGCCATGTAGTATCCCCCTGTTCTGTTCAAAGAACTGCCTCTTTATCTATGTAAAGGTTCCTCATGAGCACAATCAAGCGTTCTGGAATTCCCATTCGTAATGTTATTCATAATTTGTTATGATCCACACAGTCAAATGACTTCGCATAGTTAATAAAACACAGGTTTGGTAAACATCTTTCGGATATTCTCTGCTTTCAGCCTGGATCCATCTGACATCAGCGATGACATCCCTGATTGCACATCCTCTTCAGAATCTGGCCTGAATTTCTGGCCGTTCCCTGTCGATACACTGCTGCAAGTGCTTTAGAAAGTTCTTCAGCAAAATTTTGCTTGCGTGTGATATTAATGATATTGTTTGATAATTTCTGCATTTATCAAACACCTTTCTTGAGAATAGGCATAAATATGGATCTCTTCCAGTCAGTTTGCCAGGTAGCTGCCCTCCAAATTTCTTGGCATAGACAAATGAGCACCTCCAGCGCTGCATCCATTTGTTGAAACATTTCAATTGGTTTTCTGTCAATTTTTGGAGCCTTTTTTTTCACCAATGCCTTCAGAGTAGCTTGGACTTCTGCATTTAGTACCATCCGTTC
This sequence comes from Elephas maximus indicus, assembly GCF_024166365.1. Lineage (NCBI taxonomy): Eukaryota > Metazoa > Chordata > Mammalia > Proboscidea > Elephantidae > Elephas > Elephas maximus. Next base: position 240,300,151 of record NC_064819.1, on the reverse strand, counting down.
TTGATCATATGCTACCCCCTGAAATGGTTGCACATCGACTAATTCTTTTTGGTATAATGACTCTCTGTATTCCTTCCATCTTCTTTTGATGCTTCCTTTGTCGTTTAGTATTTTCCCCGTGGAATCTTTCACTATTGCAACTTGAGCTTTGAATTTTTTTTTTTTTCAGTTTCTTCAGCTTGAGAAATGCCGAGTGTGTTCTTGCCTTTTGGTTTTCTATCTCCAGGCCTTTGCACATGTTATTATAATATTTCACCTTCTTGAGCTGCCCTTTGAAATCTTCTGTTCAGTTACTTTACTTGATCATTTCTTCCTTTTGCTTTAGCTACTTGACATTCAAGAGCAAATTTCAATGTCTCTTCTGACATCCAATTTGGTCTTTTCTTTCTTTCCTGCCTTTGTAATGATCTCTTACTTTCTTCATGTATGATGTCTTTGATGTCACTCTACAACTCATCTGGTCTTCGATCGTTGGTGTTCAACGTGTCAAGTCTATTCTTGAGATGGTCTCTAAATTCAGGTGGGATATACTCAAGATTGTACTTTGGCTCTTGTGGACTTGTTCTAATTTTCTTCAGTTTCAGCTTGAACTTACATATGAGCAATTGATGGTCTGTTCCGCAGTCAGCACCTGGACTTGTTCTGACTGATGATATTGAGCTTTTCCATCGTCTCTTTCCACCGATGTAGTCAAATTGATTCCTGTGTATTCCATCGGGCAAGATCCACATGTATAGTTGCCATTTAAGTTGGTGAAAAAATGTATTTGCAATGAAGAAGTCATTGGTCTTACAAAATTCTATCATGCAATGTCCCTCATTGTTCCTTTCACCAAGGCCGTATTTTCCAACTACAGATCCTTCTTCTTTGTTTCCAACTTTCTCATTTCAATCACTGGTTGTTATCAGTGCATCCTGATTGCATGTTCGATCAATTTCAGACTGCAGGAGTTGGTAAAAAATCTTCAGTTTCTTCCTCTTTGGCCTTAGTGGTTAGCGTCAGTGTCTAGTTAGTGTTTTTCCCTCCCCATCCCTCCCGTCCCTAGTGGCCATCAAAGATTTTTTCTTTCTCTGGGTAAACTTTTACATGAGTTTTTATAGTAGTGGTCTCATACAGTATTTGTCTTTTTGTGATTGACTTATTCCTCTCGGCATAATGCCCTCCACTCCACGTGACATGTTTCAAAGATTCATCATTGTTCTTTATTGTTGCATAGTATTCCACTGTGTGTATATACCACAAACCATCATTTGTTTATCCATTCATCTGTTCGTGGGCACTTAGGTTGTTTCCATCTTTTTGTTATTGTGAATAATGCTGCAAGGAATATGGGTGTGCACATTTCTATTTGTGTGATGGCTCTTACTTCCCTAGAATATATTCCTAGGAGTTGGATTGCTAGATCATGTGGTATCTCTATTTCTAGCTTGTTAAGGAAGTGCCATATTGTTTTCCAAAATGATTGTACCATTTTACATTCCCACTGGTAGTGCATAAGAGTTCCAAACTCCCTGCAGGCTCTCCAACATTTGTTATTTTCTGTTTTTTTGATTCGTGCGAGTAATGTTAGGGTTCAAACTTATTCTTGTTGCTCGTTGCCATCGAGTCAGCTTCGACTCATAGGGACCTTATGTAAAGCAGAACAGAATGTTGCCTGATCTTCATGATCACTGGGATCTTTAATTTTATTTTTATTGTACTTTAGATGAGGACTTACGGAGCAAACTTGCTTCTCGTTAAACAATTAATGTATACATTGTTTGTGACATTGGGTGCCAAACCCACGGTACATCAACACTCTCCCCTTCTCAGCCTTGGGTTTCCCATTGCCATCAGCCTTGGGTTTCCCATTGCCATCAACCTTGGGTTTCCCATTGCCATCAACCTTGGGTTTCCCATTGCCATCAACCTTGGGTTTCCCATTGCCATCAACCTTGGGTTTCCCATTGCCATCAACCTTGGGTTTCCCATTGCCATCAACCTTGGGTTTCCCATTGCCATCAACCTTGGGTTTCCCATTGCCAGCTTTCCTGTCCCCTCCCGCCTCCTGGTCCTTGCCCCAGGCCCAGTGGAGCCCCAGTCTCATTTTGTTTTGTGCACCTGTCTAATCTTTGGCTGAAGGGTGAAGCTCAGGAGGGAGAACAGGAGTGATCGCGGTATATATGAGTCCATTGTTGTGGTGATTGTGTCACTCCATCTCATGGAGCGTTTCCCTCATTTTTGCTGACCTTCCACTTTACCAGACATGATGTCCTTTTTCGTGACTGGCCTTTCCTCGTGAGGTGTACCAAGGAAGCAAGTTGAAGTCTCGACACCCTTGCTTCTAAGGGGCATTCTGTTTGCATTTCTTCTAAGACTGATTTATTTGTTCTTCTGGCAGTCCACGGTATATTCAGTATCTTTCCCCAGTACCATGGTTTGCATGCATCATGGTTGGTCTAGACCGTTAGCTGAACTGAAGAGAAGCTCATTCCAACCAAATCTACTACATGGAGTAAGGAGTTACCTGGCTTGGGAAAATACTACAAGTAGAAAGGTTTATATCTAGTGGGTCATAGAAGAAACAAAGAAACATTTATTCAGTAATTTCCCTGTTATGGATTGAATTGTGTCCCCCCAAAATACATATCATAAATCCTAACCTTTACAACCTGTGGTTATATTCCCATTTGGGAATGAGTTTCCTGTTATGTCAATGAGGCAGGATAAGTGTAGGGTGTGTCTTGAGTTAATCTCTTACAAGAGATAAAAAGAGCAGATTAGGCAAGCAGAGACGGGGGAAGAGGGATGCCAAGCCACAGGAAGGTCACCCAGGAGCAGAGGCTCAGAAGAGACAAGGACCTTCTTTCAGAACAGAGAAAGCCTTCCCCTAGAGTCAGCACCCTGAAATTGGACTTCTAGCCTCCTAAACTATGAGAAAATATGTTTCTGTTTGTTGAAGCCACCCCCTTGTGATATTTCTGTTATAGCAGCACTGTTAACTAAGACATGCCCCTGCGAAAAGCTCCCAAGGAAGAGAAAATATAGTCTATCTACACATTTAATTCCCTTCAGCCTCACGGGAACCTGTGAGCAGTTACATTTCCATCTGCAGAGAGTGGGAGGTAGGCACAGGGTAATTGTGTAATTTGCTTAAGACGGCACCTGGGGTCAAATCCTTTTATTCCCCTAAATGCCTGGTCTGTCTTACTATGCCACACCAACCCTCAACTACAAAACACAGAAATGAGATACTGAGATTAATTTCCCATATATTAACATCTTCACTTTTTTCTAAATTTTGATTAATGTGCGACATTTAGGTGATGCAGAGTGGACAAACCACCCCTTAAAACACGCTAGAATTTTAACCATTGATTTTTACAATTATGTACTAGATGCACTATTCAGTCTTCCCTTGCGAGTTCCCATGGCCGTTACTTTGTGGACGTTATCCAGTCTGCACAGTGAGCCCAGGCATGTCTGTTTAACCTCGTATATACTAAAACCATCCCATTGAGAATTAGAAAAGTGCAGAATAATACTGAACTCCCCTGAGACCCAGCATTACACCGAAATCACAACCCATTTTCTAGAATTCCATGTATCTTCCTTGGCTTTAAGCAAATCCCAAGTGGCGAGGATGTGGTTGACTCTGCACAGTCTCTTCAATGGCAGTGACTGGACACGGAAGGAGAGCAGCCTGGGGCCGTCCCTGGGATAGCGCGCCATCTGTGTGTCCGGGTTGCCCTGAGCCCGCACCTCCACATGCCAAAGGCGGCACTCAGTGAGAACAAAAATCCAGGGAAAGACCCCAGGGCAACATCTGCACGTGGAGGGAAGGAGTGATAGGAGCGGGTTAGTGGGTGTGAATCCATGAGCTCGTTTCTTCCCCTGAGCCTGATGCATTATTCATAAAGAGCACGCATTACAGAGAGTCTCCAGCTTGTGTTTGTATCATCCCAGCTGAGGGAGCACGCGGCAGATGGCTGGAATTAGGATGAGGTAATTGCTCCCTCCCTCCCTCTGTCTCTCTGATAAGCTTTCAGAAGAGACAAGACAGGCAGGAATATGGAAGCTTCAAACCTTCACGTGATGGCTTACCAGACCGACAGGCTCAGCTGGTTTGCTCAAGGCTCAGAGCAGAGAGTCTTTGGGTTATAACATTGCCGGCAATGCTCCTGGTTGTCTTCTTTTTCTTTTTATAAGTAATTCCTACCTATTCCTCCCTCAGGTCTTCTCTGTCTTCTGAGAGGCATGTGGAAGCAGTGGTCTTGATTGGGATGGTGCATGTGAAGTCCCCAGAGCTGTGCCTGGCATGCTGTGGGCACCTGTTCCACCACGGCTGAGCCTTTGCTCGAAGAGGGCGCTCCCCTCGTGGGCACCCCGTCCCCAGCACTTTCCATTAAATTGTTGTTGGGGCCCGTGGAGTTGGCCCCTGACTCATGGTGACCTCATAACACAATGGAGCAAAATGCTGCCTGGTTCTGTGCCATCCCCATGATTGTTTGGGGTTAGACCATCATGCTCCATAGGGTTTTCAGTGGCTAGTTTTCAGAAGTAGATCGCCAGGCCTTTCTTCCTAGTCTGTCTAGTCTAAAAGGTCTGTTGAAATCTATTCAACATCATAGCAACACACAAGCCTCCACTGACAGACGGCTGGTGGCTGGGCATGAGGCGCACTGGCTAGGAATTGAACCCAGGTGTCTTGCACGGAAGGTGAGGATTCTACCACTTAACCGCTGCTGCTTCCTTCCATTAAACTGCCATTTCACCACAACGGGAAAGTCAGTGTGGCCAGTGCAGCTACCGGGGAGTGGCTGGTGGGCCCCAACTGCCAACCTTTCAGTTAGCAGTCGCGTGCGTAGCCATTGCATCACCAGGCCTTTTTAGTAGGGGATCCCAACTTTCGAAGGACCCAATATTGTCACAGTACCCACACCCTTGGTTGGCCCTGTCATGTGGTGCAACATTTCTGCTACTGGACTTTTTTAAAGACGCTTGGCTTACATTCTCAGTCAGCTTCTACACTTTGAAAGCCAGGGATTCATGATACCAGGATTTATTATATCCCCTCTGAAGCTGAATGTTTAGTGACGTTCTCTAAATACTGAATGAACGAATGAGGGGATTCATGGACACTAGGGTATTTGCACAATTTCTCTGGAGTGGAGTTTAGAAAATCCTAGTTATTGATGTCAACAGCTCCTTTTTCGCATGTGTTTGTCTCTCGTTGCCTTAACGAGCCTGGGCTTTGGCATCAGATAGATGTTGGGGTAAGCCCTTAGCGCCCTTGCCTGGCAGCTGTGTGAGTGAGGACAAATTACTTACATCTCTAAGACCCAATTTTCTGGGTCTTTCCATCTCTTACTCTTCCCAAGCCTTAGCGGCAGGATCAGAAGCCTGACTTAGGCTGCTGGAGGACCTCGTGAAACGCGCCTGATAGGTAGCTGCTGTGTCTGCTGTTCCCTGTCACTGTCCCTGTGGTCTCTCCGGCTGCTCGCAATGTCCTTGCCCCTCCCTGCTACATTCAGAGGCCACTGGTGGACGCCAAATGCACGCTCGTGTCATCTATTCCTGGCCCTGGGCCACACCAGCATGCCACGGCAAAAGCAAGAAGACTCTTTATCCTGGGAGGAAAGATATATCAAAACCACACTCAACGTGAGCCCCTGGGGATGTGGCCGGGGCAGGTGTCTGCTGGCTGCGGGGCTCGGGCTCTGTGTATCCAGGCCACCAGGGGCTGAGGGGAACAGGGGCACTGCATGGGCTCGGGCTGTGCCTCTAGTGCTCAGGGACTCTTTGCTGGGATGGAGGAAGATTTCCTGGAGACTCAGAGCCTGCACCAGCCCTCTGTGCATCCTTGGTGAGGGTCTGGGGTCCTCTGGGAGTTCAGGGTCCCCCTGGTGCTCCTGCGGACTGGCCAGAGGCCAAGAATGCTGCCCACGGCTAAGCCACCCGCAGGGGAGCCCGTTCACCGCGCTTTGCTGCAGGAGGCTGATGAGGTGGGGCATTCCTTTGTCGGTTCCTCTTGGAAAGGACTGCATGGGCCTCCCTCCATCCTCTGCTCGTGGAGACGTACCCAGGCTTGGCTGTGTCATCACTCCACCCAGCCGTGGGGGCTGGCTGCCCAGGAGCACCTCGGCAGCGACCCTCCCCAGCGGCTCTCAATGCCCAGGGTCATCTTGGTATTATAATTCAGCAAATACTGCTCTGAGCCTGGCTCAACAGCCCTAAAAGCGTTCACGTGGCCACAGCTTCAAGGGGCTGCACCTGCAGTGATCGATGACGACGTGACCAGTGAAGGGCTGACTTCGCCCAGGTGACTTGGGCCCTTTGCACCAACCTCTCAGCAACACCTGTCCTTCCCTTCTCTTTGCAATCCTTGGGGTCATTTGCTACTTGTACATAAAGTGACCTTAGTCAGGGTTCTCCAGAGAAACAACCAAAAAGGTAAGTCCACGTCCGTATCTGTATCTGTGACGTTGTGTGGCTGGGTTCTGTGGAGTTGATTCCACCTCACAGCGACTGTAGGACAGAGTAGAACTGCCCCATGGGGTTTCCTAGGCTGAGATATTTATGGCAGCAGATCTCCAGGTCTTTTCTCCTGTGGAGCAGCTCGTGGGTTAGAATTGCCGACCTTTCGATTAGCAGCTGAGCACTTAACCGTTGTGCCAACAGGACTCCTATGTAATTAACAGTTTTTATTTATAAGTCACAATGCAGTGGTGGTTTGGTGGTAGAATTCTTGATGTGCTAATAAAAAAAAATCCCCCAAAACCAAGCCCGTTGTCTTGGAGTCGATTCCGACTCATAGTTACCCTATTGGACAGAGTAGAACTACCCCATAGGGTTTCAAAGGAGCGGCTGGTGAATTCGAACTGGTGACCTTTTGGTTAGCAGCTGAGCTCTGAACCACTGCACCATCAGGGCTCCAGACATGCTAATAGCTCCTGTGAAAGACGTTTTCAAATCCTTGGGGCTCCTGAGCTCTGCTGCTTTCTGTTCACTGACGACGTAGACCCGGGCCATAGAACCCTTGCCAGTGATCCCACAGCATGCGATGACAGAAAGTTAGGTGGCTGATCCCCAAGGTTTCACCTAGCGATGGTGTCTTTGGTTCTGTGGCTCTAGGACTGTGGGTAAGTGGATGTTAGCTGGGAAAAGAAATAGGTGGTGCTGTTAGCTACAAGCAACAGAAACTCTGACTCAAACTGGCTTAGAAAGAAAAAGGAAATGTATCACCTCACGTATCAGGAAACAGGAAGTCAGGGGTAGGAGTGGACCCTAAGTGGACGTGACTCAGTACTTTAACAATGTCAGCAGGGATCCCAGCCCCTTCTGATTCTCCACTCAGCTGTTCTGAGTGTGAGCTGGATTCTGGGGCTGGTTTCCCTCGGTGTCAGAAGACGCTTACAGCAGGACCCGGCAGTTTCCTTGTTCACACCTGCTACAGGAAGAGAGAGAACCTCTCCCCAGCGATGGGGGAAGAGGATGATAAATCCTTCTCTTTACTCTGATGGGGAGCCCAAGTCCTGTTCTCACCATTCCACCCCAAACATTTCCAGAGGTTGCACCTGCCAGGTGTAAGTGGCTGATAATGCTCTCCAGGTGTGGGCCCAGGCCACAGTAGCACCTGGGAGCTGGTTACAAGCAAAAACTCCAGGGCTCCACCTACACCTGCTGACCTGGAAATTCCAGGGAGGACCCAGTACCTGTGTCTCCCATGTCCCTCAGGTGTCCCTATGCCCATGTGGGTCTGAGATGGGGGGGAGTAGCACCTATGTCTCCCAGGTCCCCCAGGTGTTTGGGTCTGACAGCTGCCTGCGCAGACTAGTCATGTCCACGCCCTACAGCCGGGAAGGACATCCCAGGTGGGGAGGAGGATACTGTTGTGGGGAGCAGGGATAGATGCTGAGCACACTCAGGTCTCCTAGTGAGCAAGGAAGATGAAGCCACGCTGTTGGAGCCAGATAGCAAACTGTGCACATGTCCTGCCCTCCCTTGGGCGGGGTCTTAGCAGTGTAGATCCGGGGAAGACCAAATGGAGACCAAGGCATCAGGCCTATGATGGGGAGGGCCTGAGAGGTCCCAAGTGCAGGACTCTCTGGTAAAGATGGATTTGGGAATGTAGTTGGTTCTCAGGGTAGCAGGCCTCCAACAATCTCCCCAAACCCAGGCCTCAGGGCTGCTTGCAAAAAGTGTTAGCTCTGCAAAACCAACTTCCAAGTAGCCACTGTGTGTGGAGATCATGTAATCACAGTTTGGATATCAACCCCAGTGTATTGGTTAGGGTTCCTTGAGGCATGGAGAGTGGTTAAAGCTCTCGGCTGCTAACTGAAAGGTTAATGGTTCGAAACTATCAGCTGTTTAGTGGGGGAACGATGTGGTAATCTGCTTCTGGGGTCTTAAACGCTAGCAAGCGGCCATCTAAGGTGCATAAATTGGTCTCAACCCACCTGGAGCAAAGGAGAATGAAGAACACCAAAGACACAAGGTAATTATGAGCTCAAGAGACAGAAAGGGCCACATAAATCAGACTACATCAGCCTGAGACCAGAAGAACTAGATGGTGCCTGGCTACAACCGATGACTGCCCTGACAGGGAACACAACAGAGAATCCTTGAAGGAGCAGGAAAGCAGTGGGATGCAGACCTCAAATTCTCATAAAAAGACCAGACTTAATGGTCTGACTGAGACTAGAAGGACCCAGGAGGTCATGTCCCCAGACTTCTGTTAGCCCAAGACTGAAACCATTCCCAAAGCCAACCCTTCAGACAGGGATTGGACTGGACTGTAAGATAGAAAATGATACTCGTGAGGAGTGAGGTTCTTGGTTCAAGTAGACACATGAGGCTATGTGGGCAACTCCTGTCTGGAGGGGAGATGAGAAGGCAGAGGGGGACAGAAGCTGGCTGAATGGACACGGGAGTACAGGGTGGAGAGAAGGAGTATGCTGTCTCATTAGGGGGAGAGCAGCTAGGACTGTATAGCAAGGTGTATATAAATTTTTGTATAAGAGACTGATGATTTGTAAACTTTCACTTAAAGCACAATAAAAATTAAAAAAAAAAAAGATTAATGCCCTTGGAAACCCTACGAGGCAGTTCTACTCTGTCCTATGGGGTTGCCAGGAGTCAGATTCGATGTGATGGCAACAGGTTTGGTTTTTGGGCTTATTTTCCTCTGAGAAACAGAACCAATAGGGGACACACACACACACACACGTATACTGTATGTATATGTGTATGTATATGTATAGAGAGATTTTAAGGAATTGGCTAATATGATTGTGGGAGCTGGCAAGTCCAAAATATTCTGTCCTAAACTGGTAGGCCAGGTGGCTGGCCAGGAGCTCAGGCAGGATCCTTCTCCCTCGGGACGCCTGTTTTTGCTCTAAAGGCCTTCAACTGATTGGACGAGGCCCACCCACATCATGGAGGGTGATCAGATTTACTTAGGGTCAGCTGACTTAAATGTTGAGCACATGTAAATGCCCTCACAGCAACACCCAGACCCATGTTGGACAAAACACATGGGCATCCTAGCCCAGCCACAGGTACACGAGAAATTTACCCTCCTCCCGCAGTCAGTGCAGAATGGAAGAGTAAGGGCGGGGCCACAAGGCAGGAGGAGGGCTGGACTCTGCTGGTTGCTTGTTCAGGGATGGAAGCAGGGGGAGCCTGCTGCCTGCACTTGGAATGATAATGTCACGTGGTCGTGAAATGGGCCCAGCTGAGGCCGATTCTCCGCAAACAGACTGATTGCTTCTCTCCCACCCACCCCCGAAACACACGGGTCTGGTCCCTGCTGTACAGGAGCACCTTGGGGGGGGGGCATTAAGTGGTCTCGGCTGCACACAGCTGACCCTGGAGTGCAAGCACCTGCTGGACTTGGAGCCTATCCGCTGCAGCGCCCTGTCACCTGGGCCCCAGCGGGCTCTGGGAATCTAGTGTCTGCGTCATGGTCCCTAAGCACTTTCTGTGTTTGCTTCTGTTGCCCTTTTTTTCCCAGTAACTGACTCACTCTCCTTTTGCCCACTTCATGGATTTTGTCAACGGTTATGGATAGGATTGTGTCCTCCAAAAAGACATGCTGAAGCCCAACCTCAGGACCTGAGTACATGACCTTGTGTGGACATGGGCTCTTTGAGGATGTTACCAGTTAACATGAGGCCATACTGCAGTAGGGTGTATCCTGATCCCATCCGAGTGGTGTTCTTATAAAAGGGGTGACACAGACAGACAGAGGGGAGATGACCATGGGGAGACGTGGCTATAAACCAAGGAACAATAAGGATCACAGCTGTCACCGGAAGCTGGAAGAGAGGCGTGGAACAGAGGGTCCCTCAGAGCCTCAGAAGGAATCAACATGGCTGACGCCCTGGTCATAGACTCCCAGCCTCCAGAACTTGAGACAGTTCCTGTTTTTATAAGTACAGTAAGTCCCCAGGTTACGAACGTCAAGCTTATGGACAACTTCACCTTGCCCTTTAAGGTTATGAAAATCTGCGCTCACTTTGAAATGACTGAACCATCCCCTACTCGCAACAAGTTCTTCATCATAGTCACCTTCACTAGCTGCACGTGCAGCTTGAAATCACTGAAAAGGCTTTGAGCCTCTTCTCGCGTGGAAGTAACCGAAAAACCAAACCCAGCGCCATCAAGTCGATTCTGACTCATAGTGACCCTATAGGACAGAGTAGAACTGCCCCATAGAGTTTCCAAGGAGCACCTGGCAGATTTGAACTGCCGATCCTTTGGTTAGCAGCTGTAGCACTTAACCACTACACCACCAGGGTTTCCCGTGTGGAAGTAAGGCTAAATAAAAACTGTATGCACCTGTTCCCACTTACCTACAGTTCTGACTTAAAGGCAGGCTCCGGAACAGATCTTGCTGTGACCTGGGACTGCCTGTACCTGGCTTGTGGCACTTTCTCACAGCAGCCCCAGGGAACAGAAAAGCCCACTACTCTCCTTGGGTCTCCTGGCTGTGGCCTTGCACATCTTGGGATGTCTTACATTCACCTTTCTGGAGGATCTGATTGTTGTGACAAGGGACATCCAGGGACGATGGCCCCCGCTGAGCAGAGTAGATGTTGGGTTTACTGTCCTCTGCGTGGGCTGGGGCCCACCTGTAACTCATCGGAACACAGCAGGGCCCGAGGTTGAGCACCTGGTCTCAGGAAATAGTGAGGAGCGAATGTAAGGTGTTTGAGACACTGCAGGTGCTCGCGTATGTCACAGTGACCAGCCCTCTTCAATAGCTGTGGGTTGGGGGGGCAGGGCGGGGTGGGGCAGGGCTGGGGGACGGCCTGTGCAAAGCATGGGGCTGTAGGCAAGGTGCCCTGTGATGTCCGCTGTCCTGACTGCCTAACACACTCAGGTGGCAGAAGGGGTCAGACGTGGGTGTTTGGATGGAGCCCTGTTTAAAACGTAGTGTTTTGCTGACAGCCTTTCCATTTCATTTTAATGAATCCTCTGTCCTTGCTAACTAGCTTACCACTCTGGTAAATAGAAAATACAAAGTGTTTTCCTGCTGGAAATTAATGGCTCTTTAAAATCCTTAAGGAGAGTGAGAATGCGAAGAAGGGGTGTGGGAAGGGGAAGATGCAGAGACAGGGCATCACGGCGTTCGGGGCAGCACCCTACACTTGGAGCTACAGATCAGATGGTTGGTCCTGCTTCAGCCAGATGGGATGGAATGGAAAGAAAGACCAGCCCAAACCAACCCACTGCCGTGGGGTTGACCCCACTCACAGCAGCCCTGTGGGACAGAGCAGAACTGCCCCGTAGGGCTTCCGAGGCTGTAATCTTTCCAGAAGCAGACCGCCACATCTGTCTCCCACAGAGCAGCTGGTGGGTTAAACCACCCACGTTTCGGTTAGCAGCCGAGTGCTTAACCACTGTGCCACCAGGGATCCTTGAGAGAAGGACAGTAACCGGTAATTTTAGGATGATGACTCGGCTGCGTGGCCTCCCAGCTGCAGTTGCACAAATGTTCACGGGCCTGGTGGTGATCTGATGTAACCGAGGGAGTCTCCCCTGGGTCCATTCATTGAACAAGTATTTTTAGAGGACACAGAGAACATTGGGCTAAGGATTGTGCAGGTTGTGAAAGAGTCATTTCAAATATCTCATTGCTTTTCTCTGTCATAGTAAAAACGATAGCTTGGATACAAATACCATGATGAAACAAATTTAGTTTTGAATTTCTGAGTGGCAGGATATAAGTAACCCCCCCCCCCCGCCACCGCCCCGTTATGTATGTTCAAGGAGCCCTGGTGGCAAAGTTGTTAAACTGATGGACTGCTAACCCAAAGGTTGGTGGTTCGAAACCACCAGTGGTTCTGCGGGAGAAAGAGGTGACAGTCTGCTTCCATAAAGATTCACGACTTGGGAAACCCTATGGGGCTGCTCTGAGGAGGAACTGACTCAAAGGCAGTGAGGTTTTTTTTTTTTTTTTTTTGGTTTGTAGTGTATGCTCCAAAGAATTCTTTCCCAACATAAAAAGAATCCTTTGCCAAATGAGTTTCTCAGCCTGCTCTACCTCCATCCCTCTGGACATCAAAAACAAACAAACAAACAAAAACCCAAAATAAAACAGTATGAAGGGAAGAACTGGGCATCGTTTAGTTGTATAACAATAATAATCCTAAAGATTTTGGGTGATGACCAAATCAGAACCAGTGAGAGGCGTCAGAGGTGTCAGGGAAAAATCCTTTCTTACTGCAGAGAACAATTAAAAAAAAAAAAAAACTATACAAAGACAATTTTACATTAAAAAAAAACCAAACTGCTTTTTTCCTATGGATAAAACAAATACAGCCTAAAATAAATTTAAAAAAGGTTAAACAGTAGAGAACTGTAAAAAGGTAGGAAATGAAAATTCCCCTAGTCTCCAGCCCCTGCCGGCCTTCAGCCCGAGAACCGCTGTGGGCGCTTGGCCATTTCCTTCCCCTTTTGCTCTCCACACCGGCACTGAGCAAAGACACCACGTGAATCCATTCTCATAAAAATCGGGTCATGCTAAACATATGGCGGGGTTACTTTTCCCCACTTGATAATATGTCTGAGGCCTCTTTCTACTTCAGTACACACTGATCCACTCGTTCATTTAATTGCTGTGTGTGCGGCTCTGCCATGGTGTATTTAACAAACCCTTATTGATTGACATTTGGGCTCCTTCCAGGTTTCGCTATCACAGAGAAATGCTACAGTGAACATCCTTGTGCGTGAATCGTGAACGCTGGCGAGCGTTTCTTTGGATAAATTCCTGGAAGTTTAGTCCACAGTGCTTGGTCACATCTCTGCACGTGGATGTGACCCTCTCCAATCCCCACACCCTGCCCCCCTCTGCCCCCTCCCCCACCAGCAGAGAATGGGGAGGGGCTTTGTAAGGCAGCAACTACAGGACTCAGTCAAGGCAGCAGCTTTTAGGTGGCTTTTACCCCCACAGGCCCACGGGGCTGAATACCAAAATGGGAAGGGGGAAGAAATCATTCAAGAAATGAACACTTTCTGCGCATGTCTTAGCACTCTCTAGAGAGACAGAACCAGTGAGTGATGTATATAATGTGTGCATATATACATACATATAGAGACTGAGAGAGGAGAGAGAGATTTACTTCAAGGGGTTGGCTCACACAGTTGTGGGCGCTGGGAGATCCAAAATCCGCAGGGGCCAGGCCACCAGCTGGGGACTCTTGAAGGCTGGCGTCTCAGGAACCCTGGGTCAGAGGATGGGAAGGGTGCAGAGTGGAGAGAGAATGAGTGCTGCCAAACAATCTCCTTGTAGTCTGCAGGCTGACGGCACCCTGAGGAGCTCCCCTTAACTGACCGATGCCGTACCTTAGATTGCATTGTGGAAAGTGATTACGTTACCTTGCCTTAGGTTACACTATGGGACAGCAACTAGCCTAGTATTTGGCAAAACCACTGGGAACCATAGGCTAGCAAAGGTGACACATAAAATTAACCATCACAGAATAATTGTGTGAAATGCTAATCCTATTGTGAGAAAGGAATCTGGAAACTTAGACGCCAGAGACACCTTCCTCTTCTTCCGTGTTTTTAGCAGTGTTTCCCAGCGTGTGGTTTTGGACCATCTGAATTAGAAACTCTTGGGTGCTGATTCCCAGGTCCAAATCTGTTCCCCACCCCTGCATTGGCGGTTGGCCCAGAATTTGCCACTCCTACGTGATTCCTCTGTGAAGTACGATAGGAAAATTCCAACTCCGCTGACTGATTTACCAGGTGAGGCTAACACTTTACATGTATTTTGTTCCTCATGTATTTGGATTTATCACTACCATCTTATTTTGTTATTTCTGTTTGCCATGATTTTCCATATTTATTTTTTTTGCCTTCATTGAAATGATCAAGCTGGCTTTATTCCTTGCTCCAACTTGATCATTTCAGAGGCTAGAAGTTTTGCATTCTATATCTATTCTCTAGTGCTTACCCTTAGAATTTGAGCTAGCCTACTTTAACTAACAAGGCCTAAAATAACCAATGTCCACATCCTGCTCTGAAGAATACGAGAACCTTGGAACATGTTAGCATTTATCTACCTCTACCTGTCCCCCTTGTATTTGTTTACTAGTTTAGTTTTGTGTTGTTGTCAGTCACCTTATGGTCATTATTGTTGTTATTGGTTTTGCTGTCAATGGTTATTCACATTTACCAATATTTTTATACATCTCATTGCTCATCTCTTCTGTTGAATCTCATTTTTCCTTCTGGTTTTAATTTTCTTCTGACTGGGTGAAGTACTTCCAGAGTAGTCATTTCAGAGGGGCCCCTAAGTGGCAAACTCAGTGTTTGTCTAAAAATGTCTTTCTCTTTCACTACTGCACTGTAGTTTAGCTTAGCATAGTTTCATGAGAAAACTGGTGTCAGTCCAGTTATGGTCCATTGCCAGTAATGTGTCTTTTCTCTCTGGTTGCTTTTAAGATTTTCTTTGTGTCTTTAATGTTATTCAGTTTTACCTCAGTATGTCTCTGTGTGACTCCATTTTAATTTAACTTGCTTCGTATTTGATGAGCTTCATCAATCTGAAGACCTATGGATTTCTTTAATTTTAGAATTCTCAGCCATTAACTCTTAATTAATTTCTTCTCTTCCATCCCCCCCACCCCATCTTATGGAATGCTTAATATACATGTGTTGGACCTTCTCTTCTATCCTTCTTGTCTCTCAGTCTTTCTTATTTTCTCTTTTTTACCTGTGTCCTACATTTTTTAATTTCCTCAAATCTATCTTGTATCTTCGACCTGTCATTTAATACATCCATTGAGTTATGAGGTTCTTTGCTTTTGTTCTCTATTTCTAGACATTCTATTTTGTTCTTTGTTAAACTGTAGCCTTAGAATTTTTGTTTCAGATGCTGTGACTCAGACTTTTTTTCCTCTCCCTCTCTCTCCCACCTCCTCCCTCTTTTTTTTTGATCAAGAATATTTTATAGATTCCTTGATAGATTATTTTCACACATTAATCTTTGAATCGGGGGTATTTTAGTCTGGCCTGCTTTTTTCTCAAGGATATTATGCTGGATTCTACACAACTGGAGCTGAGCTTGTCTCCTTAAGTGATGAACTGAGAGCCATGTATTTGTGACTTGTAACCCATATTTCATAAGTCAGCTCCTGTTGGAGACCGGGAGTAGTAGGCCAGGGTAGTTTTCTCCAAGACAGTTCCTCTGTCATGGAAAGTATGCATTGGGGAATCCCTTGGGTTTTGAAACTCCCCACTTTCACGGAGGTCTGGATTGTTCAAGGCCCCATGGCTCGTAGATATTTGTTTGTGGATTAGTATTTAGCATTTCTACCCAGTTGACTTCTGTTAGCATCTGCAAATGGACTCACAGATCATTTTTTTCCATTGCCTTTCAAGGATTGGGGCAATGGTTTGTCAAGAAAGATTTTATTGACTTAAGATAGACAGCTTGGTGCCCTGAGGTTGGAATGCCATTCTAAGAATATAGCACAGTTTAGGAAAGCAAAACAAAAACAAAACAAGACTTAGAAGCAGAGGTGAGACAGAGTAAATGGTTATGAATAAGTTCCTTTCTCCTTTTATCTAAGCCTTGTATTTGGAGTAATTCAACTTATTTTCTTTATAAGGATAAGAATATGAGTTAAACCTATCAGAGTCATTTTATACTGAGTGTTCACTTTGGTGTTTTAAATTTGAACTTCAGCCTTTAGAGGTGTTGGCAGTAAACTCGGTGAAAGAAGATAAAGATTTTCCAATCTGATGTTTTATTTAAACTGAGAACATTGTGACACAGCCGACTACAGAAAGTCTATTTTTGGGCATTTCAGTGTATTTCTGTAGATTGAGCAGATGGTATACTATTATTAAAGACTGCCACACATCATGTAAAGGCCCCGGCACCACCCTTGTCCCACTCCAGAGTGTGTGCTTGAATGAAGTAGAGGGACTTGTGGTGGTTGGGAAGCAAATCCTGACTTAGAGTAGATGGCAAGTCATTTACCACCTCACAAGACAAAGCAAAGAGTAGGCGGACATGGTGAAGTCGGAAAACAAAATACATAAAGGGGCATTTAAAAAGCCACTATTTCTCTCTGTTGAGCAAAATGTCAAAATAGTTCATTTCAACTTGGAACAAAAACTCATCTGTAAAAATCACAGGAAGTGATTTCCTATTTAAAACCTTTTATTCACTGCTGACTGGAAAATCTGATGAGTGACTAAGTGATCTACTAAAGCCAAGTTTGTAAAACCCCCTTGTTTGATGACAGTATCAATGAATTTTAATTTATCTGTAGATAATTCTAAACAATCAATGGCCACAATGTTGGATTCCTTGAGCAAAATGGTAGGCCCGTGATTCCACTCCTGGGAAGAAAAATCCCATTGCTTGGTACCAATTTTCCTGTTTCTTGACCTGGGGACCATGAGCTGGGGCCCTGTACAAGTGCATCTTAAACCAGAAAGCTCTCAGGAGCTGGCCTAGCTCTTGGGTGTTCCTGTGGGAGGTCTGGAAGAAGAACCTGGACTTCCTTTCTGGACATGTTGCTCAGAAACTCAGGAGGCCACACCGCCTTCCTTTGGTGATCTGCGGACAGTCTACACCTATATTAGAAGAAATACCACCAGAATCTTCCTTAGAAGAGATGATGGTGAGACTTATGCTCACTTACTGTGGACATGTTGTCAGGAAAGACCAATCACTAGAAAAGGATATCACGTTTGGTAGAGGATTAGTGAAAACAAGATAAACCATCAATGAGATGGACTACACAATAGCCACAGTACTGGATTCAAACATACCAACATCACGAAGATGGCCCAGGACTGGGCAACTCTTTGTCCTGTTGTACATAATGCCATCATGAGTCAGAGCCTATTGGACAGTGACTAACAGCAACTGCACTTGGATATCAAGGGAGCTGTTGAGAAACTATTGTCTTGAGTCCTTGGGTTTGGCCTGGACTGGTCATCTCACCTGTCAGGCAGTGTCAACATCAGCAGTCACGTGGGCTTTATCTTGGGTGCAGCAGCCATGGTCTCCCAGAGCAGAGCATAAGCCAGGATGCAGACATGGCCTTCTTATCTGTACATCTTCACCCGTGAGTCTGCAGGGCAGGGCCATCTTCCTCACTCTGCGTGGAGAGCAGGCGTTGACTCCACAACAGGGGTGGAACTGAAGGGAACAGGCAATTCACAGGTTAGAATGACGCCCTCTCCCAAGAGCGACGAGACCCAGTCCTCTGAGCCTTCTGTGTGGGAGTGCTTAGGGCTACAGGTCCTCTCCCTAGGAATATAAGGGTTCCTTGGGGGCAACTGGGCCAAGGCCAAAATGTCCCCCCGGAACAGACAATCCTACCCAGAATTCTGAATTCTGATTAAGAGAAGGTCTCAGAGTTAGAGCCTGAAGGAGGAGGAAAAGAAGGCTTTCAGAGAAACTAAAATGCATGTTGCTGTTGTTGTGCACTGAGTCAACTCTGACCCACAGCGACCCCGCAGGACAGAGCAGAACTGCCCCACAGGGTTTCCGAGGGTGCCCTCTTTACGGGAACAGACTGCCACATCTTTCTCCCACGTTGCCACTGGTTGGTTCCAGCCACTGACCTCCTAGTTAGCAGCCAAACGCTTAACCACTGCACCACCAGGGCTCCTTACACCCACCTTAGGATGATCTAATGGGGCCTAAAGCCCATGGGGGCAGTGTGGTCCCATTACCTGGCCAGAGACAAGTCTGTTAGAAAGCCAGGCAAAGCAGGGAAGTGAAACGCGGTCTTGCTTTTCTTTTATAAATCCCACTGACCTGATGTCCTTCCTTTTCCTTAGCTACATGACAAGTATCTTGCACCATCAGATGCAGGAACTGTCAGAGCAAAAAGAGGTGAGTAGGATTGACTCTGCTGACCTTTGTGACCTGGCTTATTTGGGTGCCTGGTTTTCCCCTGGGCCGTGCCAAGAGGCTCCCGGCACACTTGCCTACTTGCTCTTTGATTGTATCAAGCCAAGACCCAAAGCTGCTTTCTGGTTTACTTCCTCAAAAGCTGTGACGCGGTCCCTGCAGCCAAGTGTGGACAGGTGCAGTGTGTTTACGTTTACAAGCTGAGCCACCACTGTAAAGCAGGCTTGGGAGGCAGGATCCTGAGAAAACAAAAATCATCTACGCTGCATTCACAGGTAATCCAGGTCAGGTATAACCAGACTAGGTAATCCAGGCCAGGAATAACCAGAACAGGCAGCTTTCTGCTCTGGCCATGGGCACAATGCTGCATTCACTGGAGGAGAGAGGAGTGTTTCACTACAGTCGGTAAAACTCTGGGGTAGAGCTAGTCATTCCAGCCAGGGAGGCCACCTAAGCCAGGTGGACCCGTCCTCGTTGTCAGCGTTAGGCCTCCAATAAAGATCCTTGTCTACGGACATTATGGAGGAGGAGGAGACCCACTCAAATCATTACACACACTTTAAATGAATGGGTATACGCAGCTGCTCATATGTATTATGGACCCACAAAGACCCTCCCAGAAGATACTAAGACATATGTGCTTAAGGCCTATGTGCTTCTTATTGAGAAAGACCCCCAAAGAGATGGATTAACCCAGTGGCTGCAACAGTGGGCTCAAGCATAACAACAATTGTGAGAATGGCGCAGGACTGGGCAATGTTTCATTCTGTCGTACATGGGGTTGCTATGAGTTGAAACTGACTTGAAGGCACCTAACAACAACATGTGGTCAAGGAGAGACTGAAGCACAGTGGGCTCCAGTGAGGGAGTGCACTGTGGTTTCCCAGGTGACAAAATAACAGGGAAGGCATGGCCCTCAGTAGAGCCGTGCTTTGAGAACATCGTCCACCTTTCTCTCTTAGAGACTCACAACTCCCCAGCAGAGGGTTCCTGTGATGGTGAATTTGACAGTCCACGTGGCTGGGCTGCGGTGCCAGGTGTTTGGGCACACAGTAGTCTAGGTGCTGCTATGAAGGAACTTAGACATGACTGTTGATGTTGTTAGGTATCGTCCAGCGGATTCTGACTCATAGCGACACGATAGGACAGAGTAGAACCGCCCCATAGGGTTCCCAAGGAACGGCTGGTGGATTTGAACTGCTGACCTTTTGGTCAGCAGCCGAGCGCTTAGCCACTGTGCCACCAGGGCTCCTCCACATGATTAGCATTTATGGCCAGTTGATCTAAGTAAAGGAGATTACCCTCCACAGTGGTTCCTGGGTGGTGCAAATGGCCGGCACTCAACTACTAATCTAAAAGTTGGCGGTTCAAAAGCGCTGCCAATGGCTCCGTGGAAAAGGCCTGGCGATCTGCTTACGTAAAAGTCACATCCAAGAAAACCCTATGGAGCAGTTCCGCCCTGTCACATATGGGGTCACCATGAGTTCAAATTGACTCAACAGCAGTAGGTTTATTTTTTTGTTTGTTTATCTGCCATCATGTGGGTGGGCCTTACCCAATCAGTTAAAGGCATTTAGAGGGAGAACTGAAGTTTCCTGAGGGAGGAGGAACTCTGCCTCAAGACCACAAAGAGCCCCCTGCTGGAGTTCCCAGCCTGCTGCCTGACCTGTGGATTTTTGACTTTCCAGCTCCCACAGTCACACGGGCCAATTCCTTCAAATAAATCTCTATGTATGCACACGTGTGTGTGTTTGCGTGTTTTGCGTATAAATATATAATCCCTGGGTACCACAAATGGGTAAGCTCTGGGCTACTAACTGAAAAGTTGGTGGTTCTAATGTACCCAGCAGTGCCTTAGAAGAAAGGCCTGGCAGTTACTTCTGAAAAATAAGCCATTGAAAATCCTGTGGAGCACAGTTCCACTCTGATACTCACGGGGTCGCCGTGAGTTGGAGTTGACTTGAGGGAAACTGGTGGTGGTGGCGGACATGTATGTGTATATACGCACAGTCAGTATATACACATATGTACACATACATATGTATATACCAACCGGAAAACCAAACCCACTGCTGTCGAGTCGATTCCAACTCATAGCAACCCTGTAGGACAGAGTAGAACTGCCCCATAGAGTTTCCAAGGAGCTCCTAGTGGATTCTAACCGCCAACCTTTTGGTTAGCAGCCGTAGCGCTTAACCACTACGCCACCAGGGTTTCCTTATGTATGTACACACATGCACGCACACATATGTAAACTCCCATGTCTATGCGTACATATGCAAACACACACATGTATGTATACACACGCAGACACACTGTGTATATATATTTACATATATACACATATGTATATATTGCTGGCTCTGTCTCCCTGGAGAGCCCTGACTAACCCAGTTCTCGGGGCCTCCCCCTGCGCATCTACAGCAGTGCACGCATGTGAGACTCAGTGTAAACAACAAGAACTTCAGCCAGGGAGATGGGGGTCCCACTTTGAAGCAGCTCGACTTGAAAGCTGAATGGAGAGATTCGAATGGGTGCGGTGCCTTCAGAGCCCTTCCCTGTGCACGATTTAACGTCCTTTTCCTGAGCTTGCTTCCCAGGCCACTGATTTGATTTTCTGAAAGTCATTGATTCTTCGAGTGCTAAAAAGCAATTGCCTCACGCCTCCCCCGTTGCCTGTGCTGGTTCCCTCTCTGCATGACGACTGTCACCCTCTGGTAAGCCTCTGCCTTTGTGGTCATGAGGGTTCCCGGAGCCTCCAGCTGTGAGCGTTTGACTCCATGGAGCTGGGGACCCACTTTAATTCCTCAGCATATTGGTGTTTCTCTCAGTCACTGAGGACAGAAATCGGCTTCACACTTAACCACGAATGCCGTATCTCACACCACTATAAAAACAAGCGATTTCGATAAACGCCAGAAAATGGAGCCAACGCTGCTGCCAGGGAGGGCACTGCTCGGGTGAGTCCTCTTCCTACCTGGCCAGCGAGCAAAGGGTTAACGTGGAGTGTACAGCCTTTTCTACTCTCACTTCTGGGAAAACGGGATCCACGGCTCCACATAACACAGTGTGCACACACACGAATACCCCACACACTTACACACATATACCCACATACTCTTGTGCACACACTCAAATACATGCAAACACACACTCATGCACACATATACGCATGCACTTTCACACACAGGTACCCATGCATACACATACTGACATGTATGCATGCATACACTTACATGCACACATGTACACACATGTACACATACACGCACACTTACATATTTACACATATACATGCACACATATACACATATGCACATGTATACACTTACATATACACATATTTACACATATATACCCAATACACATACACACTCATATACACATATCCCCCCACACTCTTACACACAAATACACATACACATGCACATACATGTATACACGGAACTCATGTACACACGCTCTTGTATTAGACTCGTAACACACTCACACATGTACGCACATAGCTACACACATCTCTGCTTTCATTATTTCCCAGATCATGAACAAATTTTGAGGCAAGGCTACATGGAGAATGCTTCCTGAGTCACATTCGAGCGCACTAGCTGCAACAGACCCCTGTGACCCATGATGCTGCGTGGAGGAGGAGTGGGCAGAGTTAACCTGACACACCTGTTCACACCTATCACTGCCTCCTGGCTTCTGGTGTGGACAGAAGCTTGGAAGTAGCCTCACCCACTGTAACTCTCCTGCCTTTTCCTGCCCTAACTTTAAACTGGTCAAAACCCTCGTGGGACCATCCCTTACCCTGGTGGCATGGGGTGGGTGAGGGGGGTTGTTAATAACTGCTTATTTATTACACACAGCATTGGCCATT
This sequence comes from Elephas maximus indicus, assembly GCF_024166365.1. NCBI lineage: Eukaryota > Metazoa > Chordata > Mammalia > Proboscidea > Elephantidae > Elephas > Elephas maximus. The sequence goes on along the minus strand of NC_064819.1, from coordinate 240,277,904 downwards.
GCAGAGGGGGAGAATAAGACACAGTTTCTGCCATGAAGGCAAGTGTCTTCTTGGGAGACAAGCCTTAGTAACATGTGCTGATTACCAGAGTTTCTTACTTTCTCCGGAACATAAGCTGGAAAATGGGTCCACTTCTGGTGTGATATAATACTTCAGAGGAAGGGGAAGGAGACTGCTGTTTGCAGGGCTTCTGCCTTCTTCCCCTAGCCCACCATCACCTCCTTTCTGCCATGCTACCCTTGAGGGAGAATGAGGAAGAACTGTGGTCAGGAAGAGACTGGATGCAACAGGCCCAGGAACATCAAAAGAGTGTCAGGGTGTGCCCTTTCGGAATACATTACAAACTAACCAGTTTTCACTGAGTCAACCTGACTCATGATGACCCCATGTGAGTCAGACTAGAACTATGCTCCATAGGGTTTTCCATAGCTGATTTTTGAGAAGTAGATTGCCAGGCCTTTCTTCTGAGGCAACTCTGGGAGGGTTCGAATAGCCAACTTTTCATTAATAGCCAGTGCTTAATGGTTTGTGTCACCCAGGGACATTAGTGATTTTAAAAGTGAGAAGGTTAACATATAAAATCACTAAGTATCCCGCACATGCTAGGTCCAGCCTAGGGACCAAGGAAGATAGAAGCATGAAACAGAGCCTTTATTTCAAGAAGCTTAACATGCAGGTCAAGAAATAAGGTACAGGAGGGCGGAGTCGAGATGGCGGAATAGACACTTCCATCGAGCCCTCTTTACAACAAAGACCCCAAAAAACAAGTGAAAGGAGTATATTTGTGACAAGCTGGGAGCCCTGAGCTTAGACAACGAACTGAGGGGCAGGGGGAGGAAGAGGCCATTCAGAAGCAGAGAGGAGTTACCAGCCCTGAATCGCGGGGAGCCCTCAGGCACCATTCCCAGAGCAGCAGTAGCGGGCTGGTCCTAGTGTTCGGCCGCAGTTTTTCAGGGAAAAGCAGCAGCCGCACGGCCCACTCACACCTCCGGAACATGAGGAGAAGGGTGCTCTCAGAGAAAGCTAAGTACTGGCCTATATTTTACCGCTCCCACCCCCACCCCCAACCCAGGTTCAGTGGCTAAATCCCTGGGCCTGAGATAGACCCTGGTGAACACCTGGAGACATCCTCCTGGCCTTGGGGAAGGAAAAAATTTGCAACTGGGGGGAAAAGATAATTTGCTAGCTCCATTAACTGGGGGAGCTCAAGACAGAAGCAGCTCCTGTCCAGGCATAAACCGTCCGTGGACCTTGAGCACCTTTCCCTTCTGCATCGACCTGTGTGGGCCTGTTTTGGGAGAACAGGCCCTCATTGGCAAACTCCAACCATTTCAGCTGTGTGGTGGAGAGGTGGGTGTTTGACGTTTGACCTAGGGACTGGTGGCTCCACTTGGGTCACCCAGCCACTCACGACAGGGGTCCAGGGATAACTGGTACCTCCCAGTCCTTACAACAAAAACTTTGGGTGCCCATGGTCCCTCTGCAGAGCCCACCCACCAGTACCTTCTAGGGAACAGAGATGCGTTTTCCTCAGAGACACTTGGGGGTTGGTTCTCAGCCCCTTGCCTTGTTCAGAGTGTGACTCCCTGCTGCAGTCAGATACGGGTATATACGCCAGTCACCCCTGCCCCTCTGAGACTGTAGGACAGAGCCTATACAACACACTTGATATTGGCTACCTGGAAACCTAAGCTGAATTCATACAAGAAACCTGAATGGACTCCTAGACTGATACACCTGATAATAGCTCTAGCCAGCTGGGGACAGGACGCCAGAGCTCCAAAGGTGAAAATAATCAAGCTAGCTCACTCAAGCAACCCATAGGGGTATACCAAAACAAAACAAAGCAAGCAGCTACAACATAGTAAGCAAGCATAAACTAATACAATAACTTATAGATGGCTCGGAGACAACAGTCAATATCAAGTCACATAAAGAAACAGGCCATGATCACCTCAACTGGCTCTCAAAACAATCCAGGGATCTTTTAGATGAAAGTGCATTCCTGGAATTACCAGATGCAGATTACAAAAGTTTAATATACAGAACCCTTCAAGACATCAGGAAGGAAATGAGGCAATACGCAGAACAAGCCAAGGAACACACAGATAAAGCAACTGAAGAAATCAGAAGGGTTATTCAGGAACATAATGAAAAGTTTAATAAGCTGGGAAAATCCATAGACAGACAGCAATCAGGAATTCAGAAGATTAACAATAAAATTACAGAATTAGATAACTCAATAGAAAGTCAGAGGAGCAGAATTGAGCAAGTAGAAGCTAGAATTTCTGAACTAGAAGGTAAATCAGTTGGCACTAATATATTTGAAGAAAAATCAGATAAAAGAATTTTAAAAAATGAAGAAACCTTAAGAATCATGTGGGACTCTATCAAGAGAAATAACCTACGAGTGATTGGAGTACCAGAACAGGGAGGGATAACAGAAAATATGGAGAAAATTGTTGAGGATTTGTTGGCAGAAAACTTCCCTGATATTGTGAAAGATGAGAAGGTATCTATCCAAGATACTCATCGAACTCCACATAAGGTAGATGTGAAAAGAAAGTCATCAAGACATATTATAATCAAGCTTGCCAAAACCAAAGATAAAGAGACAAGTATAAGAGCAGCGAGGGATAAACAAAAAGTCACCTACAAAGGAGAGCCAATAAGAATAAGCTCAGACTACTCGGCAGAAACCATGCAGGCAAGAAGACAATGGGATGACATATTTAAAAAACTGAAGGAAAAAAATTGCCTGCCAAGAATCATATATCCAACAAAACTGTCTCTTAAATATGAAGGTGAAATTAAGACATTTCCAGATAAACACAAGTTGAGGGAATTTGTAAAAACCAAAGCAAAACTACAAGAAATACTAAAGGGAGTTCTTTGGTTAGAAAATCAACATCAGGTATCGCCCCAAGACTAGAACACTGGGCAGAGCAACCAGAAGTCAACCCAGACAGGGAAATCCAAAAAAACAAAGCAAGATTAAAAAAAAAAAAAGCCCAACACAGGGTAACGGCGATGTTATTATATAAAAGAAGACAACATTAAAATAATAAAGACGTACTAAGAAATGTAATCATACACCTTCCATATGGAGAGGAAGATACTGTGATACAAAGAAATAAAAGTTATAAATTTATAAAAATATGGGTAAATAATAAGGTAACCACAAAGGAGACAAACTACCCTACTCATCAAAATAAAATACAAGGGAAAAATACAGACTTGGCAGAAACGAAATCAACAACAAATATGAGGAAAGGAGGATATATAAAGAAACTCTACTCAGCACGTAAAAGCAAGTGGGAAAAAGAAACTGTCAACAACACACAAAAAAAGACATCAAAATGATAGCACTAAATTCGTACCTATCCATAATTACCGTGAATGTAAATGGACTAAATGCACCAATAAAGAGACAGAGAGTGGCAGAACAGATTAAAAAACAAGATTCGTCTATATGCTGCCTACAAGAGACACACCGTAGACTTAGAGACACAAACAAACTAAAACTCAAAGGATGGGAAAAAATATATCAAGCAAACAACAATCAAAAAAGAGCAGGAGTGGCAATATTAATTTCTGACAAAATAGACTTTAAAATTAAATCCATCAGAAAGGATAAGGAAGGACACTATATAATGATGAAAGGGACAATACGCCAAGAAAATATAACCCTATTAAATATTTATGCACCCAGTGACTGGGCTGCAGGATACATAAAACAAACTCTATCAGCATTGGAAAGTGAGATAGACAGCTCCACAATAATAGTAGGAGACTTCAACACACCACTTTCGTTGAAGGATAGGACATCCAGAAAGAAGCTCAATAAAGACACGGAAGATCTAAATGCCACAATCAACCAACTTGAACTCATAGACACATACAGAACACTCCACCCAACAGCAACCAACTGTCCTTTCTTTTCTAGTGCACATGGAACATTCTCTAGAATAGACCACATATTAGGTCATAAAGCAAGCCTTAGCAGAATCCAAAACACTGAAATATTACAAAGCATCTTCTCTGACTGTAAGGCCTTAAAAGTAGAAATCATAACAGGAAAAGCAGGGAAAAGAAATCAAACACTTGGAAACTGAACAACACCCTGCTCAAAAAAGACTGGATTATAGAAGACATTAAGGATGGAATAAAGAAATTCAGAGAATCCAATGAGAATGAAAACACTTCCTATCAGAACCTTTGGGTCATAGCAAAAGTGGTGCTCAGAGGCCAGTTTATATCAATAAATGCACACATCCAAAAAAGAAAAAAGGGCCAAAATAAAAAAATTATCCCTACAACTTGAACAAATAGAAAGAGAGCAACAAAAGAAACCCACAGGCACCAGAAGAAAACAAATAATAAAAATTAGAGCTGAACTAATGAAATAGAAAACAGAAAAACATTTGAAAGAATTAAGAAGACCAAAAGCTGGTTTTCTGAAAAACTCAACAAAATTGATAAACCAATGGCCAAACTGACAAAAGAAAAACAGGAGAGAAACCAAATAACCCAAATAAGAAATGAGATGGGTGATATCAAAACAGACCCAACAGAAATTAAAAGAATCATATCAGATTACTATGAAAAACTATACTCAAACAAATTTGAAAACCTAGAAGAAATGGATGAATTCCTAGAAACACACTACCTACCTAAACTAACACAAACAGAGGTAGGACAACTAAATAGACCCATAACAAAAGAAGAGATTGAAAAGGTAACCAAAAAACTCCCAACAAAAAAAATCCCCAGTCCAGATGGCTTCACTGCAGAGTTCTACCAAACTTTCAGAGAAGAGTTAACACCACTACTACTAAAGGTATTTCAGAGCATAGAAAAGGATGGAATACTACCAAACTCATTCTATGAAGCCACCATATCCCTGATACCAAAACCAGGTAAAGACACCACAAGAAAAGAAAATTATAGACCTGTATCCCTCATGAATGTAGATGCAAAAATCCTCGAAAAAATTCTAGCCAATAGAATTCAACAACATATCAAAAAAATAATTCACCATGATCAAGTGGGATTCATACCAGGTATGCAGGGATGGTTCAACATTAGAAAAACAATTAATGTAATCCACCACATAAATAAAACAAAAGACAAGAATCACACGATTTTATCAATTGATGCAGAAAGGCATTTGACAAAGTTCAACACTCATTCATGATAAAAACTCTCAACAAAATAGGAATAGAAGGAAAATTTCTCAACATAATAAAGGGCATTTATACAAAGCCAACAGCCAACATCACCCTAAATGGAGAGAGCCTGAAAACATTTCCATTGAGGTCACGAACCAGACAAGGATGCCCTTTATCGCCACTCTTATTCAACATTGTGCTGGAAGTCCTAGCCAGGGCAATTAGGCCAGATAAAGAAATAAAGCGTATCCAGATTGGCAAGGAAGAAGTCAAAGTATCTCTATTTGCAGATGACATGATCTTATACACAGAAAACCCTAAGGAATCCTCCAGGAAACTACTGAAACTAATAGAAGAGTTCAGCAGAGTATCGGGATACAAGATAAACATACAAAAATCAGTTGGATTCCTCTATACCAACAAAAAGAACATTGAAGAGGAAATCACCAATCAATGCCATTTACAGTAGCCCCCAAGAAGATAAAATACTTAGGAATAAATCTTACCAGAGATGTAAAGGACTTATACAAAGAAAACTACAGTACACTTCTGCAGGAAACCAAAAGAGACACAAGTGGAAGAACATACCTTGCTCATGGATAGGAAGACTTCACATTATAAAAACATCTATTCTACCAAAAGCAATCTATACATTTAATGCAATTCTGATCCAAATCCCAAGGACATTCTTTAATTAGATGGAGAAACAAATCACCAATTTCATATGGAAGGGAAAGAGGCCCTGGATAAGTAAGGCATTACTGAAAAAGAAGAACAAAGTGGGAGGCCTTACTTTACCTGATTTCAGAACCTATTATACTGCCACAGTAGTCAAAACATCCTGGTACGGGTACAACAACAGATACATAGACCAATGAAACAGAATTGAGAATCCAGACATAAATCCATCCACATATGAGCAGTTGATATTTGACAAAGGCCCCAAAACAGTTAAATAGGGGGGGAAAAAAAAGAGAGTCTTTTTAACAAATGGTGCTGGCAGAACTGGATATCCACCTGCAAAAAAATGAAACAAGACCCATACCTCACTCCATGCACAAAAACTAACTCAAAATGGATTAAAGACCTAAATATAAAATCTAAAATGATAAAGATCATGGAAGAAAAAATAGGGACAACGTTAGGAGCCCTAATACATGGCATTAATAGTATAGAAAACATAAAGAATGTAGAAGAAAAACTAGATAACTGGGAGCTCCTAAAAATCAAACACCTATGCTCATCCAAAGACTTCCCCAAAAGAGTAAAAAGACTACCTACAGACTGGGAAAAAGTTTTTAGCTATGACATTTCTGATCAGCGCCTGATCTCTAAAATCTACACGATACTGCAAAAACTCAACTGCAAGAAGACAAATAACCTAATTAAAAAAGGGCAAAAGATATGAATAGACACTTCACTAAAGAAGACATTCAAGTAGCTCACAGATATATGAGGAAATGTTCACCATCATTAGCTATTAGAGAAATACAGATCAAAACTACAATCAGATTTCATCTCACTCCAACAAGGCTGGCATGAATCCCAAAAACACAAAATAGTAAGTGTTGGAGAGGCTGTGGAGAGATTAGAACACTTCTACACTGCTAGTGGGAATGTCAAATGATACAAATTGATTTGGCGCTTCCTTAAAAAGTTAGAAATAGAACTACCATATGATCCAGCAATCCCACTCCTTGGAATATATCCTAGAGAAATAAGAACCTTTACATGAACAGATATATGCACATGCATGTTTATTGCAGTACTGTTTACAATAGCAAAAACGTGGAAGCAACCAAGGTGCCCATCAATGGATGAATGGATAAATAAATTATGGTATATTCACACAATGGAATACTATGAATCGATAAAGAACAGTGAGGAATCTGTGAAACATTTCATAACATGGAGGAACCTGGAAGACATTATGCGAAGTAAAATTAGTTGCAAAAGGACAAATATTGTATAAGACCACTATTATAAGAACTAGAGAAATAGTTTAAACTGGGAAGAAAACATCCTTTTGTGGTTACGAGAGGGGGAGGGAGGGTGGGAAAGGGGTATTCGCTAATCAGATAGCAGATAGGAACTACTTTAGGTGAAGGGAAAGACAGCACACAATACAGGGGAGGTCAGCACAATTGGACTAAACCAAAAGCAAAGCAGTTTCCTGAATAAACTGAATGCTTCGAAGGCCAGTGTAGCAGGGGCAGGGGTCTGGGGACCATGGTTTCAGGGGACATCTAAGTCAATTGTTATAATAAAATTAACAAAACATTCTGCATCCCCCTTTGGAGAGTGGCGTCTGGGGTCTTAAACGCTAGCAAGCAGCCATCTAAGATGCATCAATGAGTCTCAACCCACCTGGATCAAAGGAGAATGAAGAATACCAAGGACACAAGGTGATTACGATCCCAAGAGACAGAAAGGGCCACATGAACCAGAGACTACATCATCCTGAGACCAGAAGAACTAGATGGTGCCCGGCTACAGCCGATGACTGCCCTGACAGGGAACACAACAGAGAACCCCTGAGGGAGCGGGAGAGCAGTGGGATGCAGACCCCAAATTCTCATAAAAAGACCAGACTTAGTGGTCTGACTGAGACTAGAAGAACCCCGGTGGTCATGGTCCCCAAACCTTCTGTTGGCCCAGAACAGGAACCATTCCCAAAGCCAACTCTTCAGACATGGATTGGACTGGACAATGGGTTGGAGAAGGATGCTGGTGAGGAGTGAGCTTCTTGGATCAGGTGGACACTTGAGACTATGTTGGCATCTCCTGCCTGGAGGGGAGATGAGAGGGTGCCGGGGGTTAGAAGCTGGTGAAACGGACACGAAAAGAGAGAGTGGAGGGAGAGAGCGGGCTGTCTCATTAGGGGGAGAGTAATTGGGAGTAGGTAGCAAGGTGTATGTAAGTTTTTATGTGAGAGACTGACTTGATTTGTAAACTTTCACTTAAAGCAGAATAAAAATTATTAAAAAAAAAGAAATAAGGTACAAAACATGGAAAAGTTAAGTATAAAGACAAGACAAGTTCTCAGAACCTCAGCATGAGCGCTGCTGTAGATGGTCAGTGAGGGATTTGCAGGCAAGTAAACAGCGGAGATGGGCATGGTCATCGGCACTGGGAGTGGGTGAGCTGGGGGACCTCTCCACGCAGGGGCGGGTTAACCAGTAAGCAAGGTACCCACAGGTTTATCGTTAGCAAGCTACGCGTGGGCTTGCTTGTGCTGGTTACTAATCTGTAGTGAATATTTCACGTGGGGTTCACTGCAGATCAGTAAGTCACCACAGGTAAGCCCATGTGTACCTTAGTTATCGGGTAATTTGTCCCTGCGGGCTCCGCCCCTTACCCATCGCCCTAAGGAACAGCGTTGGCACTCAGCCTCAAGTGTGCGTTTCCACAGGGGCAGAGAGAGAGGCGAGGAAGACTTCGGAATTGGTAGAACAAAATGGTGGTGGTTTCTGTGTGCGTCTGTTGTCTCTGAGGTTGGGATGTGGAAACCCACGTTCCTGGCACTTGCCACTTCACAGAAGGGGCAGTCTGTAGTAGAACGCAGCCACCCACAGTAACCAGAGACAGCATTGGGAGATGGGAGATAAACCAGCCGGCAGGACTTGACTCTACCGTTCGTTGCCCACGTGAGTTAAACAAGTTACATTTCATTTTATATTTATGATTCAGATTACTATTTTAAAGGAGCTTCCACTTTCTGTAGGTGTGGGGCTGATTCCTCCAGATTGTTCCTAAGTATGGATACATAGACACATTCTTTTCTTTTTAATGTTTTTAAATTGTACTTTAGATGACGGTTTACAGGGCAAATTAGTTTCTCGTTAAACAATTGGTACACATATTGTTTTGTGACATTGATTGCCAACCCCATGACATGTCGACACTCTCCCTTCTCGACCTTGAGTTCCCTATTACCAGCTTTCCTGTACCCTCCTGCCTTCTCATCCTTGGCCCTGGGCTGGTGTGCCCCTTTGGTCTCATTTTGTTTTGTGGGCCTGTCTAACCTTTGCCTGAACGGTGAACCTCAGGGGTGACTTCAGTACTGAGTTAAAAGGGTGTCTGGGGGCCATACTCTTGGGGTTTCTCCAGGCTCTGTCAGACAAGTAAGCCTAGTCTTTTTTTGTGTGAGTTAGAATTTCATTCTACATTTTTCTCCAGCTCTGCCCAGGACCCTCTATTGTGATCCCTGTTAGAGCAGTCAGTGGTGGTAGCCGGGCACTATCTAGTTGTGCTGAACTCAGGCTGGTGGAGGCCTGGTACTTGTTGCCCATTAGTCCTTTGGGCTAATCTTTCTCTTGTGTCTTTGACTTTCTCCATTCTCCCTTGCTCCAGATGGGGTGAGACCAGTAGAGTATCTTAGGTGGCCAATCATAAGCTTTTAAGACCCCAGACGCTACTCACCAAAGTAGAATATAGAACATTTTCTTTATGAACTTTATTTATTATGCTAGTTGAGCTAGATGTTCCCCGAGACCATCGTCCCCATAGCCCTAAGCCTAGTAATTTGGTCCCTCAGGGAATTTGAATGTGTCTTTGGAGCTTTCATGACCTTGCCTTGGACAAGTTGTGCTGGCTTTCTCAGTATTGTGTACTGTCTTAACCTTCACCAAAGTTACCACCTACCTATTGTATATTTAGTGTTTTTCCCTCCCAACCCTGCCCTCATTCATAACCATCAAGATTGTTTCTTTTTGTGTGTAAACCTTTCCATGAGTTTTTATAGTAGTAGTTTCATACAATATTTGTCCTTTTGTGATTGACTTATTTCACTCAGCATAATGCCCTCCAGATTCATCCATGTTGTGGGATGTTTTGCAGATTCATCAATGTTCTTTATCTTGGCATAGTATTCCATTGTGTGTATGTACCATAGTTTCTTTATCTATTTATCTGTTGATGAGCACCTAGGTTGTTTCCATCTTTTTGATACTGTGAACAATGCCTCAATGAACATGGGTGTTCATATGTCTGTTTGTGTGACGGTTCTTTTTTCTCTAGGATATATTCCTAGGAGTGGGATTGCTGGATCATATATTTCTATTTCTAGCTTTTTTAAGGATGTGCTGTATCATTTTCCAAAATGGTTGTACCATTTTGCATTCCCAGGAGCACTGCATAAGAATTCCAATCTCCCTGCATCCTCTTCAACATTTCTTATTTTCTGTTTTTTTGATTCGTGCCAGTAATTTTGGGGTAAGATGTTATCTCATTGTGGTTTTGATTTGCATTTCTCTAATGGCTAGTGATCTAGAGCATTTCCTTATATATCTGTTATCCACTTGAATGTCTTTGGTGAAGTGCCTGTTCATATCCTTTGCCCATTTTTAAAATAATTTTTATTGTGCTTTAAGTTTACAAATCAAGTCAGTCTCTCACATAAAAACTTACATACACCTTGCTACCTACTCCCAATTACTCTCCCCCTAATGAGACAGCCCACTTTCTCCCTCCACGCTCTCTTTTCGTGTCCATTTCGCCAGCTTCTAACCTCCTCTACCCTCTCATCTCCCCTCCAGGCAGGAGATGCCAACATAGTCTCAAGTGTCCACCTGATCCAAGAAGCTCACTCCTCACCAGCATCCCTCTCCAGCCCACTGTCCAGTCTAATCCATGTCTGAACTGTTGGCTTTGGGAATGGTTCCTGTCCTGGGCCAACGGAAGGTCTGGGGGCCATGACCACCGGGGTCCTTCTAGTCTCAGTCAGACCATTAAGTCTGGTCTTTTTATGAGACTTTGGGGTCTGCATCCCACTGCTCTCCTTTGCCCATTTTTTAATTGGATCATCTGTCTTTTTGTTGTAGAGGTGTTAGATTTTCCAGTAGATCTTAGAGATTGAACTTTTTCAGATTTGTCATAGCCAAATTTTTTTTCCCAGCCTATAGGTTCTGTTTTTACTCTTTTGGTGAAGTCTTTTGGTGAGCATGAGTGTTTAATTTTTAGAAGATCCCAGTTATCAAGCTTATCTTCTGGTGTTTGTATGTTGTTAGTTACAGTTTGTATCCTGTTAATGTGGAGTATTAGGGCCTCTAGAGCCAATCCTATTATTTATTTTATTAATTTTTATCTTTATAGTTTTTGGTTTTATATTTAGGTCTTCGATCCATTTTGAGTTAGTTTTTGTGTATGGTGTGAAGTATGGGTCCTGTTTCATTTTTTCACAGATGGATATCCAGTTTTGCCAGCATCATTCGGTAAAAAGACTGTCTTTTCCCTATTTGATGGACTTTGGGCCTTTGTCAAAGATCAGGTGACTGTAGGTGGATGGATTTACATCTAGGTTCTCAATTCTGTCCATTCGTCAATGTGTCTTTTGTTGTACCAGTACCAGGCTGTTTTGACTACTGTCGCTGTATAGTAGGTTCTGAGGTCAGGTAGTGCGAGTCCTCATACTTTATTCTTCTTCAGTAGTGCTTTACTTATCCAGGGCCTCTTCCCTTTCCGTATAAAGTTAACGACTAGTTTTTCCATCTTGTTAAAGAATGCTGTTGGTATTTGGATCACAATTGCATTGTATTTATAGATTGTTTTGGGTAGAATTGACATTTTCACAATGTTAATTCTACCTATCCACGAGCATGGTATGTTTTTCCATTTATATGTGTTACTTTTGGTTTCTTGCAGTAGCATTTTGTAGTTTTCTTTGTATAGGTCTTTTATGTCCCTAGTTGGATTTTTCCCTAAGTTTCTTTTTTTTTTTTAGGGGCTATTATAAATGGTATTGTTTTCCTTTTCATAGTTGTTTTTATTAATGTATAAGAATCCAACTGATTTTTGCATTTTTATTTTGTATCCTGCTACTCTACTGAGTCTTTCTATTAGTTCCCGTAGTTTTCTCATGGAATCTTTTGGGTTTTCTATGTATATATCATATCATCTACAAATAGGGACAGTTTAACTTCTTCATTATCAATTTGAATGCCCTTTATTTGTTTTTCTTACCTTACTGCTCTAGCTCTGACTTCCAGTACAATGTTAAAAAAACAGTGGTGATGAAGGGCATCCTCGTCTTGTTTCTGTTTTCAAGGGGAATGTTTTCAGCCTCTCTTCATAAGAATGATGTTGGATATTGGTTTTGTATAGATGCCCTTTATTATGTTGAGGAATTCCCTTCTATTCCTACTTTATTGAGAGCTTTTATCAGGAATGTGTGTTGGGCTTTGTCAAATGCCTTTTCTGTGTCAATTGAGATGATCACGTGAATCTTTTATTTTCTTTACGTGGTGGATTACATTGATTGATTTTCTAATGTTGAACCATCCTTGCATACCTGATATGCATCACACTTGGTCATGGTGTATTATTTTTTTGATATGTTGCTGAATTCTATTGGCTAGAGCTTTCTTGAGAATTTTGCATCTATATTCATGAAAGATATTAATCTGTAATTGTCATGGATTGAATTGTGTCCCCCCAAAATATCTGTCAACTTGGCTAGGTCATGATTTCCAGTATTGTATGACTGTGTACTATTTTGTCATCTGATATGATTTCCTATGTATTGTAAATCCTATCACTATGATGTTAATAAGATGGATTAGTGGTAGTTACATGGATGAGATCTACAAGATTTGATAGTGTCTTAAGCCAATCTCTTTTGAGATATAAAAAAGAGAAGCAAACAGACAGACATGGGGACTTTGTATCACCAAGGAATATGTGCTGAGAGCAGAGTGTGTCCTCTGGACCTGAGGTTCCTGCACTGAGATGCTCCTAGACCAAGACTGATGACAAGGACCTTCCTCCAGAGCTCACAGAGAAAGACTTCCCCTAGAACTGGTGCCCTGAATTCAGACTTCTAGCCTACTGGACTGTGAGAGAATAAATTTCTCTTTGTTAAGGGCATCCACTTGTGGTATTTCTGTTATAACAGCACTAGATGACTGAGACAGTAATTTTCTTTTTTTGTGGTGTCTTTGCCTGGTTTTGGTATCAGGGTTATGCTGGCTTCATAGAATGAATTCAGGAGTGTTGTTTCCTTTTCTATGTTCTGAAATAGTTTGAGTAGTACTGGTGTAAACTCTTCTTTGAATGTTTGGTAGAATTCTCCAGTGAAGCCATCTGGTCCAGAGCTTTTTTGTCATTGTTGTTGGGAGTTTTTTTTTTTTTTTTTAATTACTTTCAGTCTCTTCTCTTGTTATGGGTCTGTTCAGATTTTCAACATTAGTTTGTGTTAGTTTGAGTAGGTAGTGTGTTTCTAGAAATTTGTCCATTTCCTCTAGGTTTTCAAATTTGCTGAAGTATAGTTTTTCATAGTACTGTGTTATGATCCTTTTTATTTCAGTTGAGTCTGTTGTAATGTCCTCCATTTCATTTCTTATTTGGGGTATTTGCGTCCTCTCCTGTTTTTCTTTTGTCAGTTTTGCCCAGTGGTTTGTTGGTTTTGTTGATCCTTTCAAAGACCCAACTTTTGGTTTTGTAGATTCTTTCTATTGTTTTTCTATTCTCTATTTCATTTATTTCTGCTCTGGTCTTTATTATTTCCTTTCTTGTGGTGGCTGTGGGCTTCTTTTGCTGATCTCTTTCTATTTGCTCAAGTTGTGTAGTTAATGTTTTGATTTTGTCCCTTCTTTTTTTATGTGTGCAGCTATTACTATAAATTGACCTCTGAGCACTGCGTTTGCTGTGTCCCAAACATTTTTGGTATGATGTGTTTTCATTCTTGTTTGATTCTAAGAATTTTTTGATTCATCTCTGATTTCTTCTATTACCCAGTCGTTTTTAAGCAAGGTGTTATTCAGTTTCCATGTAATTAATTTTTATTTTCACTGACTTTCCTGTCGTTAGTTTCTACTTTGATGGCATAGTGATCAGAGAAAGTACTTTGTATTATCTCATTGTTTTGGATTTTTTTGGTGGTTGCTTTGTGGCCTAAGATGTGGTCTATTCTGGAGAACATTACATGTCCTTTGGAAAAGAACACATACTTTGCTGCTGTTGAGTGGAGTGTTCTGTATATATCTATGAGGTCAAATTGGTTGATCGTGACCTTTAAATCTTCTTTATCGAGCTTCTTTCTAGATGTTCTGTCCTTTGCCGAGAGCGGTGTGTTGAAGTCTCCTACTATTATTGTGGAATTATTAATTTCTCTTTTCAGTGCTCTTAGAGTTTTATGTATTTTGGAGCCCTGTCATTGGCTGTGTAGATATTTATTATGGTTCTGTCTTTATGGTGGATTGTCTCTTCAATCATTATATAATGCTCTTCTTTGTCTTTTGTGGTGGATTTTATTTTTAAGTCTGTTTTATCTGAGACTAGTATTGCCACTTTTACTCTTTTTTGGTAGCTGTTTGCTTGATGTATTTTTTCCATCCTTTGATTTTTAGTAAATTATGTCTTTGTTTCTAAGGTGTGTCTCTTGCAGACAGCATGTTGATGGGTGCTTTTTTTTTTTTTTAATCCGTTCTGTCACTCTCTGTCTCTTTATGGGTACGTTTAAGCCATTTACGTTCAGTGTGATTATTGATAGGTGTGAGTTTATTGCTGTCATTTGGTAGTGCTTTTTTTTTTTTTGTGGTGCTGACGTTTTCTTTGTTCCTTTTACTCTTCTGTGCTGAATTCCTTTTGTGTATTCTTTTTCCATTTCTTTTGTTTTTGTAGATTTTGTGTTTACTGAGAATTTATGTTTTTCTTCTTAATTTTGATAAGTAGGTTTGTTAACGTTCTTTGTGGTTACCTTAAATTTACCCTTATCTTCCTAAGTCTAAACCACTTTCATTACTTGATAACTCCATGACTTCTCCCTTTGAAAGTTCTATACCTACACTGTTGATTCCCTCTTTTACTGTTCTAACATTGTTGTTATTTACAAATTGACGTCTCTGGTTCCCTGTTGTAAGTTTTTTAGTTTTGTTTTATCCTTGAGAGTTCATTATGTAGGTTGGTATCTGGCTGATGCTGTCTTATGTGCTAGATTCAGGTTGTTGTCGGTTCTGTAGCCAAAGGACTCCCTTTAATGAGTTTTGTAAGTTTGGTTTGGTTTTTATGAATTCCCTTAATTTCTGCTTATCTGGAAATGTCCTAATTTTGCCATCATATTTGAGTGAGAGTTTTGCAGGATATATTATTCTTGGTTGGCTGTTTTTTTTTTTTTTCTTTCTTTCAAGATTTTATATATGTCATTCCATTGCCTTCTTGCCTGCATGGTTTCTGCTGAGTAATCAGAACGTAGTCTTATTGTTTCCCCTTTGTATGTGACTTTTCATTTTTCTCGATCTGCTCTCAGGAGTGTTCCTTTGAGTTTGGTTTTAGCCAGTGTGGTTATGATATGTCTTGGTGATTTTCTTTTGGGGTCTATCCTATATGGCATTTGTTGAGCTTCTTGGATAGTTGGCTTTTCATCTTTCATGATATTAGGGAAGTTTTCTGTCAGCAGATCTTCAATGATCCTCTCTGTGTTTTCCGTTTTCTCCCCCTGTTCTGGAATTCTGGTCACAGGCAAATTTTTGCTTTTGATTGTATCCTACATCACTCTCAGGGTTTCGTCATTTTTCTTCACTCTTTTCTCTCCTTTTTCCTCAAATAAAGTGGTATCCAAGGATTTGGATAGACACAATCTTGAGGATCCAAAACAAGATTCACTCATTTCAAAGATGCAAGAGCGAGTTTTGCTTATTCTGTGTTCCAAGAACAGCATGGTCGAGTCCAGACAGCTGTCATTGGCTGCTGTTGAGTTGGTCCCCGACTCATGGTGACCTCATGCACAACGAAACAAAAATGCTGGCTGATCCTGTGCCATCCTCATGATCTGTTGTGGGTCAGACCATTGTGATCCAGAGGGTTTTCAGTGGCTGATTTTTGGAAGTAGATAACCAGGCCTTTCTTCCTAGTCTGTCTTAGTCTGGAAGTTCCACTGAACCTGCTTAGCATCATAGCAACACACAGCCTCCAGTGACAGAGGGGTGGTGGCTGCTCACAAGGACATCCCAGCCTGGATGTCAGCTAAAGAAGATGGATCTCTCACATGGAGGGCGAGAATTCTACCACTGAACCACCACTGCCCCCACCGGCCAAACGCTGGTGAGAAGTTATCCTGGCTGGGATGTATAGCTAGAATTCGATTCAACACATTGTTCCTGAACTGTTCCCTGTTCTCAATCTACCGTGAGAATTCATCCTTTTTCAGAATGGAGAGTGCCTAGTGTTGTGGCACTTAGGTTGATGGAAAAACAGGCAGAAAAGGAGGCTAAACTGAGCAGCCCAACTGAGCTCCACAGTCTCTTGGGCTTCCTATGAGTCTTGTGGTCTACTCACTCTCAGTGTAGCAACGGCAGCCCCTTGGCCCTTGCAGTAGGTACCACGAACGAATTCTTACTTGTCAACCAGCCATTCTTCAGACTGCATACAAAGGCTGAGCACAAAGTTATATTCTCAAATCAAGTAAGTCAGCACACGTGAACACAGCAGGGAATAGCTTATCCCGTGACCTTAGATGTTTTGTTTGGGGATGGGAGGCTTTGGTGGCCTTGCTTCTGTGAAGTAACTTGTAATTCCTGTTGTTTCCAATCAGAGGCATCACATTGAGCTCAGGGTCCACAGGAACACTAATTAGGACACCGAGCAGGGGGCTTAGAAGAAGCTCATTTCCTGACGCTCTAGAGTGTCCAGAGATGTGGGAGGGCTGAAAGCATGCTCAGCTGGGTGGGAGCCTGGGTGGGGAGCCACGTGAGATGGGACAGACGTCCCTGTCCATGCTGATGACAGGCTCCCACCCAGGAGGGCGAGGCGCTGTTCACTGAAGACATTCACAGAGAGCTGTAAGATGCAGGGAAACCCACATGCAGAGCTCTTGTGGACTTTGACCTCCCCCAAACCAGAACGGGTGGCAGCTCTGCTTCAGGTGCATCGGCCAGGAGTTGAACCTGGGTCTCCCACATGGAAGTCGAAAATTCTACCACTGAGCCACTGCTGCCCCATCATATGTAAGTTGGGGAAAGGGTATATTAACTAGATGATACTTCAGGACACTTCTAGTTGTAAATCCTTTTATTGCATGAACTTCACGCAATGGGGTCGTTACCCATCACAGCTTCCCTATGCACTCACGTTGAGGACTCTGAAAACACCTGAACAAAGGGAGTTGCTTAACATGGACTGGAGGTATGTGGAGTGGCCTCATTGCCCAAAGCTGGACGGTGGTCCCAGGAGAGCCTGCTGGCCAACTCACCCTTTCACTGTGGAATGAGTCCAGCCCAGAACAAGAGGCAAGGAGCCTTTTCTCACAGGCAGCTCATCCTCTGATCCTGACCCAGCCCAGGAAATTACAGCGGCCGAGGAGACACCCACTGTCCCCATATTTAGTCTGTGTCGTCCACCCGCACGCCTGCGTCTTACAGCCCTCCCTGCATGCCTGCACCAGGTGGGATGAGGGAAACTCACCAAGGTGGGACACAGCCTTGTGTGACGGCAGTGGGGTGGCACCAGGGGCGGGTTAACCAGTAAGCGCGTATGCACCAGCTTGCGTTGAGCAAGGCAAGCACGGGCTTCATTGTATTTACTTGCTAATCTGTGGTGAGCAACTTCACATGGGAGGGGTGAAACTGCACTGCAGATGGGTGGGAAGGCACAACTGGAGCCGTGTGTACCTTCCTTACTGGGTAATCTGACCTGGCGTGTCACCTAGACAGGCCTGCAGATGCACCACTGGGAGCCGAGGTGTGGCATGAAGTCCTGCTGTAGCCAGAACCCAGTGGCCACACTGCCAGGCTCAGTCACTGGAGGGTGATGAGCCATCCTCACAGCAGGGCACATGCCCCCAGGAACATGGCGACCAGACTGTGACGAGCCACACTCACAGCATGACGCACACGTGCACAGCCCCCAGGAACACGGTGACCTGATGGCAACAAGCCATCCTCACAGCACAGCACACATGCATGGCCCCCAGGAACACGGCAACCTGACGCCGATGAGCCATGCTCACAGCATGACGCACACGTGCACGGCCCCCAGGAGCCGGCGACGCGCAGCAGGAACTGTCCCGGCGCCCTCCCAGCCCTGCGCACCGGCTCCAGTGTGCAGCTCCGCCTCCATTTCTCTCGCACAAGCAAACATTCTGCACATCAGATTCTGTCCGTTAGGAGAACAAAACCAAATAGCTGCCTTAAAATCAATTTTAACTTACAGTGACCCCGTGTGTTACAGAGCAGAGCTGTGCTCCATGGGCTTTTCAATGGCTGATCTTCAGAAGGAGATCACCAGGCCTTTCTTCCAAGGTGCATCTGGGTGGACTCAAACCTCCAGGCTTCAGTCAGCAGCCGAGAGTGTTAACCAGAAATACAAAGGGACGGCAGAGTGAGTGTGATGGAACACCGTCAGGCTAAACGTGAAAAGACAACAGATGTGTGCCTACTGTGTGTATCCTCTGCTAACTGGAACTGGTGCTCTCAACTTGCGCTTACTGATCACCGGAGCCCTGGTGGTGCAGTGGTTAAGCACTCTGGTGCCAACCAAAAGGTTAGTGGTTCAAACCCACCAGCTGTTCCTCAGGGGAAAGATGAGGCATTCTGCTTCGGTAAACGTTGTTGTTGTTAGGCGCCATCAAGTCAGCTCTGACTCATGGCAACCCCAGGTACAACAGAACGAAACACTGCCCGGTTCTACACCATCCTCACAATCGTTGTTATGCTTGAGCCCATTGTTGCAGTCACTGTATCAATCCACCTCGTTGTGGGCCTTCCTGTTTTTTGCTGACCCTCTACTTTACCAAGCATGATGTCCTTCTCCAGGGACTGGTCCCTCCTGACAGCGTGTCCAAAGTACATGAGATGATGTCTCACCATCCTGGCTTCCAAGGAGCACTCTGGCTGTATTTCTTCCAAGACAGACTTGTTCGTTTTTTTCTGGCAGTCCATGGTATATTCAGTATTCTTTGCCAACACCATAATTCAAAGACATCAATTCTTCTGCGATCTTCTCTGTAAAGATTACAGCCTTGGAAACCCTATATGGCAGTTGTACTCTGTCTTATAGGGTCACTATGAGTCGGAATCAACTCCACAGCAATGGGTTTGGCTTGGTTTGGTTTGGTCACATGGCAGAATATGGTTCAGTAAACAAACAGAATTTTTCCAAGTCTTCAGCCTGCACCAATGCCCCAAACAGCCCAGTGCAGAAGGCCCACAGAAACCAGCTCAAAGTCAAGGCTCAGGATCTGCCACGGGCCATGCTGAGCTCAGCACTGCCTTGTGGTCATCACTGCTCTCTGTTCTTTAATGAGATCCTGTTGAGTGCAACCTTGTCACTATGGTATTGAGTAAAGGTCTCCTTAAAGCAAAGATTGCAGAGAAATTCTAATCCAAATCAGAAACCCAGTTTACTACAGACTGATAAACCAAATAATGCTGTTTTTATGGGCATACATTTCTATCACCTAAATTTAAACACACTCACAGAAAGCACAGCTATCCTTGTCATAGTTCCACTTCTCGCACAGCCTAGCTGAGCACAGAGCCCAGGCCGGCCCCTGTGACCACGTATTCCAGCTATAAAGAGACAGTAAGTTACCCTGACCCACTTGGCCCACACCATGCAGGGTTGAATGTGGGAAATAGCCAGAGCAAAGGGCCCTCCACGTCCACCTTTTGGTCGCTTCAGAAGACAGGTTGAAAATTCATCCAGAACGTTCTAACCACCCACCTCTTTGCTCTCCCCATTCCAATCTTCCCTCCTCCGGCCCACTCCAAGCAGCAGGTAGAGACATGGAGGGAAGGAGGGCCAGGGCCTTGGAAGAACCACAAAGACCCAGGAGCAAGGGGGCAACAAGGAAGGGAAGCACCGTGCCACAGGGTAACACCTGTCCTGTCCCTGACAAGAAGGTTGCGTCACTTGTTGTCAAGGCAGCTCCGACTCAGGGCGCCCTTACGTATAGCAGAATGAAACGCTGCCCGGTCCTAGGCCATCTTTATGATGGTTGCTATGTTTAAGCCCATTGTTGTGGCCAGTATGTCAATCCATCTCATGTAGGGACTCCCTCACCTTCACTGACCCTTCCCTTTACCAACCATGATGTCCTTCTCCAGCCATCGGTCCCTCCTGATGACATGGCCAAAATAATTGAATGGAAATCTCAGACAACATTCTGTTATGTTCCGTTGAGTTTTCATTGGCTGATTTTTGGAAGTAGATCAGCAGGGCTTTCTTCCTAGTCTTAGTCTGAAAGCTCACGGAAACCCCCCAACCCTGGATGACCTGGCTAGTATTTGAAATACCACTGGCCTAGCTTCCAGCATCACAGCAACACACAAGCCACCACAGTATGACACACTGACAGATGGTGGCTCTTCTCTGGCCCCTTCTCTGTGGAAAGAGCCCACAGTTTAGTAACAACAGGCACCGTGTGTGGAATGCTACATCCCAAGCCCTATGCGGAGGCCTTTACAGGCATGATCCCATTTACCCAACTGCAGGGTGGGGTGCACAATTTTATTTCCATTTTGCAGAGGAAAACACTGGGGCTTAAATGGGAATCCCTGGATGGCACAAATGGCTAGGTGCTGGACCACTAAGCAAAAGGTTGGCAGTTTGAACCCACCCAGAGATGCCTCAGAAGAAGGGCCTGTTGATCCACTTCCAAAAGGTCACAGCCTTGAAAACCCTGTGGAGCAGCTCTACTCTGCACACATGGGGCCGCCGTGAGTCGAGAATCAACTCGACAGTGACTAACGACAACAACAACAGGTTTGCGCATCAGGACTTAGCCCCGGGCCTCCGTGACCTCAAAGCTGTCCTTTTAATCACTGTCGTGTCACACGCACCCACCACCGGCCCCTTCCCAATCCCCCCACCTCCTCTGCCACAGTTCTCCAAGGACTGGATCTTCAGTGCATTCCCGTGGGTGGTTTTGAACCAGTTCTTCAGGCCTGCTGCTGTGCAGCCAGAAGCAACTGCACCTCTCTCTCTCTCTACCTCCATCTCTGTCTCTCTCTACCACAGCCTCGAGATCCCAAGCTATGCACCGATTAAAGCCCAGTTGGATGTCCTCAGCACAGGAATCGAGGCACCCACAGAAGCCACTGAAGATTTGCTTGCTGTGCCCCCTGTCGGCCCTGAAGGGCTCAGAAGCTGTCTGGGACCCAGGACCAGCTGTGAGAAGTACATTCCTGTGGGAACACCACAAAGAATGGAAAACGCAGGGAGGCGCCCACCTCTGCAGACACCCTCCTTCTCAGAACTAAGAGGGTGGTAGAGGGGATTTGGGGTTGATGCCAGTCACCGCCTTTGAAGAATCTCTCTACTGAACTCAACACCTCTTGTGCTCTTCCTTTCAGCTAAAATCCCAGGGCTCACTCCTTCACACCACTGCTTTGGCAGATTAGAAATCTCACCTTCAGAGGCAGCTCTGTGGATGTTGGAGGATTTTGATGTGATGGTTGGAGGTGCTTTGAAATGAAGGAGGGAGGGGCCTCCCAGACAACAAAGGCTGCGTTCCCTGGGCACACAGCCAGGTCTGTATGAAAGACCATCCATAGAAAAGGGTGTAGATTAAAATTATTGTTGTTAGGTGCCTTCGAATCGGTTCCTACTCGTAGTGATGCTATGTACAATAGAAACACTGCCCAGTCCTGTACCATCCTCATAATCGTTGTTATGCTTGAGCCCATTGTTGCAGCCACTGTGCTAGTCCAACCCATTGAGGGTCTTCCTCTTTTCCACTGACCCTGTATTTTACCAAGCATGAGGTCCTTCTCCAGGGACTGGTCTCTCCTGGCAACATGTCCAAAGCACATGAGATGAAGTCTCACCATCCTTGCTTCTAAGGAACATTCTGGCTGTACTTCTTCCAGACAGATTTGTTTGTTCCTCTGGCAGTCCACAGTATATTCAATATTCTTCACCAATACCTTAATTCAAAGGCATCAGTTCTTCTTTGTTCTTCCTTATTCATTGTCCAGTTTTCACATGCATATGAGGCAATTGAAAACAGCATGGGTTGGGGTTGGGTCTGGTGCACCTTAGCCTTTAAAGTGACGTCTTTGCTTGTCAACACTTTCAAGAGGTCTTTTGCAGTAGATTTGTCCAATGCAATGTGTCGTTTCATTTCTTGACTGTTGCTTCCATGAGCATTGATTGTAGATAGAAGTAAAATGAAATCCTTGACAACTTCAATATTTTCTCTGTTTATCATGATGTTGCTTACTGGTCCAGTTGTGAGGATTTCTGTTTTCTTTATGTTGAGGTATAATCCTTATTGAAGGCTATGGTCTTTGATCTTCATCAGTAAGGGCTTCAGGTCCTCTTCAATTTCAGCAAGCAAGGTCGTGTCATGCATAACGCAGATTGTTAATGGGTTTTCCTCCATAATACCAAAGATAGAGGTTCAAGTCCAGTGATTTGGTTACCAAAGCAAAGTGTGAAGCAGAAGGCCAGAAGACACAGGGGTGTGGGGCTGCCTGCACTTTGTGGAGCTCATTCAGCAGCTGTTACTTACCATGGAGTGGAGCCTGACTCAGAACGACCCCACGTGTATCAGAGGACTGTGTTCCATAGTGTTTTCAGTGGCTGATTTAGATGGCCAGGGCTTTCTGCCAAGGCATCTCTGGGTGCACTCAAACTGTCAGCCTTTCGGTTAGCAGCCAAGTACTTAACCATTTGCACCACCCCGGCCGAACAGCGGACAGAACAAATCACAAATGTCAGTACAAACTTACGCCTGAGCCTTTCAGCTTGGTAGAGTTACACATTAAAGAGCACCCCCTTAAAGCAATGTCACCGTGTCCCCCGCCCTGGTTGTCATGATGGTGCTGGTGGATTTCTTCTAGGAACTTCCAGGGAGACGAAGAGGGTGTGCTGTGGAGCTCAAACCCAGCACAGTGGAGCCATCCCCAGATATTCCCAACCCAGGGTCACGCAGGGTCGTTGGAAAACCTCAGGGAAATATGCAGATGCTTCTTAACAGCTGAAGTTAAAAACAACAAGCCGACAGGCTCCCTTCTCCAACTCAGTCATGCATGGGATGAGAGGGAAACACTGCAGACAGCTTTCCAGCCACCATTTTGTTTCAAGATGGTGAACTGACACACACATTGAATTTAAGGTCTATGTTGATACATTCTAATTCCGTAACAAATTTAGTCAACATCTCTCAAGTCTCTTAAAAGTTGTTTGGAACACAAGAAGTTCATAATAACTTTGCTATATTAGATACTCAGGAAATAATGTTTAATGGACAAAACGTTGAGTCATCAGGCTGAAAGAAAAACTTCAAAGTCATTCATGGTCTACAAGTATGCTTTAATTTCTCAGCTAGTGCTTCTCACAATGTTACATATGTGACTGTAATAGACTTTTTAAAACAAAATTTAAAAAAGTCAAATAAGAAAAAAAGTACTTCTGACTGGTAACAAATTCAGCACTTTGGGGGATTTTTGCTGAGGAATCGCCACAGGTCTCAGAGCCACGGCTGCCCCTCACCACTGATTTTGTCGGATTACAGCCATGGGATTCCCACCACCCTTAGCTGACATCTAAGCTGGAGGTCCTCGCGTTGGTCAGCACCAGCCTTACAGCTGCGATGCTCTCACGCCAACCACTTCTCTCCTCTCGCTTTCAGGTTTCAGTGGGGCTTCCAGACTAAGATGGACTAGGAAGAAAGGCCTAGTGGTCTACTTCTGAAAAACAGCCAACGAAAACCCTATGAATTATAATGGACCAATCCCAACTGATGGTGGGGATGGTGCAGGACCTGGGAGCATTTTGTTCCATTTTGCGTAGAGTCACCACGAGTCTGGGGCTGACTTGACGGCAGCTAACAACAGTGTTTTCCTGTCTGTCTGTCTGCATTGCACATGCAGGCGGACCAGGCCTCAGACTTCCAGGCAACCAGAGACTGCTGGGAATGAGGCACCTGCAGCCACTGACATCAGCCATTCCACAGGTGATACCTTCATCTGTGATCGAGTCAGGCCTATGAGACACTTACACAGTGTTGGGAAAGTGAAAGCCATTATTGTTATTTATAGAAAGCAAAGGGTAAACAACAGCAGATTCCCAAAGTGGAAACACTTACCCTTCCCCAAACCACCATGTCCATTTTTATGTTCCTGGGCTGGTCAGATGCTGTGTTCATGTCATCGCTGCCTGCGGCTACCACCATACCACCCAGGGACCTTCACAGCTCCTGAGGTTTCTGCTCAGCCTCACCTTGCCTGTGGGAAGAACCTGGCACAGGATTTCCTGAGCCTCTACCATTGGCTTCTGTCATGCTACCTGGGCCTCTGTGGTTCTCTCTTGCAGCCACGCTACCTGGGCCTCTGCTGCCCAGGGGGGTAGGTATGCACCCTGCATGGAGGCGCCCAGCTCTCTCTCTGTGGGCTGGCAAGCCCACCACTGCTGTCTCTCTTCATGGGCCAACCAGCCCACTGTCTTGCCATCTTCAGTGTGACAGTTCTTTCTTTTGGGTCTAGGAGGTTCTCGGCGCAGAGACCCTGGATTCGAAGGACACCCTCCACTCTAGACTCTTCTTGATGGCAGTGAGGTCCCCCAGAACCTCTCTGGGGTTGGCCCTTATTTAAACCTAGCAGGATGGCAAAACTGACTGATTCCCTAGCTGGACTGCAAGGGCTCAATCCTATTGGGTGGATTTTGAAGCCCCTATTTGCACAGGAAATCAACCAATGCCCTACAAGATTGTGGGATTTGTGAGCAACTGTGAGAATTGTAAGTCATTGGTGATTTACAATTGTTTTGTGGGAGTTCTAAGACCACAGCTAGAAAGGTTGTGTAGAAGTGATTCCTTGCACTGTAAATAACAACATTTACATATGAGGTCCCAGAAACCAGGTGACGTTCTAATGCCCTACATTTGGCAGCAGCTTTAGGACCAGACTTCAAGTGTCTAGGCTTCCATCCCTGTAACCCATACCCACTCTCTCTGCTCATTTCTGGCTGAAGTAGAAGGGTGGAAAATGAGGGTAAAGTTCATAGCACTGCAACCATTGCTATGGATAAGACATCAGAGACAAATATTTATGAAAGTACATAACAGCAATAGAACATTGGGTAACAGGTTGAAGCCAACAAGGATTCATTCAGTGAGCACATATGGACACAGCAGTGCTGGAAGTCCATTCCTGTCCTCAGACCTCACACGGCTATCCCATGACCAATGACTTATAATCCTCACAGATGCTCACAAATGCTAGGGGAGCACGTGGTGGCAGAGGTGGGATCTGGTGCTAGTCTAGGGCTGTGGTCATCAACCTGGACTGCACATTAGAATTGCCTGAGCTGTCTAAGGTGGGGTTCTCTAGAGAAGCAAAACCAATAAACATATAAATATGCATATATATGTAAACCATTAAAAAACCCATTGCCACCGAGTTGATTTCGACTCATAGCAACTCTATAGGACAGGGTAGATCTGCCCCATAGAGCTTCCAAGAATTGCCTGGTGGATTTGAACTGCCAACCTCTTGGTTAGCAGACATAACTCGTAACTACTATGCCAGCGCTGTTGGCGTATATTTATATATATAGAGAGAGAGAGAGATTTATATCAAGGAAATGGCTCATGCACTTGTAGAGGCTGGAATGCTCCAAGTCCATGGATCAGGATAGAGGCTTCTCTCCATTCATGTAGCTTCAGGGGCTGGTGAACCCAGGATCAGTAGGTTGGAGAGCAGGGCTCTTGCTCACAGGCTGTGAATATCAACGAATCCCAAGATTGACAGATAGCTCAAGTCCCAAGAGCTGGATGTCAGATGGACAGGAGATAGCTGCAGGATCCAGAGTGAGCAAAAAGCCAGAATGTCTGCTTATACCTGGATGCATGCCACACTCCCACGAAAACTCCCCTTCAACTGACTGGCTACTTATAGCAGATTCCATCATGGGAGTGATCACATATAAACACTGAGAATCATGGCCCAGCCAAGTTGACACACAATCTTAATGATCACATGAGTTTTCCAAACACCCTAATTCTCGTTTTATGGGGGTGGGCATCAGAATTTTTTTTTTTTTTTTTACTGATGATCACCTGGTGATTCCAATGTGTAGCCAAGTCTGAGAATCACTGCTCTAGAGGTTATCAGCCTAGAGACCCTGGGTGTTATCGGATAGAACCTCTCATCGTCCTGTTTAGTGCTGTAACTCACTGATGCCATTAGATGTAAGACATACCGCTGACTTTTTAGTAGCTTTTCAGGAAAATAATAAGCACTGCCCATGTTGTGCGTGAAATATATCCTTTCCCCAGAAAAGACATTAAAATATGAAAAAAGCATATCTAAGAATCAAGGAGGTATGATACTTGGATAAAGATTAATAATATGTGCTTTTCAAATTTAGGTATATCCTAGAGATAGAGTTAATACTTGAATAGCCAATCAAACTTCAACATGATCTGAGAAGACTGGAACAATGAGCTGATAACAGCCAGATGGAATTACATGAGTACAAACAGTTGTAGTTCAGAAAATAAAATGCACAAATTGTTATTCACAGTAGTAATGTCCTTTAAGGTTGCTGCTCACAGAATCAGCAACTATGAAACCAATGCTCCAGGGGAAATACAGGGTTAGGTTCCTGCAAGCCTCTGGTCACAACATTTTCATCAACTGACTAACACATAACCTTGTACTTATGTGTGTTTCTGTTTAAAGATACCTTATTTAATCCAAAAACCCACTGCTGCCGAGTCTATTCCGACTCATAGCAACCCTATAGGACAGAGTAGAACTGCCCCATAGAGTTTCCAAGGAGTGCCTGTTGGATTCGGACTTGCAACCTTTTGGCTAGCAGCCATAGCTCTTAACCACTCTGCCACCAGGGTTCCCCCTTATTTAATATATATTACTTATTCATGAACATTGAACTCACTGCCAGCAGCACCATAGCTTGTGCCTGAACGAAGCTTAACTAACACAGCATTTTCTCTGTGAGGTGCATCACAACCTTCTCACACTTAGGAATTATAAAAATGGCGTGGCGGCAGTGTCTGACCTCCTCTAACTTCACAAGAGGGAAGGAGAACCAAGATCAACAGCTCAAGGCTGATTCCCATGAGGCAGAGGTCCGACATGCCTCCTCTCTCTGCCATCTTTACCAATTCTGACACCAACCGTCCCTCCCACAGCACTCTCTGCTTCTCGGTTGGGTTCAATAATTCATTGCAGTGGCCGCACGGAACTCACAGACCATACTCACGATTATGGGGGTTTGTTAGGGAAGTAACAGGTTACAATTCAGGCTCAGGAACACTCAGGAGACAGTTCTTCATCAGGATAGCCTCTCCACAGCTGTCCTTGCAGGCACGCCTCTCCCGGGCCCTAGGCCTCTGCCCAAATGCACTCAGCTTTCTCTTTCCGTGGGCTGGGAAGCCCACTGCGTTGTCTCCTGTGGCCGGGTCTCTGCCGCTGGGTTTCTTCTGTTAGTCTCTCCTTCCTTGGTTGTGTGGACTCCTCTCTGCTCTGGAATTGGCTCTTTTAAGGCAAGACTGACCAATCCCCTTGATAGACCGCAATTACCCTATCACACAGTCCCGCCCAATCACCTGGATGGGAGTTACAAGGCCATGGCTAGAAAGGCCACACACAAAAGTAATCAATCACACCACGGGAATGCAAGACAGCACTTCAGGGTTATGTGTGGGGGCCACTTTAAACAGCAAAATCACCAACAAAAAGCACAAAAATTTAGAAAACGTGGCCCTAAAAAGCCCATGTAAAGGACCCTTGTTCACTATTTGAGCCTTGTTTGACCTCAGCTGGGGACGTGCATGTCAGGTGACAAAGTTTTCACCAGTCTCCACATGTCCACAAATGACTGTGAAAGCACCATGCATATAGATTTTGGGGTGAAAAATAAATTTTAGCAAGTAGATAAATTCATAAATTTGTAATCTACAAATAATGAGGATCGACTGTATAACACGTTGGAGTCCTCCAGGCAGGATGATCTGGGAGTCTTAGTGCCTGGAAATCAGGACGACTTTGTGCTGTGGTAATATAACTAAGGCTTGTGGAGTGCTGCCTGTGAGCCAAACACTGGACTACCATAAGTGACATACATGTATATGTACACGTGCACACACACATGCACACACACACACACACACACACAGAGGCAACTCTAAGTCTCCCAAAACCCACCAGGCTGTTGCTGTTGTTGGTTGCTGTTGAGTCGATTCTGATACCTGGCAACCCCAGGTGTGCAGAGTAGAACTGTGCTCCATAGGGTTTTCAAGATTGTGACCTTTCAAAAGCAGATTGCCAGGCCTGTCTTCTGAGGCACCTCTGTGTGGATTTGAACCACAAGCCTTTCAGTTAGTAGTCCAGAGCTTAACTGTTTGTACCAACCAGCAACTCCTCAACCCATTGTACGGGTGGGTAAGCTCAGGCTTGCAGAGGGCAGCGATGTGCCTAAGGCTACACCGTGGGCGGTGACCTCAGACACTGACTCCGGGCCCTGCTCAGGGGTCACTGAAAAGCACTGCACAATGTTATTGTTAGGTGCCATCTAGTTGATTCTGACTTGTAGCGACCCCTTGTACAAAGAATGAAACACTGCTCGGTCCTGCCCCATCCTCACAACCTTTGTTATGCTTGAGCCCATGGTAGCAGCCACTGTGTCAGTCCATCTTGTTGAGGGTCTTCCTCTTTTTCGTTGACCCTCTGCTTTACCAAGCATGATGTCTTCTCCAGGGACTGATCTCTCCTGATAACATGTCCGAAGTACGTGAGACCGAATCTCGCCATCCCCACTTCTACCACTGCCAAGCTTGGCCTTCTTCAGTGTAAGTATAAAGCAGCATGTAGAGTAGTACACTTAGCCTTTGCTGTCACTCTTTTGTATTGTGATTCTTAAGAGCTGTGGGCCCCTTTAAATAAGCCCCCCCCCAGGAAAACGTCCACAACTGAACGTACACGGCATGTGACCCCCGACTCCCTGCCTCCCCAGGCTCAGCCATGGCCAAGCTCAGTGTGTACTACAGAAACACTGTCTGACCTCAGGCCCCTCATCAGAGGTGGGCCAGGCAGGCGAAGACCCCAGCAGCACCCCTTGTGGGAAAGGGGCAGGGCGCTTCTGATGTTTAGCCTGGAGAAGAGAGAGACAGTATACACAGGGAACCTCGGGACTACTTCTGAAGTTATCATATGCAAGAAGGAACAGATAGTTTGTGGTGGGCCAGAGGGCAGAGCCAGCAACAACAAGAAGCAGAAATTACAGGGAAGCTTTGGCTTCTCAAAAAGGCTGAACTTTTCCCCAATTACAGTTGCCTCCAAATAGATAAATCTAATTGTGTGGAACAGGAAACCTCCCCTAAATCCTAAATCTTCTGAATCCGGACAGATTCAAGAAGAGGCTTGACAAGAAGCTGAGGGGGTGTTGGAGGGGAATTCCTGCCGTGGAAGCTGGAAGCTGTCTCTATCAGTGCTCAGTTCAGTGAGGGCGGGACCACATGGCTCATCCAACACTGTACACCAAGACCTCAACAAACGCCTTCAATGAACAAGCCAACGGAAAGCTACACAGGGGAGTGTAGGACCAAGGAGACCTGTTAGCACAGTGGTTAAGAGCTATGGCCACTAACCAAAAGGTTGGCAGTTCAAACCATCAGCGGCCCCTTGGAAATGCTATGGGGAAGTTCTACTCTGTCCTATAGGGTCACTATGAGTCAGAACTGACTTGATGGCAGTGGATTATGGGTATAGGGTTTCCGAGGCTGTAATCTTTACGGAAGCAGATTGCCACGTCTTTCTCCCACAGAGCAGCTGGTGGGATTAGCTGCTTGTGATTAGCAATGGAGTGCTTAACCACTGCACCACCAGGGCTCCTTCCCCATAAAGATTATAGCCTAGGAAGCCCTACGGGGCAGTTCTGCTCTGTCACATCGGGTTGCTGTGAGTCGGAATTGACTCGATGGCACCCAGCAACAGTGTAGACTCAGAGCACAGGGGTGGGTCAGGCGACCCTCGGTTTGAATTCTGCTTCACCGATGGCTGATGAGATGTGTGACCTGGGTCAAGTTACTTCACCTCCAGCATCTTTCTTCTCCATTATAAAATGAGGCTAATAATGTTGTCGTTAGCTGCTGTCATCTGATCCCAATGCAAGGTGACCCAGGGGTGAATTATCCAACAGACAAGGTAAGCATGATGCTTGCCTTGCTTACCAGGTCATCTGTAGTGAACAATTACATATAGGTTTTACCATGTGGTTGATGTTGTGAAACCCATGTGGAATTGTTCACTACAGATTAGTAAGTAAGCATAAGTACACCCATGCTTACCTTGCTAACTGGGTCATCTGGCCCTGTCAGGGATTGTGAATTTGAAAAGAGGCTTTGATTCTGTAGGAAAGCGCTATGGGGTTGGGAGAGAGATAGATGTCAGCCATGTGAGAAGCAAGAATCTTTGATGTGGTTAAAAATGTGATATTGTTCACTACAGATGATCTGGTAAGCAAGATAGGCACTGCGCTTGCCTTGCCTATTGGGTAATTTGCCCCTGAGGTGACACCATACTCAAGGAAAAAAAATTCTGCCTGGTCCTTTGCTATTCCCATGATTGGCTGTCAGTCAGATGATGTTCCATTGTGATCCATAGGGTTTTCACTGGCTGATTTTCAGAAGTTGATTGCCAGGCCTTTCTTCCTACTCTGTCTTAGTCTGGAAGCTCTGCTGAAACCTGTTCAGTGTCATACCAGCACTCAAGCTTCCACTGACAGATAAGTGGTGGCTACACATGAAGTGCATTGACTGAGAATTGAACCCAGGTCTCCCACACGGAAGGTGAGCATTCTACTGCTGAACCACCAATACTCCCAGGTCTAATAATATTACCCATCCTACTAGGATTAGGAAACCCTAATGGTGTAGTGGTTAAGAGCCATGGCTGCTAACCAAAAGGTAGGCAGTTTGAATCTACCAGGCGCTCCTTGGAAACTCTATGGGGCAGTTCTACTTTGTCCTATAGGGTCGCTATGAGTCAGAATCAACTTGATGGCAACAGGTTTGGTTATTAGGATTAAATGGGATATTCCATGTAAAGTCCTTAGGACAGAGCCAGGGACAGAATATAATGCTCACAGGGTATTAGCTATTAAGTTCATTTGGCGCAACAAACGTCCTTTTTCCTGTGTGTCTCTCTCCAGCCTCAGACTTTGCCCTTCCAGGGACCGGATCCTCTGTCCTCCTCCCGTCTCTCAGCAGTCCTGACACATGCAAGGTACTAATTCAGAGTTCATCAAGTACATTCATGAAAAATGACTGGAGAATGGTTGGAAAGAAGAGAGGCTGCCTAGCTGCTTTCCAAATTCTTTTCCAATGCAGCTGGAATCCGTTGTCTGGGATTCTTTGATTTGTTTTCTCCCTGAAAATCCAGGACTGCGCATCCACGCACTCGTAGTGTTCATTCTCTTCTCTTCTCCTGCCCTGTCGTGTGGTGATGGAGCGTTCACTGCAAAGGGACCCCTTCCCCTTCTGGGAAATCCAGGCTGTAGTACTAAACACCTTCCTCAAACCTACTCTAATCCCGTGGACCCGAGGGGACCAGATGGCCAGACTCTGGTGTGAATGTTCTGGCTAATTTTCAGTGACAGTATTTACTGATTAACCTTTCCTAAATGAGCTTCCTGTCTGTGTCACACCGGACATCAGCCTCCTGAAGTAGGGTAGTGTCAGACACACCATTTGTCTTAGCTACCTAGTGCTGCTACAACAGAAATACCACGGTGTATGGCTTTCACAAACAGACATTTATTCTCTCACAGTTTAGGAGGCTAGAAGTCACCAGCTCCTGGGAAAGGCTTTCTTTCGGTTCTAGGGGAAGGTCCATGTCATCAGTCTTCCCCTGGTCTAGGAGCTTCTCTGTGAAGGGACCCTGGGCCTAAATGACGCTCTTTGCTCCTGGCTCTTCTTTGTTGGTGGTAGTAGGTCTCTGTCCTCTCTGTTCACTTTTCTGTTTTATATCTCAAAAAGGATTGACTCAAGATACAACCTAATTCTGTAGATTGTGTCCTGCCTCATTAACATAACTGCCTCTAATCTTGCCTCATTAACATCATAAAAAAAACAAACCAAACCCGTTACCGCTGAGTCGATTCCGACTCATAGCGAGCCTATACAACAGAGTAGAACTGCCCCATAGGGCTTCCAAGGAGCACCTGGTGGATTCGAACTGCTGACTTTTTAGTTAGCAGCTGTAGCTCTTAACCAGTATGCCACCAGTGTTTTCTCGTTAACATCATAGAGGATTTACAGCACATAGGATAATTCCATCAGATCACAAAATGGAGGACAACCACACGACACTGGGAATCATGGCCTAAGCAAGTTGACACACATTTTGGGGGGACACAATTCAATCCATAACACCATCAGTGGTAGCTATTACCAGCCGCATGTTTTTCTGTTTAGGTGCTAACTGCTTTGACACTTAAGATTGTATCTGCTGTTGTTGGTGGCCCCTGCACAACGGAAGTAAATGCTGCCCAGTCGCCATGATTGGTTTGGGATCAGACAGTTGTGGTCTGTAGGGTATTCACTGGTTGATTTTCATATGTAGATCTCCAGACCTGTCTAGTCCACCTTAGTCTGGAAGCTCTGCTGAAACCTGCCCAGCGTCATGGCAACAGGAAAGCGTCCACTGACAGACAGGTGGCAGCTGCACACGAGGTGTGTTGGCTGGAAATTGGACCCAGGACTCTTGAATGGAAGGCGAGAATTCTACCACTGCCTCAGAAACAGAAAATAGAAACACAACATCCTGGGGAAAGTGAAGTCTTCAGAATGGAAAGGAAGCTCAAGCACATACCAAAAGGACGTGAGTCTGATTCAGAGACAACCACTCTTCCCAAAAGGCCATGCCATGCTGCCTTCCAGTCAAGGTACATGAACGTGATTACACAGAATCAACCTAAAAATTCAGAGAAAGAACCTCATAGACTGTGACTTAGTGCAATAGTTCAGGGGACAACACGTGCTAAGGGTGAAATAACAAGGCCCAATGGTCTGGTGGCTGCACTAAACAGTCGTTTTCACAATAAACCAGCAGCTCCCTTGGAGCAGGGAAGTCCACTCTCCCTTCTGCTAGGACAACATGGAAGTTGCCTATGGGTCTCTGAGCAAACGGTTAAGTGCTAACCGCGCCATGTAGCATAAAACTTAAGCCATACTGCTGGCTGGCCTCCATATGGGTCAAAGAGGTGGATGGAAGGGCCAGAAAGAAGCAGAGAAGGAGGGCAAAGTCTCTACATTTTCTTTACCTTCCTGTGAGTCCTCTACACACTGGAGATGCTGTTGATGCCATGGAAACAGGGCTCGAAGCTGGTGAACACCAAGCCCCAAGATGCTGGAACGGAGCACCCTGTCATTTTAGGGGCAGGAGAAGCAAGCACCGCTCTCCATAGGAGCCATTCGATGAATGACCGTGTCATGGCACCATGGTGCACACACAGGCTAGAACGTAATCAGGTTGACAAGGTTTAGCTGGAATTGCCATGGTGGCCTGGGAGCGCAGCGGGGATGCCTTCCATGGCAGCAGCCATGCCCTTGAGGGCAGCACAGCCCCAGGATGGAGGGCTGACCCAATGAGCAGTGTTGGATGTCCCTCACCCACTTGAACACCAGTACTGAGTGCTTTGCCATGTTCTGTTTACTTTTCAACAGCTGCTCCCCTCTTCCCTGTGGTCTTGTGTCTCATGCTAGTTGGAGGCAAAGACAAAATAACAAAACATCATGAAATGGCACTTCTTTCTCCTTGTGGTGGTGGTGGTATGAAAGAATGAGGAGGGGAACAGGTGGCCTATTTCTTTTGGGGAGTCCTACACCATCCTGTTACCTCTGAGGGTCCTTACATGCGTGCTTCTATAACAGGGTTCCATGGAATGGGGGAGACCACCCTGGAGCCAGACAGCCTCATGATCACCCCATGAGGAAGCACTTACCTTATGAGCACGGTCCCTCTCTGTCTTAGCGAGGATTCTCTAGAGCAACAGAACCAGTGAGGGGTCCACATATTACTCTACCTGAGGGTCCCTAGATATACATCCTTAAGAAAGTGTCCCTAGATATATGCCTCTACCTGAGAGACCCTAGATAAATGCCTCTACCTGATGGTCCCTAGATATGTGTCTCTACCTGAGGGTTCTAGATACACACCTCTACCTGAGGGTCCCTAGGTATACACCCCTAACAAAGGGTCCCTAGATATACACCTCTACCTGAGGGTCCCTAGATATAGGCATCTATCTGAGGGTCTCCTGCTGTGGGCCAGGCACCTGTTCAGAGCTTTTTATACATGTGCTTACTCAATCCTCACAGCAACCTGGAGAGGAGTACATCATTTTTATAATTATTATTGTACCCATTTTGCACCAGAGGAAACTGGGGCAGGAGTACAGAGAGGTTAGACAAGTTGCCCAGGGTCACAGACAATGAGTGTTAATTCAGATTCAACCCTGGCAAGTGGAAGCTTGGGGGGTTAGGAGATGGGTGAGAGACTGGGGCAGTCAGGGGCACAGCTTCCTGGAGGTAACGGCAAACCTAAGTTTTGAAGGAAACTAAGGTTTCAAGTTTTAGAGGAAAAAAGTCAAAGGCCTTTTCTCCTCAGATCTGTGTGCTAGATTTCATCTGGGCCTTTTGATAAACTTGAGATAAACATTTAAGCTGGAACTTGCAAAACCTCTGAGGCTCCCTAACCCCTAGTATTTGTGTGGGAGGCTATTCATTCTCCAAAGAGACGAGTGAGAGCCAGGCTGTTGGATTGATTGCACATCACTGCAGACTGGTGTGGAGGCTGTTCCTGGCTCTGCCCTCCGGGCTCTGCACTGGGAGAACACAGGGCTTCAGGGAGTGGGGATGGTGCGGGGTGGGGGGGGGGAGGGGCAGGGAAGGGTTGTCTTAGTCGTCTAGTGCTGCTATAACACAAATACCACAGATGGATGGCTTTAAGAAAGAGAAATTCTAGAAGTCCAAATCCAGGGTGTCAGTTCCAGGGAAAGGCTTTCTCTGTCGGCTCTGGAGGAAGGTCCTTCTCATCAATCTTCCCCTGGACTAGGAGCTTCCCTGTGCAGGAACCCCAGGTCCAAAGGATGCGCCCTGCTCCTGGTGCTTCTTTCTTGGTGGTGTGAAGTCCCCATGTCTCTCTGCTCACTTCTTGCTTCTATATCTCCAAAGAGATTGGCTTAACACACTAATCTTGTAGACCTCATCAATGTAACTGCTTTTAATCCATCTTATTTCATCATAGCGGTAGGATTTACAACACTGAGGGAAATCATGTAAAATGTTGGACAATCACACAATCCTGGGACTCATGGCCCAGCTAAGTTGACAGATATTTTCGGGGGGACACAATTCTATACATGACAAGGGGCATCACAGAGTCCTTTCTCCCGAGCAGCTCCTTCAAGTACTTTGTATAAATTGGATGGTGATGGTAGTAGTCAGTGCTGCAACAGTAAACCTTCAGAATCAAACCGTCCCCATTATTCTGGACAAATAGAAATGTTGATAAAGACCGCCTTGCCCTGCCTTGTTCTAAAGTGCTCCCTCCCCGAGCAGGCTGAGCTGGCCTGGCCCCCCAAATACACACATATACACACACACGCAGGCATGTGTACACACTACTCAGGGTCTATGAAACACGCATGTGTATGTGCACACACACGTACAACTATGCACACACACATGTATGCACATGAGCACTTTGGCACACATGCACTCACACATGCATATGCACACATACATGCACACACATGCACACATACACATGCATGCACACACATGCACACACATGCACACACATGCACTCATACACACGCACACAAACACATGCATGTACACACATGCACACACACGTGCACATGCACACATCTGCACAATGCACTCACATACACATGCACACACACGTGCACACGTACACAGGCATGCACATACACACATGTACACACATGCACACTTCTGCACACATGCACTCACATATACATGCACACACATGCACACATGCAGACACGGACCCACGTGTACACATGTACACAGGCACATATGCACACACATACACATGTACACAGGCAGGCACACATGCACACACGGACACACGGACACACATGCACACATGCACACACGGACACACGGACACACATGCACACATGCACACATGCATGCACATGGGCACACACATGCATGCACACACATGCACACATACACTTGCACACACATGGAGACACATGCACACATGTACACGGGCACACACATGCACATACACACATGCACACACACATGCACACATGCGGCCCGCCTCCTGCCCCTGCCTCTGGCCGTCTGCACCCACTCTCACTTCCCACAGGTGTTTCCTGCTCCCCGGGTAGGGCTCTCTTCTGGTCCTGACTCTGGAATCATCCTCGGCTCCACCTCCATGTCTGAGCCAGTCGCACCCCAGCCCTACATCAGAGCCTGTCCTCTCGAGCTGGCTGCCATTTTGGAACCCAGCTCTTTGGGTTCCTGATTTATCCCCTCCCAGCCTCTGGAGAGACGTCTTCTGGTGCCGAGGTTACAGGGGACACAGGCTGGTGAGGTATCTGGCTTTCGGGGCACCCAGGGAAGGGACTCGCACTTTGAGAAGGGAGAGGGCCAGCTGAGGGGCTGATGGTCACCAGGCGTAGAAGGCCCACGCTGGCAGTGTGTTCAGAAAGCATGCTGGCCATCCCTGGATGGGTCTCACCCAGATTTCCTGCCTGCGGGACCCGGGCAGCACCACCTCTGACTGCCTCTTACCTTGCGTTTAGTGGGCTCCGGAAACACCTGGCTGGCTGGTGAGGGGCCTGCAGCTGTGGCTACACCACAGGCTTTTTAAATACACATTAAGGAGAGTGCAGGGCCCTAAGAAGGGACAATGGTGATCAGTGGTGGTTCAGTGAGAGAATTCTCGCCTTCCATGCCGGGGACCTGGGTTTGATTCCCGGCCAATGCACCTAATGTGTGGCCACCACTCATCTGTCAGTGGATGCTTGCGTGTTGCAATGATCCAGAACGGGTCTCAGAGGAACTGCCAGATGAATATAGCCTAGGAAGAAAGGCCTGGTGATCTACTTCTGAAAATCAGCTAATGAAAACCCTGTGGATCACAATGGTCCGGCCCACAGCTCTCTTGGGGACGGTGCAGAACTGGGCAGCACTTTGTCACATTGTGCGTGGGGCCACCATGAGTCAGCAGGAGCTAACGACAGCAAGCAGGGAAAGGGGTGCTTAGCGTTCTCAAGGGCAGCGGCTTTTTCAGGTCTGTGACAGTGAGGGTCCCAGGTGGAAGGTAGGCTCTCTCTCCCCATCGTGTCCCAGCCATCCAGTGTGGCATTGAGCACAGAAGCTGGTGGAGCAAATTTATCTTCTCATAGAGCTCAGCTTTGCCTGTGGACCTGTAACGCTGCTAGCACCTGAAGACCAGGATCCTGGGGATGTGGCTAAGATTTGGATGCTGCTGAACCTTCAAAACAAAGCCAGGAGAGATATAAGACTGCAGTGAAAACACCCAGCGGAAGCGGAGTCTGAGGGTCCATGGTCAGGTGACCAGGGAGAGTGTGCCGCCCTGTGAGGCAGAGCCTGGGGAGAGCGCACCTTTATTGCAGGTATTGAAACTTCTCCCTAACTCCACAGGAGGTGCCATGGCACAGTAGCTGTGATAGGAAATGCTTCACTGGCATGGGAGACATACCCGGACCCGGATCCTGGCCATGTAGCCTTGGGGAAGTACTATTTCTTTCCTTGATTGTGTTGTTGTTTTTAGTTGCTGTTGGTCCCGTTGGCTCTGATCATGGAGACCTTATGTACAAAAAAACGAAATGTTGACTGTAGTTTTCTTTAATATATTTGCTTGTTTGCACATGCAGGGTATCCAGAGACGAGAACAGGCAGCTTACGTATAAAGGATCACAAGGAAGCATAAATAGAAAGTGAGATGAAAAAGAAAAAATGGCAGGGACACCCTAGGTCTTATGAGGAGGAGAAACGTGCCCGCCATGTTGATGTGCACACACAATGTTGCTGGCCATTCATGGAGCTCTGGCCTCTTGAACAGCTGGAATGTTGAAGGAGATGATCAAGTACAGTTTTTGGTGTTCACGTAACAAAAACAAATCTATAAAAGCAGGTATCTTAGTCATTCTTGGTTGGAGAGCAGTTAGGACCTTTCTGCAAGTTTTCCCATCTTTGAGGTATTGTGAAACTTAGCCCCTGGTGAGATGTTGAGCACCAAAACACCCCAAACCTGTTGCTTTTGGGTCAATTCTGACTCATAGCAACTTCGTAGGATGGAGTAGAACTGCCCCATATGGTTTCCAAGAAATGGCTGGTGGATTCTAATTGCGGGAAAAAGAAGGCAATAAGAATTTACCTGTTTCATTGTACTTGTAAGTCCTACAGAAATTTATCAGTGAGAAGGTTAATGCCCACAGAAATTAGGCAATACATCCGTCCATTGCAGGCCAATAGCCTGAGGCCAAACCAGAATTACACACACACACACAGAGGCACACACACACACTAAACCAGTTGCTGCATAGTTAATTCCAACACGTGTGTCAGAGTGCAACTGTCCCCCGGGGGTTTTCTTCTTTCTTAATTTTATTGTTGTTGAGAATATACACAGCAAAACATTCACCACTCAACTGCTTCTACATGTACAATTCGGTGACACTGATGACATTCTTCAAGTTGTGGGGGCATGCTCACCCTCATTTTCTGAGTTGTTCCTCCCCCATTAACATAAACTCACTGCCCCCTAAGGTTCCTATCTAATCTTTCAAGTTGCTGTTGTCACTTTGATCCCATATAGATAGTTCTTAAAAGTGCATAATGCTCAAGGCAGATTTTTTTTTTTTTACTAGTTAAGCTAAACTATTGTTTGGTTTTAAGAAGACTTCAGAGTATATTTTTGGGTTTAGGTTTAAAGATTATCTGAGGGCAGTAGTTCAGAGGTTCATCCAGCCCCCATGGCTCCAGAAAGTTTGGAGTCCATGAGAATTTTAATTCTGTTCTGCATTTCCCCACTTTTGATCAGAATTCTTCTATAGAATCTGTGATCAAAATGTTCAGTAATGGTAGCTGGGCCCCATCCAGTTCTTCTGGTCTCACGGCAGAGGAGTCAGCTGCTCATGGAGGCAGTTAGCCACACATCCCATATCCTCCTCCGCTTCCTTACTCTCCTTCTTCCTCTGTTGCTTCAGGTGTTCCTGAGGGTTTTCAGTGGCTGATTTTTGAAAATAGATTGTCAGGCTTTTCTTCCAAGGCTCCTTTGCGTGGACTCAAACCTCCCGGCAGTCTACTCCCCAAAAATCGGCCGTTGAAAACCATCTGGAGCAAAGTTCTGCTTTGATAAACGTAGAGCCACCATGAGTTGGACGGACTGTATGGCAGCTGTTCCCCCCTCCCCTTTAGAAAAACGAAGAATCTAAATAAAAAGGCTTGTTTTAAGGTTAAACTAAAAATACATAAACATAGTCTTTTGTGAAACAGTAAACGCTGTATAAATATAAATTGTATTGTAATATATAGCACACACTATACATATTAGGATAAAGATAAATGTTAAGACAATTTTGTAAGGGAAGAGGGCATACCTTGGGTACCTACTGTAACTGTCAGGAATAGTCTCCCTGGTTGAGCGCCTTAGAAAATTCTTTAAATCAAAGCTTTAAAAGAATATATGTATTAATCGTTTAATGAGAAACTAATTTGCTCTGTAAACTGTCACCTAAAGCATGCAGACACACACACAAAGAGTTGCACGCTATGCAAAAAGAAATACATAATTTATTTCATCCGCTTATTTTGCACAAGTGTGTTTAAAAGTATAAGTGACAGAAAGAGAAGGAAAATAGCAGCCTGTAAACACAGGTTTGGAGAAGACGATTCTACTGTGATCCAGCACCACGTGCAAACTCCTAGTGACCCGAGTGAAACAGGTCCCACGTGTGAAGTTCCTCAACACTTCTTGTGTGACATCAAAACATAGCCCTTTCCCTTTCTCCCACTCTTAATTCCAGTACGTTGGAACTCAGGGGCTTTAATACTGAACTAACCCAATATCATGCAGATGACATCACCATAAAAGTTATTTGAGTAATATTATTGTGACTTCAGCATCCAAGTTTCAACTAGGCTGTAGGCTCCTGGAGGGCATTGATTGTGCCATATTTATCTTTACCTTCTGTCATGGATTGAATTGTGTCCCCCAAAATGTGAGTCAACTTGGCTAGTCCATGATTCCCAGTATTATGTGATTGTCCACCATTTTGTCACCTGATGTGATTTTCCCAGGTGCCGAAATCCTACCTCTACAATGTTAATGAGGTGGGATATGGGGCAGTTATGTTAATGAGGCAGGACTCAATCTACAAGATTAGGCTGCGTCTTAAATCAATCTCTTTTGAGATATAAAAGAGAGAAGTGAGCAGAGAGACGTGATGACCTCCTATCACCAAGAACGCTGTGGCAGGACCCAGGGTGTTTGGACCAAGGGTCCATGTACTGAGAAGCTCCTTGACCAGGGAAGATTGATGACAAGGACTTTCCCTCAGAGCTGACAGAGAAAGAAAGCCTTCCCCTGTGGCTGGCACCTTGAATGCAGACTTCCAGCCTACTAGACTGTGAGAGAATACATCTCTCTTTGTTAAAGCCATCTGCTTGTGGTATTTCTGTTACAGCAGCACTAGATGGCTAAGACATCCTCCTTGAAAACCCTATGGGGCAGTTCTACTCTCTCCTGTAGGGTTGCTATGAGTCAGAGTTGAATGGACGACAATGGGTTTTTGGTTTCTTAGGATTTAGTAAGTTCCGGACACATAATATGGGACAGGATCAATATTATAACTCAGAAATGCCCAACTCCCATTTCCTAACTGCCTCTGACATGATTCTCTTTCAAAACCACGGGCTGTCTTTCATCTTCGCCTCTGAGGTTGCCGTTACTGAATCCTAAATTCCCATGAGACTGTCCAGCTACCAGATTAATGATTTGAAAATATTGCAGTCATTTGATGAATTTTCAGCTACCGTAGATGGAGATGGTATTAGTACTTCTATTTTCTCTAAAACTTTATTCTCTGTACTTCATCTGGATATTTTTTCCATAGGGCACTTTGAAGTCTCTTTCCCCCCAGGTAAGGTTGTTCAGAGTTTCAGTTAACTTCAGACCGAGGTGGAGTAACTTGTTGGCTTTCGTGTGTCTGAAGGGATCTGATACCTCACAAGCCTCTGTCATTTGTATGAATGTCAGAGCAATTCACTTTGTCTTCCTCCACTGTCATCAGTCACACCAGGGTTTCTGTTCTCTCCTGGTGCTGTACCCATTGCCGTCGAGTCAATTCCGACTCATAGCGACCCTGTAGGACAGAGCAGAGCTGCCCCATAGAGTTGCCAAGGAATGCCTGGTGGGTTTGAACTGCTGACCTCTTGGTTAGCAGCGCTAGTACTTTACCACTATGCCACCAGGGTTTCCATCTCTCCTGGTGGGCACATTAATTGAAAGAATCAGAACGATCTGAGGAAAAATTGGACCCCATGAGAGAACCATCTGCAGGAGGAACCCTTCCTCCTGTCTCAGAGTTAAGGGTTCAAAGTGTCGATTGGAAAATGTCAAAGTAAGGCTTTAAATCTGTTCTGAATTGGACAGGGACTTGGCGAGCGTAATACTTGGGTGGAGAGAGAAAATGAGCGGATGATAGTATTTTCATGACCTAGTTTTTGAATTCAGAATGATTTTTATGCTTGGCATTATTGATTTTTCATTTCTTCCATTAGATCTGACCCAGGACACCAAATGGCAATACAACCAGAGCCCCACCCTCACCTACATTTTCAGTCTGCGTGGTTCTCCTACCCACCATCCCAGCGGGGCTCAGAAACAGGGAGGGCAGAGGGGCCATTAGGCTCTATCCCCCGCATCTGTTCTCCTGGCTGCCTGGTGTGAATGGAGACTTTGATATTTGAGGAGTTTAACTGCCTCGCTCACCCCTCCCTGGATAAACCCAGATACATGCAGTTAGAGCAGCTATGCTGCGTGGAAGATGATGTTGGAGACGAGGAAATCTCACCTCTGAGCTGCTGAAATGTGTTCCCTCCCCACAGGTAAAACCGCCTTGAAAGAGCACCTCATCATCAAACACAGCCATTTTAAGGCCACAGAGAAATTCCAGGTGTACCAATGGCCAGCCCTGACTGTATTCTGCACCCTGCTCCATGTTTCCTGAGGGTAAACTACTAAGTTCTAAGGTTAGCCGGGGGGTCAGAGGGCAAAACAACAGTACGATGACAACAAAGACAGGTGCTGTGTGGTTTACTAGCTGTGGCCCTGGTCAGACAGGTGGCCAGGGGCGCCTGAGAGGGGCACTGTGTGAGGATTAAATGAGGAGATGCCCAGCACAGAGCCTGAACGTTTTCCTTGTGCCTGGGTTACCGTTTCAGTTACATTGTCTGCCTGATCCTTGCACCTTCCAAGTAAGATAGGCCAACAGAGCTCCTTATGCTGACAGGGGCTCACTCTTAGCAACTGTACTTGTTTTCTATGGCTGCCATAACATAGTACCAAAAAGTAGGTGGTTTAAAACAACAGCCCTGGAGGCCAGAAGTCCAAATTCAGGATGCCAGCAGGGCCATATTCCCTCTGAAGGCCCTAGGGGAAGATCCTCGCTTGTCTCTTCTAGCTCCCAGTGGTTTCTGGAAATTCGTGGTTTTTCTTGGCCTACAGATGCAGCATTCCAACCTTTGCCTCCTTCTTCATACGGCCCTTGTCATGGATTGAATTGTGTCCCCTCAAATATGTGTGTATCAATTGGGCAGGGCCGTGATTCCCCATATTGTGTGATTTTCCTGTATGTTGGAAATCCTGCCTCTAGATGTTAACGAGGGAGGATGGGTGGCAGTTGTGTTAGTGAGGCAGGACTCAGTCTACAAGATTGGATTGTGTCTTGAGGCAATCTCTTGAGATATAAAAAAGAGAAGCGAGTAGAGGGACGGGGACCTCATACCACCAAGAAAGTAGCACGGGGAGCAGAGCACCCCGGAGTCCCTGTACCTGAACGGCTCCTAGTCCAGGGGAAGATTGATGACAAGGGCCTTCCTCTAGACCTGACAGAGAGCGAAAGCCTTCCCTTGGAGCTGATGCCCTGAATTTGGACTTGTAGCCTACTAGACTATGAGAGAATAAATTCTTTTTGTTAAAGCCATCCACTTGTGGTATTTCTGTTACAGCAGCACTAGATGACTAAGACAAGCCGTCTTTCCTCTGCATCTCCCTGTCTCTTTGTCTCTTCTCCTCCCTTATAAGGACACCAGTCCTATTGGATTAGGGCCCAGCCTACTCCACTATGACTTCATGTGAACTCTTAACATCCTCAAAGATGTTATTTGCAAACAGGACCATGTTCAAAGCTACTAGGAGTTAGGGATTCAACATCT
This sequence comes from Elephas maximus indicus, assembly GCF_024166365.1. Lineage (NCBI taxonomy): Eukaryota > Metazoa > Chordata > Mammalia > Proboscidea > Elephantidae > Elephas > Elephas maximus. The sequence continues at coordinate 240,234,323 of NC_064819.1, read as the reverse complement.
CTTTTTGGGGAACACAAGTCAACCCATAAGGACAGTGAGCACCATAGCCCTGATGGCACGTGGGCATACAATATCACGGGGCACTGTGCTAGGCTGTGCGCAAAGAGAACTACAAAGAGCTGATCCTTTTTTCAGATGACCACACAGGAGGTATGATAGTGGAGCGGTGGTGGTCAGCCCTCAGAGAACATAGAACCAGGGGCTTGTGAAAATGCAGACTTCTGGATTCTGCTTCTGGAGACCCGGATTCGGTAGATCTGGAGACACACCTGGAAACCCTGGTGCTATAGTGGTGAAGTGCTACGGGTGGTAACCAAAAGGTTGGCTGTTCGAATCCACCAGGCACTCCTTGGAAAGTCTATGGGGCAGCTCTACTCTGTCCTATAGGGTCGCTATGAGTCAGAATCAACTCGACAGCAATGGGTTTGGTTTTCAGTTTTTGGTTTGGACACATGCCAGGGAATCTGCATTTTGGGTGAGGCCTCTGGGGCAGGTGTTCCTCAGACCACAGTTTGAGAAACTGCTATGAAAAATGACATGACCACGTGTTCAGAACTAAGTCACAAGAGCACTTACATATCCAGACTGTGCTCTCCCAAACCAGTTAGCTCACTTGGAGGTTGCACACTCATTCCAACGACGGTGACGTCGCTCGGAGGTTGCACACTCATTCCAATGACTGTGACGTCGCTCGGAGGTTGCACACTCATTCCCGTGACCGTGACGTCGCTCGGAGGTTGCACACTCATTCCAGTGACGGTGACGTCGCTCGGAGGTTGCACACTCATTCCAACGACTGTGACGTCGCTCGGAGGTTGCACACTCATTCCAGTGACTGTGACGTTGCTCGGAGGTTGCACACTCATTCCCGTGACCGTGACGTTGCTCGGAGGTTGCAGACTCATTCCCGTGACCGTGACGTCGCTCAGAGGTTGCACACTCATTCCAGTGACTGTGACGTCGCTTGGAGGTTGCACACTCATTCCAACGACTGTGACGTTGCTCGGAGGTTGCAGACTCATTCCCGTGACTGTGACGTCGCTTGGAGGTTGCAGACTCATTCCAGTGACTGTGATGTCGCTCGGAGGTTGCACACTCATTCCAACGACTGTGACGTCGCTCGGAGGTTGCACACTCATTCCCGTGACTGTGATGTCGCTCGGAGGTTGCACACTCATTCCAACGACTGTGACGTTGCTCGGAGGTTGCACACTCATTCCCGTGACTGTGACGTTGCACAAAAACGTCTGGATGTGCTTTTGGCACTGCCTTCAGAATTCGCTTTATTTTGACTGTGTGGCCTGAACAATGACTTTCACATAAAAAAGGCTCTCTTCTTATTTCATGCCACCATCCTCCATGGTGTCCAAATTTTAACTTGACTTGGATTTCCCTTCTATACACAGGCAAACATTCTTTGGCACTTTTCAGGAAGCCAAGTGGACGATAATGCTGGATTTTCTGGTGGAAACCTAGAAAGAGCTGGGCTCCTTAGGTGGCTTGCAAACTGGCTCTGCAGGCACGTCTGACAGAGGAATTCCAGAAATGTTCTGGGAACATGATCGCAATGGCGAGTAGCCTCCTGGGGTAGCTTCTCGGAAAGACAGACTTGCTTGAATGTCTGAGTCATAGAACACTGACCTAAGGAGCACAGCTGAAGTTGCTGCCTTGAAGTCACTCCATCCAGATGTACAGACCAACAGCTGCCGAAATAACGCTCTTTGCTGAAATTTTAGTATTGGTCCTAGGCAGCCAGGGATTCCCTCACCCCCTCAGTCACGTTCTAAAAAAAACTAAGTAGGTACGTTTCTGGCTCTGAAAGATTTCCAGCATGAGAAACAGTGGCTCCTTCACCTTGAGATCTTCAAAGCTTGGACAGGACTGCTCCCTGCTCTGGAATCAGGAAGTTTATTTTTAGATCAAGACAAGTGTGTGTGGAAGGAGATGAGCGAGGGGAGTAGGGTTTGGATGGTGATGTGCAGGTAGATGTCAGACAACTGGCTGTCTGAAAAAATGTATATATATACATTTATTATAAATCATTATAGTAAGGATTATAGCTCATAATATATAATAAATTTATCATAAATTTTTCTGCTATAAAGGATGCAAAAAGGCACAGTTTACTTTTTTTTAATAAATGTGGTGGCACAACGGTTAAGCACTCTGCTGCTAACTGAAAGGTTGGCGGTTCGAGCCTAAACGGCGGCGCCACAGAAGAAAAGACCTGGCGATCTGCTTCTGTAAAGGTTACAGCCTAGAAAACCGTTGTATGGGGCAGTTCTACTCTGTCATATGGGGTCCCTGTGAGTCAGAATGGACTCGATGGCACCCAGTAACAGCAGCAACTATCCTGTATTGAAAATTCCACCCAGCCTTGTTTCTCAAAGAATTCTTTTGCTGGATTTTGCTGAGCTCTTGTGTCTGTACAAGTCCTGGGATGCAGTTCAACCATCATTTCACAAAGGGAGATACTGCTAACTTTTCTCAGGAAATTTATTATCTTTAAATCTGATATGTGATCGCTTCTTAACTTATTTCTCACCGTCGCCTTGTACGAATGCCATTAATTGAGATGAGGGCTCTCTCAGCTTGCAACGGCGCTGTTTTTCGTTTTTTGTGTAGTGCGTGGATTAGAATAATACCTGTTGTTAGTTGCCATCGAGTTGGCTCTGACTCAGGGCGACCCGATGTAAAGCAGAATGAAGCATTGCCTAGACCTGTACCATCTTCAGGGTCCTTGGTGTGTTTGAGTCCATTGTGGGCCACTGTGTATTTTGACTGCCTTCCAACCTGGGGAGCTCATCGTCCAGCACTACATCAGGTTAAGTTCTGCTGTGATCCGTAGGGTTCTCACTGGCTAATTTTCCGAAGCAGATCACTAGGCCTTTCTTCCTAGTCTGTCTTAGTCTGGAAGCTCCACTGAAACCTGTCCACCATGGGCGACCCAGCTGACACATGAAATACCAGTGGCTTAGCTTCCAGCATCATAGCAACACGCAAGCTACCACCCTGCAACCAACTGACAGATGGGTGCTGGGATAGTGCTTAGTTCTATGTTATTTAATAAAGGCCATGATTAACAACTAGTTTGAAAAATAAAAAAAAAAAATTAACAATAGGCTCTTGTGAGTAAGCTGGCTCCAGCACACCACTGAGATTGTGTGTGTGTGTGGTGCTGTGTGTCTGTGGTATGTGGCTAGGTTATGGTCAGTACTGAGAATTCCTGGTAAATTTAGGATTACATCATAAGAAATAAATTTCACAGTTTTCTGGAATCATCTGAACTTGCCGACTGTATCAAGCCTGTTCAGTCCCCCAGTTTAGGGAGTCGGGAGCTGTGGATAAAGGCCCTCTCCTGGAGGTCTCCTGGAGGCACATAAAGTTGTTGGGGTTGAGTTGGGGCAATCAAAAAGAGATCTGCCTTATCCTTCCCTTTCTAGGTTAACTCCCGAGGATTTGTTAAAAGAGTGGGCATTTTTGCAACTTACAAAGAAGGTGGATCCACTTGGGACCTCTTTTGGAACTAAGATGAATTGTTCAGCTAATTTAATAAATATTCAATTAGAAGCAGCTTCTCTCCCACTTGGTTTAATCTTTCTGTATTAAAAAAAAAATCCACAGCACTCAGTGAATAAAAATGAAATTTAAGGATTTCTTTTTCCGTCCAACCCAAATCCATCTGCCTAGCATGCTACTTCACCACTTTCGATGTGCATCGAGCCCACGCGCAGTTACCTGAAGCTCCTGCTTCCTCCTCCGTGAGCACGCCGTCTCGTCCACGCCGAGCCGTCCCAGCCGGTCACAGCTGAGTGGCCGGGGAGACGCCCTGCCGGCGTGGAAGCTGCGTCGACGGCAGCGGTGCTGTTCGCCAGCAGTGGGCCCGGAAGAGGCTCTGCCTGGGGGAGGGGGACATTGCTGCTCCTTTGATCTTGACTCGACTTTAAACATCTGATGCCCAAGTGTAAATGTCTAGCTGCAGTTGACAGGACTGGAGCTTACGGAGGAGGAGGTGTGGGCTGGAGGGAAACCCTTTGCAGCTGAGTCGAGTCCGACTCATAGCGACCCTATAGGACAGAGTAGAACTGCCCCGTAGAGTTTCCAAGGAGCGCCTGGTGGATTTGAACTGCTGACTTTTTGGTTAGCAGCCGTAGCTCTTACCTACTACGCCACCCAAGGTAGGGATTTGGACATTATTTTCATCTGCAGGCTCACCAGGGCCATGGTCACAAATGCGGATTCTGAGAGAGAGTGCAGTGTGAGAGGAGAAGGCTTAGAGGGTGTAATGGACTGAATTGTGTCCCCCAGAAAATGTGTGTATCAACTTGGTTAGGCCATGCTTCCCAGTATTGTGTGATTGTCCTCCATTTTGTGATTGTAATTTTATGTTGAGAGGATTAGGGTGGGACCGTAACATCAAGAGATAAAAGGAAAGGGAAACAAACAGAGAGTTGGGGACCTCACACCACCGAGAAAGCAGCACCACGAGCAGAGTGCTTCCTTTGGACACGGGTTCCCTGCACCTGAGAAGCTCCTCGACCAGGGGAAGATTGAGGTCAAGGACCTTCCTCCAGAGCCGACAGAGAGAGAAAGCCTTCCCCTGGAGCTGATGCCCTGAATTTGGACTTGTAACCTACTAGACTGTGAGAAAATAAATTTCTCTTTGTTAAAGCCATCCACTTGTGGGATTTCTGTTAGGGCAGCACTAGATGACTATCACAGAGGACCAAGGTTTTAGGAATTCTGACAATTAATGGCCAGGTTGTTGTTGTTGTTAGTGACATCGAGTCGGTTCCAACGCATAGCGACCCTGTAGGACAGAGCAGAGCTGCCCCATAGGGTTTCCAAGGAGCAGCTGGTACATTTGAACTGCTGGCCTTTTAGTTAGCAGCCAAGCTCTTAACCACTGCGACACCAGGGTTGCAATGGCCAGGAAAGAAAGGTGAATCGGAAAGGAAGCAAAGAGCAGGTGGTCAGAAAAGCCAGAGGAAGGGCAGGAGGCTCTGATGGCTCTGATGTGAAGGGGAGAGTGTGGAGGGACGATGGCCTTTGTCCCACACATGGCATGTGTCCCTGCAGTGTCCTCAGTGCGCCTTTGCTCATCACTGTGTGCCCAGGCATCGCTGTGCCCTCCCCTTTCTATGCAGGCAGTGTCCCCTCGTTCAGTGCTCAGAGCCACTGCCGACACTGTCGCCCTCTGCACACACATCGATTTCTCCCCGAGCCGAGGCCTGATGACTTTGTGGTGGGTGTTTTTAGTTGCCGTCGGGTTGGCTCCAACTCCGTGCCACATTGTGTAACAGAAGAAAACGTGGCCCCGTCCTGGCGGCTTTCTCTCTCCCTCCCCAGCTGCCGTCGAGTCGGCTCCGACTCACGGCGGCCCCATGGGAGTCAGAGTAGACCTGTGCTCCAGAGGGTTTCCAGTGGCTGGTTTTTCAGAAGCAGGTTGCCAGGCCTTTCTTCCAAGGCACCTCTGCTTTGACTGGAACTGTGAGCCTTTTAGTCAGCAGCTGTTGCTTTCGCCACCGGGGATGTCTCCTGAGGACTTTACCCCTGTCTTTCCCCAAGGTGCCCTCCTTTTCTTCCTGCTGCCGTGATCATAGCTCCAGACCCACTTCCCCTCTCAGAATCTATTGCAGTCAGTATCCTCTTACGGCTGAGAGCACGTGCGGCAATTTCCCTTTGCCGCTTGAGCCCTGCTTTCTCCCAGACTGGCCCTTGATCTAGCCTCTCCATGCTGTGCCTCTTTCTTTGCCCTTTGTGGGCCTGCTCCGTCTAGGTGCCACGCTGTTTCTCACCAGCCTGGGCCAGCACTACTGGTTGCTTTGATGGAGCGTAGGGACCCTTCTTTCACTTTTATTCCACTCAACACCGTTCGTTTTCCTGCTGAGCTGCAGGTTAAGTACTAGGTGTTTCCTGTGATCCACTTTCTGAACTCTGAAGTCAGGGAGAGTGTCAGGTGGGAGCAGGAGGAGGAGTATGCCATTTTCATGGTGGTGGTCATGGTGGGAGGTCTCCTTGACCACCTTCAGATCCTCCTCCCAACTTGCCTGCTCCAGCTAAACTTCCCCTAGGGTGAACTGTCTGGTGCGCTGTCTTCACCACTGCCCCTCACTCCCCACCTGGTTATAACTCTTTGTTTGCTTGTTTATTTTTGGGTATATGAATATTTACCCTCATGCATCTGTCAGTTTGTCATACTGTGGGGGCTTGCAGGTGGCTGTCATGCTGAAAGCTATGCCACCGGTATTCAGATACCAGCAGGGTCACCCATGGAGGACAGGTTTCAGCTGAGCTTCCAGACTAAGACAGACTAGGAAGAAGGACCCGGCAGTCTACTTCTGAAAAGCATTAGCCAGTGAAAACCTTATGAATAGCAGCGGAATGTTGTCTGATACAGTGCTGGAAGATGAGCCCCCCAGGTTGGAAGGTGCTCAAAAGAAAGACCCTCAACAGGACAGATTGACACAGTGGCTGCAGCAATGGGCTCAAACATAACGATTGTGAGGATGGCGCCGGACCAGGCAGTGTCTCGGTCTGTTGTACGCAGGGTCGCTATGAGCCGGAACCGACTCGACGGCGCCTAACAACAACAATGTGCTGGATTTGTGAATGTGCCCATGTGGCTTTTCAGGGGAGGGCGTGCTTAGCTCTCATCCAATTCAGAGAGGAGCCAGTCCCTCATCCCTTGACACTGACCCTGAGAATAGTATTCAAGTCCCTTAGAGTGATGTGCAGAGCCCTTGGCTTGATCTCTGCCTTCATCTGCACTTCATTTCCCGTCCTTCTGTCTTGTAACATACACATGGGCAGCCCCTTGTGACTCAACACACATATCCTGTGCTCCCCCCGTGCCTCCGTGACTTTGTTCAGGCTGGTTCTTCCACCCACACTGGGCTTTCTTCACTGGCACCAGGACCATTCGGAGTGTTTCATTGCCTGTGCTAATTTCTCACTTCAGATACAATGTATCTTCTCAGCGCTCTCCTGGTGGAACATGCTGCTATGACTTACGCACACCTGTCTCTCCCTGAGAAGTGTTGACAGCCACCTGCTCAAATAATTAGCTTTCCCAGTTCGAATAATTTATTTGATTCAACATGCCACAAAATACGGAATAGACCATGATGTCTTCGCAATACCAAAGAACAAGTCCTTTTAATCTACTCTGAGATTCTAGGTGGATATTTGGGGGCATAACCATTTTTAGGAGTCCCTGGGCAGTGCAAACAGCACACTCAGCTGCAAATTGAAAGGTTGGCATTTCAAATTCACCCAGAATGCCTCAGAAGAAAGACCTGGCAGTTACTTCCTAAAAAATCAGCCCCTGAAAACACGAAGGAGCGCAATTCTACTCTGACACACACGGGGTTGCCATGAGTTGGAGTCAACTCCGCGGCAACTGTTTTTTTTTTTTTTTGCAATAACGAGTTTTGAGAAGCAGTGAGCTTCTTACTTCATTCCCTCCCTCCTTTCTTTCTTTCCTTTCTTGTTTTTTGACAACAGCATCTGTCATCTACAAGCATTCTTATGTTACATACCTGCAGAAGTGACAGAGGAGATGGGTGGAGTGTAGAGGGGTGGGAGAAGTGTCCTATCGTTCGTCAATACATGTGAGTTCCAGCCTCGTTTTCTCTTTTTGACCACTTCACATTCCCGTACGTGTCACCAAGGGCGTGTGCTTTACACCCCGCTGCACGGGAACTCTTTGAATGTAATTATATTCCTTCAGTACGTGTTAGCTGTTTGCACAAATGTTTCTCCTGTGTTTTTATCCTCGTTTGCTTGTGTAATATACAATAAATTCCAGAAGAACACATGAAAGTACCATCTTAAAAAAAGTATAAACTGCTTTAGTTTGATACATTTGCTGAATTTAAGTATATAAACTTTACTAAAATTCTTGTTGTTGTTAGGTACCTCCGAGTCAGTTCCAACTCATAGCGACCCCATGTACGACAGAACAAAACACTGCCCGATCCTCCGCCATCCTCACAATCGTAGTTATGCTTAACCCCATTGTGGCAGCCACTGTGTCAATCCACTTCATTAAGGGTCTTCCTCTTTTTCACTGACCCTCTGCTTAACCAAGCACGATGCCCTTCTTCAGGGACTGGTCCCTCCTGATAACACGGACATCATGCTTGGTAAAATAAAGGGCCAGGGAAAAAGAGGAAGACCCTTGTCTTAGTCATGTAGTGTTGCTGTAACACAAATACCACAAACTGATGGCTTTAACAAAGAGAAGTTTATTCTCTCACAGTCCAGTAGGCTCAAAGTCCAAATTCAGGGTGCCAGCTCTAGGGGAAGGCTTTCTTTCTCTGTCGGCTCTGGAGGAAGGTCCTTGTCATCAGTCTTTCCTTGGCCTGGGAGCATCTCAGTGCGGGAACCTCAGGTCCAAAGGACATGCTCTGCTCCCGGTGCTGCTTTCTTGGTGATACGAGGTCCCGCTGTCTCTCTGCTCATTTCTCTGTTTTATATCTCAAAAGAGATTGGCTTAAGACGCTATCTAACCTTGAGTATCTCATCAATATAACTGCTGCTGATCCATCGTATTACATCATAGTGACAGGATTTACAACACACAGGGAAATCATATCAGATGGTAAAATGGTAGACAATCATGCAATATTGGGAATCACGACCTAGCCAAGTTGACAGATATTTTGGGGGGCACAATTCAATCCATGAAAACTCTCAGTGAGATGGATTGACACAGTGGTTGCAAAAATGGGCTCAAGAATAACAATGATCATGAGGATGGCACAGGACCAGGCAGTGCTTTGTTCTGTTGTACATAGGAATTTTTGTTTTCTTTATGTGGAGGTGTAATCCAGACTGAAGCCTGTAGTTTTTGATCTTCATCAGTAAGAAATTTATGTCTTCTGCACTTTCAGCAAGCAAGGTTGTGTCATCTGCATATCACAGGTTGTTAATGAGTCTTCCTCCAATTCTGATGCCCTGTTAGTCTTCATATAGTCCAGCTTCTTGGGTTATTGGCTCAGCATACAGATCGAACAGGTATGGTGAAAGGAGACAACCCTGATGCACACCTTTCCTGATTTAAAACCACGCAGTATCTCCTTGTTCTGTTCCAGTGACTGCCTCTTGGTGTAAGTACAGGTTACTCATGAGCACAATGAAGTGTTCTGGAATTCCCATTCTTTGCAATGTTATCCATATTTTGTTATGATCTACACAGTTGAATGCCTTTGCATAGCTAATAAAATACAGCAGACATCTTTCTGCTAGTCTCTGCTTTCAGCCACAATCCATCTGATATCAGCCGTGATGTCCCTTGTTCCATGCCCTCTTCTGAATCTGGATTGAATTTCTGACAGTTTCTTGCACTGCTGCAATGGTTTTTGAATGATCCTCAACAAAACTTTACTTGCATGTGATATTAAAGATATTGTTTGGTAATTTCAACATTCCGTTGGATCACCTTTCTTTGGAATGGGCACAAATATATATCTCTTCCAGTTGGTTGGCCAGGTAGCTGTCTTCAAAATTTCTTGGCATAGACGAATGAGCACTTTCAGCATTGCATCTGTTTGTTGAACCATCTCAATTGGTATCCCGTCAATTCCTGAAGCCTTGTTTTTTTGCCAGTGCCTTCAGTAAAGCATGGACTTAATCGATAACCGGTGTTGGGAAAATTGGATTTCCACATGCAGAAAAATGAAATAATCTCCATGCCTAACACCATACACAAAAAGAAATCCAAAATGGATTAAGGACTTAATCTGAAACTAAACCCAGAAAATTCTTAGAAGAAAATGCAGGGGCGTGTTGCAATGGATCACTTTTGTGTAGCCTTTCTCTCCATGGTCTTGTAACTGCCACTCAAGTGATTGTGTGAGACTATGCAAATAAGATAATTTTGACCTACCAAAGGAGACCGGTCAGTTTTGCCCTAAAAGAGAGCCAATTCCAGAGCAAAGAGAGGATCCCATCACCACCAAGGAAAAGCAGCCAGGAGCCAGCATATCCTTTGGACATGGGATCCCTGGGTTGAAAAGCTCCTTGACCAGGAGACTGAGAGAGAGCGAGCAAGCAAGAGAGACAGAGAGAGAGAGCGAGAGAGTGCTGTAACACTAAAGATAGCAAGAAGCAGCAGCAGAGACCCAGCAGCAGAGACCTGGCAACAGGGAATGGTGTGGTGGCCTGTTCTGATGGAAGAACTGTATCCTGAATGTTCAGGAGCCTGAATTGCAACTGTTATTTCCTTAGTAAACCCCATAGTCATGAGTATTGATGGTGGGTTCTGTGTGGCCATTGTAATGAATTATCAAACCCAGTAGAGAAGTAGAGAGTGCTGTGGGAGGGACAGTTGATGTCAGAATTGGTAAAGATGGTGGAGAAAGGAGGTGTGTCTGACCTCCAACTCATATGTATCAGTCTTGGGCTGTTGATATTGATTTTTCTTCCCCTTTGTGATGGTAGAGGAGGTCAGATACTGCCCCTGTGTCTTTTTTACAGTTGGTGTCAGAAGGGGGATTCTTTGCAATGGCTCCAGACTCATGAAACCATAACACTTTGTAAGAGAAAGAACAAAGGGGCTTGGGAAGTGAAACTTTTGATTCTTAGACGGTCATTTTGGTTGTTGTTACCTGTAATGGCTGAAAAGCTGCAGCTGAAGTGGCCTGGGGCAAAAGCCAGGCCAGATAACCAGGGTGATTGAAAGGGGGCCAGGGTCTTCTGCTTCCACCCATCCAGAGGCCCAAGGCCACATGCATATGAATGGGAAGATAGTTAAGGTGTTGAGAAGATGAAACTGGAATAACTTAAAAAGGGTTATGTATTTATGCTTATGTGTTTATTTGAATGTACTATCGATATCGAAGAAGGATTGATAATTGGAGAATATGGCCTTGATCGTAGAAACGACACCAGAGATTGAATGATAGAATTTTGCAAGAACAATGACTTCTTCATTGCAAATACCTTTTTTTCAACAGCATAAACAGCAACCATACACTTGAACCTCACCAAATGGAATACACAGGAATTCAGTCGACTACATATGTGAAAAGAGACAATGAAATGGCTCAGTATCATCAGTCAGAACAAGGCCAGGGGATGACTGTGGAATAAGCCATCAATTGCAATTTCAAGCTGAAGTTGAAGAAAATTAGGACAAGTCCACGAGAGCCAAAGTATGACCTTGAGTATATCCCACCTGAATTTAGAGACCATGTCAAGAATAGAGTTGAGGCACTGAACACTAATGACCGAAGACCAGATGAATTGTGGAATGACATCAAGGACATCATACATGAAGAAAACAAGAGGTTCTTAAAAAGACAGGGAAGAAAGAAAAGACCGAAATGGGTGTTAGAAGAGACTCTGAAACTTGCTCTTGAATGTAGAGTAGCTAAAGCAAAATGAAGAAATGATGAAATAAAAGAGTTGAACAGAAGATTTCGAAGGGTGTTTTGAGAAGACAAAGTAAAGTATTATAATGAAACGTGAAAAGACCTGGAGATATAAACCAAAAGAGAAGAACATGCTCAGCATTTCTCAAGATGAAAGAACTGAAGAAAAAAGTCAAGCCTCAGGGTGCAATACTGACGGATTCTATAGGGAAAATACTAAATGAAAATTCTAACATCATACACAAGTAAAATTTTGCTGAATATCTTTCAAAAGCAGTTGCAGCAGTACACTGACAGTGAACTGCCAGAAATTCAAGCTAGATTCAGAGGAGGACGTGGAAGAAGGGATATCATTGCTGGTGTCAGACGGATTGTGACTGAAAGCAGAGAGTACCAGAAAGATGTTTACCTGTGTTTTGTTGACTATGCAAGGGCATTCTACTGTGTGGATTATAATAAATTATGGATAACATTGGGAAGAATGGGAATTGTGCTCATGAGGAACCTGTACTTAGACCAGCTTGGAACAGAACAAGGGGGTACCGTGTGGTTTAAAATCAGGAAAGGTGTGTGTTAGGGTTGTATCCTTTCACCATACCTATTCAATCTGTATGTTGAGCAGACGAACAGGGCATCAGGATTGGAGGAAGACTCATTAACAACCTGAGATATACAGATGAAACAACCTTGCTTGCTGAAAGTGAAGAGGACTTGAAGCTCTTACTGATGAAGATCAAAGACCACAGCCTTCAGTATGGATTACACCTCAACATAAAGAAAACAAAAATCCTCACAACTGGACCAATAAGCAACATTCATGATAAATGGAGATAAGGTTGTAATTGTCAAGGATTTCTTTTTACTTTGATCTACAATCAATGCTCATGGATGCTACAGTCAAGAAATTAAATGACACATTACATTTGACAAATCTGCAGCAAAAGACCTCTTTAAAGTTTTAAAAAGCAAAGATATCACTTTAAGGACTGTGATGCATCTGACCTAAGTCATGGTATTTTCCATCTCCTCATATGCATGTTCGGAAACGACTCGATGGCACTAGTTTTTTTTTTTTTCATATGCATGTTAGAGCTGGACAATGAACGAGGAAGACCAAAGAAGAATTGATGCCTTTGAATTACAGTGTTGGAGAAGAATATTAAATATATCACAGACTGGCTGAAGAACAAACAAATCTGTCTTGGAAGAAGTACAGACAAAACGCTCATTTGAAACAAGAATAGCGAGACTTCGTCTCATGTACTTTAGACAGGTCAAGAGGGACCAGACCTTGGAGAAGGACATCATGCTTCGTAAAGTAGAAGGTCAGTGAAAAAGAGGAAGAGCCTCAACGAGATGGACTGACACAAAGGCTTCAATAATGGACTCAAACATAACAAAGATTGTGAGGCTGGCACAGTGTTTTGTTCTGTTTTACACAGGGTCACTTTGAGTCAGAATCGACTCGACTGGCACCTCACAACAGCAACATGGATACTGAATGTTAGTTCTACCTAACGTTTGTAAATTAGGCCTAATGTGTGATAGAAATGAATATTGGCTGTTATAGATTACAGAGAGCGGGAAACTCCACCTTTAGCCAATACTTGATTGGATACGTTAAAAGGCCAACTAGGATTTGCCAGTGAGAAACAGACTGTTTGAATGCAGAAGCATTGTGTATAGGGTGGGGGCTTAGGTGGAAATACTGAGCCCTACCCAATTTCGCATTTGAAAAGACACACAGAACTACTCAGAACTGCTGAGAGAAGATTTGCATTTGAAGGAAGGAACAGTAAAAAAAAAAAAAAAAAAGCGACTATTTTGATTTTTGAATTTGAGCAAGCAGTTTGCTGTCAAGGCAGGAGAAGTCAGTGTCCATCAGAAGGACCCCTCTTCCAAGACTGGAAGTTAAAGTAACCAGTGAGTAAATACCTTGGTCTGCTCACTTGTGGTGACCACCTGGGTCCAGTCATGAGAGAAAGTGAGGGAAATACAACAATGAAGAGCAGGCTGAGTTTGGACCTGTTCCACCGGCACCTGTTGACCCAACCCACAGCGGCTGGAGATGAGAGAGAGAGAGGAAGGGCTGACTGGTCAGAGGTAAAGGGAGTTGTGTGGACTCCTGAAGTTTACAGGTAGAACCCATTGACCTAGCCCAAGGGGGCTAGGGATGAGTGTGAACGGCCTGGTTTGAAGTCCCAGGAGGTGTGTGTGAATTCTCGAGCCTAAAGCTGATACCCATTGTGACCTAGCTTGGAGGGCTGGGGAAGAGCTGACCTGAACTTGACCAAATGGAGAGGAAGATGTTTGATAGTGTAGCTGGTGTAGATTGCTGCAGTTTGATGGCTTGCTCTGCACTGGATTTTGCTTATGGTTGCAGATGCTCAAAGTTTCAACCAGAATAGAAGATTCTTCAAGACCAGGGAATGCGCTTGTCTCCTCAGAGTACTGATTTTGTAGGGACGGGCAATTTAAACAGTGGCTACCTAACATGGGGGGAGATAAAGACATGGAGTGGCTGGCTTACACACTTTCATGAGTGTGCTTACATTAAATGAGAGGGACAAGGGAGGATCCCCACTGGATAATCTCCTCTTTTCCTGATGTGTCTGGGGAAGAGAGGGTGGGGGAGATGCTGATAGGATTATATGATTCAGCCTTGAGTGTTGACTGTTCACAGGGTTAATTGTGATTGTAAAATCTGTAATTGTAGAAACTCTAAGTGTGAGAGTGGACTAAGGGGGAGGCACTGCTGGACTCGAGTACAGCGGCCACATCTAAAGCCCCTTAAAGGTTTTGCTACGCTGATACCTCATGAGGATCAGAGAAAGGGAATAACCTCTCAGTTAGATTTTATCAGATGCCAGAAAGAGTGAAGCCTAGGTGACTTTTGGAGAGCCTGATCAGATCAGATGGACACCTACAGCAGACCTGAATGGCTGGTCCTGAGCAACTTCACCTTTAGGACTCTTTGCCCTGTAGAAGGACTAATTGTTAATGACTGTTTTGAACTGGTAAAATGATTGGGAGGGGGAAGTTATCCTCCGAGTATGAAAGAACCATGGCTAGTAACGTTGACATTGGGGGCCATCTGAACCTGCTCACTGTAGCACTAACCCTAGGAAATTTGAGCAGAGGGAGAAAAGGAAAGAAAAGAAAGCATGGTTATTTCTACTAAATTTAGGGAGATTTCTATAATTTGAACATATTGTTGATGTGATAACATATAACTCTGCACATCAGAACACATGAGAAGATAAAAAAATAAGCTCTCATATTTGAGCAAAGTAAATAGAAACTTAGGTAAATTGGGTTGGACAAGACTTGACTATCCACTCCTTCAGTGATGACTCATTTCAGTTACTCGAGATTCTTAAATAAAAAATAGAAGGAGTTTAAAGTAAGGTGTGATCTGTGTACATGTTGAAGTGCTATTAGCGACCAAAGTGCTGGAAGGATGTTTGATGACGGGGGACGTGCTCAGGTCGACCACGCTGTGTTCATGCTGCGTAACTCCAGGTGGGGTTACAGGTGATTTTATGGAATGAATGTGCATTTATTCTATATGCTAACAGTTCTCTTGAAGGACATGTGCCAGGTGGGTTACCATGGTGTCTTCTGGAGAAGTAGACTGGGAGACGGGGGAGGGATGGGAGCGAGACTGTTCACTGTGCTCCCTTCTGTAGTTTTGGATTTTGAGCAGTGTGAAAGTGTTACTTAAAAAATATCCAAATAATAAATGCCAGTGGAAGAACAGCATACCTATCACATGAAATGCATGTGTGTCATGGGAACAGCATACTGGTCACATGAACAGCCTGACACATGAACAACATACATGTTACATGAACAGCATACTGGTCACATGAACAGCCTACTTGACACATGAACAACATACATGTTACACGAACAGCATACCAGTCACATGAATAGCCTACCTGACACATGAACAGCATACATGTCACGTGAACAGCACACATGTCACATGAACAGCATACCTGTCACATGAACAGCATACATGTCACACGAACAACATACACATCACAGGAACAACAAACATGTCACATGAACGATGCACGTGTTTCATGAGCAGCGCTCATGTTTTGTGATCTGTGTTGCTGTTGGTTTCCATCCAGCTGATTTGACTTGTGGAGACCTTATTTATAATCGAACAAAACTGTGAGTGTGGGTTATTTTTAGAGTTGGAAACATAATCCTACTGCTTTATTTGGGGGAAAATAGAACTTGTAATAAGTGATCACTAGGGTAATTTTTAATTTCGTTTGTTCAGGGATCTGTGAGGTGGCCTATGGAGGAGGTCTGGCAAGCAAGGGTGGAACTGGTGACAAGGCGGTGTCACTGACTCGGCTACAGGAAGGGAGCTCAGATACGCCAACCCAGGCAGGCCCTCCCAAGGTCCAGGGGGACGCACCCAGACAGGAAACTGGCAGCCTTTCCCAGTCTGAAGGCCAAGTTACAAATAAAAAATGCTGAGAGAAAGTTTTTGTGGCTTCAAATAACTACAAAACACGATAATTTTCTCTGTTATTGAAGGCTGTGATAAAAACCTATAAAAAACTCAAAGTGTGAAGTTAAAATACATCAGCTTTGGTTCCAATCAGAACACAGGGTTCATGCTGGGAACATACGTCAGGGGTCTCAGTGGCTGAAGGATGGGGACAGTCAGCGATGGAGGGTGAAGGAAGCATTGAACCATGCTTCTCCGGAGGCTGGACCCCCAGGAGCCTGCGTGGGCCTGCTGCTCAGGGTGTGCAGTGGGCAAAGGCCAGGCTGTGTGCTGAGCACATTGTTGAGAGCTAGTTATGTCAGGGGCTTGGGTGAGAAGGAGAGACATTTCTGGAGAGGGCGGGAGCAGAACTGTGAGCCCCTAAGCTGTGATCTGCAGTGTGTTTTTAATCACAGAGGGTTTGTCTGGGACCCACAGCAGCTTCCCTAGTAGAGTCCCGTGGACACTGGATCCTCATGGTCAGCCTTCATTTTCTCTCGTCCCTCTCTGCACCAAGCCTTTTTTGGGTTCAGAGTCTAGGAGGAGTGGCTGAAGGACTCTAAGTCCCAGTTCCTTCCTGCTGTGATGGCCCAGATCCTGAGGAGATGGGGAGACGGGCCCCTCCTTAGACACATTCCTGTTCGGAGACAGCCCTTCTACTCAGTCTCTGGGCGTCTCAGCTTTCATTTGTAGCAGAAGGCAAGAGCAGGGTGTACGCATTGCCGTAGAGTCAATTCCGACTCATAGCGACCCCACAGGACAGAGTAGAACTGCTCCGTAGGGTTTCCAAGGAGCAGCTGGGGGTGGATTTGAACTGCCTGCCAACCTACCAGTTAGTAGCTTTAGCTCTTAACCACTGTACCATCAGGGCCCCAAATTAGTATGTATAAAACTATATAACAACATGTATTTGAAATGACATATAAACCAAAACCAAACCAAAAGCAAATCAAACCCAGTGCCGTCGAGTTGATTCCAACTTATAGCGACTCTACAGGACAGAGTAGAACTGCTCATAGAGTTTCCAAGGAGCTCCTGGTGGATTCCAACTGCTGACCCTTTGGTTAGCAGCCGTAGCACTTAACCACTACGCCACCAGGGTTTCCAAATGACATATACAAATGATATTTTAATATAGATATATACTATATTTTTAATGGAACCCTCATGGCACAGTGGTTAAGAGCTTGGCTGCCAACAGAAAGGTTGGCAGTTCAAATCCACCAGCTGCTCCTTGGAAACCCTAGGGGCAGTTCTACTCTGTCCTGTGGGATTGCTATGAGTCGGAATCAACTTGATGGCAACAGGTGTTTTTGGATTTTATATTTTTAATACATTGTTATTGTCGTTAGGTGTCATCGAGTCAATTCCAACTCATAGCGACACCATGTACAACAGAACACAACACTGCCCTGTCCTGCGCCATCCTCACAGTCATGGTCATGCTTGAGCCCATTGTTGCAGTCACTGTGTCAATCCACCTCGTTGAGGGTCTTCCTCTTTTCCGCTGACCCTGTACTTTACCAAGCATGATGTCCTTCTCCAGGGACTGATCCCTCCTGATAACAAGCCGAAAGTATGTGAGATGTAATCTCGCCATCCTTGCTTCTAAGGAGCATTCTGGTTGTACTTCTTCCAAGACAGATTAATTTGTTCTTTTGGCAGTCCACATATTTAGTATGTATATGGCACAAATCTGCATACGTGTGTGTACGTGTACGTATATATATTACAAAGTTGTAACCTACCACTTGTCCTTGGAGGGAACTGACTACTTAACAAAGTCTCGTTCCTACTTTCCTGGCTAGAGTTGCTTACGTTGTTGCTGAGTGCTGTTGGGTCAATTCTGACTCACGGTGACCCCGTGTGATATAGTAGAACTGCCCCGTAGGGTTTTCTTGGCTGTAATTTTTATGGGACCAGATTGTCAAGTCTTTTTCCCAAGGAGCTGCTGGGTGGGCTGGAGCCTCTGATCTTTTTGTTAGCATCTGAGCACTTAACCATTGTGCCACCAGGGCTTCACTTAAGAGTGGCCTAAATGGGTCACTAGGCTCACCAAAGCAGGTGAAAGGCAGAAATGGGTAATACTTTCTGATTTTTCTGGTTTATAAAGAGGATCTTGTACTCGAGTTCACTTGTAAACACTGAGGTTTTTGAAAGAAGAGGTGAGTCCAGCTGGAATTCTGCTGTGGGTCCCTGGAGAGGTGGGGCAGGGAGGCGGCCTGGGCCGAGGATGGAGGCTCCGTGTGCCTTCACAAAGTCTGGCTGGGAGCCTGGGTTGTGGGCATGGCGAGAACTGACCTGGGACGTGGGAGCTTTCTCTTGGTTTAGGCACAGCCTCACGGCGGGGAAGCAGAGCTGGTGGGTCTGCCCAGGGTGCTAGGATTTTCAACATTTATTATAAACAAGGAGCCCTGGTGGCGCAGTGGTTCAAGAGCTTGGCTGCTAACCAAAAGGTCAGCAGTTCAAATCCACCAGCCACTCCTTGGAAACCCTATGGGGCAGTTCTACTCTCTCTTCTAGGGTCGCTGTGAGTCGGAATTGACTTAACAGCAATGGGTTTGGTTTTTGTTTTTATTATAAACAAGTCAGCTGAAACAAAAGACCAACTTTATAATTTGGAAAACTTCTCTGTTAAAATGTTACGTGGGTGGTTTGAGATGTGCTGGCTCTGTTTTGACACGGCTCTTCAGGCTCCGTGGAAGACTTTAAGTATGGGAAGAATGCGGAGTACACGCCCCTGCTCCTAGTGCTGAGGGGAAGGGCCGCAGGGCAGGGTGAGACCCCCTTTACCAACAAGCACTAAAGACAAACTAGGGTTCAGCGTTCTGGTTTCACTACTATTTACAGTGTCGTCCACTTCCCAGTAAGCTGAAGTATCCTTGATTAGTGAGTTTAATATGGTGCTTTGTACAAAGACTGAGATCACCTTTCGAAGCCCACCTCCCACCTGGCAACTCAGGTAGCTCTGAGCAGCATCACAGAGGGGATTGAGGGGAGGAAAGCCTAGGATGAAAACCCAGGTGAGGGGAAAGGCCAGCTCCATGTCTCTGTGTCTCCTTCTTTCTTCTGTCCTCAGTTCTGAGCTGAGCTTTGCAGTGGCCGGAATGCTGTATTGGACCACACTGTCTTTGAGAGAAAGCCACAAGGCACTCTAGCATTGAATGATGTTGATTTCCAAGAAAAGTGTTCCTTTTTTCCCCCCAAATACACACAGACATATTTAGCAAAAAATGCAGAGAAGCTTTTAATGCTAACATCCACTAAGTGTATGCCAGACACCAACTCATTTAACGTTAACGTAAATTTATAGGGAAGACACTATTGTTATTCCCATTTCCCAGTTGAGAAAATTGAGGGCAGAGTATGAACCTGCCAAAGAGAGCCAATCTCTTACCTGTAGTGTCAGAACCAGCCTGTGAAGTCAGGCTGTTCTGATTCCAAACCCCAAACTCTTAGCAAAAATCCCCCCTACCCACGCCCAATCTCATTACCCAGGACAGCAATATTTTGGCGAAATTCTTTCCAGCTCCTCCCCCTGCCCCGTTCTCACACACACACACACACACACACACACACACACACTCAGCTTTATAGATCTGCAGGACCCAGCCATTCAAGCTGTTGTGTGACTAGCTTTCGTCACTTAGCAATATATCATGGGGATCTCTCGCCAGCTCTGCTCTGCGGAGTCAGGTTTAAACGTGGGAGCTTGTGAAGACTTCCATCACGTGGAGAGACAAGCTCTAATGTCCGAGGCACCTGCTATCACACGGTGATTATTTGGCAGCATCACAGCACTTCAAAACTGTCTGTGGTCAAAGGCATGGTTTCACACTCCTGGGTATGCCGGGACTACATTTAACTGAGGAAGGACAGCCCAGCGTGGGGCCTGCCTTGGTTTCAGTCAAAGGTGAAACATGATTGAGCACCTACCAGAAAGGGAAACACCCTTTTCGTGAAAAATGCTTATGCTACGAACACATCATTTGAGTGTAAGTCAATAAAGCCTGAAGCTGTCTGCAGATCAGAGAGCTGCGGGTCCGGTGATTGAACTTGGAGAGCTCACCTTGCAGCTGGGCGTGAACCTTAGTAGAAAGGCTGGGGGGGTGGGGGGCGGTGAGTTGTGTGCTCTTCGTGCTTGATCTGGTTAGACTGGAAAGTATTGACTTTCTAGGGGAATAAGTATTGTCATCAGGTGCCGTTGAGTCGGTTCCAACTCACAACAACCCTATGTACAACAGAACAAAACACTGCCCCGGTCCCACACCATCCTCACAGTCGTTGTTATGCTTCAGCCTGTTGTTGCAACACTGTGTCAGCCCATCTGGTTGAGGGTCTTCCTCTTTGTCGCTGACCCTGTACTCTACCAAGCGTGATGTATTAAACGACCCCAAATCTGGCTCCACACGCTGCTCATTCTTGTAGTGCCCTGTTAGCCTCCCAGGACTTGGTTACTCATCTCATTAAAGCAACGCCTTCTCAAAACCACTCTTTCTCCTGAGTGACGCACTGTGAGCGAGGTGTCCACGTGGACCTGAGTGCTGGAACTCATTCTCAACTTGCTCACCCATCTCACCAGAAAAGTACGATACCATTTTACCTACGTGTGCCCCATGTAGGCGTCTAAATCATAGCAAAGGGTGAATGCCTATTAGAGAGTGTCACTTGGCTTGATCCCTTCTGTATCATCACTCACTATCCCTTCTTATCCAAACAGCGAAGCTTCTTTTACACCTCCATTATATGTACTAGAGTTCCTGGGTGGTGTAAACAGTTAAGCACTTGGCTGCTAACCAAAAGGTTAGAGCTTCAAGTCCAACCAGAGTCACCTCAGAAGAAAGGCCAGAAAAATGAGCACTGAGAACCCTATGGAGCAGAGTTCTATGATCTGACACACACAGGGTCACCATGAGTTGGGATCAACTCGATTGCAACCAGTTTGGTCTTCTGGTTATTATATGTACTGCTTGATAAGTCCGACTTGTGTAAGAGGTGGGACTTACACTGTATTGTAAACATTTAGTTTGTAGTCTGTGAGGTCCTTAGGGCAGGGAACACGGTTCATTTATTTTCGTTTCTCCTGTGCCTAACCAAGCGCTGAGCAGCTAAGGGGTGTGCTCAGTAAATGCTCAGTGGATGGATGGATGAAGGGGTGAGTGTATAATAGGACTGAATGTGCTGAGATGCAGTCAAGGAGGCAAAGGAAACCGCCTCCCCACTAAGGGAAATCTTAAAGGAAGTGGGATTTCAGGGAGTTTCTTGAATATGGGAAGGGAGAGAGCCTGATGAATCTTGGCAGTGTGTATCTTGGAAGGTCTCAGGTGTGAGAGTGCTACGCTAAGGGGAGTATCACAATTATGAGGCACGAGGCATTGCATAGCAAGTCAGAGTGGGAGGCAAAGCCAGTGTGTGAAGAGAAAATTTGAAGAGAAACAATCCAAGGTGTTGTTGATGGTGGTGGTAGTGATAGAGGTGGTGGTGATGATAGTGATGGTGGTGATGGTGGTGGTGGTGGTGGCAGTGGTGATGGTGGTGGTGGTGGTGGTGGTGGCAGTGGTGATGATGGTGGTGGTGGTGGTGGTGATGGTGGTGATGGTGGCAGTGGTGGTGGTGGCAGTGGTGATGATGGTGATGGTGGTGGTGGTGGCAGTGGTGATGATGGTGATGGTGGTGGTGGTGGTGGTGGCAGTGGTGATGATGGTGGTGGTGGTGGTGATGGTGATGGTGGTGGTGGTGGTGGTGCTGGTGATGGTGGTGGTGGTGGTGGTGGTGGTGATGGTGGTGATGGTGGCAGTGGTGGTGGTGGTGGCAGTGGTGATGATGGTGATGGTGGTGGTGGTGGTGGTGATGGTGGCAGTGGTGGTGGTGGTGCTGGTGATGATGGTGATGGTGGTGATGGTGGCAGTGGTGGTGGTGGTGGCAGTGGTGATGATGGTGATGGTGGTGGTGGTGGTGGTGGCAGTGGTGATGATGGTGGTGGTGGTGGTGATGGTGATGGTGGTGGTGGTGGTGGTGCTGGTGATGGTGGTGATGGTGGTGGTGGTGGCAGTGGTGATGATGGTGATGGTGGTGGTGGTGGTGGTGGCAGTGGTGATGATGGTGATGGTGGTGGTGGTGGTGGCGGCAGTGGTGATGATGGTGGTGGTGGTGGTGATGGTGATGGTGGTGGTGGTGCTGGTGATGGTGGTGATGGTGGTGATGGTGGCAGTGGTGGTGGTGGTGGCAGTGGTGATGATGGTGGTGGTGGTGGTGATGGTGATGGTGGTGGTGGTGGTGGTGCTGGTGATGGTGGTGATGGTGGTGATGGTGGCAGTGGTGGTGGTGGTGGCGGTGGTGATGATGGTGATGGTGGTGGTGGTGGTGATAGTGGTGGTGATGGTGGTGATGATAGTGATGGTGATGGTGGTGGCAGTGGTGATGATGGTGGTGGTGGTGGTGATGGTGGCAGTGGTGGTGGTGGTGGTGGTGGTGGTGGTGGCAGTGGTGATGATGGTGGTGGTGGTGGTGGTGGTGGTGGCAGTGGTGATGATGGTGGTGGTGGTGGTGGTGGCAGTGGTGATGATGGTGGTGGTGGTGGTGATGGTGATGGTGGTGGTGGTGGCAGTGGTGGTGGTGGTGGCAGTGGTGATGATGGTGATGGTGGTGGTGGTGGCAGTGGTGATGATGGTGATGGTGGTGGTGGTGGTGGTGGCAGTGGTGATGATGGTGGTGGTGGTGGTGATGGTGATGGTGGTGGTGGTGGTGGTGGTGATGGTGGCAGTGGTGGTGATGGTGGCAGTGGTGGTGACGGTGGTGATAATGGTGGTGATGATGGTGATGGTGGTGATGGTGGTGGCAGTGGTGGTGACGGTGGTGATAATGGTGGTGGTGATGGTGGTGGTAGTGTGTGTGTCTTTTCTCCATGTGGTGGTGTGTGAGTGTGTTTTATCTGTGTAGGGTGGTGTGTGAGTGTGTTTTATCTGTGTAGGGTGGTGTGTGTGTGTCTTTTCTCCGTGTGCTGGTGTGTGAGTGTGTTTTATCTGTGTAGGGTGGTAGTATTGGTGGTGGCTCATAAAGGGCTTGGAGTCCGCTTAAAAAAATCAGGTCAGTTGCCATCAACTCAATTCTGACTCTTGAGGGCTCCATGTGTAGAGCAGAACTGCTCCGTAGGGTTTTCGAGGCTGTGACCTTTCAGAAGCAGGTCGCCAGTCCTTTCTTCCACGGTTCCTCCGGGTAGATTTGTTAGACATTTCTGTACTGAATTCAGGCAGGCCTCAGGAGATGTCATGTATTAGTTGATGGTTTTGTTCCCTGAATTCCCCTTAGCATTTACTATGTCCCAACTTCTGTTAGAAGTTCTTCATGGTTCTGTCATTCATAAATTGATCCTAACCCATCTGAGTGCATATATTTTCTGTCTGGGCCCCTTAATTAAAACATTTCATGAGTTCCATAAGTTTGTTCTGTACTGTGCAAAGTATTTTTTAAAGATTTGTTTTGAATTTACCTTGTTCAATTACGAGAGGTTTCTTGCGTCCCCTGTGGTCAGCATCTAAGAACGGACACATTCTCTGGTGTGTGTGGGAAGTGGGGGGTGAGGACTCATACTCATGCCTTGGAGGTATCCTGTGAGATTTGTGTCTCCTGGTCCATGGATTCCGAAGACCTGCTTCTTTTACTTAGATTAGAGCAGAAGTGTTACAGACGGAAAAGGTGAGTCCATTTGACTGGAACAGCATGAAGAGCGTTCACTTCTGAAGGATTTGCTTAGCTCTCCCTGACCACCTGGTGGGCATGAGCCCCAAGAGCCCTTCCTGCCAGTCTGCCTGGACAGTCCACTTGCGCACAGCAATGTTGCGCGGGGCCTCAAGCCTTACTGTTTATTTCCGAATAAAAACGTGGTCCAACTGGGTAGCGTGTATGATGCCACCTGGAGCTCCAGGCTGCTCATCAGCGGACAAGTGTCATGTTGTTGTTAGTTGCTACTGAATTGGCTCTGACTCATCACGACCTTAGTGTAACAGAACAAAATGCTGCCCGGTCCTATGCCACCTCTGTGATCACTGGTATATTTGAGTACAGTGTTGTGACCGTCATATCAATCCATCTCAATGAGGCTTTCCCTCTTTTTTGCTGGCCCTCTACTTTACCAAACATGATGTCCTTTTCTAGAGACTGGTCTCTCCTGATGACGTGTCCAAAGGAAGCAAGCCTAAGTCTCATCATCCTCACTTCTTTTTTTTTTTTTATTGTGCTTTAAGTGAAAGTTTATAAATCAAGTCAGTCTGTTGTTGTTGTTAGGTGCTGTCAAGTCGGTTCTGACTCATAGCAACCCTATGCACAACAGGATGAAACACTGCCGGTCCTGAACCGTCCTTACAATCGTCATTATGCTTGAGCTCTTTGTTGCAGCCACTGTGCCAATTCACCTCATCGAGGGTCTTCCTCTTTTCTGCTGACCCTGTGCTCTGCCAAGCATGATGTTCTTCTCCAGGGACTGGTCTCTCCTGACAACATGTCCAAAGTATGTAAGACGGAGTCTCGCCATCCTTCTAAGGAGCATTACAGCTGTACTTCTTCCAAGACAGAATTGTTCATTCTTTTGGCAGCCCATGGTATATTCAATATTCTTCGCCAACACCAGAATTCAAAGGCGAATCAATTCTTCAGTCTTCCCTATTCATTGTCCAGCTTTTACATGCATATGATGCAATTGAAAATACCATGGCTTGGGTCAGGTACACCTTAGTCTTCAGGGTGATAGCTTTGCTCTTCAACACTTTGAAGAGGTCCTTTGCAGCAGATTTACTCAATGCAATGTGTCTTTTGATCTCTCGACTGCTGCTTCCATGGCTGTTCATTGTGGATCCAAGTAAAATGAAATCCTTGGCAACTTCAATCTTTTCTCCATTTATCATGATGTTGCTCATTGGTCCAGTTGTGAGGATTTTTGTTTTCTTTATGTTGAGGTGCAATCCATACTGAAGGTCTTTGACCTTCATTAGTAAGTGCTCCAAGTCCTCTTTACTTTCAGCAAGCAAGGTTGTGTCATCTGCATAACGCAGGTTGTTAATGAGTCTTCCTCCAATCCTGATGCCCCGTTCTTCTTCATATAGCCCAGCTTGTAAACAGTGCTGCAGTGAACATAGGTGTGTGTATATCTGTTCATGTAAAGGCTCTTATTTCTCTAGGATATATTCCAAAGAGTGGGATTGCTGGATTGTATGGTAGTTATATTTCTAACTTTTTAAGGAAGCGCCAAATCAATTTCCAAAGTGGTTGTACCATTTTACATTCCCACCAGCTGTGTATAAGTGTTCCAGTCTCTCTACAACCTCTACAATGTTTATTATTTTGTGTTTTTTGGATTCATGCCAGCCTTGTTGGAGTGAGATGGATCATCCTTACTTCTAAGGAGAATTCTGGTTCTATTTCTTCTAAGATGGATTTGTTTGTTCTACTGGCAGTCCACGGTATATTCTATATATACCACCAGAGGCCCATCTCTGGGCCTCCCATTGGAGACGGCTGACTGACATTTGTGTGAAGTTCTGTCTTTTCCAGAGTGAGGGAGTGTAAGCTCAGGTCCTGTGGGTAGCACCCGTCATAAGATAATTGACAACCGTACTTTTCTGGACTGGACTTTGGTGGTTAGACTCAACTATGAGAAGTTGTGTTTGATGAAAGCACCAGGGCCCACATAGACCCTGGAAAGAGGAAGGTGGAGTTGGAGTTGTGGTCAGTGTCTCTGGCTTGGGGCCTGGAGCCTGTCTGTCCTACAGCTTCCTTTGCTGACACACGAGAAGCAGAGGCCTACCCTGCTGAGTCCACTAGATCACACCCAGAACAATGTGAGAGAGCACCTGGGACATCACTGAAGTGTCAGCACTACCCACATGTACACTATTGTTAACTGTGAGTTACATTTCACAATCTGTCTTAGAAAAGATACAACCAGAAAGCTCCTTAGAAGCAAGGATGGCAAGTCTTTGATTCACTTACTTTGGGCACATCTAAAAAAAGACATCATGTTTGGTAAAGTAGGTCAGTGAAAATGAGGGATTTTTTAAACTCTCTTTGACATGGATTGACACATGGTCACAACAATAGACTCAAACATATTAACAATCATGAAGATGGTGCAGGGCTGGGCAGTGTTTCATCCTGTTGTACATAAGGTCGCTGCGTGTTGGAGCCGACTTGGCAACAAATTTCACAGATTGCTCAGAGTGGAGAATGAGGTTGGGATGAACACTTCTACCCTTCAGGTAGGCAGTTCCCTGTTAGGGCTGGTCCTTGACCTGGCTCCCAGGGACCACAGGGCTCATGGGTCTGACTTCAAAGGAAAATTAGCTGCCAAGTAGGTGATCAGCAATAGGGACATATCTTAGTCGTCTACTGCTGCTATAACAGAAATACCACAAGTGAATGGCTTCAACAAACAAGTTTATTCTCTCACAGTCTAGCATGCTAGAAGCCCAAATTCAGGGTGCCAGCTCCAGGGGAAGGCTTTCTATCTCTGTAGTTTCTGGGGGAAGATCCTCCTTGTCCATCTTCCCCTGGTCTAGTGGTTTCTCAGCGCAGAAGCCTCGGGTCCAAAGGATGCACTTTGCTCCCAGTGTTGCTTTCTTGGTAATATGTGATCCCCATGTCTGTCTGCTCGCTTCTCTCTTTTATATTTCAAAAGAGATTGATTTAAGACACAACCTAATCTTGTAGCTTGAGTTCTACCTTATTAACATAACTGCTGCTAATCCTGCCTCATTAACATCATGAGGTAGGATTTACAACACTTAAGAAAATCACATCAGGTGACAAAACGGTGGACAATCACACTACTGGAAATCACAGACTAGTCAAGTTGACACACATTATTGGGAGATATAGTTCAGTCCATGACAGGATGTGTGTGGGTGCATGCATGTATGTTTTGTGTGTGCATGCATATATGTGTAGTGCATGTTGTGTGGTGTAGTGTGTGTGAGTGTGTCTGTTTTGTATGTTGTATGTGTATGTGCGTGGTGTGTGCATGTGTATATGTCTGCATGTTGTATGTGTGGTGCATGAGTGTGTGTGCACACATGTATGTGGTGTGTGTACACATGTGTATGTTGTGTGTGATGCGTGCTTGAATGTATATGTGTGTGGTGTGTATATGAATGCCTGTATGTGTGTGTGGTGTATATATTGTGTGTGGTGTGTGTGTGTGTGTATGTGTGTGTTTGGTGTGTGTCTTCTCCTGGGATTCAGTGAATGGCCGGATGTGGTACTGTTGGCCAGCCTCCCCTGGACGCCCAGAGCAAGAGACAGGAAAGGCCTGTCTAGTATTTAGACTTCCAGATTCTTAGTGCAGATTTGAAACCATGTGTGAAGGTGGTTTTTTTTTTTTTTTTTTTTCAATTTCCTTTACTGTTTGGCCCCACACACCATCCAGCTTTTCCTTGCATTGGCTGGCTCATCTGAGCGAATGGGCTCCCAGTAATGCCATCTTACACAGACATTGGGGAGAATGACTAACAGAATGATGGCCCATAATGATAGCCTCTTAAGGCCCCTGGATGATTAAATGCTAAAGGAGATTAGGTAATCGTTGGTGTTTCAATTAAGAACTTTATATCATCAGAGGAAGCAGCAAGTTAATTTTACACTCTTTGGTAGCCACAGCTTCCAGCCATTAGAGGCTCTTCAAGGGGGCTAACCTGCTCTGTGTTCTGTACTCTGTCGCCAGGTTGGTGCTGGACATGCGTGCTAACATGGCCCTGTATGGTAGGGCAGGGTGTAGCTGGCTACTTCTTTGAAAATTATGCACTAACTCTAGGAGAGCTTTGTTCTCGACAAAAAATGTCAGGGAACTAGAAAGGACTATGGCGACCACCTCCTCCACCCCGTTTATTTTAGATATGGAGAAACTGAGGCTCAGAAACTGGAAGGAACTTAGCTGTAGGACTAGTTAATGATGGTGTTATCTCTAACCTAGATGATCAGATGCCCCATCACAGAGCTCAGAGGTTTAGCCCCAGTGTCACACCACACCTACTCTTTGTGGTTAGGAAAGTACCAGCACCATCTGCATGGAGCTCTGCTGAAAGCAGGCCTTCGAACCAGTTTGAACTGGTTTGGTCAGGCTGAGGAAGCAAAACTGGAACAGACCCAAATTTTTGCAATTTGGGTGATCCGGAACGATAACTGAAAAGGGAAAAAATTATGGATCAAAGCCCTGGAATGGGAGACTCAGAAGAGGCATAGTGAGCCCTTTTAGAAGCCTGATGCGTGAGATTGGATTATTGTCAGGACTGTGGAGAGCAGCGGCAGATGAGCCAGTGAGCAAGGTACCCATGGGCTTACATTAAGGAAGGTATGCACGGGCTTACTTGTGCTTACTTACTAATCTGCAGTGCACAATTTCACATGAGTTTCACCACATCTTTGGAAACCAGGTGAAATTGTACACTACAGGTTAGTAAGTAAGTGCAAGTAAGCCCTTGTGTACCTTGCTTATTGGGTAATCCACCTGTGATGGAGAGTGACACACATTCAAAGCTGCACAGTTGGCTGCCATCTTTGAGAGGGGTACTGCTATTTCCAACTGCTCAAAATCCTGTGGGCAAGAGATTTGGTTGCTGTGCAATGCATATGCTGTCCTTGTTTTCTAAGAGGGGGATTAGGTTTCTAGCAGGGCTCTGACCTGTAATTTTTCCCGTTCCAGTTAAGGTTCTGGTTTCGCTTCCTCAGCTGTGATTTAACTGGGAAGTACTGATTCAAAGCTCTGGCTGAGAGAGCCATTTCAGACTACCACGAGGTTAAACAGCAAATAGTGCAGGAGCACCATAGACCTCCAAGTAGATTATAGGTTCTGGTTTTGTTCCTTTCGACTGGAACATCCTCCTCCTTCCTCTCCTTCTTCCTTTCCTCCTCCCTCTTTTCTTCCTCCTCTTTCTGCTCCTCCTTCTTCTTCTTCTTCCCTCCTTACTTTTCTTCCTCCTCCTCCTCTTTTTCTCTCCCTTCTCCTTCCTCTCTCCTTCTTACTCTTTCTCTTTCTTCTTTCCCTTCCTTCTCCTCTTCTTCCCCCTCTTTCTCCTCTTCCTCTTCCTTCTTGCTGTTGGCTGTTCTGAAGAGCGTTTGCACCCTATATCCCTTTGGTAATCCTATTCAAGGGAATGTGCTGTTTTTTCGTCTCTTTGTTTCAAGTCTGTGTAGCCTCCTTTCTCTCACCTCCATGGGCAGAGGTGATGCCTTATTTACCCTGTATCCCCAGCACCTGGGACCCTTCCTGGTAAACGGTAGCTTTCAAGGGACATTTGTGGATCAGAGTCACTTCTGACCCATGATTAACTCACTCAGGTTCAGCGACCTTTTGCTGAGCAGCAGGCCAGGTGGTCTTCCACCATCCCCTCTCAGGGGTAAAAACCCCTGGTCTTAGGCTCCACCTTAAAGCACAGATGACTGCACTAGACTCTCGAGCCATGCAGCCTGGGGCCTCAGCTGGCCTGCCCTGACCTTCCCATAGAGCCACACAGCCCGGGGCCTCAGTGTCCTGTGCTGGTCTTCCCATAGAGCCACAGCCCGGGCCTCAGCCGGCCTGCCCTGGTGTTCCCACAGAAACACTGGCTCCCTGCTAAGCCAAAGGCTACAGACTCTCCAAGGACCAGCTGGCCTGGGTGTGGAGCGCATACACTCCGGGGCTGTTGCAGCTCTGCCACTTCTTACCGACAGCCTTGGGGAGAGTGTGGAGCATTTTCCCTGGTCACTCGGCATCCTACACAAGATGAGATCATCACTTCTCTTGTCGGGGAATGTTTTGATTAGATTTAAGTAGCAAGGCCTGCGCTAGGCAGAGGGGTCTCTGAACGTGACAGAGCTTGACCCCGAGCCCACCTGGGAACTCAGACACATCCAGACCCGGGACAGCTTGGAGCCTCCCATCGTGTGTGTGCATGAGGGGCCAGGGTGCTGGTGAACTGGGAGTCGCCCAGGGGGGTGCAGGAGTGTCCCAGTACAGTTGCGGGACCCAAGTGGACAGGACCTCAGAGAGAAGACAATGAAACATGCTGCTCAGATGGCTTCTCTACTCTCTGCCATCACTACCTGAGGTGTCTGTAGGATCCGGAGAATAGACCTAAGTAATACGCAGGGACACTGCTTTGGAAAACACATGTGAGACCCCCAGGGATACCAGCCCCCCAGGGAAGCAGAAGTGCAAATGGTTACACACTTGGCTACTGGCAACGAGTTGGCTGTTCAAACCCACCCAGACACCTGGTGATCTGCCTCCGAAAAGTCACAGCCTTGAAAGTCCTATGGAGCATCTCTACTCTGCACACGTGGCGTCTCCATGAGTCGGAGCTGACTTGACGGCAACTGACAACAACAACCACAACAACAGGGCTGTGATTGCTGTAACTTTTGGCGGTGGACTGGCCAGGGCAATGGTGCTTTTCCCTGTGGGATGTTTCCATATACAAGCTTCCATGGTGTTGGCAAAGCCTGGGGAACCCAGGGCACACAGAGAGGAGACAAAAGATGAAATACATGAGACAAATTCTATCCCCTTTGCAGTGGGACCAAGACTGTGGTAACAGGTCTGAACTCCTTCAAGGAAAACTATTCTTAAATAAAGTACCAAAAACCAAACCCAGTGCTGTTGAGTCGGTTCCAACTCATAGCAACCCTATAGGACAGGGTAGAACTGCCCCATAGAGTTTCCAAGGAGCGCCAGGTGGATTCGAACTGCCGACCCTTTGGTTAGCCAGTCATAGCACTTAACCACTATGCCAGCAGGGTTTTCCTTAAATAAAGTAAGCACTCAAATAAACCAAATCACCTTTTTCTCTTTTAGACAAATAATCTGAACCACCAGTTCCTCACTCAACAAATTCTGTCATTCGTGTCTTTGAAGGAGATTATAGTCTATGCGGTCAAAAAGCTAGTGTCAGAAGTAGACAAAAACATGGTCTATATTAAATGCAAATGAAATTTTAAATCTACAAATGAACTTTACAGCTTAATTCAATTTAAAAACCAAGCTGGAACCCTCTCAAACTCTAAGCACGTGTACGTCATTAAAAAGATAAAAAAAAAAAATAAAGAGTTTTTTTTTTTTTAATTTTAAATTTCTTTCCTATATAAAAAAAAAAACTTAAACAATGAAAACATTGCCCCTTGGGTCCCCCTCTTACACTCTCACCATTATGTACCTGGTGTGACTCTCTTGCTTTAAGCAGAGCACCCCATGTAAACCAGTCTCTGGTTCACACTTATAACTCTGCCCACAGTTACGACTCTGTTCATCTCATCAACTTGTTGACTTCTCAATCTCCTGCCTTGTAGAAGGCTTCCAAATGTACAATATTATTAATAAATTATATGTAGGTACTACTGTACTAACCACCACCCATCTGCCAATTTGCCATACTGTAGTGGCCTGTGTGTTACTATGATGCTGGAAGCTAGGCCACCAGTATTTCAAATACCAGCAGGGTTGCCCATGGTGGACATGCTTCATTGGAGCTTCCAGACCAACACAGACTAGGAAGAAAGGCCTGGCAATCTACCTTAGAAATTTAGCCAATGAAAACACTATGAATCCCAACACTACATTGTCTGACTAGCTTACTTTGGACATGTCATCAGGAGGGATTAATCACTGGAAGAGGACATCACGTTTGGTGAAACAGAGGGTCGGTGAGGGTGAGGGAGACTCTCGGTGAGATGGATTGGCACAGTCACCACAACAATGAACTCATACATTCTGGCCATCATAAGGATGGTGTAGGACCAGGCAACATTTCATTCTGTTGTACATGGGGTTGTCATGAGTTAGAGTTGACTCACTGGTAGCTATCTATCTATTGTAATAATAAATAATGTATATTACAAATCATACTCCCAAACAGAAATTGTAAAGGAGGAGATTTTTAAATGTAAATGCATTTTCTTCCCACTTGTACACATGGAGGGTGGGCACCCACCCTGAGGAGAAACACAATGAAGTGGAGGGCCACAGAGATGAAGTGGAGGACCTTGTTGAAGCAAAGAACCATGACGAAGTGGAGAACCTCAGCAATGAAACGGAGCACCATGACGAAGTGGAGGACCATGATAAAGCAGAGGGCCACAGTTACTAAGGAGAGAACCATGATGAAGCACAGAAACATGACAAAGTGGAGAACGACAGTGAAGAGAACCACACAAAGTGGAGGACCATGATGAAGCAGAGGACCATGACAAAGCAGAGAAACATGATGAAGTGGAGAACCACACAAAGTGGAGGACCATGATGAAGCAGAGGACCACGATGAAGTGGAGAACCATACAAAGTGGAGGACCATGATAAAGTGGAGGACCATGATGAAGTGGAGGACCACAAGGAAGTGGAGAACCACACAAAGTGGAGGACCATGATGAAGTGGAGGACCATGATGAAGTGGAGGACCACGATGAAGTGGAGAACCACACAAAATGGAGGACCACGATGAAGTGGAGAACCACACAAAATGGAGGACCACGATGAAGTGGAGAACCACACAAAGTGGAGGACCACGGTGAAGTGGAGAACCACGATGAAGTGGAGGACCATGATGAAGTGGAGGACCACGATGAAGTGGAGGACCACGATGAAGTGGAGGACCACGATGAAGTGGAGAACCACATGAAGTGGAGGACCATGATGAAGTGGAGGACCACGATGAAGTGGAGGACCACAAAAAATGGAGGACCACGATGAAGTGGATGGCTTTTGGTGACCCCGGCAGCACACCTGTGAGTATGTGTTTTTAGAACTGTCTCCCCTGACCCTAGGCACCTTCGGGTTTGCTCACTCTGTGAAAAACAATAGCTCATTTCAATGCAACAGGTGGTACAGCTTCCTAGTGCTTTTTTTGTGTCAGGGAGGGTACACTGAGTGCCTGCGTGCATGTGTGTGCGTCTGTGTGTACTTGCATATGCATGTGCACATGTGCATGAGCATGTGCAGGTGCGGAAGTATACTTGTGTGTGAGTGTGCACATGTGTGTGTGTGTCCATGTGTGTGTATGTACGTGTGCCTCTGTGTACATGTGTGTGACTGTGCGTGTGTGAGAGCATGCATGCATGCGTGTACATACTTGTGTGTATGTGCACACATGTGTGTTTGTATGTGTGTGTACATGTACTCATAAGCATGTGTGTGCATGTGCATGTTCATGTGTGTGCATACACTGCTCTTAAAAATGTATCCCTTTAGAAACATGGCTATTTGCTCAGCTCTCTCTAATTAGTTCTTTCAGTTTTCCTCTCTACTGCTGTTTTGCATAGAGGACTATATTCAGTAATCTCTTAGGGTGGTCTGTTTATAATTATTACGTGAGTTTTCAATGTCCTCTGACTCCCTCCCTCTCTCCTGTCTTCCCGTTGCTCCAGGAAAGGGTATACTCACTCGGCATGACTTTATCCCACAGATTTCCCCCGCTGGTTTTAATGCCCACCTAGGAAAATAGGTCTGTCTTTGATTTTCTAGTCTTCCTTTATTGACAGTTTGTACTTTTTAAAGTATGCAATGAGTTAATTTCTCTCATATATGCTAATTAAAAAAAATTCCAGTGTGTCATTTTTGACATTGACTTTGAAGTCACAGTGTATACACTGAGCTGCATCAGATTGGCTACAATCCCAAGAAAATCCTTGCCATCAATGTGAACAGTTCATCTCCCACCAACAGATAACCCCTTTATTTTCCACTAACCCACTAAAAAAAAAAAAACCACTGCTGTCGATTTCCACTAAAGCGATCTTTATTTTTTCTTACGTAGGAAGCACCTTAACCTGCTTTCTGAAGAGTCAGATGCAAATGAAATCTGTGTCAGTGATAGACAACATCGTACTTAATGACCTCTTATCATGTGCTTGGCACGGAAGCGGAGCAGTTAACCAGTTCCATGAATCCATTTCATCTTCCCTTCCTATGAGTGGGAATCTTAGACATCAGGGTAACACACAGTGAAGCTGAGGCTCGAACCCAGGACTTTCTATTGCCAAATGTCTTAGGATTCTCTAGAGACAGAACCAGTGATACATATAAATAGATGACATAAATATAGATATAGATACAGATATAGATGGTATATATGCATATATACAGATGATATATGTTGGAAAAATCTGCTGCGAAAAACCTCTTTAAAGTGTTAATAAGCAAAGATGTCACTTTAAGGACTAAGGTGCATCTGACCCAAGCTATGGTGTTTTCAATCACCTCATATGCATGTGCAAGCTGGACAATGGATAAGGAAGCCCGACAAAGAATCGATGCCTTTGAATTATGGTGTTGGCAAAGAATATTGAATATATCACAGACTACCAGAAGAAAGAACAAATCTGCCTTGGAAGAAGTGTAGCCATAATGCTCCTCAGAGGAAAGGATGGTGAGTCTGTGTCTTACATTCTTTGGACATGTTATCAGGGAGGAACAGTCCCTGGAGAAGGACATCATGCTTGGTAAAGTAGAGGGTCAGCAAAAAAGAGGAAGACCCTCAATGAGATGGACTGACACAGTGGGTGCATCAATGGGCTCAAGCATAATGAGATTGTGAGGATGGTGCAAGACCAGGCAGTGTTTTGTTCTGTTGTACTTGATTTCTTGTGAGTTGGAACCAACTGAACAGCACCTAAGAACTACGACATAGACGATATATGTTTGCCAGAACAAGACCAGGGGCCAACTGTGGATCAGACCGTCAATTACGCATATGCAAGTTCAAGTTGAAACTGAAGAAAATTAAAACAAGTTGACAAGAACCAAAGTACCACCTTGAGTATGTTCCACCTGAATTTTAGAGACCATCTCAAGAATAGATATGATGCATTGAACACTAATGACAGAAGATCAGACGAGTTGTGGAATGACATCAAGGACATCATACATGAAGAAAGCGAGAGGTTATTAAAGAGACAGGAGTGAAAGAAAAGACTTAAGTGGATGTCAGAAGAGTCTCTGAAACTTGCTCTTAAATGTTGAGTAGCTAAAGCAAAAGGAAAACATGATGAAGTAAAAGAGCTGAACAGAAGGTTCCAGAGGGCAGCTTGAGAAGACAAAGTATTATGATTGACATGTGCAAAGAGCTGGAGATAGAAAACCAAAAGGGAAGAACACGCTCAGCATTTCTCAAGCTGAAAGAACTGAAGAAAAAATTCAAGCCTTGAGTTGCAATAGTGAAGGATTCCATGGGGAAAATATTAAACGATGCAGGAAGCATCAAAATAAGATGTAAGGAATACACAGAGTCACTACACGAAAAAGGATTAGTTGATGCTCAGCCATTTCACAAGGTAACATATGATCAGGAACCGATGGTTCTGAAAGAAGAAGTCCAAGCCGCACTGAAGGCATTGGCGAAAAGCAAGACTCCGGGAACTGATGGAATACCAATTGAGATGTTTCAGCAAATGGATGCCAAGAAATTTGGAAGAGAGCTACCTGACCAACCAACTGGAAGATATCCGTATTTATGCCTATTCCCAAGAAAGGTGATCCAAAGAATATGGAAATTATCGGACAATATCATTAATGTCACATGCAAGAAAATTTTGCTGAAGATCATTCAAAAGTGGCTGCAGCAGTATATAGACAGGGAACTTCCAGAAACTCAAGCTAGATTTAGAAGAAGATGTGGAACCAGGGATATCGTTGCTGATGTCAGATGGATCCTGGCTGAAAGCAGAGAATACAAGAAAGATGTTTGCCTGTGTTTTATTGACTATGCAAACGCAAAGATGTCACCTTGAGGACTAAGGGGCACCTGATCCAAGCCATGTTGTTTTCAATTGCCTTTTATGCGTGCAAAAGCTAGACAATGAGTAAGGAAGACCGAAGAAGGATTGATGCCTTTGAACTGTGGTGTTGGCGAAGAATACTGAATATACCATGGACTGCCAAAAGAACAAACAAGTCTGCCTTGGAAGAAATGCAGCCAGAATGCTCTTTAGAAGCAAGGATGGTGAGACTACGTCTCACATACTTTGGACATGTTGTCAGGAGGGATCAGTTCCTGGAGAAGGACATTATGCTTGGCAGAGTACAGGGTCAGCGGAAAAGAGGAAGACCCTCAACGAGGTGGATTGACACAGTGGCTGCAACAATGGGCTCAAGGATAGCAAAAATTGTGAGGGTGGCTCAGGACCGGCAGTGTTTCATTCTGTTGTGCATAGGGTCACTATGAGTCAGAACTGACTCGATGGCACCTGAAAACGACATATATATATATATATAGATAAACCAAAAAATACCCAAACCCGTTGCCGTCGAGTCGATTCTGACTCAATCAACCCTATAGGACGGAGTAGAACTGCTCCATAGAGTTTCCAGTGAGCTCCTGGTGGATTTGAACTACAGACCTTTGGGTTAGCAGCTGTAGCACTTAACCACTAAGCCATCAGAATTTATATATATAAATGTTATATATCTAAATATATATATGTCATCTGTATATATGCATGTATATATATATATATTTAGAGAGAGAGAGAGTTTGATTTACTTCAAGGGATTGGCTCACACCATTGTGGAGGCAGACAAGTCCAAATCCGTAGGTCAGGTGGTAGGTTAGAGACTCCTAAAGCCTTGTATCCCAAAATCTGTAGATCAGGTGAAAGGAGGAGAACAGGGTGGCGTGAGAGCATGTTCTGCCAAACTATTTATAGTCTGGAGGCAGAACATGCCCTAAGAAACTCCCTTTTCAGCTGATGGATCAGATTACATTAGATTGCATTGTGGAAAGTGATTACATTATATTACATTACTTTACATTCTGTTGGAAACTCTGGTGGCGCAGTGGTTAAGAGCTACAGCTGTTAACCAAAAGGTGGGCAGTTCAAATCGACCAGGCACTCCTTGGAAACCCTGTAGGGCAGTTTTACTTTGTGCTATAGTGTTGCTATGAGTTGGAATTGACTCCATGGCAATGGGTTTGGGTTTTTGGTTACATTCTTTTAACTCATTGCCATCCAGTTGATTCAACTCATAGCGACCGTATAGGACAGAGTAGTACTGTTTCATAGGGTTTCCAAGGAGCAGCTGGTGCATTTAAACTGCCGACATTTTATTAGTAGCTGAGCTCTTAACCACTGAGCTACCACGGCTCCCTCTTTATATTATGGAACAACAATTAGACTAGGGTTTGGCCAGACCACAGGGAACCATAGGCTAGCCAAGCTGACACATAAAATGAGCCACCACACCACAGAGCAAACACTGAGTTCTCACACTCCAGTGTGCCGCCAAATTGTAGTCCCTCCCCCATCCTCCAATCCTGGCTCCCCAGCCATGCCTTTCTCCATCCCCTCCTGGTACACCTGGGCTCTCCATCATCCCGCAGGACTCGGGAGAGCAAGCAGCATAAACAACACATGCTCATATGAACAGGTGCCTGCAGTGCAGCACTGGCTTTTCACGCAGTCCCTGTGGACATAACAAGTGTGATGGTTAAGATTGTGTGTCAACTTGGCTGGGCCATGATTCTCAGTGTTTATCTGTGATCACTTCCATGATGGAATCTGCCGTGAGTAGCCAATCAGTTGAAAGGGAGTTTCCTTGGAGGTGTGGCCTGCATCCAAATATAAGTAGACATTGTGGCGTTTTTGTTCTCTCTGGATCCTGCAGCTGCCTCCTGTTTGTCTGACCTCTGGCTCTTGGGACTTGAGCTATCAGCTTATATGCAGATCTTGGGATTCATTGATCTTCACAGCCTGAGAGCCAGAGCCCTGCTCTCCGACCTGCCAATCTTGGGTTCACCAGCCCCTGCGGCTGCATGAATTGAGAGAAGCCTCTATACTGATACACACACTTCGGATGTTTCAGCCTCTACAATCATGTGAGCTGTTTCCTTGATATAAATCTCTCTATATATTAATACACTTTACTGGTTTTGCTTTTCTAGAGAACCCAGCCTGACTACAAGTAAGAGTACAGCTCTGAGCCTGGGAACCTCACGGACCCGGGTGGGCATCCAGCAGGTATTTTTAACGAGAGAACCATTTGGGCTTTTCCATCGTGCCACACCACCTGCTGTTTATAGGCTTTCTCTCAGGCTTTTGGGAACAAACGAGCTGCCCAATGGGAAATGAAATGTACTCTGACCTCCACTTGGCGTGATTCTGGAGGGAAGCCCACAGCCGGTCAGCAGATATTTGTTGAAGGCTCTCCATGGGCCTGGCTAGTTCCTAGGTGCTGGAGGTGAGGCCCTGCCTCCAAGGAGCTTACGTTTCAGAGGGAGTGAGGTGCTGAATACACAAACAAGCAAACGAGCCCAAATAGACACAAATGCCGCGGAGAGAATAAACAAGGTACAGGCTCAGAGTGCCCCTGGAGCTGCTGGTCTGTTATTATCTTAAAAATGCCCCAAACTGAAGTTTGCTAATTTCACAAGTAATGTCCTATCCTGAAATGACTGTCCAGTGGCTGGGTCATCTGTGATGGGGACTCTCAGCTTTAGATTATATCACATTGTCAGCTTCAACACCTATTTACAAGAGCATGCTTAAAGTAAACAACAGGTCCCCTGTGCGCAGCAGTTAAACTGCTGGGATGCTAACTG
The DNA here is from genome assembly GCF_024166365.1 of Elephas maximus indicus. Classification (NCBI taxonomy): domain Eukaryota; kingdom Metazoa; phylum Chordata; class Mammalia; order Proboscidea; family Elephantidae; genus Elephas; species Elephas maximus. The sequence continues at coordinate 240,195,888 of NC_064819.1, read as the reverse complement.
GAAGTTTGACGGTTCAAGCCACCAGCCGCTCTGCAGGAGCTTTTGTAAAAATGTCAGCCCTGGAAACTCTATGGGGCACTTCTACTCTTGTCCTATGAGTCGGAGTCAACTTGACAGCAGCGGATTTGGTCTTTTCGTTTAAACTAAACAAGAGTTTAGCCCAGTTAATAAAAAATGTTTGCCTTGAGCATAGTGCTCTTGTATAGAATTATCTGTGTGAGCTTACTCTGACAACAATCTGAAGCACAGGTGAGAACTTTTAAGGAGCCGAGAGCATAAATCAATGGTTCAATGGTGATGAAGCAACGTGGGTCGAGACAGAGTGTCGACAGATGGGACGTGACTAGTGTCATTGCACCGCTCGTGGAGAAATGTGAATGGACGGATGATCGGTTGGGTATATTGCCACCAAAAATAAATAAAATATTTTAAAAAATCACAACAAAAAGATCATTGGATGGTTCCATGTATATAACATGGAAAAGAATTCAAATCAATATCAGTTTTCAATTCCTGGTTGTAGCCTGGGAGTCACCGGGTGGGGCAAAGAGTTAAGGTCTTGGCTGTCAATCCACCCAGAGGTGCCTCAGAAGAAGGGCCTGGTGAGCTCCTTTCGACAAATCAGCCACTGGGAACTCTGCGGCGCACGGCTCCTCTCTGCACGCACGGGGTCACCCAGAGTGTGGGCCTCGCTGCCACGTAGGGTGCTGCGTTTGCTTGCGGTGGAGACTCGGTCATGAGAAGGCGCTCAGGGCCACATGGGCACCAGCGGGGATTCACCCCTCGCCGTCTCCACCGCCTTCCCATGTCTGCTGCCCACCTCCCCGGAAGGGCCCCGTGCCCTCTCACTCACCCTCGGTCCCCAGCGCTAGCCACCTCACTCGTGCGGGGTCCCCAGTGCTGGCCACCTCACTCATCCTGGGTCCCCAGTGCTGGCCTCTTCAGTCACCCTGAGTCTCCCAGTGCTGGCCACCTCACTCGTCCTGGGTCCCCAGTGCTGGCCACCTCACTCATCCAGGGTCCCCAGTGCTGGCCACCTCAGTCGTCCTGGGTCCCCAGTGCTGGCCTCTTCAGTCACCCTGAGTCTCCCAGTGCTGGCCACCTCACTTGCCCTCAGTCCCCAGTGCTGGCCACCTCACTCGTCCAGGGTCCCCAGTGCTGGCCGCTTCACTCACCCTGAGTCTTCCAGTGCTGGCCACCTCATTCACCCTCGGTCCCCAGTGCTGGCCACCTCACTCGTCCAGAGTCCCCAGTGCTGGCCACCTCACTCGTCCTGGGTCCCCAGTGCTGGCCACACTGAGTCTCTCAGTGCTGGCCACCTCACTCGTTGTGGGTCCCCAGTGCTGGCCACCTCACTCGTCCTGGGTCCCCAGTGCTGGCCACCTCACTCGTCCTGGGTCCCCAGTGCTGGCCTCTTCACTCACCCTGAGTCTCCCAGTGCTGGCCACCTCACTCGTCCTGGGTCCCCAGTGCTGGCCACCTCAGTCGTCCAGGGTCCCCAGTGTTGGCCACCTCACTCGTAGAGGGTCCCCAGTGCTGGCCTCTTCAGTCACCCTGAGTCTCCCAGTGCTGGCCACCTCACTCGTCCAGGGTCCCCAGTGCTGGCCACCTCACTCGTCCAGGATCCCCAGTGCTGGCCACCTCACTCATCCTGGGTCCCCAGTGCTGGCCACCTCACTCGTCCTGGGTCCCCAGTGCTGCCCTCTTCAGTCACCCTGAGTCTCCCAGTGCTGGCCACCTCACTCGTCCAGAGTCCTCAGTGCTGGCCACCTCACTCGTCCTGGGTCCCCAGTGCTGGCCACCCTGAGTCTCTCAGTGCTGGCCACCTCACTCGTCCTGGGTCCCCAGTGCTGGCCTCTTCAGTCACCCTGAGTCTCCCAGTACTGGCCACCTCACTCGTCCTGGGTCCCCAGTGCTGGCCTCTTCACTCACCCTGAGTCTCCCAGTGCTGGCCACGTCACTCGCCCTCGGTCCCCAGGGCTGGCCACCTCAGTCGTCCAGGGTCCCCAGTGCTGGCCTCTTCAATCACCCTGAGTCTCCCCAGTGCTGGCCACCTCAGTCATCCAGGGTCCTCAGTGCTGGCCACCTCAGTCGTCCAGGGTCCCCAGTGCTGGCCACCTCAGTCGTCCAGGGTCCCTAGTGCTGGCCACCTCACTCGTCCAGGGTCCCCAGTGCTGGCCACCTCACTCGTCCAGGGTCCCCAGTGCTGGCCTTCTCTCTCACCCTGAGTCTTCCAGTGCTGGCCACCTCACTCACCCTCGGTCCCCAGTGCTGGCCACCTCACTCGTCCAGGGTCCCCAGTGCTGGCCTTCTCTCTCACCCTGAGTCTCCCAGTGCTGGCCACCTCACTCGTCCAGGGTCCCCAGTGCTGGCCTCCTCACTCACCCTGAGTCTTCCAGTGCTGGCCACCTCACTCACCCTCGGTCCCCAGTGCTGGCCACCTCACTCGTCCTGGGTCCCCAGTGCTGGCCACCCTGAGTCTCCCAGTGCTGGCCACCTCACTCGTCCTGGGTCCCCAGTGCTGGCCACCTCACTCGTCCTGGGTCCCCAGTGCTGGCCACCTCACTCGTCCTGGGTCCCCAGTGCTGGCCTCTTCAGTCACCCTGAGTCTCCCAGTACTGGCCACCTCACTCGTCCTGGGTCCCCAGTGCTGGCCTCTTCACTCAGCCTGAGTCTCCCAGTGCTGGCCACCTCACTCGTCCTGGGTCCCCAGTGCTGGCCACCTCAGTCGTCCAGGGTCCCCAGTGTTGGCCACCTCACTCGTAGAGGGTCCCCAGTGCTGGCCTCTTCAGTCACCCTGAGTCTCCCAGTGCTGGCCACCTCACTCGTCCAGGGTCCCCAGTGCTGGCCACCTCACTCATCCTGGGTCCCCAGTGCTGGCCACCTCACTCGTCCTGGGTCCCCAGTGCTGCCCTCTTCAGTCACCCTGAGTCTCCCAGTGCTGGCCACCTCAGTCGTCCAGGGTCCCAAGTGCTGGCCACCTCACTCGCCCTCAGTCCCCAGTGCTGGCCACCTCAGTCATCCTGGGTCCCCAGAGCTGGCCTCTTCACTCACCCTGAGTCTCCCAGTGCTGGCCACCTCACTCGTCCAGGGTCCCCAGTGCTGGCCTCTTCAGTCGCTCTGAGTCTCCCCAGTGCTGGCCACCTCACTCGTCCAGGGTCCCCAGTGCTGGCCACCTCACTCGTCCTGGGTCCCCAGTGCTGGCCACCTCAGTCGTCCAGGGTCCCTAGTGCTGGCCACCTCACTCGTCCAGGGTCCCCAGTGCTGGCCACCTCACTCGTCCAGGGTCCCCAGTGCTGGCCTTCTCTCTCACCCTGAGTCTCCCAGTGCTGGCCACCTCACTCGTCCAGGGTCCCCAGTGCTGGCCTCCTCACTCACCCTGAGTCTTCCAGTGCTGGCCACCTCACTCACCCTCGGTCCCCAGTGCTGGCCACCTCACTCGTCCTGGGTCCCCAGTGCTGGCCACCCTGAGTCTCCCAGTGCTGGCCACCTCACTCGTCCTGGGTCCCCAGTGCTGGCCACCTCACTCGTCCAGGGTCCCCAGTGCTGGCCACCTCACTCGTCCAGGATCCCCAGTGCTGGCCACCTCACTCGTCCTGGGTCCCCAGTGCTGGCCACCTCACTCGTCCTGGGTCCCCAGTGCTGCCCTCTTCAGTCCCCCTAGTCTCCCAGTGCTGGCCACCTCACTCGCCCTCAGTCCCCAATGCTGGCCACCTCAGTCGTCCTGGGTCCCCAGTGCTGGCCTCTTCAGTCACCCTGCGTCTTCCAGTGCTGGCCACCTCACTCACCCTTGGTCCCCAGTGCTGGCCACCTCAGTCGTTCAGGGTCCCCAGTGCTGGCCACCTCACTCGTCCTGGGTCCCCAGTGCTGGCACCCTGAGTCTCCCAGTGCTGGCCACCTCACTCGTCCTGGGTCCCCAGTGCTGGCCACCTCACTCGTCCTGCGTCCCCAGTGCTGGCCTCTTCACTCACCCTGAGCCTCCCCAGTACTGGCCACCTCACTTGTCCTGGTTCCCCAGCGCTGGCCACCTCACTCGTCCAGGGTCCCCAGTGCTGGCCACCTCAGTCGTCCAGGGTCCCCAATGCTGGCCACCTCACTCATCCAGGGTCCCCAGCGCTGGCCACCTCACTCCTCCAGGGTCCCCAGTGCTGGCCACGTCACTCGTTCTGGGTCCCCGGTGCTGGCCTCTTCAGTCACCCTGAGTCTCCCAGTGCTGGCCATGTCTGTCGTCCAGGGTCCCCAGTGCTGGCCTCTTCAGTCACCCTGAGTCTCCCAGTGCTGGCCAAGTCAGTCGTCCAGGGTCCCCAGTGCTGGCCTCTTCAGTCACCCTGAGTCTCCCAGTGCTGGCCACCTCACTCGTCCTGGGTCCCCAGTGCTGGCCACCTCAGTCGTCCTGGGTCCCCAGTGCTGGCCTCTTCAGTCACCCTGAGTCTCCTAGTGCTGACCACCTCACTCACCCTTGGTCCCCAGTGCTGTCCACCTCACTCGTCCAGGGTCCCCAGTGCTGGCCACCTCAGTCATCCAGGGTCCCCAGCCCTGGCCACCTCACTCATCCTGGGTCCCCAGCGCTGGCCACTTCAGTCGTCCAGGGTCCCCAGTGCTGGCCACCTCACTCGTCCAGGGTCCCCAGTGCTGGCCTCTTCAGTCACCCTGAGTCTCCCAGTGCTGGCCACCTCACTCGTCCTGGGTCCCCAGTGCTGGCCACCTCACTCGTCTGGGTCCCCAGTGCTGACCACCTCACTCGTCCTGGGTCCCCAGTGCTGCCCTCTTCAGTCACCCTGAGTCTCCCAGTGCTGGCCACCTCAGTCGTCCTGGGTCCCCAGTGCTGGCCTCTTTAGTCACCCTGAGTCTCCCAATGCTGGCCACCTCAGTCGTCCTGGGTCCCCATTGCTGGCCACCTTAATTGAAAGCCCAAGGACTCAGGCGTCCATGGCACTGTCTTCAGGTGTTTTAGAAAGAACAGTGTGTGTGTTTTAGCTTCTTCCTTCTTTCTCTGCTACCTTTCCCATTTAGAATCAGGTCATCTTTGCCACTCCGGCTGCTTCTAGGGAAAGGCTGACCGGCTGTGGCCACTCTCTAGAGTCTCACTTCCAGGTGTTGTGAGCCTTCAGAAGCGGCCTCGGTCAGTGCATTCCGACCATTTTGGGCCTGACCTTTGAGTCACAACCCTGCAGGCCTCACCACAAACACAAACACAAACTTGTGAGTTTCCACGTCAGTGCTGTTGCTGTTTTGAGCCTGCAGGTGCAGCCTGGGGGTTGGGGTCCATGCACCGGGTCATTGGAGGCAGGTGCACAGCCTGCATTCCAGGTGGGCGCTGATGTGACCCAGGAGCAGGTTATGCAAGAGATGAGGTAAGCACAGCACTTACCTTGCTTACCAGATCATCCATTTTTTCACATCAATGATTCTGCTTCTAGGAACTGCTGACATCTGGCTCTCTCCCACCCCCACAGCACCTTCCTACAGAATCAAAGTCTTGTTTCAAATTTACAGTCCTTGACAGGGGTGGATGACCCAGTCAGCAAAGTTAGCACAGGTTACTTGTGCTTACTTAACTAATCTGTAGTGAACAATTGCAGAAGAGTTTCACCACATCTTTGATGCGAAAACCATATGAAATTTTTCACTACAGTTGACCTGGTAAGCAAGGTAAACATTGTGCTTACCTTGCTTATTGGGTAATCTGGCCCTGATGTGACCTCACGCTGTGTCCTCCAGTGGAGCCATCCCTGTGTGAATGGGGCTGTGTGTGGAGCCCACCCAGGCAGGGGGGACCCCGATTGCCTTTGTTGGGACCCCAGGGCCAGGCAGTGGTGAGGACGCTGGATGCAGGTGCCCTGACAGTCCGTCTTCTCAGATGGAGCTTCTCTGGCTTCGCTCACCACCTGTAACCAGACACCACCACACAAATGGAGACTTTCCACAAAAAATGTCCTGGGAAGCATTGGAAAAGTCGGGATTTGAAAACAAAAACTATTTGTTTTTCAACAGCACCACCCTGACAAAGCTGGTCAACTCCCTGAGAGTTCTCTGCCTCAGAGAGCCACTGGCCAGGCTGGGTGGACGCTTCTCACATGACCTCCTTACAGGCACAGGTGATGTCCAGCCGTGGGTGCCATCACCCACAGAGGAGAGCAGTGACCTTGTTACAGACACAGGTGATGTCCAGTCATGGGTGCCATCACCCACAGAGGAGAACAGCAACCTTGTTATAGGCACAGGGGATGTCAAGTCATGGGTGCTGTCACCCACAGAGGAGAACAGCAGCCTTGTTACAGACACAGGGGATGTCCAGTCATGGGTGCCGTCACCGACAGAGGAGAACAGAACAGTGACCTTGTTACAGGCACAGGTGATGTCCAGTCGTGGTGTTCAGGGACAGGTCACCCTTTCACAGGCTCCCCCCTGCATTCTAGGGGGTGCTGGATCTCCAAACTTGGCCTACTCTTCAGACCTCTATGGCTGGTGCAATGAGGGGAGAGCTCTGTCCTCTCGTAAGAAAGGGGGATTTGCCAGGATTCTTGGGGTCTCACTTGAGTGGAGCCCTTATGAAGCCTGTGGAGGGGCCAGAGCCCCATGCCCACATGGTCACATACTTCTGTAAAATCTCCCAACGGTGTTTTTACCTGTGACTTAACTGCTTCCCTTTGCCGTGACTCTCCTCTTGTAGAGTGGAATTGGAGTGTTTATGGCATTTCTGGGATCTAAGGGGAAGAGCCATAGGGTTTTCTTATGGATCTTATTTGCTTACTTTAGACACGCCACTAGACCAATCACCAGAAAAGGGCATCACATTTGGTAAAGTATAGGGTCAGCAGAAACGAGGGAGACGTTCCATGAGATGGACAGAGGGAGACATTCCATGAGATGGACAGAGGGAGACGTTCCATGAGATGGACAGACACAACAGCTGCAACAAGGGCTCAGTCATTCGGTGACCATGAAGATGGTGACCGTGCAGGTGGTGACCGTGCAGGTGGTGACCGTGCAGATGGTGTAGGACTGGGCAAGGCTTTGTTCTGCTGTTCGTAAGGTTGTCAGGAGTCGGAGCTGACTCAATGCTAACAACAACAAGGGGAGATGAGTTGGGGTACGCTTAGTTTGGGTTTAGTACAATATAGTCACAGCACTAGCCAGGCTTGTACAACGGCTCCCAGGAGCTCATTCACTGCCCACTGTGGGTGTGGTGATGTGGAGGTGGGGCCGGAGGTTGTATGGCGACATACCTGAGTCCCGTGGGGCCCGGCACCAACAGGTTGTAAGTGGTGAAGGAGAACAGGCTCATAACGGACAGAGCCAGAAGCTGGCCTATGGAAAATTCTTCCAGTTACCATTTGTGTAAAACTGTAGGTGAATGATTAGATCTGCTGACACCTAGTCAAAATCAAAGGTCCTTACAGCCAGGGACATATCTGATGATGCAGGGTAGACAAAAACTTGCCAGATTTTTTTTTTCTTTTTTGATGAGAGATATACAAAATGACACTTTTGGAATCCTTACGTGTTTATAGGGTGCAAACAATGAACTAACAGCTTGCATAGACAAGGTGTCTGGGAGAAAGTGTCTCACACTTGACCACAATCTAGATTTAAATGGCTTTTCCAATACGGAGCTGTGAAGTGGAAGGAACTCCTAGACTATCAACAACAAAAATCAAATCTCAAACAACTATGTGAGAAAAAACTTCTTTTACTGCCTGTAAAAAATATTTCAAAATTATCATCATAGTATTTGTTAACTAAAAATATTGTTATTTTTTGTTCTGTCTACTGTATTTGTTAGCTTTTTAATAGCTATAATTTTTGTGATTTCTAGTCTGACTACATTTCACATTGATACCTCATTTAATATCCATAATTTTGTATTCTTTTTCTTAAAAAAAAACAAAAACCCCACCTGCCAGAGAATCAATTCCAACTCATGGTGACCCCATGTGTATCAGAGTAAAACCATGCTCCACAGTTTGTTGTTGCTGTTAGGTGCTGTCGAGTTGGTTCCGACTCATAGCGACCCTATGTACCACAGAAGGAAACACTGCCAGGCCCTGAGCCATCCTCACAATCGTTGTTATGCTTGAGCCCATTGTTGCAGCCACTGTGTCAGTTCATCTTGTTGAAGGTCCTCCTTTCTTTCACTGACCCTCTACTTTACCGAGCCCATTGGGTTTAAAAAAAAAATTGGGTTTAGGGCCCCCAAACTGTGTGTTTCAGGCCTCTCAATACCTAAATTGGCCCCTTCTCATTAAAAAAAAAAAAAAAAAAAAAAGACCCTATGAAGAACAAAAGTTTCCAGAGGTAGCATAGTTTTTCTCTGTGATGGGGTGGCAGAAGTGAGGGGAGGCGCTCAGTCATTCTGTAATACAGTGAGACTGGACATTCCAGCAGCCCACAAGCAGAGGCGAGGCAGTCAGCCACCAGGGAAGAGGGCGTGAGATGGACCAGAACACGACCCATAAAGAGTTTTGAGTGTAGAAACTAAAAGATCAAAAGATTTCTAGCAGCTGCTATGAGTTTGGAATTTTGGGGAGTGGCAGAGCTGTCAAATAGGAATTTTAAGGAGTGCTGCTGCGAATTTTGCATGTATTTCCGCCTGGGCATATATGTGTTTTTAGGGGGAGGGGGATTTGGTGGGGAGACAGATGAGGTGGGAGGTGGGGAGAGACTGTAGTCAAGAATTCAATTATTTTTTAAAAAAAAAACAAAAACCAACAGCTTTTTTTTGGTGATAGCATTACTTTGTTATTTGAATGTTACTTTAAACAAAGATCGAGCCATGTGGGACCTGGTTTTTTTTTTCAGGTTATGCCATGCTCACTGTCAGACACTGTTTCTGTGCCTTGCTTCCTGCATCATACCCCGTGTTCTTGTTACTGCACTGTCATGTTCTCCCATGGGTACTTCCTGGGTTCTGTCCTCCCGGACGAGCTCAGGACATGCTTCCCCTCCCTGTCCTGTTCAGCTCTGGGTCCTGGCCTCTTCCAGCTCGTTCCATCACCAGCTTTATCACCAGGAGATGTGGTGCTATAAGACATGGCGGAGAGCTTCCTGCCTGCATCTCCAGTCACACGCTTGCTCTCTATTTCTTCCTCATTCTTCCTCCCTCTTCCCCATGCTGCTTTCCCACCAGGCTGACTTATCGAGTTCCTGAATATTCCCTGCATTTCAGTCTCTGCCTGCTTGCTTGTTTTGCACACTCTTTCTTGGAAGTCTTCCTTTTGCTACCTGAGGGAGCCCCACATTTATGAAATGCAGCTCCCCAAGGCCTCCTGGATCCCTAAGCGTGATTCCCTTGTCTGCTGTTCTGTACAGGCACTAACCACCCTTCCAGACTGTCCAGGACACTGCTGTTTCCAGGTGGACCATCGTAGCACCAGGATGCACGTCCCCATACCAACAGAAGTATCCCCAGCACTCTCTGCACCAGAGCAGGCCTGAGCTCTGAGTCTGTAGAGGCTTGCATGTTGTTGTGATGCTGAACAGGTCCAGCAGAGCTTCCAGACTAAGACAGACTAGGAAGAAAGGTCTGGAGATCTACTTCTGAAAATGAGCCAATGAAAACCCTATGGATCACAGTGGTCTGTTATGCATTGGGTGCCATGAATCAGGGGCCAACATGGTGGCAGCAGTAGCCACAACAACAACAGACTAGATTACATTTGTGGAAGGTAAAGATTACAGAAAGAAAATCCTATTGGGCAGTTCTACTCTGTCACATGGGGTCACCATAACTTGGAATTTACGGAACAAATAACAACAACAACACACACTAATCAGTAACACACCAACAAAGATGATCTTTAATCCTTATAGTAACCTATGGGGAAGTTATTATGATTTTCCTTTTACTAATGACAACACTGAGGTCCAAAAAGATTAGGTTTCTTGCCTTAAAAAAGGAGGCTGATATGAGTGCATTCTGTTTGCTAGGAGCTATACATAATCTCATGTGTCTGTTATTTGGTCGTACTGTGGGGGCTTGTGTGTTGCTGTGATGCTGGAAGCTATGCCACCGGTCTTCAGATACCAGCAGGGTCACCCATGGAGGACAGGTTTCAGCTGAGCTTCTAGACTAAGACAGACTAGGAAGAAGGACCCAGCAGTCTACTTCTGAAAAGCATTAGCCAGTGAAAACTTCATGAATAGCAGCAGAACATTGTCTGATATAGTGCTGAAAGATGAGCCCCCCAGGTTGGAAGGCACTCAAAAGATGACTGGGGAAGAGCTGCCTTCTCAAAGTAGAGTCGACCTTAATGACGTGGACAGAGTAAAGCTTTTGGGACCTTCATTTGCTGATGTGGCGTGACTCAAAATGAGAAGGAACAGCTGCAAACATCCACTAATAATCAGAACCTGGAATGTATGAAGTATGAATCTAGGAAAATTAGAAATCGTCAAAAATGAAATGGAATGCATAAACATCGATATCCTAGGTGTTAGCGAACTGAAATGGACTGGTATTGGTCAATTCAAATCGGACAATCATAGAGTCTACTATGCTGGGAATGACAACTTGAACAGGAATGACGTCGCATTCATCGTCAAAAAGAACATTTCAAGAACTGTTGTGAAGTACAATGCTGTCAGTGATAGGATAACATCCATACGCCTACAAGGAAGACCGGTTAATACAACTGTTATTCAAATTTAAGCACCAACCACTAGAGCCAAAGATGAAGAAATAGAAGATTTTTATCAGCTGCTGCAGTCTGAAATTGATCAAACATGCAATCAAGATGCATTGATAATTATTGGTGATTTTAATGGGAAAGGTGGAAACGAAAAGGATCAGTAGTTGGAAAATATGGCCTTGGTGATAGAAACAATGCTGGAGATCGAATGATAGAATTTTGCAAGAACAACGACTTTTTCATTGCAAATACCTTTTTCACCAAAATAAACGGCGACTATACACATGGACCTCACCAGATGGAATACACAGAAATCAAATTGACTACATCTGTGGAAAGAGATGCTGGAAAAGCTCAATATCATCAGTCAGAACAAGGCCAGGGGCCGACTGTGGAACAGACCATCAATTGCTCATATGCAAGTTCAAGCTGAAACTGAAGAAAATCAGAGCAAGTCCACGAGAGCCAAAATATGACCTTGAGTATATCCCACCTGAATTTAGAGACCATCTGAAGAACAGATGTGACGCATTGAACACTAGTGACCGAAGACCAGATGAGTTGTGGAATGAAATCAAGGACATCATCCATGAAGAAAGCAAGAGGTCATTGAAAAGACAGGAAAGAAAGAAAAGACCAAGATGGTTGTCGGAGGAGACTCTGAAACTTGCTCTCAAACATTGAGCAGCTAAAGCAAAATGAAGAACTGATGAAGTAAAAGAACTGAACAGAAGATTTCAAAGGGTGGCTCGAGAAGACAAAGTATTATAATGACGTGTGCAAAGAGCTGGAAATGGAAAACCAAAAGGGAAGAACACGCTCAGAGTTTCTCAAGCTGAAAGAATTGAAGGAAAAACTCAAGCCTCGAGTTGCCATAGTGAAGAATTCTATGGGGAAAATATTAAATGACGTAGGAAGCATCAAAAGAAGATGGAAGGAATACACAGAGTCATTATACCAAAAAGAATTAGTTGATGTTCAACCATTTCAAGAGGTAGCATATGATCAGGAACCAATGGTACTGAAGGAAGAAGTCCAAGCTGCTCTGAAGGCATTGGCAAAAAACAAGGCTCCAGGAACTGATGGAATATCAATTGAGATGTTTCAACAAACGGATGCAGTGCTGGAGGTGCTCACTCGTCTATGCCAAGAAATATGGAAGACAGCTTCCTGGCCAACTGACTGGAAGAGATCCATATTTATGCCTATTCCCAAGAAAGGTGAAACAACTGAACGTGGAAATTATAGAACAATATCATTAATATCACATGCAAGCAAAATTTTGCTGAAGATCATTCAAAAACGGCTGCAGCAGTGTATCGACAGGGAACTGCCAGAAATTCAGGCCGGTTTCAGAGGAGGACGTGGAACCAGGGATATCATTGCTGACGTCAGATGGATCCTGGCTGAAAGCAGAGAATACCAGAAGGATGTTTACCTGTGTTTTATGGACTATGCAAAGGCATTCGACTGTGTGGGTCATAACAAATTATGGATAACATTGCAAAGAATGAGAATTCCGGAACACTTAATTGTGCTCATGAGGAACCTTTCCATAGATCAAGAGGCAGTTGTTCAGACAGAACAAGGGGATACTGCGTGGTTTACAGTCGGGAAAGGTGTGCGTCAGCGCTGTATTCTTTCACCATACCTATTCAATCTGTATGCTGAGCAAATAATCCGAGAAGCTAGACTATATGAAGAAGAGTGGGGTATCAGGATTGGAGGAAGACTCGCTAAGAACCTACTTTATGCAGATGACACAACCTTGCTTGCTTCAAGAAGACTTGAAGCACTTACTAATGAAGATCAGAGACCACAGCCCTCAGTATGGATTGCACCTCAACATAAAGAAAACAAAAATCCTCACAACTGGACCAATGAGCAACATCATGATAAATGGAGAAAAGATAGAGGCTGTCAAGGATTTCATTTTACTTGGATCCACAATCAACAGCAGTGGAAGCAGTAGTCAAGAAATCAAAAGACAAATTGCGTAAATCTGCTGCAAAGGACCTCTTTAAAGTGTGGAAAAGCAAAGATGTCACTTTAAAGACTAAGTTGTGCCTTACCCAAGCCATGGTATTTTCAATCATATCATATGCATGTGAAAGCTGGACAATGAATAAGGAAGACTGAAGAAGAGTTGAAGCCTTTGAATTGTGGTGTTGGCGAAGAATATTGAATATACCATGGACTGCCAAAAGAAGGAACAAATCTGTCTTAGAAGAAGTACAGCCAGGAGAAGTACAGCCAGAATGCTCCTTAGAAGCAAGGGTGACGAGACTGCGTCTTACATACTTTGGACATGTTGTCAGGAGGAATCAGTCCCTGGAGAAGGACATCACGCTTGGCAACATGCGGGGTCAGTGGAAAAGTGGACGACCCTTGGTGAAATGGTTTGACACAGTGGCTGCAACAATGAGCTCAAGCATAACAATGATTTTAAGGATGGTGCAGGACCGGGCAGTGTTTTGTTCTATTGTGCGTAGGGTTGCTATGGGTTGGAACTGACTTGACGACACCTAACAACAACAGTATCACTTTTTTAGTCCTCCATATGTCTTTATAGCCTTCAAGACTCTAGGGGTAAATTTGTTTTTGTGGTTTTTAATTGTAACTTACTGCGCGGACTAGGTCCCATGGGGCCCTAGGACTTACATGGGTTACGTGGAAATGCTGTAGAGAAAAGACTATGCCAAGGGAATGATCTTCAGTGCTATAGTAAGAAACAATCTACCATCAAGATTAGGGCAATAGGCAGATGAGAAAACAACTTCCTTTTCCTTCACTATGGTTTCCAGGCTGAGAAACAAAGCGGGTACTTCAGGTGAATTTACTAAGAAGAGAAAGTAACACATTGTTCTTTAAGTACTTGTTCTTTAACATGTGTGAGTAGGTGTGTATTTGTCTTTAACATATGTAAGTACTTGCTCTTTAACATATATAAGTACATGGGTAGGTACTTGTTCTTTAACATATGAAGTCCGTGTGTACATACTTGTTCTTTAACGTATGAAGCCCATGTGTAAGTACTCGTTCTTTAGCATACGTAAGTGCACATAAGTACATATTTAAGTACTTTTTCTTTAACGTACATAAGCACATATTTAAGTACTTGTTCCTAAATATTGTTCTTTAACATATATGGAGTCCCTGGATAGTGCAAACAGTTAATGTGCTTGGCTGCTAATTGAAAGGTTAACAGTTCAAGTCTACCCATGGTGACTTGGAAGAAAAGGCTGGCAATCTACTTCTGAAAAGTCAGCCACATAAAACCCCATGGAGCACGGGCCACTGTGAGTCAGAGCTGTCGCAACGGCAACTGGTGTTTTGGTCATATAAATCGGTCATACAGATTCACAACACTATCGGGTTTTTTATGATTAAAAACTAATATAATTTTGTTGAAAAATGAACAAATCAGAAATGTAGGCTTCCAGCTATGTTGGAACAACTAGTACTAGACTGTCCCTCCCAAAGTTAACAGCTAAAAAAACAAAAGGAAAGAAACAACGTGTCAGACAGTGGACAGCAGGCCACACCGATCTGTGATCCTCAGAGAATAAAATGAGGTGCGGACTCCGATTGCCCGGTTTTCCCTCGAGACACTTTTTGGATTGTGCCCCAGGGAGGAAGAGCCCACACACAACATGGCAGCCTCACTAAGTGGAGAAGACAGAGATAGAAGTTGGGGATGCTGAGGTTCCTGGGATTTGCAGGGAAGAGAATAGAGAGCGGCACAGACAAAGAATTCCAGAAATCTGTATAAGCGTCCCCTTTTATGTCCGCAGCTGAATGGTAACCAATGCACAGGACGGAACTCCGCCAGGCTAGGCAAAGACCTGCAGGGGCTGTCAGAGAAAAAGTCCCAGAACTTACAAAGGAGGAGGTACAGTTGAGTCCTGATGAAGCAGAGTAGAGATACCATATAGAATACCTGAAACAGTCCATAAAGATCCCAAAGGGTCACTTAGGGGAAGGACTCAAGCAGCCCTAGAGTAAGGGCTACCCTAAATCTTTCCTGATAAATCTTAAAACAAGCCTGAAAATGGTGACGCTGATATGCAAGTTACTTAAATGCCAGTCAAGGCAAACACACACATGCAGACACGCACACGCACACACATGCACGCACACACACGTGCGCACACACGCGTGCACCCATGCATACATACACATGCATGCACACACCCGCACACATGCATGCACACACATGCATGCACGCACAAGCACACATGCATGCACACACGCACCTACACACACGTGCACACACACGCTCACTGACATTAGAGGTTGATTGTTCTCCTCACTTTGTATAATCCTTTTGTCCAAAGGTGTAGAAAGGCTTCTCTGTGCACCAGAGGTTTGCCTGGTTGGTGGACTTTCTGGTCCTTTTAAGGGAGATAAAAACTTCAGTTCTAGCTTAACGAGAAAATCTGTGAATCTACCAAACTCTCAGGAAGACTTTCTCTGGCAGCCACGGACAGACCTTTCCGGCAGGGCTGACCGGCGTGTCTTGCTCATCACTCCTGGGGCTGAAGCCAGTGCCGGGTGGAGGCTGTGGCTAAAAGATGGCTCTGCGAGCCACGTCTGATTCAGGAGACCGTTTGTGCAGACCCAGAAAACAGCACCAAGGAGCAGCCAGGACGAAGCTCGGGCACTGGGACACCTGTGTAGGCAACGCGAGAGTGAAACGAAAACACGGGTCGTGTTCCAAATAATGCCAAACTCCCTGATGGTTAAAGATGTCAAAACTCTGGCCAACTGCTGCTCACACTGAGGTAAGTGAGAAGCTGTTTCTTTTTAAAGTAGGTCTGTGCACGGCTTAACTTTGATAAACACTGCTGGAGCCCAAATTTCAGAACATATAAAAGTCAATACATTGAAAGAAATTTAATTCCCTTATCACTGAACACCACCACCTCTCTGTCAGTTTGTGGTGCTGTGGTGGCTTGCGTGTTGCTGTGATGCTGGAAGCTGTGCCACCCATACCTCACATACCAACAGGGTCGCCCGTGGTGGACAGGTTTCAGCAGAGCGCCATCCAAGGCAGACTGGGAAGAAAGGCCTGGTCATCTACTTCTGAAAACCAGCCAGTGAGAACTCCAGGGATCACAACCGAACCTTGTCCGGTACAGTGCTGCACGATGAGCCCCTAGGTTGGAAGGCGCTTAAAATACACAGTGGCCACGACAGTGGACTGGAGCATGCCAACAATCACGAACGTGGCACAGGACCAGGCAACGTTTCGTTCTGTTACATGAGGTCGCCGAGAGTTGGAGCCGACGCCGTGGCAACTGACGACAGCCACCCCAGCACCGGGCAGGACTCGTACCGTGGGACGCCCAAGGCTTAGCCCCTCTTCTGCTCTCGGAAGGAGGGCGAGAAGGCCGCCCAGGGAGGCTAACGTCACCACCCCGGAGGGAGTGGGTGGCAGCAGGGGCTTGGAAGTCAGGCCGACCTTCACGCTGTTTTGTCTGGTGACCAGGGACAGGCCCCTGGGTTCTCTGTTGTACATGCTGAGCTGTCTTGCCAGCAGCCCGTTCCCTTTAAACAGAACAGGTGCCAATATATCCCTTCCTTGGTGTTTTAGGTTGATTTATGTTCCCCTTGCCCTGGTGGCGCAGTGGTTAAGAGCTTGGCGACTAACCAAAAGGTTGGCATTCGAATCCAGCAGCCACCCCTTGGGAACCCTTTGGGACAGTTCTTTTCTGTCCTACAGGGTCGCTATGAGTTGGAATCGACTCGATGGCAATGGGTTGTTGTTTTTTTTTTTTTTTTTCCAGAATCAACTCGATGACAAGAAATTAAAAAAAAAAAAAAATAAGACATGCAGGAGCCCTAGTGGCCCAGTGGTTGAGATCTCAGCTGCTAATCGAAAGGTCAGGGTTGGAACCCACCAGCCACTCCACAGGACCAAGATGTGGCAGTCTACTTCCATAAATATTACAGCCTTGGAGACCCTATGGGGACAGTTCTGCACTGTCCCATAGGGTTGCTATGAGTTGGAATCAACTCACTGGCAACGGGTATAAGACATGTTCAAGTCCTAATGCCTGGAGCCTGTGAATGTGATTATGTTTGGAAACAGGGTCTTTGCAGATGTCATCAGTTAACGTGAGGTCACATTGGAGCGGGTGGGTCCTGATCCTACATGAGCAGAGTCCTATAAAAGAGGAGACACAGAGTGTGAAGTCGAAGGTAGATATTGGAGTGAAGCAGCCACGAGTCAAGGACGCCTGGGCGCCACCAGGAGCTGGAAGAGGCAGGGAAGGTGCTCCCGTAGTCCCTTTGGAAAGAGCACGGCCTTGTGGACACCTTGATCTGACTTCTGGCCTTTAGAACTGTGAGACAATACATTTCGTCGTTTTAAGCCCACCAGTCCGTGGCGCTTTTTTTTTCAGCAGCCCTGGAAAATCAATGAGAGTGATTTTTAGAAAGCTGCTGTTGAGTTGACTCCAACTTACGATAACCCCACGTGTGTCAGCGTAGAGCTGGGCTCCACAGGGTTTTCTGAGGCTGATTTTTCAGAAGTAGATCACCAGGCCTTTCTTCCGAGGCATCTCCAGACAGATTTGGACTGCCAACATTTGGGCTAGAAGCCAAGTATGTTAACAGTTTGCACCACCCGGGGACATTTAAATTTTAGCACCATCCTCGAATACAGGGACTTTTATATCCTTTTAGTAGAGGGCTAAGGAGCCGAGCACAGCCAGCCCGCCAGCAAGGGAAGCTCTAACCTCACCACGCAGGCGGGGGCCCAGTGCAGAGCAGGGGCGGCTCAGTTGGGAACCCCAGGCGTGTGGTGGACAGGGCACTGGAGCTGGGCCTGAGATTACCAGTGAGGCGGAAGGGGCCAGGCCAGGCCTGGCATTGGGAGCCAGGTGCAGAGAAGCAGGCTGTACCCCGGCAGCAGACCCACGACTTCAATGACCCCTTTTAGAGTCGGTTCCAAAGTTGCTGCAACGCTGTTTCTCTCTTTGAAGAGAAATAAGATAGCTCAGGGTTTCTGTAACTTACTATTTTTTTTTATTTTACAGAAAAAGAAAATGAACGACATTATTATTCTTCCTATCCGTCCCAGGAATGAGAGGCCAGGCAAGTTAAAAGTTTGGAGCTCATTCGTGCAGAAGGGTCTTGTCAAACACGGAGGATTCCTTTTTTGCGTGTTTGTTTTTTAAGTAGCTGCTGCATTTTAGAAACGCGTTTGTGTTCTGTCTGCGTCTGACTGGGTTTAGGACCCACCCTGGAGATTTGACCACATTAGCGTAACGAAGAAAACCCTGTCTCCAAGCAGGGTCGTATTTATGAGTACAGGGGCTAGGACTTAAAACATATTTTTGGGGGACAAAATTCAACCCATAACAAGCAATAACAAAGACAGAAAAAAGACTTAAAGTAAGAATCCCTAACGGGGCTATTTTGGTGTGTCCGTAAGTGCCTGTCATGTTCAGGCCAGGAGTTAGCAAACTTTTTGTGTAAAGACCAGAGAGTAAATATTTTAGGCTTTGCAGTCGTGCCGTCTCTGCTGTTGCAGCCGAAAGCAGCCCCACGTAAGTGAACATGAAATATATACATAAACAAGTGTGGCTGTCTGCCAATAAAACTATTTGTGGACACTGAAATTTACATTTCAGATAATATTTAATGTCACAAAATATTATTCTTCTTTTGATTTTTTTCAACCTTTGAAAAATACGAGAACTACTCTTCACTTGAGGACGGTAGGGAAACAGGAGGGGCTGGGCTTGGCCGCTCTTGTTCTAGGCCTTTGCCTCCGTTCTGGGATACGGTGATGCATGTAAGGGGTTCTTGCCCCTAAGACACTAAGAAACAGGCTTTGACTTGGGACGCAGGGTGGCTTCTGGAACCGCCTGAACCGTGCCACATCTTCTATGACTTGACCTGCCCTGTCTCCCACTTCTCTCTGCCCCACGAGTGGTGTCCAAAGTCAGGATGCCGAGGATGTCAGTGGTGTCACTGGAGGGGTGCAGAGGGCACGGACCACACTGGGTGACACTGTCAAAGGAGATGACACCAGAATGACTACTGTAAACATATCCCTGTGGTTGGTGACAACGCCCAGCTTATGTGTATCAATATACCCCCAAGGCTAAGACCCTGTGCTACTCTTCCTTTGAACCTCCTAATGCACCCCAGTCAGAGCTGTCATTATTGCCCAGCTACAGCGACACTTCGGTCCTGTGGTTCGTCCGCACGACGCGCTACAAGCACAAGCCGCTGTTCTCGTTGCTGCCGTGTTTTCATAGTCGCCGATTTTGTCACATTTTCTGGTGTCTCAGCTACAATATTGCGGTTTTTAGTGTTTGTGGTCCCATTTCAATAACTTTTTTGAGAATGAAGTAGTAATTCAATGAAAGAAGGAGTGCTATATGGGAACTATGATTCATGGATAACGTTACTATAAAAAACGCTGCTAAGGTTGCTGGGCTGGTATGGGAGGAGATCCATCAGGGGGTGACACCGACTGTCGTGGATTGAATTGTGTACCCCAGAAATGTGTGTAGCGTTTGGCTGGGGCATAATTCCCAGTATTGTGTGATTGTTCCCATGTTGTCATCTGAAGTGATTTTCCCATGCGTTGTAAATCCTGCCTCTATGATGTTAATGAGGGAGAATTCATACCACCAAGAGCAGAGTACATCCTTTGGACTCAGGGATTGGATTGTGTCTTGAGGCAATCTCTTAAGATACAAAAGATAGAAGCAAGCAGAGAGACAGGGACCTCATACCACCAAGAAAGCAGCACCAGGAGCAGAGTGCATCCTTTGGACTTGGGGTTCCTGTGCCTGAGAAGCTCCTCAACCCGGGGAGATTGATGACAAGGACCTTCCTCCAGAGCCGACAAAGAGAGAAAGCCTTCCCCTGGAGCCGACGCCCTAAATTTGGGCTTGTAACCTACTAGGCTGTGAGAGAATAAATTTCTCTTTGTTAAAGCCATCCACTTGTGGGATTTCTGTTAGGGCAGCACTCGATGACTAAGACAGCACCTAACAACATCAACAGGACACTAAGACAGTGTCCAGGTGACAAAGTAGAATTAGAAAGCACTGGCTTTAGCAGCCAGCGGTCCTGGGTTCCAGCTCTGTTCCCGTTACTCACGCTCTTGGCCACCTACCGACACTTTCCCAAGCTTCGCGGTTTCAGTGTCACCGTAGTGCTGCCGTTTAGAGCCATGGGGACTGAGTAACAGAACACGCCTGAGTCCTTCTCGGGCGGCCTGGCACCTCCCGCACCCTGAACAGTGGCAGTCTTTATTTTGTTTGACTTAGCGTGCATGAGGCTAAGTTTTCACCCTTTGACATGGTTGAGAAAAGACTGATATATTTTGGAGTAAAATCGTCAACAGGATCCTTCCTGTCTCTTTGTTCCTGAAATGCTCGGGAGCCTGGAAAGGAAAGGGACTCTCCACGTCTGTCAGCTGGGGCACCGGGGGAAGGGCCGAGGTGGGGCGGGGTCACGCATGGGCTTGAGAATCAGGCAGGGGTCAGGCTGAATCACTGATAGAGCAGGCTCCCGTGAGGTGGGGAGGAGGTGGTGACAGTGGTTTCATTAGGGCCTCCAGCTGGCTGACCACGACATATGTAGGAAAAAAAATCAAAACACAAATCCTAAAACAAAGTTCAAATGCTTTCCTCTAAAGGGTAGAATGGGAATTCCAGAACACTTAACTGTGTTCATGAGGAATCCATACATAGACCAAGATACAGTCATTCAAACAGAACAAGGGGATACTGTGTGGTTTAATGTCAGGAAAGGTGTGCATCAGGGTTATATTCTTTCACCATATCTATTCAACCTGCATGCTAAGCAAATAATCTGAGAAGCTGGACTATATGGAGAAAAACAGGGCATTAGGCCTGGAGGAAGACTCATTAACGGCCTGTGATATATAAATGACACAACCTTGCTTGTTGAAAGTGATGAGGACTTGAAGCCCTTACTGATGGTGATCAAAGACCACAGCCTCCAGTATGGCTTGCACCTCAACATAAAGAAAACAAAAATCCTTATAACTGGACCAATGAGCAACATCATGATAAATGGAGAAAAGATTAAAGTTGTCAAGGATTTCCTTTTTACTTGGATCCACAATTAATGTCCATCAAAGAAGCAGTCAAGAAACCAGATGATGTATTACATTGGGCAAATCTGCTGAAAAAAAAAAACCTCTTGAAAGTTAAAAAGTAAAGATGTCACTTTGAGGACTAAGGTGAGACTGACCTAAGCCATGGTGTTTTCAATCACCTTATATGCATGTGAAATCTGAATAAGGAATAAGGAAGACCAAAGAATTGACAGCTTAAATATGGTATTGGCAAAGAATATTGAATACACCGTGGACTGCCAGAAGAACTAACATATCTGTCTTGGAAGAAGTACAACCAGAATGCTCCTTAGGAGCAAGGATAGCGAGACTTAGTCTTAGGTACTTTGGACATGTTATCAGGAGGGACCCATCCCTGGAGAAGAACATCATACTTGGTTAAGTGGAGGGTCATCAAAAAAGAGGAAGACCTTCAACTAGGTGGATTGACACAGTGTCTGCAACAATGGGCTGAAGCAGAGCAACAATTGTGAGGAAGGCGCAGGACAGGACAGTGTTTCATTCTGTTGTATGAGTCGGAGCTGACTGGATGGTATCTAACAACAAGGACAAACAACAACATCAAAGGGTAAGGTGGGTCCTGGGTGGGATGAACAGACAAAAGCAAAACAAAACCTGTGATAGTCTGTGTGGTCCCTACTGTGGGTTTGGGTTCTGGTCTCTCTAACATTTCCACACTGCTCTGCTCAGCCCCACAATGACACAGGACAGAAGGGGGATGAAGGGGGAGGAGCTGGGGGTGGGGAGTGGGGTAGGGCAGGAGCGCCCCACCAAGCGAAGTGTTAACTCTGAATGTTTTACAGGTTTATTGGTGAGAAAATACAGACAGCTTCAAATGGGGTGCTTTGTTTCTGTTATAGGGTAGCCAAGGCCTTGTTCTATCTTCACCCTCTGTTATGGATTGAATTGTGTCCCCCCAAAATATGTGCTGTAAATCCTAACCTCTGCCTATGGTTATAATCCAGATTGTGAATGGATTGTCTTTGTTATGTTAATAATGCAGGATTAGGTTATGTTAATGAAGATTAGGTTATGTTTGTTACGTTAATGAGGCAGGATTAGAGTGTATCTTGAATCAATCTCTTGAGAAATAAAAGAGATTAAACAAGCAAGCTAGCAAGCACAGATGGGGGAAGAAAGATGCCAGGCCACACAAAGATGGCCCAGGAGCAGAGGCTCAGAAGACTCGAGGACCTTCCCTCAGAGCCGACAGAGAGAGAAAGCCTTCCCTAGAGTTGGTGCCTTTAACTTGGACTTCTAAACTCCTAAACTGTGAGAAAATAAATTCCTGCTTGTTAAAGCCACCCACTTGAGGTATTTCTGTTATAGCAGCACTAGATAACAAAGACACCCTCCAGGCTAACAACCAAAGGTGTTATTAGGTTTCCTTTCTGCAGGCAGCCAGGCTCACCCCCCACCGTTTGAGGTTGGGAGAACCTGTTCTCTGAGTGCAGCAGGCAGGACGTCGGCGCTTCCGGTTGAGTTTCTTAACCGTTGTAGCTGGGCGTTTCTCTTCGCTTACCTGGTTGAACCACTGCCCAGCTGCCTAATCTGACCTGACAGCGTCTTCACAGCAGAATCCAAACACTCATTGTTTCCTTCCATTCTAAGGCCAAGAATCAAACCCTCACCCTGATCTTGAATCTGACCCTGGCTCTGCCATGACCCTGACCTTGGCATGGTTATGTCCTTGACCATGACCCTGGCCCTAATTCTGGCCCCGGTCCTGACACTGGCCTTAATTCTGCCCCAACCTGGCCCTAACTCTGGCCCTGAACCTGACCCTGACCCTGATCCTGACTCGGGCCCTGGCCCTGGCCCTGACCCTGGCCCTCACCCTCACCCTGACCCTGGCCCTGGCCCTCACCCTGACCCTTCCCTGGCACAAGCCTGTGGTGCTGGCGTAGGTAAGCAGAAGCTCTCCAACTGTGGGAACCAGGAGTGGTTGTCAGGATGGAGAGCAATCTAGCCTCCTCCCTCCTAGAATGTCAGATTCCTGCACCCAAAGTGGCCCTGGGGCCTGCCCTCCTGTAGTTGACAACTGCCCTGGGCTTGAAAGCCCTAAAAACCCTGAGCTTATTGTGGACCTTCACTCAAGGTCTCATGGGGATAAATACCAGCCTCCAGGGAAGGCACTGAGGGAGAATGGGGCCTGTCCTGTGTGGTGCGTGGTGCTGAGGTGACACTGTGGGCCTCAGACTACTCCTGCCCTGGGCACCTCATTATCTCTCATCACGGCCATCACCCTGGGTTCTAAACCAGGAGCCTGAGGAGGAGTCACTGCTCTGCGAAGTCAGGTGTGTCTCCATAAGGGCCACCCCTCCAGCATGTGCAAACCTGCTTACATAGAAACACGCCCACGGACTTACTACAAGTGCCCATGGTGTCTTGTGTTTTCTCAATCTGCAGTTGTTAAATCTGCACTTATTTATCAAGTGGTAGCCAATGCAATGGTCTGATGCAGCAGCTCTAGGGACCTTGGCCCTCCACCACGTGGTTTCTTTGTGGCCAGGCCTTTCTCTTCCTCGAATACTCTGGGAAACCCAGGAGCATGAAGGAGGGCTCAGCCAAGCTTACACGGTATGCAGACGGGGAGATCCTCCTCCCCTGAGTTCTCTTCTTCTCCTCTGGTCACTCATGAGCGGGACTGCCCATGTGGATGACAGAGATGAAGACTCCCTGAGGGTCGACAGCCCTGGATGTAGTCACGTGGCTGGCAGTGGATCTGGAGGTCCAGGTGACAGGCTGAGCACCAACAGTCTTGGTTAAACCCTTAGATGCAGGTTTATCTGGGTTGGTCTTCACTTGGCTCCCAGCCGATCATCAGGCCAGAAAAGGAGCCGTGGTCATAGGGGGTGTGGTCTATCAGCAGCAGGAATCACCTGAGACCTGACTGACCTTAAAAAGAACTTACACTGCCATCCGCTCCCAGGAGGAACAGCTACCTGGGCTCTTGGTGCTTTTCCAAAGCCGTGCTGGTAAAAGGAATGAGAAAGGTGAATATCCTGTGGAACCTCAACTAGAGTAGAAAGCATAATTTTTGAAGAATATTTGGTAACCCAGGAACATAATATATTTTTAGTTATTTCCGTCAGGACAGGTTGGATTGTGCTGAAGTAACAAGCACACCCCAAATCTTAGTAGTTGTGTTAGTTTCCCAGACCTGCTGCAACAAAATACCACAACCTGGGTGTTTTATGAGAACCAAAATTTATTCTTTCGGAGTTCTGGAGGTTAGAAGTCTAAACTCAGGGTGTCAATAGGGCCGTGTTCTCTACAAAGGCTGTAGGAAAAGAGCCTTCTTTGTCTCTTGGCTCCTGGTGACCCCGAGCGTTCCTTGGCTTGTAGACACATCTTCACACGGCTGTCCTTGCTCTGTCAATCTCTTTGTGTCTCTTCTCTTTTACAAGGGCACCACTCATGTGGGATGAGGATGCCCCCACTCCAGTACGATCCCATGTTAACCTAACTGATTAAAGGTACAAAGACCCTATTTCCAAACAAAGCCACATTTGCAGGTAGAGGGGTTAGGACTTCCACCTATCTTTTTTGTGGACACCATTTAATCCATAACAGTCATATATAACAATAAAAGTTACTTTTTCCCTCTTCTATGGAGCCCTGGTGGTGCAGTGATTAAGAGACCTGCTGCTAACCAGAAAGTTGGCAGTTCGAATCCATCATTTGCTCTTTGGAAACCCTATGGGACAGTTCTACTTTGTCCTATATGGTCATGATGAGTTGGAATTAACCTGGCAGCAACAGGTTTTATGTGTTAAAGTTCAGCAAGGGGCTCTCCTCTTGGTACTGCTCAGGGGCCCAGGCTGATGGAGGCCTCATGGTGAGATGGGCTTCCATGACCACCACCAAAAAAGGAAATGGATGTGCAAATGATGAGCTAGCTGTTAATGCTTGTTTCCATCTAGAAGTGCTGCACTTTCTGGTGCTCAAATTTCACTGACCACAAGTTGAGCAAGCACCCCAAAATTCCTGAAGGGTGTGAAGGCGCTGTAAAAACAAAAAGCACATTCAACCAATGACATAAACATGATTTGCAAAAAGGGGTAACATTTTGATCAGGAAGTCTAAAATGTCCCGAAGATTCTTATATCCCAGCTTATCTCTAGTAATTGTACATTGCCATGGACACAGGGCCAGGATAAGGTTTATGTAATAACAATTTACCCTAAAACACAGCTTTTAGCCTGAACTGTGGGATTTCTGTTGTCAAAACTGTTGTTGTTAGGTGTTGTCGCGTTGGCTCCAACTCATAGTGACCCTATGAACAAGAGAATAAAACACTGCCCAAACTTGTACCATCCTCACAATCATTGCTATGTTTGAGCCCATTGTTGCAGCCCCCATGTCAATCCATGTCATTGAAGGTCTTCCTCTTTTTTGCTGACCCTCTACTTTACCAATCAAGACCTCCTTCTCCAGGGATTGGCCCCTTCTGATAACATGTCCAGTGTATGTGAGGCAAAGTCAAAACTACATAGAGAATTCTTTAAAAAAGTATAATGCCCAAGCCAAAATGTTCTTTATTGTTGTTTAACTGAAAGGAAACTTCAGGAAACCAGTATTCTCAAGGCTCAAGGTTCAAAGATCTTGGGGCAACAGCCTGGGTGGGTCATCTCAAGCTCCACGAAACCCAGAAATCTGGATTCCACAAGAATTAAAATGCCATTTCTCAGTGCAATCTTCTTACGTAGTTGGAAGAAGAAGACACTTAGTATTTACAAACAGCCCTAATGACTATTCCGCTCATTTTCTAAAGAAGAAAACCACATTTGAGGGTGTTTAAGATTATACATACATATATAAATAAAACCAAACCTGTTGCCGTCAAATGGATTTCCACTCATAGTGACCTTATAGGACGGCCCCTTAGGGTTTCCAAAGAGTGGCCAGTGGATTCAAACTGCTGACCTTTTGGTTAGCAGCCAAACTCTTAACCCCTGTGCTACCAGGGCGCCATATATATATGTATACACACACACACACACACATATATATGAAATACCATATTTTTACCGAATAGCATGCACATTATATTTTTTTGCCAACTGTGCAGCCCCCTCATGCATTATTTTCCTAGGTGCACTATGTGTGTTATATGTGTGGACGTGTTATTTGCATGGGTGTCTTATATGCAAAAACAATGGTGTATAGTGACTATTTCTTGGTCTTCATACAATTTCAAGAGATTATCCTTTATAGTTTTCTGTACTTCATAGATTTTCATAATAAAAATAATTTTTATGATATAAATTAAGCAGTAAATGTGTTTTTCCAAAAGAATTCATGAAGTGTTATAGACAGAAAATATGAATAGTTGTAAGAAGGTTTACCAGTTGTCGTTGAGTTGACCGTGACTCATGGCGATCCCATGTGTGTCCGAGTACAACTGTGCTCCAGAGTATTTTAAATGGCTAATATTTGGAAGTAGATTGCCAGACCTTTCTTCCCAGATACCTCTGGGTAAATTTAAACCTCCAACGTTTTGGTTAGTAGCCGAGAGCTTATCTGTTTGTCCCACCCAGGAACTCCTAAGAAGGGTTTAGATGAAATCGTTCCAATATCTTTCTATCTGTTCCAAAGTAATATAAGGGACGCACCTTCCCTTAGAGAAGCCATGTCCCTCTCAAAGACGCTGCAGTGGCCCGGCTAGATTAGGAGGCTGACCCCAAAATGCAGTTTTCGCTTTCTCTTCCAGGACCGTCTGATGAAGCTTTGCTTGAGGTCTGCAACCATACTGTTCACTGAAAAAAAGAAAGCAAAAAAGAAACAATTTGAAAATCATTTCGTTTACGTCTGTGTTATAGGAAGTCGTGTAAAGGCTGAAGCAATGACGTGTGAGCTTCAAAGGATCATTAATAACTGAAGCTAGGCCAATCTGAAAGCTGTGTTCTCTGCCAGGCAAAGGAGAAAAGGCGATTTTCGTTCTTTTTATTTTTCATCTCGTCGGAGCAGAGGAAATGGCTGCCTCCATCAGTTCTGGATTTGTCGCCCGCCCCCCAGGTGGAGGTAATTCACCTGTGTTGACGGAGACCTGCTGGGTGTCATTCAGTAATGAGGCTTTGGCTAGTGTTTCCTTGCAGGTTCCCCTAGAAAATTGCTGAAAGGAAAAAAAAATAACAAAAAAAGTGCTAAGATAAAGGTGTGCGGGGGGGCCGAGGGTGTGAGGTCCGGTTTGTTTCCCCAGATCTGGGTCTCAGATGTTTTCCAGATCTGTCTCCCCAGGGCAGGCCCGATTCAAGGCTTCAGCCTGACTAAGGAGTGAATTTCTTTCTTAAGCAACCTAAAGATAGGCTTTTGTGATTGTACACTCCTCTCTGTTTTCTCAACAGAAATTTTAGAGCCCTGATTCTGTGTGGTTTGCTCTTGTTGTACTTGTCATCCTCTCTCCTTAACAGGGCTCACAGTTGAAAGGTGCCATCTGGGCAAGTATTTGGGGAGCACAATGCTAGTGAAGGGAGGGTCCTTAAAGGACAAATGGCCCTCAGAGACCCAAATCCAACCTTGACCTAGGAGGAGCCCAATAAATGGTCCCACTGATCTGCTTGTGATTGCCCAGGGGCTGGGCCAGAAAAAAAGGGCCAGAGGGTTTATTTAATACTGAGGCGATGACTAATGACATTGACGTCACTAACTTGTACATGTGAAAACATTAAACTGGGAAATCTGTATATATATTTTTACAGTTAAAGAAATCTTTGTTTTCTAGTTGTGCCACTGCCTTTTGGTGCACTGCCCTTTGGAGGGCAAACTCCTGTCTGGCTGTGGAGCCCAGCTGGTCATTTGATTTCCAAAACCATCATTACAGTGAACCTGTGAGAGCCAGAACTCAACAGGGCTGCCTTGTTTTTGTGGGTCTTGTGGGTTTTCTGCCTTTGACAGGGTGCAGTCTTATCACTTTTCTATAGCTGGTTTTAGTGGCAAATATTTGATTTTCCTTCTCTGAAACGCTTCTGCCTTACACAGGTTCCAGCTTTTGCAGGTTTAACTGTATTTTATTATGAGACATTTCAAGCCCACAGGAAAGTATAGGGGATAACATAAAGAACAACTGTATACGCTCCACCCAGCTTTGTGAAATCTTATCATTCAGCCAAGTTTGCTTCGTAAATCTTTAAAAATAAATAAAACAGTACCTATTCAGCCACTGCACTTCACGTAACTGGCCCCAAGACCATTCCTCCATCTGTTTCCCCAGGAGAATAACCATATTCTGGATTTGGTGTCCATTCACTAGAAGGGTTTTACGCTTTTTTAGTATGTGTGTTTACCTAAACAGTATATAATAATTTTTTGTGTTTTAAAACTTTATGTAAATGCCATCAGATTGTATGTATATTTCTGATATTTACCTTTTTTTTTTTTAACTTAATATTATGTTTTTAGCTTTGTGTCATTCTGGCTCATTCGTTTTAGCGCTACATTGTGTTCAGTTGTAGAATGTACCATAATTCAGGGATTTGTTTTTTCCTGCAGAAAGACGTTGTTGTGGATTGAGTTGTGTCCCCCAAAAGGAAATATGGAATACTAACCCCGTGCCTGTAAGTGTGGCCTGTTTGGAAATAGGGGTTTTCGTCTGCTTTGTTAAAGGGTCATGCCAGAGCAGGGCACGTCCTAACCCTAATCCCTTGTGAGTGGTGTCTTATAAAAAGAGCAGAACAGACATGGAGATGCACGGGAAGAAGACACCATGTCTCAATGAGGCAGCTGCGTCTACAAGCCCAGGAACACCGAAGAATGTCCAGGGTTACTGACAAGGAAGGCCCCTTCCTTAGAGCCAGTGCCCTAATTTGGACTTCTAGCCTCCAAAAGGGAGCCCTGGTGACTCGGTGGTTAAGAGCTACACTGAGCTATGGCTGGTAACCAAAGGGTTGGCAGTTCGAATCTACCTGGCACTCCCTGGAAACCGTATGGGGCAGTTCTACTCTGTCCTACAGGATTGCTATGAGTTGGAATTGACTGCACAGCAATGGGTTCGGGTTTATTTATTTGTTTTTTGGTTTAGCCTTTAAAACTCTGAGGCAAGAAATTCCTCTTTTTGAAGGCACTCTCCTGTAGTGATTTTTTTTGTTACAGCAGCACTAGGAAACTAACACAGACTTTTACGTATTTCCAATCTCACCTTTACAATAAGCGCTGCTATGAATTGTCATACAGCAAAATCACAGACCGCTTTAAGTAAAAGCAAAAGAGGTTTACTGAGAGAGAGAGCCATTCAGGAACTGGGGTTGCACAGAGCAAACAGCACTGATCAAGACTGGTAATAATTATTACTCAACAGACACTATGGTTTATCTCACTAAATCATCTCAAGACTAAATCATCTCAACGCTGACTTCCTTTTTACAGATGAGGAAGCTGACACTCAGAGAGATTCACTGATTTTCTTGTGGCCAAACAACTAGTAAGTCTGATACAGTGCTGGAAGATGAGTCCTCTAGGTTGGAAGCCACTCAAAATAC
This sequence comes from Elephas maximus indicus, assembly GCF_024166365.1. Lineage (NCBI taxonomy): Eukaryota > Metazoa > Chordata > Mammalia > Proboscidea > Elephantidae > Elephas > Elephas maximus. The sequence continues at coordinate 240,166,645 of NC_064819.1, read as the reverse complement.
ACAGTGACTGCAACAATGGACTCGTGCACACCAACATTTGTGAAGATGCTACATGCTATGGATTGAATTGTGTCCCTCAAAATGATGTGTTGTAAATCCTAACCCCTAAATCCTAACAAAATTATGTGTTGTAATCCTATACCTGTGGTTATAATCCTGTTTAAGAATGGTTTTTCCTTGTTATACTAATGAGGTAGTATTAGTGTAGGGTATGTCCTGAGTCAATCTCTTTTGAGATTTAAAGGCAGATTAAGCAAGCAAGCAGATATGGGGGAGATGATAGATGCCATACCACATGAAGATGGCCAAGGGACTAAGGAACAGAAGCTGAAAAGAGACAAGGACCTTCTCCCAGAGGCAACAGAGAGAGAGATCCTTCCCCTAGAGCCGGTGCTGCTAACTCAGACTTCTAGCCCCCTGAACTGTGAGAAAATAAATTTATGTTACAGCCACTCACTTGTGGCACTTCTGTTACAGCAGCACTAGGTAACTAAGACCGTGCAGGACCGGGCAGCGTTTCCTTCTGTTGTGCATGGGGTCCCGATGACTGGGAGCTGACTTGATGGCAAGAGCATACAGCTGATCAATTGCTTTTCCACCATCTCATGTTGCCAGCACACTTTCTGTGAAAAATAGGCTCCAGGTGATGTAGATAGGACTACCCCACCCCCACCCCAAACTCGAGCGCAGGCAGGGCCACCTCAGGCCCCATGGCTGCTGTTCTGTCCCGGCCTTCCTGGGATGGGGCATTCTGTGGGGTGTCTCGGTGGAGGACTCACTGGTGGTTAAGAGCTCAGCTCTAACCAAAAGGTCGGCAGTTCGAATCCACCAGCTGCTCTTTGGAAACCCTATGGGACAGTTTTCCTCTGTCCTATTGTGTCGCTGTGTGTTGCAATTGACTTGACAGCAACCGGTTTGGTTTTTAGGTTTAGAAAATGATATCGTAAAATGATGTAAACCAGATGTAGAGTTGATGGCTGCCGTATGAAGGGGGTGGTATCTCTTCCAGTCAGGAGGGAATCATAATAAAAGCACTTTGAATGAAGAGGGAAATAGCAATCACCCTCTGCTCTGAAAGGCCCTCTGCCCGCCCCCCCCCAAAAAAAAGGTCTTCCTAAACCACTCAGTGGGCTCTGGCAGCACCTTAGCTTTTATCTGGAAGCAGCAGACGGTGACCCTTTCTTCAGGGTCTTTATCAGGTCTCTGCTCGTCCCTGGGGCCAGGAGCACCAATGAGGTTTACAGACTGTCTCTCTTTCTCCACAAGCGCACAGACCGCCTGTCGGGTGTGATTGTGCAGGGGTGATGTGTCTCAGGCAGACACTGCTTCTGGTTCCTTGAAGGCTTATCTCTTTCATTCAGTGGATTTGCGCTGCAGACGTGACTTGTGAAATGAAGGCTGAGAGAAGCAAAGGGAGCATCTAAGGTGAGGGCTGAGGGGCCTGACTGTTGAGAACAGCAACTCCTTTCAGCTCGGAAGACTTGTGGTGCACTCCACAGGGACAGGTTTCTGGGGACCAGTCCCTCTTAGCAACCACTCCGTCCAAGATAACGTCATGTGCCCATCATTACGGTATCCTACAGAATAGCGTCGCTGCCCTGACAGTGCCCTGGGCTCCCTGAGCATCCCCTGCAGCCCTGACCTTTTGCTGTCTCCTTAGTTTTACGTTTTCCAGAACGGCAAGTAGTTGGGATCACACAGCATGCAGCTTTTACAGGCTGGTGTCTGATTTGGCGACATGTATTTCAGGTTCCTCCCTGCTGAAGGCTGCTTCTTGCTCCCGGCTTTCCAGCTAATGGGGTTCTCTTTCAGGTAGCTCAGCCTCTAGTTTTCCTTTCATAATCTTGTAGAAATTTACTTTTGGAAACTGAGATCCTTTATAGGTTTACATCTGTTTCTCTGAGAGGTACCGTTCCTTGTTGTTGTCGTTAGTTGCTGTCGAGTCGATTCCGACTTGTGGTGACCCCACGTGCCAGAGTAGAACTGCTCCATAGGCTATAACCTTTCAGAAGCAGATATTCCGAGGAGCCTCTGAGTGGGTTTGAACAGCCAGCCTTTCAGCTAGTAGTCGAGTACTTCACTGTTTGCACCACCCAGGGGCTCCTTTCCCAGCTTTCCTTTTAGATGAAGAAGTTCACTTGTTAACTCTCTGCAGAGAGATTCTTTTACCTGTGAATGAAAAAGTGAGAAACATGCACCAAAAAAAGCTAATCACAGGGTACTAATCTGAGAGACCACCACCTGTCCTTAGTGTGTGCTGTGGGGGCGTGCATGTCGCTCTGGTGCTGGAAGCAAAGCCACCAGTATTCCAATACCAGCAGGATCACCCATGGTGGACAGGTTTCAGTGGAGTTTCCAGACTAACACGGACTAAATAAGAAGAAAGGACTGGAGATCTACGCCAGAAAATTAGCTGATAAAAACTCTACGGGTCACAACAGAACATTGTCTGATAAGACAATGAGCTGGAAGATGAGGCCCTAGGTTGGAAGGTAGTCAAAATACCCAGTGGCCACAGTAACGCACTTCTGCACACCAAGGATTGTGAAGGTGGCGCAGGACCAGGCAGTGTTTCATTCTGTTCTACATACCAACTGACTCGCCGGCAGTTACCAACAACACGGAAAGGGTGTGTTTAACTTTATAAGCTACTGCCAAACTATTTTCCAAAGTAGATTTCTGATGGGCAGCATGTAGTTGGGTCTTGCTTTTTAAATCTAATCTGATAATCCTTGCCGTTTATTTGGGCCATTTAGACCATTGATATTTTGTGTGATTATTGATGTGGTTGGGTTTAAATCTACCATCTTGCCATAGGTTTTTCATTTGTTCTTTTAATTTTTGTTCTTTTTCTTCTTTCTTTCTTATTTTGCCTTGTTTTGGATTGTTATTAGCAGCCACCAAGTGGTCCCTGACTCATAGCAATGGAACAAGACACTGTCCGGCCTTGTGCCATCCCCATGATCAGTTGTAGGTCAGACAATGTTCCGTTGTGATCCATAGGGTTTTCATTGGCTGAGTTTTGGAATTAGATCACCAGGTCTCTTTTCCTAGTGCCTGTTAGCCTGGAACCTGTTCAGCATCACAGCAACCTGCAGGCCTCCACTGAGAGATGCATGAGGTGCACTGGCTAGGAATCCAGTCTGGGTCTCCCACATGGAAGGGGAGAGTTCTGCCACTGATCCACCATTACTCTCCTGTTTTGGATTATTTGGGTATTTTTCATAAATACATTTTATCTACTCTATAGGTTATAACCGTATTTTTACTCAAATAATGTGTACCTTCTATGTTTGTTTGCCAACTGTTCCCTCCCCCTGTGAGGTACTTTCATAAATGAAGCCAATTTTTTTTTTGCATGTTGCTATAAAAATTAGCATAGCACACTTATGCAAATACCTCATGAGGGGGGAAGGGAGCGGTTGGCAAACAAATGCAGAAGTCATGCTTTATTTGTGTAAAAACACAGTAGTTATCCCTTTTAGACATGCTGTCATGGTTGCTCAGAGGCAGACAGTCTTGGCCTTACCCCTACCTCAGGGGCAGTGGATCTTTGGGAAGTGGGGCTTAGGAGGGGTCCTGCCTTCTCAGCAGCTTACAGCCCTGCTTCATGCTGGAGAAAGCTGTGGAACTAGGCTGGGTTTCCCACCTGAGTTCCACGTTGGAGGCCCTTCCAAGTTTCTGCCATTTCCATTCCTCCCGGGAGCACCTGGCTTGTGTTGATGACCCATGGAAAGTGCCAGAGAACAAGGGTACATGTCTCTTGTGTGGGTTCCCCAGGGGGTCTACACAAGCACTTTAGCCGATATTTTGACTTTATAAATTCATAAAATCCGCAGCTGCTTTCTTATTTGCTCTTAGGACCATAATGCTATAGCCCAGAACCGTCCAAGTCTTTCTGTGTGGTTTCACTTTGTTGGTGCAAGAAGCAAAGGGCAGAAGGCCCAATGCTGACAGACTGGGAAGAAGCCCCACTGGCTCGGTTTCATCTCCTTTACATGAAAAACGACAGTATTCCAGCAGAAAGGACAGAGCAAACTTGTGGGAATAGAAATTTCAAATAGTCAGGAAATGATATAAGGACACTTGACCTTCACACAAGAGTTAGGGTAGGTAGCCCCAGATGATCAGGAAGGTCTTGAACACAAGACTGTGAAGCCGTTGGAGGTCATCTCTGCTTGACCTTGATGCACCAGGGATAGAGACAGGGGGGAGGGATGGACAGGTGTTCCTTGCCCATGGAGGAAAGGTGGTTTGGAGACTAGGGACCAATGACCTCATCGATCTGTGGACGATTTTAGCCTACATTTAAAAAGACATTCTGGGAATGCCTAGAAAAGAGATCACCACTTGGCTATCAGTGTGACGTACTAGGGTGGCTTGCATGTTGCTGTGAGGCTGGAAGCTATGCCACTGTTATTTCAAATATCAACAGGGTCACCAATGGTGGACAGGTTTCAGCAGAGCTTCCAGACTAAGACAGATGAGGAAGAAAGGCCTGGCAGTCCACTTCCAAAAATCAACCAATGAAAACACTATGAATCACAACAGAATATTGTCTGATATAGTGCTGGAAGATGAGCCCCCTAGGTTGGAAGGCACTCAAACTACACAGTGGCCAAAACAATGAACTCTAACATACTAATGATCATGAAGATGGCTCAGGACCAGGCAATGTTTCATTTTGTTGTACATGGGGTCGCCATGAATCAGAGCTGACTGGATCGCAGCTAACAACAACAACAAGAAAAGAAAGAAACAGCATTACCCAAAAAAACCCACTGCCGTCGAGTCGATTCCGACTCATAGTGACCCTATAGGACAGAGCAGAAACAGCATTAGTGGCTAAAAAATACAGGCCACACAAGGGCCACCTTGTTCCTGTTTGTGATCTGCTCCTTACCAGGCGGGGCAGTTACATTGCATCTTAACTCAGCCAGGCATTTGAGGTCTTCTGTGACTTCTTTAAGGACAAGACAGAGAAGAATGCATGAGAAATAAGGAACTCGAGTAAACTCAGGACTGGCTGAACTGCTGTACTGATGGGTGGATGTCAACTCCAAGAGAGATTTCTGGTTCGCCCTGGCACTTTGCACTTGGATCTGTTCCGCTAAAAGCATGGTCATCAATGATGTGATTAATGATGTCTGTCTCTAACCAGTGACAGACCCTGTGTCTAAAATAATAAAAATGAAGTTAGTACATATCTACATGGACAAACATCCCAGTTTGGATAGCAGCATGGGAGGGGTAATGCAATACTTTTCTTTTTCCTTTTATTGTTGTTCCTATGGGATCTGTCCCTGGAGAAGGACATCATGCTTGCTAAAGTAGAGGGTCAGCGAAAGAGAGGAACACCCTCAACCAGGTGGATTTACATAGTGGCGGCAACAATGGGCTGAAGCATAACAACGATTGTGAGGATGGTGCAGGACTGGCCACTGTTTCCTTCTGTGGTACATAGGGTCGCTATGAGTTGGAACTGACTCTACGGCACCTAACAACAACAACAGCATGGGTTCATGGTAAAAGCAATCTAGCAGCTTTATCTGTGCAAGCAGCCCTCACACCACTCACTTCCTCCCAAATCCTTGTTGCTCGCAGGAAGAGATACAAGCTGTAGAGTGAGGCTGGAGCAAGAAGAGAAAGACAGAAACTGAGAACCAATGGCCAGGAGGCAGGAGCAAGATCTGGAGTGTGTGGTGTCCTAGAAACCCAAGGGAAGAATGCTCATGAGGAGGCAGTGGTCAACTGTGGGACAAGAACCCAGGGGAAGAATGGTCAGGAGGGGATAGTTGTCAACTGTGGACCAAGAAGATGGAGGAAGAAAGCTCAGGAGGGGAGAGTGGTCAATTGTAGACCTAGAACTCAGGGAATGAATGCTCAGGAGAGAAGAATGGTCAACTGTGGACCAAGAACCCCGGGGAAGAATGCTCAGAAGGGAACAGTGGTCAACTGTGGACAAAGAACCCAGGGGAAGAATGCTCAGGAGGGGACAGTGGTCAGCTCTGGACCTAGAACCTGGGGGGAGAATGCTCAGGGGGAGGACAGTGGTCAGCTGTGGACATAGAACCTAGGGGATGAGGACAGAGTGCCTACAGGTCCTGGGTTATGTGTCTACTAGAACAGCCCTCTTGTTACATCTGTAGAGCCAACATATATTGAGTTATCTGTGATACCCTGCTAACATCTGGAAATAAAAATATGACCTTCAAAAGAAGAGAATGGCAAGGAAAATTAAAAAATAAAACCTGAACTTTGTGAAAATAGTAGATCTTCCCAACGGTGAATGCTTTGTGAAACCAGACCTAGAAACACAAAAACTCCTGTATTAAGTTTTTGTGATTAGAAAAAAAATTTTTTTTTTTTTTTATTATAGCACTCAAGGGCTTCCTGGTGCTGTTGAGTGCTGTTGAGTCTATTCAGACTCATAGGGACCCCATGTGACAAAGCAGAACTGTCCCATAGAGTTTTCTAGGCTGATCTTTACTGGAGAAGATCAGTAGGTCTTTCTCTCACAGAGCTACTGCTGGGAGGGTTTAAACCACCGAACTTCTGGTTAGCAGCTGAGTGCTTAACCGTTGCATCACTAGGGCTCCTGAGAGGCTGGATAATCCCCTGACAGGCTTGCCTCAACCTTGCCCAACCTTGGAAAAGATTTTCCCCAGGCTCTCGAGGGATCCCGGGAACTCCAGAGAAGGGTTTACGAAAAATGTGGCCCACCCAAGAGCTCATCCTCGGATCTCACCTGGCTGCTCCTGGTGGGAAGGTGGGCAGGGCCACGTGGTATGGCTGTGAGCTCCTGTGAGTTCCTGGAAGGCAAAAGTGGGCCTTCCCGTTTTCTCCACCATTGCTTATAACTCATAGTTAAGCGCTTTTGGCAAGTAGAGTAAAGCCTGTTGAAGCTGTGTAAGGCAGAAACCTGTCAGAGAAGGAAAATTTAAAAGTATTTCCACTAAAATGAGGATAGGATGAACAGTGGTCAGACAGCATCCTGTCAAACATTGGAAAACTTGCGAGAGCTGAAAAAATACAGCAGTTCCATTAAGTTCCAGCTCTCACAGTTTTCACTGTATATACAAAAAAAAATTAGACTGGTTATTAAAAATGTTCTGAAACGTAATAGTACCATCAAGCCACCAACCACATATGCAGCAAACATTTTAATTTTTTAAGTTTTCTGGAATGTTTTACAAATCTTTGTTGAAAATACTCATACTAGTTTTGCTTTCTTCAAATCTGTTCTTCAGATGGTCTCTAAATTCAGGTGGGATACACTCAAGGTCATATTTTGGCTCTCGTGGACTTGCTCTGATTGTCTTCGGTTTCAGCTTGAACTTGCATATGAGCAATTGATGGTCTGTTCCACAGTTGGCCCCTGGCCTTGTTCTGACTGATGATACTGAGCTTTTCCATCGTCTGTTTCCACAGATGTAGTCAATTTGATTTCTGTGTGTTCCATCTGGTGAGGTCCATGTGTATAGTTGCCATGTGTATGGATTGCACCTCAACATAAAACATAAAGAAAACAAAAATCCTCACAACTGGACCAATGAGCAATATCGTGATAAATGGAGAAAAAGATTGAAGTTGTCAAGGATTTCATTTTACTTGCATCCACAATCAACAGCCATGGAAGCAGCAGTCAAGAAATCAAAAGACACATTGCATTGGGTAAATCTGCTGCAAAGGACCTCTTCAAAGTGTTGAAGAGCAAAGATGTCACCTTGAAGACTTAGGTGCACCTGACCCAAGCCATGGTATTTTCAATCTCATCGTATGCATGTGAAATCTGGACAATGAATAAGGAAGACCGAAGAAGAAATGACACCTTTGAATTGTGGTGTTGGTGAAGAATATTGAATATACCACGGACTGCCAAAAGAACGAACAAATCTGTCTTGGAAGAAGTACAACCAGAATGCTCCTTAGAAGCAAGGATGGCGAGACTGCGTCTTACGCACTTTGGACATGTCGTCAGGAGGAATCAGTTCCTGGAGAAGGACATCATGCTTGGCAGAGTACAGGGTCAGTGGAAAAGAGGAAGACCCTCAATGGAGTGGATTGACACAGCGGCTGCAACAATGAGCTCAAGCATAACAACGATTGTAAGGATGGCTCAGGACCGGGCAGTGTTTCGTTCTGTTGTGCGTAGGGTTGCTATGAGTCGGAACCGACTCGACAGCGCCTAACAACAACAGCAACAGTTTTGCTTTAAGTTCTTAAGTGTTACTGACACATTGGACAAAGGTATCCTTTTACATATCAAGCAAAATGTCTTCCGGGGTAAAAAGTGTGGGACCTGCCTAACCCATCTGTGGGTCCACAGGTAAACTCATAGCTTGCAGAGGGTTTCCAAACCTCAGAGGCAAAGCTGAGCTTTAACAAAGAGTAGGCTTGGGATCACACTGCTGCCCACTCAGGAAAAAAAAAAAAAAGAAAAAAACCTGTTGCCATCGAGTTGATTCTGACTCATAGAGAAACTATAGGATGGAGCAGAACCGCCCCGTAGGGTTTCTGAGGAGCAGCTGGTGAATCCAAACTGCCGACCTATTAGTAAGCAGCCAAACACTTAACCACTGTGTCACCAGGGCTCCCCACTCAGAAAGCCAGGTAGAAAATGGAACCCCAATGCATATGAACAATTTGGGTCAAATTAATCAAATGCTGAAATATTTGGAAAAAAAATTAAGGCAAACAGGGGAAAGGGGTAGGCCAGTTCAGTTCTACAGATTTGTTATCACCACTGGCTGCTATCAAGGGGATTCTGACTCTTGGTGACACCAGGTGTTGTCAGAGTAGAACTGCACTCCATAGGGTTTTCAATGGCTGTTTTTTTTGGAAGTAGATTGCCAGACCTTTCTTCTGAGGTGCTTCTGGGTGGACTTGAACCTCCAACCTTTCCGTTAGCAGCCAAGTGATTAACTTTTGCACCACCCAGTGACCTTTCCAGCTTGATATATTTCTTTCCTCGTACCCTTTCCTTCTCATCAATCCTTCTCATCAATTCCTTCTCCAGCTCCATGGGAGTATGAGAGAAAGTACACGAAGGATCAGCCCTTTCAAAGAAGATTGTAGTCACTGTTCCCACTCTGTGAATAGGATGCATTCTTCGACTCAACCACTCATAGGTTATAATTTCTCCCTTATCACACTCTCTACACGAAAACTACCTGCAAATGAATGAAACCAGCAAATCTTTTCTTGATGTTTATTGAGTTGGATTCTGGTGCCTCTTGGGCTGATTCAATTTCAAGAACTATTTTGACAATCTTGCTTACTGACCTCAAGAAACTCAGAGTAAAAATCATCGACTGTCTCGGAAGACAGGATATCCACCATGTGGAGGATCTGTTGTTATTCTATGCCAAGTTGGAAGGCTTTCCTTTTATGGCATTTAAAAAATGCTCCCCAGAAGATGACAGCATTACACTGTCAGGTAATAGTTAATTGCATAATGTTAGGTTCTCTTAAAAGGATGTTGAACAGATTATATTTTATAAGAAAAAGCACAGGGAAATGACGGATGAGAGTTTTAACAGAGTTGAAAAATATTTCTACAATTTAAATTCATCCACAAATTTTTGCATGCCTATGATATGTAATGCAATAAAAAAAATGCAATAGTAACCTTAAAAACTTCTAATTTATGATAACTCTGCTCTACAGAGCACATCATAGCTTGGTATTTACAACCTGCTTTTTTTTTTTTTTTTCATCTAGAGAGAAGCCACAGTCCTGCACCAGATGTTAATGTTGCTATTTGAAAATCTTGAGCTCCAGCCAAACGTGGATACTTAATATACAGTACCTCAGCAAGACTCACCCTCCGTACGTGGGTACTTAATATACAGTACCTCAGCATGACTCACCATCCATACATGGACACTTTATATACAGTACCTCAGTACAGCTCACTCTCCATATGTGGGTACTTAATATACACTACCTCAGCATGACTCACCCTCTGTACGTGGGTACTTAATATACAGTACCTCAGCATGACTCACCCTCCATACATGGGCATTTTATATACTCGGTACAGCTCACTCTCCATATGTGGGTACTTAATATACAGCACCTCAGTACAACTCACCCTCCATTCATGGACACTTTATGTACAGTACCTCAGTACAGCTCACTCTCCAAATGTGGGCACTTTATACACAGTACCTCAGTACAACTCACCCTCCATACATGGAGACTTTATATACGGTACCTCAGTACGGCTCACTCTCCATATGTGGATACTTAATACACAGTACCTCAGTACAACTTACTCTCCATACATGGGTACTTAATATACAGTACCTCAGTACAACTCACCCTCCATACATGGATACTTAATATACAGTACCTCAGCACGACTCACCCTCTACATGTGGGTACTTAATACATAGTACCTCAGCACGACTCACCCTCCATACTAGGGTACTTAATATACAGTACCTCAGCATGACTCACCTTCCATACGTGGGTACTTAATATACAGTACCTCAGTACAACTCACCCTCCATACATGGACACTTTATATACAGCACCTCAGTACAGCTCACTCTCCATATGTGGATACTTAATATACAGAACCTCAGTAGAGCTCACTCTCCATACATAGGTACTTTATATACAGTACTCAGTACAGCTTACCCTTCATACGTGGATACTTTATGTACAGCACCTCAGTTCAGCTCACTCTCCATACATGCGTACTTTATATACAGCACCTCAGTACAGCTCACCTTCCACACATGGATACTTTATATATAGTACCTCAGTACATTTGGTCCTGATTTTTTTCAGTTTCAGCTTGAACTTGCATATGAGCAACTAGACGGTCTGTTCCACAGTTGGCCCCTGGCCTTGTTCTGACTGATGATATTGAGCTTTTCCATCGTCTTTTTCCACAGATGTAGTCAATTTGATTTCTGTGTGTTCCATCTGGTGAGGTCCATGTGTATAGTCATTGTTTATGTTGGTGAAAGAAGTTATTTGCAACGAAGAAGTCGTTGGTCTTGCAAAATTCTACCATTTGATCTCTGGCACTGTTTCTATCACCAAGGCCATATTTTCCAACTACTGATCCTTCTTTGTTTCCAGCTTTCACATTCCAATCATCAGTAATTATCAATGCACTTTCATTGCATGTTCGATCAATAGTCATATTAACCGGTCTTCCTTGTGGGCATATGGATATTATCCTATCACTGACAGCGTTGTACTTCAGGAGAGATCTTGAAATGTTCTTTTTGACGATGAATGCAACACCATTCCGCTTCAAGTTGTCATTCCCAGCGTAGTAGACTATATGATTGTCTGATTCAAAATGGCCAATACCAGTCCATTACAGCTCACTAATGCCCAGGATATCGAGGTTTATGCATTCCATTTCACTTTTGATGATTTCCAAATTTCCTAGATTCATACTTCGTACATTCCAGGTTCCAATTATTAATGGATGTTTGTAGCTGTTTCTTCTCATTTTGAATCGTGCCACATCAGCAAACGAAGGTCCCAAAAGCTTTACTCCATCCAAGTCATTAAGGTCGACTCTACTTTGAGGAGGCAGCTCTTCCCCAGTCATCTTTTGAGTGCCTTCCAACCTGGGGGGCTCATCTTCCAGCACTATATCAGACAATGTTCCGTTGCTATTCATAAGGTTTTCTCTGGCTAATGTTTTTCAGAAGTAGACTGCTGGGTCCTTCTTCCTAGTCTGTCTTAGTCTGGAAGCTCAGCTGAAACCTGTCCTCCATGGGTGACCCTGCTGGTATCTGAATACCTATGGCATAGCTTCCAGCATCGCAGCAACATACAATCCCCCACAGTACAACAAACTGAGTATATCCCACCTGAATTCAGAGACCATCTGAAGAACAGATTTGATGCATCGAACACTAGTGACCGAAGACCAGATGAGTTGTGGAATGACATCAAGGACATCGTACATAAAGAAAGCAAGAGGTCATTGAAAAGACAGGAAGGAAAGAAAAGACCAAGATGGATGTCAGAGGAGACTCTGAAACTTGCTATCAAATGTTGAGCAGCTAAAGAAAAAGGAAGAATTGATGAAGTAAAAGAACCGAACAGAAGATTTCAAGGGGCGGTTCGAGAAGACAAAGTACTGTAATGACATGTGCAAAGAGCTGGAAATGGAAAACCAAAAGGGAAGAACACGCTCAGTGTTTCTCAAGCTGAAAGAATTGAAGAAAAATTTCAAGCCTCGAGTTGCAATAGTGAAGGATTCTATGGGGAAAATATTAAACAACACAGAAAGCATCAAAAGAATATGGAAGAAATACACAGAGTCATTATACCAAAAAGAATTAGTCGATATTCAACCATTTCAAGAGGTAGCATATGAACAGGAACCAATGGTACCGAAGGAAGAAGTCCAAGCTGCTCTCAAGGCACTGGCAAAAAACAAGGCTCCAGGAATTGATGGGATATCAATTGAGATGTTTCAACAAACAGATGCAGCGCTGGAGGTGCTCACTCGCCTATGCCAAGAAATATGGAAGACAGTTTCCTGGCCAACTGACTGGAAGAGATCCATATTTATGCCTATTCCCAAGAAAAGTGATCCAACCGAATGTGGAAATTATAGAACAATATCATTAATATCACACACAAGAAAATTTTGCTGAAAAGGGCTGCAGCAGTATATTGACAGGGAGCAGCCAGAAATTCAGGCCGGTTTCAGAAGAGGATGTGGAACCAGGGATATCATTGCTGATGTCAGATGGATCCTGGCTGAAAGCAGAGAATACCAGAAGGATGTTTACCTGTGTTTTATTGACTATGCAAAGGCATTCGACTGTGTGGCTTATAACAAATTATGGTTACCATTGCAGAGCACTTAATTGTGCTCATGAGAAACCTTTCCATAGATCAAGAGGCAGTTTTTTGGACAGAACAAGGGGATACTGATTGGTTTAAAGTCAGGACAGGTGTTTGCCAGGGTTCTTTTCTTTCACTATACCTATTTAATCTGTATGCTGAGCAAATAATCTGAGAAGCTGGACTATATGAAGAAGAACGGGGCATCAGGATTGGAGGAAGACTCATTAACAACCTGTGTTATGCAGATGACACAACCTTGCTTGCTGAAAGTGAGAAGGACTTAAAGCACTTACTAATGAAGATCAAAGACCACAGTCTTCAGTATGGATTGTACCTCAACATAAAAGAAAAATTCTCACAACTGGACCAATGAGCAACATTATGATAAATGGAGAAAAGATTGAAGTTGTCAAGGATTTCATTTTACTTGGATCCACAATCAACAGTCATGGAAGCAGCAGTCAAGAAATCAAAAGACGCATTGCATTGGGTAAATCTGCTGCAAAGGACCTCTTCAAAGTGTGGAAAAGCAAAGATGTTGTCTTGAAGACTAAGGTGCGCCTGACCCAAGCCATGGTATTTTCAATCTCACCATATGCGTGTGAAAGCTGGACGGTGAATGAGGAAGACTGAAGAAGAATTGATGCCTTCAAATTGTGGTGTTGGTGAAGAATATTGAATATATCATGGACTGCTATGGCAGTGGAGTGGTTTGGCCAAAAGAACGAACAAATCTGTCTTAGAAGTAGTACAACCAGAATGCTTCTTAGAAGCAAGGATGGTGAGACTGCATCTCAGATACTTTGGACATGTTGTCAGGAGGGATCAGTCCCTGGAGAAGGGCATTATGCTTGGCAGAGTACAGGGTCAGCGGAAAAGAGGAAGACCATCAAGGAGGTGGATTGACACAGTGGCTGCAACAGTGAACTCAAGCATAATGATTGTAAGGATGGCTCAGGACCAGGCAGTGTTTTCTTCTGTTGTGCATAGGGTCGCTATGAGTTGGAACCGTCTCGATGGCACCTAAAGACAACAACAACAACCTCAGTCCAACTCACCCAGCATACTTGGATACTTTATATACACTACCTCAGTACAACTTACCTTCCATAATGGGTACTTTATATACAGTACCTCAATACAGCTCACTCTGCTTACGTGGACACTTTATACACAGGACCTCAGTAGAGCTCACCCTCCATACGTGGCTACTTTATATACAGTACCCCAGTACACATCACCCTCCTTATGTGGGTACTTTGTATACAGTACCTCAGTACAGCTCACCCTCTACACGTGGGCACTTTATATACAGTACCTCAGCACAACTCACCTTCCACAGGTGGGTACTTTGTGTACAGGACCTCAGTACAGTTCAGTGTCCATATATGGGTACTTTATATACAGTATTTTTTTTTTTATTATTCATTACAACACACCCTCCATATGTGGATACTTTATATACAGTACCTCAGTACAACTCACCCTCCATATGTGGGTACTTACTTTATGTACAGTACCTCAGTAAAACTCTCCCTCCATATGTGGGTACTTTATGTACCGTACTTCAGTACAGCTCACTGTCCATATGTGGATACTTTATGTACAGTAGTCAGTACAAGTCACTCTCCATATGTTGATATTTTATATACAGTACCTCAGTACAACTCACCCTCCGTATGTGGGTACTTTATACACAGTACCTCAGTACCGCTCACTCTCCTTACGTGGATACTTTAGGTACAATACTCAGTATAGCTTGCCTTCTACACGTGGGTACTCTATGTAGAGTACTCAGCACAGCTTGCCCTCCCAGTGAGATTTTTGGCAGGTGTCTGGACCCAGATGGGATTGTACTTTGTACTTCGTATGTTTAGTGATGGCCTGAGAATTTTGTGTTGCAATAAGGAAGCATATTCTGGTCACCATTAAATTTGGCCAGTGTCCTTTTGTGGTGTGGGAATAATTCAAGTCTTGCTGAAGGTGCTTTAGAATAAAGCCTCATGAAATTGCCTGGCACAGAGAAGGTGTGTTTCTTGCCTGATCCCAGCGCAGACTGCTTTCTTCCCTCCATCAATCAGTGGTGATGGAGCCCCTACAATAGTCTGCTTTAGACTGTGAACAAAAAAAAACTAAACTGTGCTTTCAAGTTCTTTCTGGCTCATGGTCCCCTGTACGTTACAGAGTAGAACTGCTCTGTAGGATTTTTTCTGGCTGTAGTATTTACGGAAGCATGTCCACAGGCCTTTGTTCCACCGCCCCACTGGGTGGGTTTGATCCACCAACCTTTGGGCTAGTTAGTAGTGAGCACAGACTGTTTGTACCACCTGGGGGCCTCTGTTAGGTTGTGAAGGGCCATGCAAAGAAATAGAGCTCATTCTTCTCTCAGGAGCTGCATTGGCTTGGGAAGATGAAGCACATGTGAGCGTCATCGAGTCACCACAGGCCGGTGTGAGATTCACTGCCAAAGTTGAATATTATTGACAATGAGTTTATAATGCTGTGGAGAGTTTTATTTTCTAGAAATCCCCCAAGAGGATTTCTCATGAAATGGGACAAGAAGCACAATTTCCAGGGAGTTTTCCTGCTTCATTACAGCAGAGAGCGGGCTGTTATGGTTCTGATTGTGTCCCCCGAAAAGGTATGCTGAAGTCATAACCCCCCTGTACCTGTGAACACGACAGTGTTTGAAATAGGGTCTTTGTAGATGTTAGCAGTTAGGTTCACCTGAGGTCAGACTGGAGAAAGGTGGGTCCTCATCCTTCTGAGTGACATCCTGTAAACGAAGAGACGCTGAGACAGACACACAAGAAGATGGCCGTGTGAAGACGGAGGCAGAAATCGGAGTGATACTGCCACAAGCCAAGGAATATCTGGGCCACCAGGAGCTGGGAGAGACAGGAAGGACCTTCCCCTAGAGCCCCCAGAGAGAGCATGGCCATACCAACACCGTGAATATAAACTTCTGGCCTCCAGAACTGAGAGAGAACAACTCTCTCTTGTTTAAGTCACCGGGTTTATGGCACTGTGCTACGCAGCCCCAGCGAACAAACACAGGGACAACGGGGGCCATGGAGGTTTCAATTCTTCCCCAGCGAACAAACACAGGGACAACGGGGGCCATGGAGGTTTCAATTCTTCACCCTCCTGCAGGATCCAGGTCAGGTTTCCCTGTACCTCTAGGCTGGGGAGGCTGGAGGTGTGGGGCAGGACAGGGAGGAAGGAGAAGTGCCTGCAGGTGAGAGAATTGGGGTGGGGGGTGGTGAGGAAAACGTTGAGAATGAGCTTAGAGAGACAGAGGATCTGGGAGGGCAGAACAGGGGATTTTGAGATGGGCTGCGACTCATGAACTAGAGCTCCTAAACGTTCTTTGAGAGCTGCTAATAAAGACAGGAAGTGCTTTTACTTTGGTTGTTGGATCACTTCCCTGAACACCTCACTGTTCTGAAATAAGGCATGTGAGGCCTCAACGATACTGATTACACAGTAGTTTACATAAAAAAAAGATAGCGAGGAGAATGACAGAGATGGGAGCTGAGCTGATCCTTGGAGATGACGTGTGGATATGGAGCAGAGAAGGCTCTGGAAGAAGGATGGCAGGGCAAGGGCTTGGAGTTGGGAATAAACATGGATTATAGGGGGAAAAGGGAGTCCCTGGGTTGTGCAAACCACTAATGCACTGGGCTGCTAACTGAAAGGTTGGAGGTTTCAGTCCACCCAGAGGCATCTCAAAAGACAGGCCTTGAGATCTGCTTCTGAAAGGTCACAGCCAAGAAAATCCTATGGAGCGGTTCTACTCTGCACATAGGGTCACCATGAGTTGGAATTGACTCAGTGTCAACTGGCTTGATTTGGTTTTTTGGTCTGAGCTAAATGTAGGGAGTGAAGTGACACCATGAAGATGACGACATGTAGCCAGCACGTGGCAGGCCTCCATAGATGTTGGATAGATTACCAATCCTAACAATAATCCTGGGAGCATATGGCATTAGTGAGCTGTTCTGTAGATGAGGAAGCTGGAGCCCGGAAAAGTTAGGTAACTTTCCACAATTCATAGGGCTAATCTTGTGGAGCCAAGATTCAACACCTGATCTGTTTCTGAAACCTGTGTTCTTAACCACCACACAACACTTCCACCAAGTACATCCTACAAGTCCAGGTGGAAGAGAGGAGCGTTAGGAGGAGGGCTTCCCCTTCAGAGGGGGAGCAAGGGTCACATCTGCTGGTGTTGGCTTTGAAGTTCTGTCAAAACTCCTCCCAGCTGGAAGTATACCTGTGGAACATTTCAGAAATGGGAAGGTGGAGGGTCAGGGATCACCCAGGAGAGGTGGAGGAGGAGCTATTGGGATGGGGTGCCAGAGGGGGTTGATGCACTGCAGGTCTTTCACTGGCAGTGGGACCTTGTACCAGTGCAGGGCCTCCAGCTCCTCATCCTTCAGTGAAGGCCTGATCTCCAGTTTTCAGACTATGGCCCTCAAAGCCAGTGCCTGGTACCTCACAGGGGCAGCCCCTAGAGAATGGGTGAGCCGTCAGGATTCTTGCTTTCCTTCTCCCTCTCCTCAGTGCCCCCACCCCACCACTCTCAAAGTGCTTTTGTGAGTTTTATTTATTTGTGTTTTGGGAGAAGATTTAATTTGAACACAGGGCTCTCCACAGCCTCTTCTCCCCAAATTCAAACTTCGCTCTCCCCATGTTTTCCAAGGCCTCACTCCCATCTGACGTTCTAGGAGTCTGTGTTTTTTTAACCCTCTTGAATAGGAAGAGGTAGGTTTGTAGAAGACAGAGTTCAGGATTAAATCTTTAGGACGGCCTTGCAGACGACCAGCACCATGACCCTCCTGGAGTGTTTGCGGAAATCAAAGCTCCTGGGCTTCAACTGCGAATCTCTCAGCCATAGCCAACTCTCCTGTTGTGTCTTAACCACTCCTGAGCCAGAAAGCCAATGTTCTTAGGGAAGGTGGTTTGGGGAGGGAACGTCCTTTCTGCAGTTGGGAACCTTTCCCCTTGGCTTCTGGAGTAAGCACAAGTTTCCCACAGGAGTCTCTATCTGCCCTCAGTTGTCGGACAGCACGGAGAGCTTGTCAAAGGATCAGGTGAGACGGAGTTTTGGTCGGCCCTGAATGGTTTGTTGCTGACTCTGTGGACGCTGATTGTGCGTTGGCAAGGCGCCCTTGTGTTTCTGAGGGTTAGATGGTAAATAGCTGTGCAGGACAACTACCCCACCAGGCCACCTCGGCCCTGTGCTCTTGGGACATCTCACCAGGACAAGCACCCAGACCTGTGCCCAAGATGATGTCTCAGGGCAGCCTGTGGAGACAGAACTAGTGAGCATGCTCCAGCCGTCTCTGATGACCTTATCAATAACTTGACCACGGTCAGTGCCATCAGGCCAGCATCTGGCAGACAGAGAGCAATGGCTGGAGGCATTTGGCCTTGATTGGATAGTCACAGGCTTGCTGGGATAGACTCACAATTATTCCTGGCCTTTCCCACTGCACCACTGTGCCCTGATTCACTACCTGGTGTGCAAGACAGCTCCATTTCATCAGAGATGGTTAACGTGGGGGTGGGGTGGGGCAGAAAACAGCAGGATGGGTGTATGTTAAGCCTGAAGGCTGTGGAAAGTGGGAAAAATGGCATCAGGGGAAAGGCCACAGAGGCCTTTGAACCCTGATGTAAAATAAAGGAACACAGCCTTTTATGTGTTCTGGGAGAACGAAAATAACTTTGCAGAGATTCATCATTTTATTACAAGGTACTTTCCTATCCTCCATCTCATGCAACCCTGAGAGGTAGGTATTATTATGCCCATTTTACAGATGAGCTAAGTGAGGGTTAGAGAGGTACGAAGCCTTACCCTCAAATCACTCAGCTGAGCCGGTCCGGTGCGGGGAATTGATGTGGGGAATTAACTTAAACTGTCCTTTGAGAGCTGCTAATGAAGCAAGAACCACTTTTACGCTGGTCGTTGGGCCGCGTCCCCGAATGCCTCACTGCTCTGAAATAAGGCCTGCGAGGCCCCAAGAACACAGATTACATAGAAGTTCAGATAAGAGGGCACCAACGCAGTGGGTCTGGTTTTTGGTTAATTGGCAGGGAGTTTAAGGGTGAGAACAGGAAGCTAGAAGAAGGCACAGAGAGTGAAAAATACCTCCTGGGAGAAGGGTCAGGAATAACTGGAGAGAGGAAGCTAGGACAGAGGGGGCTTGACCTGGGCCACCTGGCCTGGCAGACAGACGGTCTGAAGAAGCGGGGGCAGGGAGTGCAGGGGAGTGAGCTGCCCCCTGAAAGCAATGAGAGGGCCACGGTCTCAGTCTAGCCGTCAGGCCTCAGGACTGGGGACCTGGTCTCACGGAAATGTGAAGCGTTTTTGGTGCACTGTGAGATTCAGGTTAACTGATTCTAGGAGGAGCTCTGTAACTTTGCTTTAATGTGTACATAGTTTTATCCAGGGCCACGAACATTCTAGTAAACTACCAAAAGCAGTTGCCGTGGAGTTGATTCTGACTCATGGCGAGCCTATGCGTGCCAGAGTAGAACTCTACTCCATAGGGTTTTCAATGGCTGATTTTTCCAAAGTAGATAGCCAGGCCTTCCTTCCGGGGTACCTCTGGGTGGACTCAAAATTAGCAACTGAGCCAAGTTAGCAGTCAAGCTCAGATAAAAGATGAGCGCCTTAAGCATTTGCACCACCCGTGAGGCCATGGCCCCAGGCTCTGCAGGGGAGACCCCCCCTCTGCTCTGGCCTCGGCATTTCTTGGGTAATTCACCTCAAGCACAAAGAGGATGTGTGTTCCCAAAAGCCTCTGAAAACATCAGCTTTTTGTTTCTAAGTCTCCACCCAAACACTCAGGTGCTTGAACATAATTTTCGCTTTTGATTCAGAAGATTGGCATAGTCTGGGGAGAGGAAGGAGAAGAAGCTGTGAAAAGGAGGAAATTTGAAGCCGTGTTCACGTCAGGTGCACTGTTAGAAGACTGGAGTATGTCTCAAGAATGTCTAAGACCTTGAAGGAGTTGTTGTGACAAATAAGTCAATCACCACCCACCTACCTACCAAAAACGTCTCTAGGGTTATCACACTAAGGATAAAAAAACCGTGGCCAGAAGACAACCCTCCGATTGTCCCTCCTGGCTCCCATGGGCATTGTGCCTGGGCGGGCCGTCCCTCTGTTGTCACATCATAGGCACTTTGACTCAAATTTGAACTTAGGCTGTGTCACGTTACTATATAGTCTAGGTGGTCCCATTGCTTATTTCCATTATTACACTTCCTCGCTCCCTTATCTGCCTTTGTCCAGAATAGAAAGTGACCGTTCCAAAGTGCAGACTATTTTGCAGCTGGTCAAAAAGTGTGCTGCTGACGTGGTTTCCTGCTTCACACTTGGGACTGGCTCTGGCCGAACACCAGTCTTTTCAGATGGGAACAGCACAACCTCTTGTTCTCCCGCTGCCCTTAAAACTAATGGCTAAGGCCAGAATTCTGTCGCCGGCCTGCTGAGGTCTGTAGGAAGTCAGCGTGGTGCTTTCCTGGCAACTCGGACACCTCCTCCTTCTGACCCAGTGATGAGAAGGTTAATTGAGATTTCTGTGTTTACATTCGAATCAGCATGTATAATGCCGTCTAAATCTTTATCTCTTGTAGCTGGACAGGGTGTAATCACTTTTCTGAAGGTAAAGCCTGATGTGTTCAGGATGAATTGCAGGGCAAGAATGTCCCTGATAAACCCAGAGTGGCAGAAAATGAGGATGATTTACGCAGTGTGGTGTTATGGGGTCAGCCCAGGCAAATGCATCTTGAATTCCAGCCTCATCAGAACGGATGGATGGTTTTAATCTTTCTCAAATATTTTAAGAGCCGTTTCACATTTGATTTTGGTTTAACATTGGGTGTGCCAGCTATTAAATCAGAACAGGATTTAAAAAAAAATAAATTGTTTAGCTGCAAATCAATTTCTTTTTCCAAAAATTGAATGATTGGCAGTATATAAAGCAGTGCAGATGTAGGCCGTGTCTGCATATTTGGCAGAAAAATTCTTTCTACCGTTCCTTTCATTCTTGCCAACACTAAGTGTTGGTTAGGAACTCGGGCTCTGGAGTCAAATCCCAGATCTAACGCTGACCAGTTGGTGATCCATCTTAGTTAACTCCGAGTCTTTACTACCTTATCAATAAAAGGTCAGGTTAAATCTGTAGGGTTTTTGTGATGGAATAATGTCTGTAAAGCACTTGACACAGTGCCTACCACACAGGAGGTACTTGCGTCAAAGTGGAGATGCTGCTGCTGTTGCTGATGGTGATGGGCATGATGGTGATGGTGACGATGGTGATGGTGATAATGATCATAGTGATGGTGATGATGATGGTAATGACAGTGATGGTGGTGATGATAGTGATGGTGATGGTGGTGATAACGATGATAGTGATGGTGGTGATGGTGGTGGTGATAGTGATGGTGATGGTGATGACGGTGATGGTGGTGATGATGGCGATGATAGTGATGGTGATGGTGGTGGTGATAGTGATGGTGATGGTGGTGATGATAGTGATGGTGATGGTGGTGGTGATGACAGTGATGGTGGTGGTAATAATGATGGTGGTGATAATGATGATAGTGATGGTGATGATGGTGATGGCGGTGATAATGATGGTGATGGTAATGATGGTGATGATGGCAATGATAGTGATGATGGTGATGATGATGGTGGTGACAGTGATGATGGTGATGGTAACCCAGTACCCGTGCAGTCAAGTCGATTCCGACTCATAGTGACACTATAGGACAGAGTAGAACTGCCCCATAGAGTTTCCGAGGAGCGCCTGGTGGATTTGAACTGCCGACCCTTTGGTGAGCAGCCATAGCACCTAATGGTGATGGTGATGGTGATGATAATGATGATGGTGATGATAGTGATGGTGATGATGGTGATGGTGGTGATGATAGTGAGGATGGTGGTGATAGTGTTGATAGTGATGACAGTGGTATTGATGATGATGGTGATGATAGTGATGGGGATGATGGTGGTGGTGATGATGGTGATAGTGATGTGATGATGATGAGATGGTTTTTATGATGGTGATGATGATGGTGATGATGGTGATGCTAGTGTGATGATGATGATGACCATGCGATGATGATGGTGATGATGGGGATGGGGATGGGGTTTATGATGGTGATGATGATGGTGATGCTGGTGTGATGATGGAGGTGATGATGATGGTCATGAGATGATTGTGATGATGGGGATGGGGTTTATGATGGTGATGCTAGTGTGATGATGGAGGCGGTGATGATGGCCGTGAGATGATGGTAATGACACATTTAGCATCTATACAGTTCTTGAGTTAGGCTATGTATGGACATTTTAATTTCTAAAGTTTTATCAGCACAGATTTTATCTTCCCACAGGATAGGGACCATGTCTCACAAGCCTATCTGTATCACCATCCCTCTCCCCCATAGGACATGCATCTCGCACACAGTATTTGC
Source organism: Elephas maximus indicus (assembly GCF_024166365.1). Taxonomy (NCBI): domain Eukaryota; kingdom Metazoa; phylum Chordata; class Mammalia; order Proboscidea; family Elephantidae; genus Elephas; species Elephas maximus. The sequence continues at coordinate 240,144,319 of NC_064819.1, read as the reverse complement.
CATTTGTCTGAGAGCTGAGGGTTTGGTGGTTCCACTGCAATCTTGTTTTCCTTGAGCAAGCTTCTTGTTTTTTCTCAGCCTGACTTGCCTTTGCTAGAATTTCTAAGGATAGCTCTAAGCTGGGACATTTTCTTTTGCATCCATACATGCGGAGTGACCCTGCGTGTGAAGTGAAAAGGAGAATTCCTTTAGAAGGAGTATGAAAGACCCAAATCTGATTGTCATTTCCTGACGCTGACGCTGCCAGGTCAAATGGTCAAAGGATTTCAACTTCTTTAGCATTTGGTTGTCCTTGTAGGCCCCATACACGCTGTTCAGTTGGCTGTTTCTTACTGTCCGTGATGTGATTGAGGCTCTTTACTTGGATTGAGTCCACCCAAAAGTACTTCAGAAGAAAGACCTGGTGACCTTACAAAAAATCAGCCACTGGAATCCCTCTGGAACAGTTTTAATCTGACACACACAGTGTCATGAGTTGGGTCCACTCAACAGCAATTGTTTCGTACATTAACGCAGCACCTCAACCGGCTGGTCTGGGAGGTCACATTGCCTTTGAGGTACGTGCAGGTGGACAGGGCGCCTTCATTTCCCTCCTGAGCCCAGGGGGCAGCACCACGCACAGGGCTGCCCTGTCCCCCTGCTCCTCAGGCTCTAGGTCTGCAACAGCTGGGCCCCCAGCCGAGCCTGAGCGTTTAAAGTGACAATATCTTAGGAAAAAAACACTTCTCTTTCTTTCTTTCTTTTGTAATGATTACCAGTAGTATTTAAGGGAAAGTTAGGAGAAGAAAGTTAGTAACAAACAGCCTGTTTTGTTTCATATGCCTTTGTGGGGCCCCAGGTATTGTCTCCTTAGTGAACTAAATGACCAGTATTGAGAGACGGTGGCTCTTTCTCCACCCCTCGGCTGCTGGGCCAGCAGGTGATTTGCTCTGGAAATGGAATGTGTACGTGGTTCAGCACCCAGGCCCCAGAAGTGGTTCAGCTTTTGTCAGAGCCCTGAGGCCCTGTGCTATGAAGACACCTGGGAACGAAGACGATGGGGAGAGAGGGACAGTGTTTCTAGCTGATCACTAAGTGGCACCATCTTCCTCCGTCTGTGCTTGCTTGCTTCTGTGCCTGATCAGCTCTTTTTATATCTCAAAAGTGATTGGTTAAAGACACACCCTACACTGATGTGGCTTCATTAATATCACAAAGAAAATCCTATTCCTAGATGGAATTATGTCCATATGTATAGAGGTTAAGATTTACAACACATTTTGAGGGGACCCAATTTTCAGTCCATAACACTACGTAAAGGTGAAAGGTGATTTAGATCGAAGGTCTGTCCTCCATTCCATCATCTTACGTCCAAGGTGACTGCCCAGTGCCACCTCTTATTATGCTCTCCAATGTTGTTCCAGAGAATTCCAGGTACAGTGGTTCAGTCAACTACAGTTGTCTTGGCCAGTGTCTGCTACTGCTATTTCTCAGGCAGATTGATTGGCTACAAGCACAAGAATACAGTATTTCATCAATTTTAAGACATGCATTTTTTTCACACCATTGTTGTTGTTAGTGCCATCTAGTCGGTTCCAACTCACAGCAACCCTGTATACAACAGAATGAAACACTGCCTGGTCCTGTGCCATCCTCATGTTTATTGTTGTCCTTGAGCCCATTGTTGCAGCCACTATGTCAATCCATCTCGTTGAAGGTCTTCCTCTTTTTCACTGACCCTCTACTTTACCAAGCATGATGTCCTTCTCTATGGACTGGTCCCTCCTGATAATATGTCCACAGTATGTGAGATGTAGTCTCGTCATCCTTGCTTCTAAGGAGCATTCTGGCTGTACTTCTTCCAAGACAGACTTGTTGGTTTTCTGGCAGTCCACGCTATACTCAGTGTTCTTCTCCAACACCACGATTCAAAGGCATCAGTTTTTCTTCATTCTTTCTCATTCATTGTCCAGCTTTCACATGCATATGAAGTGATTGAAAATACCATGGTACCTGAGTCCTAAAAGTGACATCTTTGCTTCATATCCTACTACCTCCCAAATTGGGATCTGTCATACAGTTGATGGAGTGTCACTGTTTAATTGCCGTCACTTTTTTTTCCTGCAATGATACCTGTAATGATGAGTCATTTGAATGATGATTGACCCAGGTTCAGTGGGATGCCATCTTAAGTAACATTCATCGGTATTTATTGTATGCCAGACAGTGCTCTCGATGGTTTTTAGTCATTAATTGATTGAATTCTCAAAATAACCTCACACAGTTTGTTGTTGTTGTGTGCCGTCAGGCAATTCTGACTCATAGTCCCCTTGTAGGATAGAGTAGAACTGCCCCATAGTGTTTCCAAGGAGCAACTGGTAGATTTGAACTACTGACCTTTTGGTTAGCAGCCTGAGCTCTTAGCCACTTTGCCACCTGTAATTATCCCTATTATACTTGAGTGACTGAGGTGTTTCAATAAATGGATGCAATGCTGGAAGCAGTCACTCTTCTATGTCAAGACATTTGAAAGACAGCTACTTGGCCAACCAACTGGAAGAGATCAATATTGGTGCCCGTTCCAAAGAAAGGTGATCCAACGGAATGCGGAAATTTTTGAATACACAAGTAAAAGTTTGCTGAAGATCATTCAAAAATTGTTGCAGCATTACATTGACAGGAATTCAAGCCAGATTCAGAAGAGAATATGCAACAAAAGATATCATTACTAATGTCAGATGGGTCTTGGCTGAAAGCAGAGATTACCAGAAAGATGTTTACCTGTGCTTTCTTGACTACACAAAGGCATGTAGATTGTGTGGATCATAATGAATTATGGATAACATTACTAAGAATGGGAACTCCAGAACACTTAATTGTGCTCATGCAGGACCTGTACATAGACAAAGAGGCAGTTGTTTGAACAGAACAAAGGGATACTGCATGGTTTAAAATCAAGAAAAGTGTGCATCAAGGTTATATCCTTTTAGTATACTTATTTAATCTGCATGCTGAACAAACAATTGGAGAAGCTGGACTATATGAAGAAGAATGGGGTATCAGGATTGGAATAAGAGTAATTAATCTGTGATATGTGGATGACACAGCCTTGCTTGTTGAAAGTGAAGAGGACTTGAAGCAATTACTGATGAAGATCAAAGACTACATCCTTCAGTAAGAGTTACATCTCAACATAAAGAAATAAATAATCTTCACAACTGAACCAATAAGCGACATCGCGATAAATGGAGAAAAGACTTAAGTTGTCAAGGATTTCATGTTACTTGGATCCACAATCAACAACCATAGAAACAACAGCCAAGGAATCAAATGACACATTGCATTGGGTAAATCTGCTGCAAAAAGGCCTTTTTGAAGTGTTAAAAAGCGAAGATGTCACTTTGAGGATGAAGGTGTGCCAGACCTAAACCATGGTATTTTCAATTGCCTCATATGCATGTGAAAGCTGGGCAATGAATAAGGAAGATTGAAGAAGAATTGACACCTTTGAATTATGGTGTTGGTGAAGAATATTGAATATGCCATGGACTGCCAGAAGAATGAAGAAATCTGTCGTGGAAGAAGTACAGGCAGAATGCTCATTAGAAGCAAGGATGGTGAGACTAAGTCTCATATACTTTGGACATGTTATCAGGAGGGACAAGTGCCTGGAGAAGGAAATCATGTTTGGTGAAGCAGAGCATCAGGAAGACCCTCAACAAGATGGGTGGACACAGTGGCTACAACAATAGGCTCAAACATAGCAATGATTGTGAGTATTGTGCAGGAGCAGGCAGGGTTTCCTTCTGTTATTCACTGGCTCGCTTTGAGTCAGAACCAACTCAATGCCACCTGACAACAACAGAACAACACAGCCTTGCCTGCCTCACTGGAATGTCAAGCAGGTTCAATAGTGCAGCATTTAATAAAACACAGTTGTTGTTGTTGTTGTTGTTAGCTGCCTTCTAACTGGCTTGACTCATGGTGGCCTTATGTATGAAAGAAATGTTGCCCAGTCCTGCACCATCCTCCTGATTGTTGATATGTTTGAATTCATTGTTGTAGCTACTGTATCAGTCCATCTCATGGAGGGTTTCCCTCGTTCTCACTGACCTTCTACTTTGCCAAACTTGAGGTTCTTTTCTATCAATTGATCTTTCCTGATGAAATGTCCGAAGTAAGACAGATGAAGTCTCGCCATCATTGCTTCTAGGGAGCATTCTTGCTGTACTTCTTCCAAGACTGGTTTGTTCATTCTTCTGAAGTCCATGGTGTATTCAATATTCTTAAAACGCAGTGGTAACTGGGATGCAATGAGATGTTTTATGCATACTATGTAGCTGGATTATGTAATTGCAGTGCACCGAAACTTGATGAAAGCAGACCTGGACAATAGGCATTATGACATGGCTTAGGCTTTTTTTAAGGTAATAATGAAGACCCTACAGTTATGATAGCAGCCTGTCTCTGCGTCGTGTCCACTGGCCCTCCATCCCCCCTCCCAAGCTCATAGTCTGGGCCTATTTAACAGGCCAGCTAGAATGTTTGGATTCTGGGTGCACAAACTGTAAGAATTGAGGGGACTCAGGGAGCCACAGCCACTCGAGACTTCACTATCACTGATCTCATGGGTCTTCTGGCAGGACCTATTTGCAGATTCCAGTTGAAGACAAGGCAAATATTCATAGGATGGAGTTGTGGGTATGTGCCCACACCAGGCAGCCTGAGTCCAAATTCCAAATCTTCCATTTGCTCCATGCCCCTTGGGTAAGATATTCTCCCTTTCTGTGCCTGGCTTCCTTGTACGTCAGCACTGTGGAAGTGATAATGGCACTTACTTCAAGGTTGTTGAAAGGATGAGTAGATATTCCAGAAGTCCTCAGAACAGTGTCTGGCACATAGTGTTGGTTGTTAACCATTATTATTGTTCAAGTTGGAATTGGGATTCTTGCCAGTTCTCATACCTGCGCCAACATTTGTGGCCTGGCCTGTCTCAGCTTCTCAGAAACCCTCAAATCCTTTTTTGATTAGCACTCACCTCACCTCACTCCTTCAGAAAGCCCATCAGTACTACGGTCATAATTCTGCAGTGTTCTGGTCTCATTGGATATATATGTGGTGGACTAGTTTACATCTAAAGCTGGACAATGAATAAGGAAGACCAAAGAAGAACTGATGCCTTTGAATTATGGTTTCAGTGAGAACATTGACTATACCACAGACTGCCGAAAGAATGAAAAAATCTATTTTGGAAGAAGTTCAGCCAGAATGTTCCTTAGAAGCAAGGATGGTGAGACTTTGTCTAAACATACTTTGGACATGTTATCAGGAGGGGCCAGTCCATGGAGAAGGACGTCATGCTTGGTAAAGTAGAGGATCAGTGAAAAAGAGGAAGACCCCCAACAAGATGGATTGACACAGTGGCTGCAACAATGAGCTCAAGCAGAGCAATGATTGTGAGGATGGCTCAGAACAGAACAGCGTTTCATTCTGTTGTACATAGGGTTGCTACGAGTTGGAACCAACTTGACAGCACCTAACAACAACGAAAGTATATATCCATGACACAATTTGATACAGATTCCCCAGATTCCAGCCAGACGTCAAGATCTTCAGTCTAAAAGGAAGAGAGAGCTGCTTGTTCATTTGTTACTCTGGACAGGTGGGAAATGAAAGCAACAAAGCAAGATTTAACTACATGGCCATTGTGAGTCGAAGGTAACAATAGCTATTTATAAACCATTTTTTTTGTCAATGCAATGTGTCTTTAACTAATAAACCATTGTGGATGCCAACTCCAAGATGGTCCCTGGGGATTCCACCTTCTGGAATCCAAGCCCTTGTGTGGTCTCATTGAATTAGGGCTAGTCTACGTGACCAGTGAAATGTAATAAGATGATGGTATTGATTTTGAAGCCTAAGTCATAAAGAACATTGAGATATCCACCTTGACCTCTTGGATTAGCTGCACTGGGGAAAGCCAGCCACCATGTTATGAGGGCACTGGGATAGGCCCTCAGAGAAGGGCTGAGGCTGCACACCAACAGCCAGCACCAACACGGAGCTACAAGAGTGAACCACCTTGGAAATGGTCCTCCAGCCCCAGCCAAGCCTTCAGATGACTCAGCCCTGCCTTACACCTGACTGAAACCTCATAAGAGTCTCCAAATGAGGACCACTCAACCAAGCTGCTCCCAAATTCCTGACCCCCAGGAACTATGAGAAAGAGCACATGTTTATTATTGCTTTAAGCCACTAAGTCTTGGGGTAATTCCTTATACAGCATAGATAACTAAAAACACAAATTAATTGTCTTAAATCTTCATTTTGCACGGATTGAACTAGCATAAAATGTGCCACGTGGAATCGCCCAATAGGTTATCTTTGGCAGGGTTATTTCTGCAGAACTAGGAAGTCGAGATGAATCTACTTTGTGATTCAAGCATTTCTATGTTTTTCTTATCCCGTAAAAGAGAACAGTGAACTTTTTCCCTTTTTAAGGCATAAATGGGAGGGAGACTTCAGGGCAATGAGAAGAGCAGAAGAACACGGCAAGCATTCAGAGCTGTGCTCAACCTAAGAAAGAGGACTCCCAGCAGCTTTTCAAAGCTGGCAAATTGTTAGAGGGTGTATATCACATCATTGAAATTTGGCATTGGTTATTAAAAAAATATATGAAAGGAAACTAAATGGAGAACATGAGGCCCAAGGAAAGGTTCTGTTGAATGAGTTGAGAAACTCGGCATTCTTTGAAGGATGGTGGGGTGTGTTATTGCAAAGCATGGAAGGGGAACCACGCCAATTATACCATGCAGGAAGGAGGGGTTCTTTGATCTGCTGTAACATGGTAAGAGTAAAGGGAACCCAAGGAGGGGCAGGAGGTGGACAGCTGCCTACTGCTCTGCATCTGCCCACCCTCTCTGTGCGGTGGGAAAGACGTCTACCGCGCCTCCCACAGGCACCTGAGTGGATGTCAGGAGAGACGGCTGATCATGTTCGTTCAGTTTTTTGATATGTGCTATGACGTGGAGGAGCCTTGAAAACATTACACTCAATGAAAGGAGCCGGATGCAAAGGGATGCGTACTGGGGGCTCCCACGTCTGTGAAACATCTAGAAGAGCCAGGTTCACAGAGGCGGGAGGTAGATGAGAGGTCACCAGGGGCTGCGGAGGGGAGAATGGGGGTTATTGGTGAATGGGTGCCGAGTTTCTGTTTGGGGCGGTGGAGAAGTTTTAGAACGAGGTAGTGGTGACGGTTTGTATAACACTCTACAGTGAAGCCTGCAAGAGCCAGAGGGCTGCCTTGTTTCTCCAGGTCTCACAAGTTTTCCTTCTCTGATGGTGTGCAGTCTACCACTTTTCCATCACTCTCTATTAATGGGAAATATTTGAGCTTTCCTTCTCTGACAGGTTTCTGCCTTACACGGGTTCTGGCTTTTGCAGGATTTACTGTAAATGCAATTAATGCCACTGAATTTTACACTTAAAAATAGTCAAAATGGCAAATTTACTTTATATATATTTTACCACAATTAAAAACAAATATTCAGAGGTCATCATGTGGTATTTCCAAGTTTGGTGCTCAAGCCCTTCTACCAAATGGCTCTTCTTCACTACGAGCCCCACAAAGGGAGGCCATGTGGCTGCCATCCACCATCACGGCCCCCCACAGTGAGCTCCCCCTGGACCGCACAGCCGCACTGGGATCCTGGGCACCCCCCACACCCCACCTCCTCAGGGGTGTCTGTGGGTGGTGAGTAGCACCCACCTGGGCCCACGCAAATGCTCTTCTCTGGCCACATTGGGTTGGGCACTGCTCTCTGGGGCTGGCATCCCCCTGGACCATCCCTGGAATCTGGGCCCACCCATTCTGCTTCCACAGGAGTCTCTCACCTTCCAAGGGATGCTGGCTTCCTGCCCCAGGCTCGGCCCTTCTCCCCACCCTTCTTAAGGCCCGCACAAGAGCTGTGGGTCTCTTGAAACTCGACATCTTCCTTACTCCTGATGGTCTGGTTTGTGCTGTTGTTTATATTCAAGGTACAGCTTCCAGAATTCTTTTTCCCCTCACAGAGCCTGGCTTTTAGCTTTCAGACTATTGCCTCAACCCTCGTTATAAGCAACTATTCATCTCTTTAGGCCCTCAAGAGTTAAGAAAATGACTCCTTTTTTCTTCCCTGGGGCAACGTCCCAGACTCAGCACAGAGCAGCAACAGTGGAGAGCGATTTGTGGGAACAGAAACTATCCCTCCAGAAGGAAAGCGCATCAAGTCAGGCCTTCCCACCTCCCGAGGATTCAGCGCCCCTCACGGGTCCCGTGTGGCCTCTGATCCAGGTGCGCTTGTCTGCCCTGGCAGCCTTTTCTCCCTGCACACCTGCTGAGACGTGCACATCATGCCACTTGTACTGTCCAACCCCCGCCTCATCCCTCACCTGCCCAAGGAGCCAGGACAGGGCTGCCTGGGCTTATGGGCAGTGTCCCAAGTCTAATGGCTGCCCTGTCCCATAACTGGCCCACCAGATACCGGGGCTGAGTTGTGAAGGCGGCCCCTGACCCCTGCTGTGCCGATATTACCTTCAGTTGTTTGATCAGAGGAGGTCAAAGGAGCCAGTGGCAAGGCTGGTGACAAGGATGTGGGCCTGGGGAGGTAGGCACTCCCATGGCTCAGCTGCTTGCCGAGTGAGCAATTCCAGTACTTCTACCTAGGTAGGCTAGCCCTGCCCCCAACCTGTCAGTGTATTGTACTGTGGGGGCTTGCATGTTGCTGGCATGCTGGAAGCTATGCCACCAGTATTTCAAATACCAGCAGGGTCACCCATGGTGGACAGGTTTCAGCAGAGCTTCCAGACTAAGACAGACTAGGAAGAAAGGCCCGGCGATCTATTTCCGAAAATTAGCCAATGAAAACCCCATGGATCACAACATATATTTTCCCATATAACGCTGGAAGATGAGCCCCCCAGGTTGGAAGACAAAATACACAGTGGCTGTGACAATGGAGTCGAGCATACCAATGATCATGAAGATGGCTCAGGACCTGGCAGCATTTCTTTCTGTTGTACATGGGGTTGCCACAAGCTGGTGCCGGCTGGAGGGTACCTGACAACAACAAGGCTTTCCTGGGGTAGATCTTCGGAGCACCCAGTCTTCCTGGGTCCCACGGGTGGGGTGGGGTGAAGGGTCCTCACCCGTGGCTGTGGGGTGTGGGTCTGGAGGAGGATGGCGGCACCGGGCAGTCAGGCTGGAGAAGTCTGTGCAGACAGAGCCGGGGAACAGGAGCCGGTGAGCCAAGGAGCACAGGCTGAAAGGAGATTGGGAAGGAGAGCAGCTCAGGGCCCAGGGCCTCTCTGAGGAAGAAACCACACTTGTTTCCGGACAACCTTTGCTATTAGGTTCAGCTGCAGGACCCAGAGGTGCAGGAAGGAGCTGTCAGCCATCACCTGGCTTCATTTCTGCAGCCCTCCCTCCCATAGTGGTGCCACTGTCACCTGCAGGCTGTGGTTGACCGGTTCCATCCCACCAGAGCACTGGGCAGGAGAGATGGGCAGCGCTGGCTCAGCCCGTCCTGCAGCTCTTCTCTCCAGACCCGGTCCTGACGAATTACCCCTGCCTCTTTTTGTGAGTCCAAACTCTCTAGTGTGAGGCCCCACCCAGTTTCTTCCTTCCATGAGGATTGGTGTCCCGTGCAGGAAGGTTTCCTCACTTCTCGTGGCTTCTCTGCAGGCTTGGGTCTCTGAATTTTATCCTCTGGGTTCTAGCGTGGACGTCCCTGGTGGTACAAACAGTTAACAGTTAACTGTTTGGCTGCTAACAAAAACGTTAGAGGTTTGAGTTGGCCCAGAGATGCCTTGGAAGAAAGACCTGGCTATCTACTTCTGAAAAATCAGCTATTGAACACTCTGTGGACACAGTTTTGCTCTGACACACACGGGGTCATCAGGAGTCGGGGTCAACTGAACAACAACTGTTCCTTTTTTTTCCCTAGCTTTACCTCTGTACTGGGTGAACCACAGTCTCCTGTCAGGACCTCCAAGGCCAGCCACTGGCCTGAAAGTGGACAGGAGCCTGAGCACACACACTGTCACTGCTGTGACACTGTGAACTGACCACACCCCAGGCACATACTGTCATTGCTGTCAATACCCAAATGTTGTATGTTATACACTCCCTCTGATATGGATACCTAACTCGTTTATAATGCAGAACAGAACGACATGCCGCCTGCCTCTGCGTTGTAATTGTATTTGAGTTATTTCAGAAGATATATTCTTGCAATCAATCATGGCGTGAATATATTTAAGAAAGCTGTTTTCTTTCTTTTAGGACTAAACATGAATCAAGTGTCAACCCTGCTCACAGAAAAGGCAGGCCCTCACATGGCCTCCGGGGTGGAGCCCTGGGAACACACCGACAGCTGAAGAGATGCATTTTAAATTGTTCCAGCAGAAGATGGGTGCGATCATACCCAGAAAATTTCTGACCAGCCAACCCAACAGACACTCTGTCATTGCTGTGCCGCTGTGAACTGACCACACCCCAGGCACACACACTGTCACTGCTGTGACACCATGAACTGACCACACCTCAGGCACACACACTGTCACTGCTGTGACACCGTGAACTGACCACACCCCAGGCACACACACTGTCACTGCTGTGACACCATGAACTGACCACACCCCAGGCACACACACTGTCACTGCTGTGACACCGTGAACTGACCACACCCCAGGCACACACACTGTCACTGCTGTGACACCATGAACTGACCGCACCTCAGGCACACACACTGTCACTGCTGTGACACCATGAACTGACCGCACCTCAGGCACACACACTGTCACTGCTGTGACACCGTGAACTGACCACACCCCAGGCACACACACTGTCACTGCTGTGACACCATGAACTGACCACACCTCAGGCACACACACTGTCACTGCTGTGACACCATGAACTGACCACACCTCAGGCACACACACTGTCACTGCTGTGACACCATGAACTGACCACACCTCAGGCACACACACTGTCACTGCTGTGACACCATGAACTGACCGCACCTCAGGCACACACACTGTCACTGCTGTGACACCATGAACTGACCGCACCTCAGGCACATACACTGTCACTGCTGTGACACCATGAACTGACCGCACCTCAGGCACATACACTGTCACTGCTGTGACACCATGAACTGACCGCACCTCAGGCACACACACTGTCACTGCTGTGACACCGTGAACTGACCACACCCCAGGCACACACACTGTCACTGCTGTGACACCATGAACTGACCACACCTCAGGCACATACACTGTCACTGCTGTGACACCGTGAACTGACCATACCTCAGGCACACACACTGTCACTGCTGTGACACCGTGAACTGACCACACCTCAGGCACACACACTGTCACTGCTGTGACACCATGAACTGACCGCACCTCAGGCACACACACTGTCACTGCTGTGACACCATGAACTGACCACACCCCAGGCACACACACTGTCACTGCTGTGACACCATGAACTGACCACACCTCAGGCACACACACTGTCACTGCTGTGACACCATGAACTGACCACACCTCAGGCACACACACTGTCACTGCTGTGACACCGTGAACTGACCACACCCCAGGCACACACACTGTCACTGCTGTGACACCATGAACTGACCGCACCTCAGGCACACACACTGTCACTGCTGTGACACCATGAACTGACCACACCTCAGGCACACACACTGTCACTGCTGTGACACCGTGAACTGACCACACCCCAGGCACACACACTGTCACTGCTGTGACACCATGAACTGACCACACCTCAGGCACACACACTATCACTGCTGTGACACCGTGAACTGACCACACCCCAGGCACACACACTGTCACTGCTGTGACACCATGAACTGACCACACCCCAGGCACATACTGTCACTGCTGTGACACCATGAACTGACCACACCTCAGGCACATACACTGTCACTGCTGTGACACCATGAACTGACCACACCCCAGGCACATACTGTCACTGCTGTGACACCATGAACTGACCACACCTCAGGCACACACACTGTCACTGCTGTGACACCATGAACTGACCACACCTCAGGCACACACACTGTCACTGCTGTGACACCATGAACTGACCACACCTCAGGCACACACACTGTCACTGCTGTGACACCGTGAACTGACCACACCCCAGGCACACACACTGTCACTGCTGTGACACCATGAACTGACCACACCCCAGGCACACACACTGTCATTGCTGTGACACCATGAACTGACCACACCCCAGCACATACTGTCACTGCTGTGACACCGTGAACTGACCACACCCCAGGCACATACACTGTCACTGCTGTGACACCGTGAACTGACCACACCTCAGGCACACACACTGTCACTGCTGTGACACCATGAACTGACCACACCTCAGGCACATACACTGTCACTGCTGTGACACCATGAACTGACCACACCCCAGACACATACTGTCACTGCTGTGACACCATGAACTGACCACACCCCAGGCACATACACTGTCACTGCTGTGACACCATGAACTGACCACACCCCAGGCACACACACTGTCACTGCTGTGACACCATGAACTGACCACACCTCAGGCACATACACTGTCACTGCTGTGACACCATGAACTGACCACACCCCAGGCACATACACTGTCACTGCTGTGACACCATGAACTGACCACACCCCAGGCACACACACTGTCACTGCTGTGACACCATGAACTGACCACACCTCAGGCACACACACTGTCACTGCTGTGACACCATGAACTGACCACACCTCAGGCACACACACTGTCACTGCTGTGACACCATGAACTGACCACACCCCAGGCACACACACTGTCACTGCTGTGACACCGTGAACTGACCACACCCCAGGCACACACACTGTCACTGCTGTGACACCATGAACTGACCACACCCCAGGCACATACTGTCACTGCTGTGACACCATGAACTGACCACACCCCAGGCACACACACTGTCACTGCTGTGACACCGTGAACTGACCACACCCCAGGCACACACACTGTCACTGCTGTGACACCATGAACTAACCACACCTCAGGCACACACACTGTCACTGCTGTGACACCGTGAACTGACCACACCCCAGGCACACACACTGTCACTGCTGTGACACCATGAACTAACCACACCTCAGGCACACACACTGTCACTGCTGTGACACCATGAACTAACCACACCTCAGGCACACACACTGTCACTGCTGTGACACCGTGAACTGACCACACCCCAGGCACACACACTGTCACTGCTGTGACACCATGAACTAACCACACCTCAGGCACACACACTGTCACTGCTGTGACACCGTGAACTGACCACACCCCAGGCACACACACTGTCACTGCTGTGACACCATGAACTAACCACACCTCAGGCACACACACTGTCACTGCTGTGACACCGTGAACTGACCACACCCCAGGCACACACACTGTCACTGCTGTGACACCATGAACTAACCACACCTCAGGCACACACACTGTCACTGCTGTGACACCGTGAACTGACCACACCCCAGGCACACACACTGTCACTGCTGTGACACCATGAACTAACCACACCTCAGGCACACACACTGTCACTGCTGTGACACCGTGAACTGACCACACCCCAGGCACACACACTGTCACTGCTGTGACACCATGAACTGACCACACCCCAGGCACACACACTGTCACTGCTGTGACACCGTGAACTGACCACACCTCAGGCACACACACTGTCACTGCTGTGACACCATGAACTGACCACACCCCAGGCACACACACTGTCACTGCTGTGACACCGTGAACTGACCACACCTCAGGCACATACACTGTCACTGCTGTGACACCATGAACTGACCACACCCCAGGCACATACTGTCACTGCTGTGACACCATGAACTGACCGCACCTCAGGCACACACACTGTCACTGCTGTGACACTGTGAACTGACCACACCCCAGGCACATACTGTCATTGCTGTGACACTGTGAACTGACCACACCTCAGGCACATACTGTCATTGCTGTCACACTGTGAAGTGTACTGTCTCTACCATGTCGGTGGTGTTATTTGCTTCTGAGTCAAGCTGGTTCCAACTCATAGTGACCCAATCGGACTGGACTGAATTGTCCCATAGGGTTTTCAAGGCTGTAAGCCCTGGTGGCATAGTGGTTAAGGGTCTGGCTGCTAACCAAAAGGTCAGTAGTTCGAATCCACCAGCTGCTCTTCGGAAACCCTGCGAAGCAGTTCTACTCTATCCTGTACGGTTGCTATGAGTCAAAATGTTTTTTTTTTTTTAAACTTTGTGGAAGCAGACTAACACATCTTTCCCCATGAAGTCACTGATGGGTTCAAACAGTCAACCTTTCAGTTAGCAACCAAGCTCTTAACCACTGTGCCATCATAGGAAGCCTAGAAATGGTCATGTTTAACCTACGTGGTCACGCTGCGTGACGTGATGTCGCACAGTGGGAAGGTAAATTTCTTATCCAGATGTAATAGAACAGGAAAAAAGGAGCTGATTCCAGCCATCTAGTCACCCCAACTACATTGGACACTATCTTAGCTATCTGTCTTAGTTGTCAAGTGGTATTTCCACTTGTGGTATTTCTTTTAGTCATCTAGAGCTGCGATAACAGAAATACCACAAGTGGATGGCTTTAACAAACAGAAATTTATATTCTTACAGTCTAGGAGACTAGAGGTCCAAATTCAGAGCCCCAGCTCCAGGGGAAGGCTTTGTCTCTCTGCTGTTTCTGGGGGAAGGTCCTTGTCATCAATCTTCCCCTGGTCTAGGAGCTTCTCAGGACAGGGACCCTGGGTCCAAAGAATGTGCTCCATTCCCAGAGCTTCTTTCTTGGCAGCATGAGGTCCCTTCTCTCGGCTCACTTCTCTGTGCTTTTATCTCTTGTAAGATAAGAGGTGATACAGGGGACACCCCACGGAAATACCCCTTACAACAGATCAGGGCTATGGCCTATGTAAGGGCGTTACATCCCACCCTAATCCTCTTTAACGTAACTTAATCTTGTCTCGCTAACCACAGGCAGAGATTAGGATTTGCTACACAGAGGAAAATTACATCGAATCACAAAATGAAGGACAACCACACAATGCTAAGCTAAGTTGACATATTTTTGGGGGGATACAATTCAATCCATGACAGACATTGAGGCAGGTGACTGGTTTTCTCACTAGAGCTTAAAGGCACATGTGCCACGAAGGGCCTTCTACTGTGACGCGTTATTGCTTATGGAAGAAGCTTCAAGTCGTGGTTCTGAGCACGGGTTTTAGAGCCTGACAGACTTGGTTTCAATACCCAGCTCTGCCATTTGTCAGCTGTTGACTCTAGGCAATCCACTTCTCTTCTCTGCTTCTCAGTTTTCTCGTCTATTAAGTGGGTATTATATTACCTCATAGTTAGTAACTGTCTTATTTAAACTGGTACTGCTGTAAGGGAAATACCACAACTGGGTGGCTTTAAAGAACAGAGATTTATTTTCTCACAGTTCAGGGCACCGGCTCTAGGGGAGGGCTCTCTCTCTGTCCGCTCTGGGGGAAGGTCCTTGTCTCAGCTTCTTTAGCGTTCTTCTCGGCGTTGCTTGGAGATCTCCACGTGGCATCTGTCTTCCCCCACTGGTGCTTGTTTCTGTACCTCATCTGCTGTTTTTATACCTTAGAAGTGATTAGGTTTAAGGCACACCCTTTACTGATATGGCCTCATTAACATAACAAAGAAAACCTTATTCCCAACCGGGATTACACTGACAAGAATAGGGGTCGGGACTCCAATGTATATTTTTGGGGGACACAATAAAATCCATAACAATAACCAATTGGAAAATGTATGAAAGTCCTCACCAAAGTGCCTGGAACATAGCAATTACTAAAAATAAGATAGTTCTTATGAATATCAGGACTTAGTGCCATGCAGCTTTTGCACGCATATGATGCTGTTGAAAATACCATGGCTTAGGTCAGGCGCACCTTAGTCTTTAAGGAGACATCTTTGCTTTTCAACACTTTAAAGACGTCTTTTGCAGCAGATTTGCTCTGCAATGCGTCTTTTGATTTCTTTTTTTTTTTTTATTGCACTTTAGATGAAGGTTTACAGAACAAGCTAGTTTTCATTAAACAGTTAGTACACATATTGTTTTATGACATTGTTTAACAGCCCCATGACATGTCAACATTCTCCCTTCTCATCCTTGGGTTCCCTATTACCAGCCGGTTCAGTTTTCTTTTTTTTTAACTGAACTTTAGATGAAGGTTTACAGAACAAACTAGTTTCTCATTAAAAAATTAGTTCTCACATTGTTCTATGACATTGGTTAACAACCCCAAGACATGTCAATACTCTCCCTTCTCAAACCTGGGTTCCCTATTACCAACTTTTCCTGTTCTCTCTTGCCTTCCAGTCATTGCCCCAGGGCTGGTACACCCCTTTAGCCTTGTTTTGTTCCATGGGGCTCTTCAATCTTTGGCTGAAGGGTGAACCTCAGGAGTGGCCTCATTACTGAGCTGAAAGGGGGCCCAGGGGCCATACTCTCAGGGTTTCTCCAGTCTCTGTCAGGATAGCAAATCTGGTCTTTCTTTTTGAGTTAGAATTTTGTTCTACATTTTTCTCCAGCTTTGTCCAGGACCCTCTATTGTGATTCCTGTCAGAGTAGTCAGTGGTGGTAGCCAGGCACTATCTTGTTGTACTGGACTCAGTCTGGTGGAGGCCATGGCAGATGTGGCCCGTTAGTTCTTTGGACTAATCTTTCCCTTGTGTCTTTAGTTTTCTTCATTCTTCCTTGCTCCGGAAGGGGTGAGACCAGTGGAGTATCCTAGATGGCCTCTCACAGGCTTTTAAGATCCCAGACACTACTTACCTAAGTAGAATGTAGAACATTTTCTTTATAAACTCTGTTATGCTAATTGAGTTAGATGTTCCCTGAGACCATGGTCCCCACAGCCCTCAGCCCTCAGTCCAGCAATCTGGGCCCTCAGGGAGTTTGGATGTGTCTATGTAGCTACCATGGCCTTGCCTTGTACAGGTTGTGCTGGCTTCCCCAGTATTATGTACTGTCTCACCCTTCACCAAAGTTAATGCTTATCTTTTGTCTGTTAAGTGTTTCTCCATTTCCACCCCTCCCCTCCATCATAACCATCAAATATTGTTTCTTTTTGTATGTAAACCTTTTCATGAGTTTATACAGTAGTGGTCTCATACAATATTTGTCCTTTTGTGATTGTCTTATTTCAGTCAGCATAATGTCCTGTGCTGAGTTCCTTTCATTTGTGGATTTCTTTTTCATTTCTTTTATTTTTGTAGATTTTGTTTTTATTGAGACTTTGTTTTTCTTCTTTATTTTGATCAGTAGTTTTGTTAACTTTGTGGGTTACCTTGAAATTTACTCTTATCTTCCTAGGTTTGAACCAGTCTATTACTACTTGGTATTCCCTTGCCTTCCTCTCCCTTAGAGAATTCTAAACCTATACTGTTTATTCCATTTTTTATGGTTCTGACGTTGTTGTCATTTACAGATAAACCTCTCTGGTTCCCTGTTGCAATTGTTTTGGTTTTGGATAGTCCTTGAGACTTCATTTTCTTAGATTGGTATCTGGCTGGTACAACCTTGCGTCCTAGATTCAGGCTGTGGTCTGATGTTGTTTGTTTTCAGATCAAAGGGCTCCCTTTAACAATTCTAGTAAGTTTGGTTTGGTTTTTACAAACCAACTTAATTTCTGTTTATCTGCAAATGTCCTAATTTTACCATCATATTTGAACAAAAGTTTTGCAGGATATATTATTCTTGGTTTGGAATTTTTTTCTTTCGAGGTTTTATGTATGTCATCCCATTGCCTTCTTGCCTGCATGGTTTCTCCCAAATAATCAGAGTTTATTCTTATTGTTTCTCCTCTGTATGTGACCTTTTTCTTTTTTTCTTGAGCTGCTTGCAGGATTTTTGTCTTTGGTTTTAGCAAGAGTGATTATGAAATGGCTTAGTGTTTTTCTTTTGGGCTCTATCCTATATGGGGTTTGTTAAGCTTCTTGTATTGTCAGCTTTTCATCATTCATGATAGTAGGAAAGTTTTCTGTCAGCAATTCTTCAGTGATCTTCTCTATGTTTTCCGTTTTCTCTCCCTGTTCTGGAACTCTGATCACTCATAAATTTTTGCTTTTGATTGTATTCCACATAATTCTCAGGGTTTCTTCACTCTTTTTTCTGGCTTTTCCTCATACAGAGTTGTAGCCAAGTGTTTGTCTTCAATTTCACTGATTCTGTCTTCCATTGTTTCATACCTTCTCAGCCCTTCTATGACATTGACCATTTCTGAAATCTTATTGTTTATCTTTTGGACTTCTAATTATTGTTTTTGTATGATTTCTAGTTATGAATTTATTTTGGAATTTTGTTCCTGTATTAATTTCCTGAGTTTTTCCTTTTTTTGGCCTGTATTTGCCATGAATTTGTCTATTTTTTTCCTAATTTTTGCCTGCGTTTTGCTTCAACTCATGGATTGCTCTGAATATTAGAGATTTGAATTCCCTGTCATGTAGTTCTAGTGCCTTTTCTTCTACTGGAAAGTCATCTGGTGTTTTATTTTGGACCCCTACTCGACTCATCCTGTCCTGTTTTTTAATGTGTTTTGATATTGTCTGCTGTGTTGGGGTCATTCAGTAGTTATTTTCTTAATTTCTTGACTGTAGACTTCTTTGTTTCATCCTTTTTCTGGTTTTATTTGGCTACGTCTGAGCAGAAGGGCTGTGAGTTCTTTATTGTTTGCTTGTCTGTAGTTACGATACTTCTCACCTCCGTGTCTAATGGGCAGAGCCAGTCATTCAGCTATGGTGAAGCAGGGCAGGTCCAGCTGAAGGGAAGGGGCTGGGCTGGGTCGTTTATGGCATGTACTAGGGCCAACAGAGCAGGCCAGGAATCAGTGCTGGGAAGGTTCCAGTAGGCCATGCCTGTGCTGTTCGGGGTGTGATATTCAGTGCATGGTGCAGGTAGGCAGGAAAGAGGGCAAGGTTGTGATGTGTGGAGCTAATAGGGGTATGGGATAGAGGAAAGAGAGGAGAGAAAAACAGGAACCAAAAACAAACAAGCAAACAAAGAAAGAAAAAAGAGTGCCAAGGGAGCTTGCTGTTGGCATGGAGAGATGAGAAACTGAGAAATGGAGAAAAGAAAAAAAGGAAAATGAAAGAAAAAATAACTAGACAAAAATGTGGAAAAGAAAAAAAGAAAAGCCCCCAGGAGTCCTGGCGTCTCACTGGTGGGGCTGCTAAGATGGGGAAGTGGCTTGTAGGGTGCGCAGTATAGCCTGGCTAGAGGGGTATAGATGTCACACAGCACCAGGTATTCAGGAGACAGGAAAGGAAGATAAGTGTACAGAGACGAGAACTGAGAAATTAAGACAGACAGAAAGAGAAAAAGAGAGAAGAGAAAAAAAGAAAGCAAGAAAGAAGAAAAAAAGAAATGCCCCTAGAGAACCCACCTACGTGGCTGTGTAGATTGGGGGAGTGGCTCCTAAGCCATGCAGTGCGGTCCCACTAGAAGCGGCTCCCAAACTGCAAAAAGAAACATAAAACAAGCAAACAAAACAAAACAGAACAAAGCAAAACAAGGAAAAAAAAAAAAAGTCCCAGGGATACCACCAGCATGGTGTCTGGGCTAGGGGAGTGGTTCCCCAGTTGAGTGTGGCTTCACAGCCTTTCAAGAAGAAGCAAAGATGGCACATGGAGCCAGGTGTTCTAAAGAGGAGGAGGTGGTGGGAGGCACAGAAGAAAATAAAAGAGATGGAAAGAACTAGGACCAGTTCAGGGGCCCGGCCAGTGTGGGCAGGGCAAATCCAAGCAGCCTAAGGCCAAAGCAGTTGCCTCCTGGCAAGAGACTGCAGTGGGAAGCAGAGGAGGTCCAAGGGGTTGCGGGAGGAGGGGGGAGGCTAGGAAAACATATATCGCTTGTCACAGGGTGCTCTGTCTCCTTCTGGGTACTTTCTGAAGCTGCTTTCCCCTACTCCTTGTCCGCTGATCTCCAACGTGGATGGGGTGGGGCAAATCCAAGCGGCTTGGATGCTGCACTTCCTGGAGGGCGGAGCCACTGTAGCCAGGCAGGAAGCTCGGAGGTGGAGCAGTGGGGAGAGAATGGGGAGTAAGAAAGCATGTATCACTGGTCACTGGGTGCTCTGTCTCCTACTGGGAGCTCTCCGAAGCTGCTTTCCCATGGTCCCTGTCTGCTGATCCTCGACTGGAGTCCAAGATGGCGGATCCGTGCTGCCTTAGCTGTTGGGGCCCTCTTCAGGTATCTCTCCTCACTCTCTGTCCTGTCAGTTTCATATTCCAGGTGCTTGGTGAGTTCTCTCTCTCTTCATTTGGCACTTCAGGTTCCAGGAATGATGTTTGTCTCTGTTTTACTTAGTTTTTCCAGTCTTTGCTGTGGAGGGACGATGGTGTGGTGCTTCTGTTTATAGCGCCATGTTGGCTGGAAGTTGTGTCTTTTGATTTCTTGACTGCTGCTTCTGTGGGTGTTGATTGTGGATCTAAGTAAAATGAAATCCTTGACAACTTCAGTTTTTTCTTTGTTTATCATCATGTGGCTTATTGGTCCAGTTGTGAGGATTTTTGTTTTCTTTATGTTGAGGTGTAATATATACTGAAGGCTGTGGTCTTTGATCTCTGTCAGTAAGCGCTTCAAGTCCTCTTCACTTTCAGCAAGCAAGGCTGTGTCATCTGCATAACGCAGGTTGGTATTGAATATTCCTCCAGTCCTGATGCCCCGTTCTTCATATAGTCAAGCTTCTCAGATTATCTGCTCAGCATATAGATTGAATAGGGATGGTGAAAGGATACAACCCTGACACATACCTGTCCTGACTTTAAACCATGAAGTATCCCCTTATTCTGTTCAAATGACTGCCACAGTCTAAGAGAAGAGAATAGATTAGATTAATAGACCAGAACTGATAGTTGAGAAAAAAATCCTTATATTTCAGGTCAAATAAATTCTTTTTTAATTTAATTTTTTTTTTATTGTACTTTAGATGAGGGTTAACAGAACAAACTAGTTTCTCATCATTTAGTGCACACATTGTTCTAGGACATTGGTTAACAACCCCAAGACATGTCAACACTCTCCCTTCTTAACCCTGGGTTCCCTATTACCAGCTGTCCTGATCCCTCCTGCCTTCCAGTCCCTGCCCCAGGGCTAGCGTACCCCTTTAGTCTTGTTTTGTCCCATGGGCCTGTTCAATCTTTGGCTGAAGGGTGAAACTTAGGAGTGACCTCATTATTGAGCTGAAAAGGTGTCTGGGGGCCATACTCTCAGGGTTTCTCCAGTCTCTGTCAGGACAGTTAGTCTGGTCTTTCTTTTTGAGTTAGAATTTTGTTCTACATTTTTCTCCAGCTCTGTCCAGGACCCTCTATTGTGATCCCTGTCAGAGTAGACAGTGGTGGTAGCCACACACCATCTCATTGTACTGGACTCAGTCTGGTGGAAGCCATGGCAGATGTGGTCCATTAGTCCTTTGGACTAATCTTTCCCTTGTATTTTTAGTTTTCTTCGTTCTTCCTTGTTCTGGAAGGGGTGAGACCAGTGGAGTATCCTAGATGGACTCTCACAGGCTTTTAAGACTCCAAATGCTACTCACCAAAGTAGAATGTAGAACATATTCTTTATAAACTCTGTTATGCCAATTAAGCTAGATGTTCCCTGAGACCATGGTCCCCACAGCCCTCAGCCAAGCAATTCCATCCCTTAGGAAGTTTGGGTGTGTCTATAGAGCTATCATGGACTTGCTTTGTAGAGGTTGTGCTGGCTTCCCTAGTATTCTCAACTGTCTCACCCTTCACCAAAGTTTCCAGTTATCTATTGTCTATTAAGTGTTTTTCCATCCCCACCCCTCCACTCCACCATAATCATCAAAGATTGTTTCTTTTTGTACGTAAACCTTTTCATGAGCTTTTACAGTAGTGGTCTCATACAATATTTGTCCTTTTGTGATTGACTTATTTCACGCAACATAAGGTCCTCCAGATTCATCCATGTTATGAGATGCTACGCAGGTTCATCATTGTTCTTTACTGTTGCGTAATACTCTATTGTGTGTATGTACCATAGTTTGTTTATCCATTTGTCTGTTGTTGGGCATCTAGGTTGTTTCCATCTTTTTGCTATTGTGAACAATGCTGCAATGAACATAGGTGTGCATATGTCTATTCATGTGATGACTCATTTCTCTAGGATAGTTTCCCAAGAGTGGGATTGCTGGATCATATGGCATTTCTAACTTTCTAAAAAAAAAAAAAAAAACTTTCTAAGGAAGTGCCATATTGTTTTCCAAAATGGTTGTATCATTTTGCATTCCCATCAGCAGTGCGTAAGGGTTTCGACCTCCCCACAGCCTCTCCAACATTTGTTATTTCCTGTTTTATTGATTGGTGCCAGTAATGCTGGGGTGAGATGGTATCTCATTGTGGTTTTGGTTTGCAATTCTCTAATGGCTGGCAATCATGAGCATTTCCTCATGTGTCTGTTGTCTGCTTGAATGTCTTCTTTGGTGAAGTGTCTGTTCATTTCTTTTGCCCATTTTTTAAATCGGATTATTTGTCTTTTTGTTGTAGAGGTGTTGGATTTTCTTGTAGGTTTTAAAGATTAGAGCTTTGTCTGATCTGTAATAGCCAAAAATTTTTTCCCAGTCTGTAGGTTCTCTTTTTACTCTTTTGCTGAAGTCTTTTTGATGAGCATAAGTGTTTAATTTTTAGAAGATCCCACTTATCTACCTTATCCTCTGGAGCTTGTGTGATGTTGGTTGTGGTTTATATTCTTTTAGTGCTGCGTATTAGGGCCTCTAGCTTTGATTCTATTTTTTCTTCTATGAATTTTGTGGTTTTGGGCTTTATATTTAGGTCTTTGATTCATTTTAAATTAGTTTTTATATACGGTGTGAGATACGGGTCTTGTTTCATGTTTTTGTAGGTGGACATCCAGTTTTGCCAGCACTGTTTGTTAAAAAGATTGTCTTTTCCCCATGTGATGGACTTTGGGCCCTTGTCAAAGATCAGGTGACCCTAGGTGAATGGATTTACATCTGGGTTCTCAATTCTGCTCCATTGGTCAATGTGTTTGTTGTTGAAGCAGTACCAGGCTGTTTTGACTACTATAGATGTGCAGTAGGTTCTGAGGTCAGGTAGTGCAAGTCCTCCTACTTTATTCTTCTTCAGTAGTGCTTTACATATCCAGAGCTTCTTCCCTTTCCATATAAAGTTAATGATAAGTTTTCCCATCTCTTTAAAAAATGTTGTTGGTATTTGGATCGGGATTACATTGTATTTGTAGATTGCTTTGGGTAGAATTGTCATTTTCACAATGTTGAGTCTGCCTATCCATAAGCATGGTATGTTTTTCCATTTATGTAGATCTCTTTTGGTTTCTTGAGGTAGTGTTTTGTAGTTTTCTTTGTGTAGGTCTTTTACATCCCTGGTTAGATTCATTCCCAAGTATTTTATTTTTTTAGGGGCTATTTTTTTTTTTTTTTTTATTATAAATGGTATTGTTTTCCTGATTTCCTTTTCATTGTTCTCTTTATTGGTGTATAGGAATCCAACTTATTTTTGTACATTTATCTTCTCTTCTGCTACTCTGCTGAATCTATTAGTTCCAGTAGTTTTCTCGTGGAGTCCTTTGGGTTTTCTATGTATAGTATCATATCATCTGCAAATAGGGACAGTTAACATCTTCATTACCAGTTTGGGTGCCCTTTATTTCTGTTTCTTGCCTTGTTGCTCTCGCTAGGACTTCCAACACAATGTTAAGTAGGAGTGGTGATAAAGGCCATCTTTGTCTTGTTCCTGTTCTCAAGGGGAATATTTTCAGCCTCTCTCCATTTTTTCTCTCCATTAAGATTGATGTTGGCCATTTTGCATAGATGCCCTTTATTATGTTGAGGAATTTCCCTTCTATAGCTATTTTATTGAGAGCTTTTATCAGGAACGGGTGTTGGACTTTGTCAAATGCCTTTTCTGTGTCGATTGAGACGACGGTATGATTATGTGGTGGATTAAGCTGATTGATTTTCTAATGTTGAACCATCCTTGCATACCTGATATGAATCCTACTTGGTTGTGATGTATTTTTTTTTTTTTGATATGATGCTAAATTCTATTAGCTAGAATTTTGTTGAGAATTTTTGCATCCATATTTATGAGACATATTGTTCTGTAATTTTTTTTTTTTTTTTGCCTGGTTTTGGTATCAGCGTTATGCTGGCTTCATAGAATGAATTTGGAGGTATCGCTTCATTTTCTGTGTTCTGAAATTGTTTGAGTAGTACTGGTGTAAGCTCTTCTCTGAATGTTTGGTAGAATTCTCCAGTAAAGCCATCTGGGCCAGGGCTTTTATTTGTTGGGAGTTATTTTTTTTAATTACGTTGTCAATCTCTTCTCTTGTTATGGGTCTGTTCAGATTTTCAACATCATTTTGTGTTAGTTTGTGTAGGTAGTATGTTTCTAGAAATTTCTCCATTTCCTCTAGGTTTTCAAATTTGTTGGAGTATAGTTTTTCATAGTACTCTGTTATGATCCTTTTCATTTCAGTTGGGTCTGTTGTAATGTTCCCCATTTCATTTCCTAATTAGGTTATTTGCATCCTCTCCATTTTTTCCCTTGTTGGTTTGGCCAGAGGTTTGTCAATTTTGTTGATCCTTTCAAAGAACCAACTTTTATTTTGTTGATCCTTTCTATTGTTTTTCTATTCTCTATTTCATTTATCTGTGCTCTGATCTTTATTATTTCCTTTCTTCTGGTGGCTGTGGGCTTCTTTTGCAGTTCTCTTTCTAATTGTTCAAGTTGTGTAGCTAATGTTTTGATTTCGCCCCTTTCTTCTTTTTTGATGTGCGCATCTATTGCTATAAATTGACCTCTGAGGACTGCCTTTGCCGTGTCCCAAAGGTTTTGGTATGATGTGTTTTCATTCTTGTTTGATTCTAGGAATTTTTTTATTCCATCTCTGTTTCCTCTATTACCCAGTGGTTTTTGAGCAGGGTGTTATTCAGTTTCCATGTAACTGATTTTTTTTTTTCTTACTCTTTCTGTTGTTAATTTCTACTTTGATGGCATTGCAGTCAGAGAAGATACTTTGTATTATCTCAGTGTTTTTGATTTTGTTGAGGGTTCCTCTGTGCCTAAGATGTGGTCTATTCTGGACAATGTTCTACGTAAGTTGGAAAAGATTGTGTACTTTGCAGCTGTTGGGTGGAGTGTTCTATATTTTTCTGTGAGGTCAAGTTTGCTGATTGTGCTCCTTAGCTCGTCTGTATCTTTGCTGAGTTTCTCTCTAGATGTTCTGTCCTTTACTGAGAGTCGTATGTTGAAGTCTCCTACTATTATTGTGGAACTGTTTACTTCTGTCTTCAGTGCTGTTAGAGTTTGTTTTATGTATTTTGGAGTCCTGTCATTGGATGCACAGATGTTTATTATTGTCAAGTCTTCATAATGGATCATCCCTTTAATCATTATATAGTGTCCTTCTTTGTCTTTTATGGTGGATTTTGTTTTAAAGTCTATTTTATCTGATATTAGTATTGCCACTCCTGCTCTTTTTTGGTAGTCATTTCCTTGATATATTTTTTTCATCCTTTGATTTAGATCTTTGTTTCTAAGGTGTGTCTCTTGTAAACAGCATATTGATGGATCCTGTTTTTTAACCATTCTGTCACTCTGTGTCTCTTTATGGGTGCATTTAGGCCATTTACATTCAATGTAATTATTAATAGGTGCGAGTTTATTGCTGTCATTTTGTAGTGCTTTTTTTGTGGTGTTAACATTTTCTATGTTCCTCATACTCTCTTGTGCTGAGTTCCTTTTCTTTGTGGATTTCTTTTCTTTTTGTAGATTTTATTTTTATTGAGACTTTATGTTTTTCTTCTTTATTTTGATGAGTAGTTTTGTTAACTTTCTTTGTGGTTACCTTGAAATTTGCCCTTATCTTCCTAGGTTTGGACCAGTCTATTATTACTTGGTAGTGCCTTGCCTTCATCTCCATTAGAAAGTTTTATACCTATACCATTTATTCTGTCTTTTATTGTTCTGACATTGTTGTCATTTATGGATAAACCTCTCTTGTTCCCTGTTGCAATTGTTTTGGTTTTGGATAGTCCTTGAGAGTTCATTTTCTAGGTTGGTATCTGGCTGGTACAATCTTGCATCCTAGATTCAGGCTGTGGTCTGATGTTATTTGTTCTCAGACTGAAGGACTCCCTTTAATAATTCTAGTAAGTTTGGTTTGTTTTTTACATATTCCCTTAATTTCTGTTTATTTGCAAATGTCCTAATTTCACCATCATATTTGAATGAAAGTTTTCCAAGGTATATTATTCTTGGTAGGGAATTTTTTTCTTTCAAGGTTTTATGTATGTCATCTCATTGCCTTCTTGCCTGCATGGCTTCTGCTGAATAAACAGAGCTTAGTCTTATTGTTTCTCCTCTGTATGTGACCTTTTTCTTTTTTTCTTGAGCTACTTGCAGGATTTTTTCTTTGTCTTTGGTTTTAGCAAGTGTGATTATGAAATGCCTTGGTGTTTTTCTTTTGGGGTCTATCCTATATGGGGTTCATTGAGCCTCTTGGATGGTCAGTTTTTCATCATTCATGATATTAGGAAAGTTTTCTGTCAGCAATTCTTCAATGATCCTCTCTGTGTTTTCCATTTTCTCTCCCTGTTCTGGAACTCGGATCACTCATAAATTTTTGTTTTTGATTGTATCCCACATAATTCTCAGGGTTTCCTCATTTTTCTTCATTCTTTTTTTCTGATTTTTCCTCAGAGTTGTATCCAAGTGTTTGTCTTCAATTTCACTGATCCTGTCTTCCATCATTTCAAACCTTCTCCTCAGCCGTTCTGTGGCACTGACCATTTCTGAAATCTTATTGTTTATCTTTTGGATTTCTAATTGTTGTTTTTGTATGTTTTCTAGTTGTGAATTTATTTTGGCATTTTGTTCCTATATTATTTTCCTGAATTGTTCCATTTTTTGGTCTGTATTTTCCATGAATTTTTCTGCCTTTTCCATAAATTTGTCTATTTTTTTCCTCATTTTTGTCTGCTTTTTGCTTCAACTCTTGGATAGATCTGAACATTAGAGATTTGAATTCCTTGTCAGGTAGTTCTAGTGGCTTTCCTTCTACTGGAAAGAAGCCACCTGGTGTTTTATTTTGGGCACTTACTTGAACCATCCTCGCCTGTTTTCTTTTTTTTTAACATATGTTTTAATATTGTCTGCTGTCTTTGGGACATTCAGTTATTTTCTTTGTTTCTTCATTGTAGATTTGTTTGTTTCATTCTGTTTTTTGTTTTATTTGGTTATATGTGAGCAGGCAGGCTGCACATTCTTTGTTGTTTGCTTGTCTGTAGTCTCAATACTTTTCACTTCCTTGTCCAGTGAGCAGGGCCAGTCATGCAGATATGGTGAAGCAGGGAAGGTGAAGGGGAGGCGCTGGGGTGGGTTGTTTGTAGCATGTACTTGGGCTGACAAAGCAGGCCAGGAGTCAGTGCCTGGCAGATTCTGGTAGGCTGTGCCTGTGCTGCTCGGAGGAGTTTTGTTCAGCGCATGTGCAGGTAGGCAGGAAAGGGGGGGAGGTTATGATGGATGGAGCTAGTATGCGTATGGGAAAAAGGAGGGAGAAACAGGAGCCAAAAAGAAACAAAGAAAAAAAAAAGAATGCAAAGGGCAGCTTGCTGTTGGAGTGGAGAGTTGAGAAATGGAGAAAAGCAAAAAGAAAAAAAAAAGAAAATGGTAAATAGAAAAAAAAAAACTAGATAAAAATTTGGAGGAAAAAAAAAAGAAAAGCCCCCGCGGTCCCACTGGTGCAGCCAAGAAGACCAGAGAAGACTCCCAGGGTGCGCAGTATAGCCTGGATAGACAGGGTGTAGATGTCACACAGCACCAGGTATTCAGGAGACAGGAAAAGAAGGTAAATATACACAGACGAGAACTGAGAAATGAAGAGAGACGGAAAGGGAAAAAGAGAAGAAAAAAGCAAAAAGAATCCCACCTATGCGGCTGCTCAAATTGGAGTAATGACTCCTAAGCTGCGTGTACAGCCCAGCTAGAAGGAGCTCCCAAGTGGGAAAAGAGAAAACAAACAAACAAACAAAACAAAACAGAACAGACCAAAGCAAAACAAAACAAAAGAAGCAAAAAAAAAAAAAAAGAAAAAGCCCCAGGAATCCCACCAGTGTGGTGTTGGGGGCTGAAGAGGGTGGTTCTCCAGTCAAGTGGGGCTTCACAGCCTTTCTAGAAGGAGCAAAGATGGCACACGGAGCCAGGTATTCAAGAGAAAGGGTGGGGGGTGGGGTGGTGGGAGGCACAGAAGAAACCAAAATAGACAAAAAGAAGCAACACCAGCTCAAGGACCCAGCTGGCAGGGTGAATCCAAGTGGCCCAGGGCGGAAGCTGTTGCTTCCTGGCCAAGAGACTGCAGCTGGTGGGAAGCAGAGGAGGCCAAAGGGAGAGGGGAAGAAGGGTGGGGGTTAGGAAAGCATATATCGCTCATTACTGGTGTTCTGTCTCCTGCTGGGAACTTCGTGAAGCTGCTTTCCTGTAGTCCCTGTCTGCCAATCTGCGATGGGGGTGGGGCGAATCCAAGCAGCACAGATGCTGCACTTCCAGGCCGGCCAAGTCAGGAAGCTCAGAGGTAGAACAGCAGGAAGAGGATGGGGGGTCGCAAAATGTGTATTGCTCTGTCTTCTGCTGGGAGCTCCGTGAAGCTGCTTTCCCATGCTCCCTGTCAGCCAATTTCCAACAAGAGTCCAAGATGGGGGATCCCTGCTGCATTAGCTGATTAGGAACCTCTGCAGGTATCTCTCCTCACTCTTAGTCCTCTGTCAGTTTCTTATTCTATTCAGTGTTTGGCTGAGTTCTTTATCTCTTCATTTGACAGTTCAGGTTCCAGGAATGATGTTTGTCTTTGTTTTACTTAGTTTTTGGGGTCTTTGCTGTGGACGGACAGTGTGGTGTTTCTGTCTATGGCACATGTTGGCCAGAAACCTGCCGAAATAATTTTTTTGACAGCAATGCCAAGGCAATTCATAGAGGAAATGAGAGTCCTTTTAACAAATGGTGCTAGGACACTTGGATATCCACATGAAAAAAGATGAGTTTAGACCCCATACCTCACACCATACAAAAATGTTAATACAAAATGGATCACAGACTTACACATAAGAGCTAAGCCTGCTCGACTACTAGCTGAAAGGTTAATGGTTCAAATACACCAAGAGGCTCCTTGGGAGACAGGCCTAGAGATCTGCTTCCGAAAGGTCACAGCCTTGAAAACCCTATGGAACACTTCTACTCTGAACACATGGAGTTGTCATGAGTTTGAATTGACTCCATGGCAACTAACAACAACAAAAACAAAGCACTGAAGTTTTTAGTAGACAATGTCTACCAAAATTTTCCAGATATTGTGTTAGACAAAGATGTTTTACGTATGACATCAAAAGTATGATAATCCAAACCTGTTTCCATTGAATTGATTCTGACTCATAGTGACTGTATAAGACAGAATAGAACTGCCCCATAGTGTTTCCAAGGAGTGGATGGTGGATTTGAATTGCCAGCCTTCTGGTTAGCAGCCGAGCTCTTAACCACCATGCCACCAGAGCTCCACAAAAAGTATGATACATAAATGAAAAACAATAGATACATTGGACCTCGTAAAAATCAAACCTTTTGTGTTTCAAAAGACACTATTAAGAAAATGAAAAGACAAGCAACAGACCGGGAGCAAATTTTTGCAAAACACATACTGGTAAAGGACTTTATTTAGAATATGCAAAAAACTCTTAAATTTCAGTAATAAGAATGACTTAGTAAAAAAATGGGCAAGATATTTGAATAGACATTTCACCAAGAAGATACACAAATGACCAATACACACACAAAAAGATGGTCAACATCATTAGTCATCAAACCAGACCAAACCCACCGTTGTCAAGTCAATTCAGACTCACAGCGACCCTACGGGGCAGAGTAGAATTGGCCTGTAGGGTTTCCAAGGCTGTCAATCTTTATGGAAGCAGACTGCCACATCTTTCTACTGTGGAGCTGCTAGTGGGTTTGAACTGCCTACCTTTCAGTCAGCAGCTGAGTGTTAATCATTGTGTCACCAGGGAATTGACACATTTGAATTGTGTTGGCACTGGGGAGGGTCCCCACAGGAAGTGAGATGTCCCCTGGGAGTCACACGTCAATGGACACCAGACCCTGGGGAGGGTCCCTACAGGAAGTGAGGTTTCTCCTGGGAGCCACCTGCCTGTGGACTACAGACCCTGGGGAGGGTCCCCACAGGAAGTGAGGTATCCCCTGGGAGTCACCTGCCTGTGGACTACAGACCTTGTGGAGGGTCCCCACAGGAACTGAGGTGTCCCCTGTGAGTCATGTAGCCTGCAGGGACCTCTGCAGGAAAACCATGGTGCCAGTGGAAGCCCTCACCTAACAAACTTTTCCCCTCCCCTGCTGTGTTGGAATCAAGCACTTCGATCACCCAGCACAATCACAGACCTGAGAAAGGGTGCAAGAGTGGGCTTTGCTTTCATCCATGCGGTGTTAAGAAAAGAAAGGGTCAGTGCGGGTGGGTGGAAAGGAAAGCATCGTCAGCCTCCCTGAGGGGCGTTGCTAATTGAAGGACAGGGACTCAATACATCCTCTATGACTTGGAACTAAGTGACCCCAAGCGTCTTTCCATTGTTTACCTTGTGAACCCTCAGACCGAACAGCCCCACTTCTTTGCCTGAGAGGTACAAGGTGTGGAGGGGTCCAGAGCCTCGTGGGAACTGTTCGTCTCCAGCCTGAGCACTGAGCAGCCATTTCTATCTCCTCTTAAACCAGCGCCCCGTAAGTCAGCCAGCTGCAGCTTGCCTCTCCATAGCAGCGGCTGCTTCCTTTCTTTTTTTGAAAAATAGACTTTGTTCTTTAGAGTGATCTTAGGTTTACAGAATATTTGCGCAGAAAATTCAGAGAACTCCCATACAGCCCCTTTCCCCCTGCACAGCTTTCCTCTGCTACTAGTGTCTTGCATTGGGGTGGTACGTTTGTTACAGCTGATGGACCAGTGTTACCCTTGATCTTTGCCGAAAGGCTGAGAAGTGATGATAAAGCAGTGCGGATACATTTTGTTAGGATTCATTGTGTTATACAATTCTGTGGGTTTTAACAAATGCTTAATCCCCTATGGCCACCATCACGGTGCCATGCAGAATAGTTTCATTGCCCTAAAAATGCCCTGGGCTCCACCTATTCATTCTCCGCCTTCCGATCCCAAATCCCTGGCAACAACTGATGTTTTTACTATCTCTATAGTTTTCCACACCATACCCCTTGCTGTCGAGTTGATTGTGACTCATAGTAACCCTGTGAGACAGAGTAGAACTGTCCCATAGGGTTTTAAGGCTAATGTTTTATGGAAGCAGACTGCCACATCTTTTTCTCAAAGGGTGGCTGGTGGGTTCAAATTATCGACCTTTCAGGTAGCAGCTAAGCCCTTTACCCACTGTGTCACCAGGGCTCCAAGGTCCATGGAAGCAAGAAATCAAATAGTGTTAAAAAGCAAAAATATCACTTTGAGGACTAAGGTGTGCCTGACCCAAGCCATGATGTTTTCAGCAGTCTTATATGCATATAAAAGCTGGACAATGAATAAGGAAGACCGAAGAAGAATTGAGACCTTTCAATTATGGTGTTGACAAAGAATACTGAATATTCCATGGACTTCCAGAAGAACGAACAAATCTGTCTTAGAAGAAGTACAGCCAGAATGCTCCTTAGAAGCAAGTATGGGGAGACTGCGTCTCACATACTTTGGACATTTTATCAGGAGGGATCAGTCCCTGGAGAAGAACATCATGCTTGGTAAAGTGGAGGAAAAGAATAAGACCCTCGATGAGATGGATTGACACAGTGGCTCCAAACATAGCAACGATTGTGAGGATGGCAAAGGACTGGGCAGTGTTCCATCCTGTTGTATACAGGGTCGCTATGAGTCAGAACCGACTCGACAGCACCTAACAACAATAAGATAGTTTTTCCAAGCAGTCCCTGGGTGGCATAAATCATTAATAGCTTGACTAAAGATTGGTGGTTCAAACTCACCCAGAGGTATCTCAGAAGAGAGGCCTGGTGATCTGTTTCCAAAAGTTCAAAACCTTTGAAACCCTATGGGGCAGTTCTACTCTGCACACATGGGTCGCCATTAGTCAGAATTAACTACACAGAAACTATCAACACAATTTTTCCTTTTCCAGAGTGTCACAGAGTTGGAATCCTACAGTACTTGTTCTTTCAAACTGGCTTCTTTCACCCAGCAATATGCACTAATGTCCCTCCATGTCTTTTTGTGGCTAGGTGGCTCATATCTTTTCAGTGCTGCATAGTATTCCATTGTGTGGATGGACCACAGTGTCTCCGGTTGAAGCACATCTTGGTTGCTTGGTTGACGATTATGAATAAAGCTGCGATTAACATCCGTGTGCAGGTTTTTGTGTGGACATGTGTCTTCATCTAATTTAGGTAAGCACTTATGACTGTGAATGCTGGGTTGTATGATAAAACGATGTTTAGCTTTGTTAAGAAACTGCCAGACTATTTTCCAGTGTGTCTGTGGAGCTTTGCATCCCACCAGCAATGGTGAGAGTTCCTGTAGCTCCAGATCCTTGTCAGCACTTGGTGTTGTCAGTGTTTTGGATTTTAGCCACTCTAGTAATTTTAGTAAGAGTCTGCTAGCACAGTGATTAAGTGCTCATCTGCTAACCAAGAAGTCGGCAATCCGAATCTACCAGCGAATCCTTGGAAACCCTATGGGGCGGTTCTAGTCTGTCCTATAGAGTCTCTGTGAGTTGGAATTGACTCGACAGCAAGAGGTTTTTGTTTTGGTTTAATAGGTGTGTAAGGTCTCTGGTTGGTACTGCTAACCGCAATGTTGGTGGTTCAAACCCACCCAGTAGTGCCACAAAAAAAAGTCCTGGCAATCTGCTTTAGTAAAGATTATGGCCAAGAAAACCCTATGGAGCAGTTCTACTCTGTAACTCACGGGGTTGCCAGGAGCCGGAATTGACTTGAAGTCAATGTGTTTGGTTATTTCGGTTTAGTAGGTGTGAGGATTGGAGGAAGACTCATTAACAACCTGCGTTATGCAGATGACACAACCTTGCTTGCTGAAAGTGAGGAGGACTTGAAGCGCTTACTGATGAAGATCGAAGACCACAGCCTTCAGTATGGATTACACCTCAACATGAAAAAACAAAAATCCTCACAACTGGACCAATAAGCAACATTCATGATAAACAGAGAAAAGACTGAAATTGTCAAGAATTTCATTTTACTTGGATCCACAATCAACCCCCATGGAAGCAGCAGTGCGGAAATCAAAAGACGCATTGCATTGGGCAAATCTGCTGCAAAAGACCCTCAACGAGATGGATTGACACAGTGGCTACAACAGTGGGGTCAAGCATAACGATTGTGAGCATGGTGCACGACTGGGCAGTGTTTCGTCTGTTGTACGTGGGGTCGCTATAGCGTTGAAAACAACTCAGCGGCACCTAACAACAACGGGTGTGAGGTGGTTCTCATTGTCAGCTTAACATGAGCAGTTCCTTTTTGATCTTTGTAAGTGACAATGGAAACCAGTGGGGGAGAGGCTTGATGCTGCGCAGGACGCGTGGACACGCTCTCGGGTAGGAAAACCCCACAAGTCTCTGAACATGTAGTGAAGGCCCCTAACAAACTAGTCCTGATGATGAACTTGAGCAGTAGGCCTAGTGGGCTGTGTGTGTGTGTGCTGTGCGTGTGGTGTGTGTGTATGCATGTGGTGTGTGTGTATGTGGTATGGTGCGAGTGGTGTGTGTGTGATGTGTGTATGTGATGTGCATGTGTGTATATGTGTGTGGTGTCTGATGTGTGGGTGTGCGTCTGTGTGTGTGATATGTGTGTGTATGTGGTATGGTGCGAGTGGTGTGTGTGTGATATGTGTGTGTGCTGTGTGTGTGCTCTGTGTGTGTGTGTGGTGTGTGTGGTGTGTATGCATGTGGTGTGTGTGTATGTGTGTGTATGTGTGTGTGGTATGTGTGTGATGTGCGTATGTGATGTGCACGTATGTGTATACATGTGTGGTGTCTGTGATGTGTGGGTGTGCATGTGTGTGTGTGTGATGTGTGTGCTGTCTGTGTGGTGTGTGTGCTGTGTGTGTATGTGTGGTGTGTGTGTGCTGTGTGTGTATGTGTGTGGTGTGTGTGGTGTGTATGGTGTGTGTGTGTGGTGTGTATGTGTGTGGTGTGTGTGTGGTATGTATGTGTGCAGTGTGTGTGTATGTGTGTGTATGTGGTGTGTGTGTGCTGTGTGTGGTGTGTGTGTATATGTGGTGTGTGTATATGTGTGTGGTGTGCGTGTGTGCTGTGTGTGGTGTGTGTGCAATGTGTGTATGTGATGTGTGTGTGTGTATGTGTGGTGTCTGTGATGTGTGGGTGTGCATGTATGTGTATGTGTGTGGTGTGTGTGGTTGTGTGTGTGGTGTGTATGCATGTGGTGTGTGTGTGTATGTGGTGTGTGTATGTGGTGTGGTGCGTGTGTGGTGTGTATGCATGTGGTGTGTGTGTGGTGTGTGTGTGTGTGATGTGTGTATGTGATGTGCATGTGTGTGTATACGTGTGCGGTGTCTGATGTGTGGGTGTGCATGTGTGTGTGATATGTGTGTGTGCTGTGTGTGTGCTGTGTGTGCTATGTATGTGGTGTGTGTGGTGTGTATGTGTGTGTATAGGTGGTGTGTGTATATGTGTGTGGTGTGCGTGTGTGTGGTGTGTGTGCTGTGCATGTGGTGTGTGTGTATGCGTGTGGTGTGTGTGCGATGTGTGTATGTGATGTGCATGTGTGTATATGTGTGGTGTCTGATGTGTGGGTGTGCATGTGTGTGTGTGTGCTGTGTGTGCTGTGCGTGTGCTGTGTGTGCTGTGTGTGTGTATGTGTGTGGTGTGTGTGGTGTGTATGTGTGTGGTGTGTGTGTGGTGTGTATGCATGTGGTGTGTGTGTATGTGTGTATGTGGTGTGTGTGTATGTGTGTATGTGGTGTGTGTGTGATGTGTGTATGTGGTGTGTGTGTGATGTGTGTATGTGATGTGCATGTATGTGTGTACATGTGTGGTGTCTGTGATGTGTGGGTGTGCATGTGTGTGTGTGATGTGTGTGTGCTGTGTGTGTATATGTGTGGTGTGTGTGGTGTGTGTGTGGTGTGTGTAGTGTGTATGTGTGTGGTGTGTGTGGTGTGTGTGTGATGTGCGTATGTGATGTGCGCGTGTGTGTATATCTGTGTGGTGTCTGTGATGTTTGGGTGTGTATGTGTGTGTATGTGTGCGGTGTATATGCATGTGGTGTGTGTGTGTGGTGTGTGTGTGATGTGTGTATGTGATGTGCAGGTGTGTGTATACATGTGTCGTGTCTGTGATGTGTGGGTGTGCATGTGTGTGTATGTGATATGTGTGTGCTGTGTGTGTGCTGTGTGTGCTGTGTATGTGTTGTGTGTGTATATGTGTGTGGTGTGTGTGGTGTGTGTGTGTGAAGTGTGTGTATATGTGGTGTGTGTATATGTGTGTGGTGTGCGTGTGTGCTGTGCGTGTGTGTGTGTGTGCTGTGCGTGTGGTGTGTGTGTATGCGTGTGGTGTATGTGTATGTGTGTGGTGTGTGTGCAATGTGTGTATGTGATGTGCGTGTGTGTGTATGTGTGTGGTGTCTGTGATGTGTGGGTGTGCATGTGTGTGTATGTGTGTGGTGTGTGTGGTGTGTATGCATGTGGTGTGTGTGTATGTGTGTGTATGTGGTGTGTGTGTGATGTGTGTATGTGATGTGCAGGTGTGTGTATACATGTGTGTGTGATATGTGTGTGTGCTGTGTGTGTGGTGTGTGTGGTGTGTGTGTATGTGTGTGGTGTGTATGTGTGTGGTGTGTGTGGTGTGTATGTGTGTGGTGTGTGTGGTGTGTATGCATGTGGTGTGTGTGTATGTGTGTGTATGTGGTGTGTGTATGTGGTGTGTGTGGTATGTGTGTATGTGATGTGCATGTGTGTGTATACGTGTGTGGTGTCTGTGATGTGTGGGTGTGCATGTGTGTGTATGTGATATGTGTGTGCTGTGTGTGTGGTGTGTGTATGTGTGTGATGTGCATGGTGTGCATGTGTGTGGTGTGTGTGTGGTGTGTATGTGTGTGTGCATGTGGTGTGGTGTGTGTGTGGTGTGTGTGTGATGTGTGTATGTGATGTGCGTGTGTGTGTATATGTGTGTGGTGTCTGTGATGTGTGGGTGTGCATGTGTGTGTGTATGTGTGTGTGATGTGTGTGTGTGTGTGTGGTGTTTCTCCCGTCAAAGCACTCTTACCTGCCCAATAGCATGGGAACATCCTCTGGGCTGTTTGTTAAAAACACCTGTTCTCTAGCCCCACCAAACCCAGTGAACTGATGTGTTAAGCCAGCTCCGCAGGTTACTGAATTCTAGGAGCTACTGGTGGAAACCCTGGTGGCATAGTGGTTAAGGGCTACAGCTGCTAACCAAAATGCTGGCAGTTCAAATCCACCAGGCATTCCTTGGAAGCTCTATGGGGCAGTGCTATTCTGTCCTGTATGGTCGCTATGAGTCGGAATTGACACCATGGCAATGGGTTTGGTTTGGGTTTAGGAGCTACTGCCAAAGCAGAAGTGGGAAAGCACAGGGTTTTGAGTATACCAAACCTGTGTGTAGACCCCAGGCCCTCCTTGCACTAGACGTATGATCTTGGACTTGCTACATAAGCCACCTGTGCCTCCGTTTCTTCATCCGCAAAATGGAGATGATAGTGGGATCTTTTTTCCCACAAAGTAAAAGTGAGATAGCAGATGCTTAGAGAAAGTTAGGTTTTTTTCTCCTTTTGAAGCCTAGGTTCTTTGTCTTTGACATCTCACTGCTGCCCATCTGGAGGCTGTTTCAGCAGGAATAGCTGTCCTTGCCTGGAGGGAGGTGTTCAGTCTTCTGCACTCCACCCCGTGCTCCTTACATGGCCCCGTCACTCTGCTGAGCTCTGCCCTGGTCAGCCGCCTCCTTTAATCTCCCTCCATTAATCGCTCCTCCTGCCCAGGGCTCCTGACCACTTTGATCCCTGCCTTTGAAGTCCTTCCAACCATCCTCAGCATCCCTGGGAATCCAGCTCCACCGTCCTCATTGTCACCCCCCAGCGGAGGCCCAGAAGAGTTATGGGGTGGAGAGGCTTTCCCTGCAGTGAGGTGGAGATTCCTGCAGAGCAAGCCTTCCTCCTACCTGGTGGGAAGCCCCTCCCGCCTTCCATGAGCAGCCTCCCCTAGCGGGGTGGCCGCGTGGCAAAGGGAAATGAGAACCCAGCCCTGTGCTTTATGAGCTCTGCCCTCTGCTAAGGAGTGGACATGCTTAACTTCAAGTGCTTCAAGACAGCCCATTAATGAAGAAGGTGCTCTTATTTTTGCACTTTATGGATGGGGAAACTAAGGCACAGTGAGGTGAAATTACCTACAGTCGAGCACCTAATCAACAGCAAACCCAAGACTTGAGTAGTGCCTCCTCTCATTAACATTATGTATACTATATTATGGAGCCCTGCTGGCGCAGTGGTTAAGAGCTGGGCTGCCAACCCCCAAAGGGCAGCAGTTCCAATCCACCAGCTGCTCCTTGGAACCCTATGGGGCAGCTCTGCTCCATCCTCTAGGGTCGCTATTAGTTGGAATTGACTCAACGGCAATGGGTTTGTTTGTTTGTTTGTTTTTAATATATATCATATCACACCACATCTTATACGTACTATATCATATCATATCATTATTGAGCCAGTGATCATTAATATTATTACTGACACGTATAAGGACATGATAAATGGAGAAAAGATTGAAGTAGTCCACGATTTCATTTTGCCTGGCTCTACAATCAACACCCATGGAAACAGCAGTTGAGAAATCAAAAGACACATTGCATTGGGCAAATCTGCTGCAAAAGAACTATTTAAAGTGTTAAAAAGCAAAGATGTCACTTTGAGAACTAAAGAGTGCCTGACCCAAGCCATGGTGTTTTCAGTCACCTCATATGCTTGTTAAAGCTGGACAATGAATAAGGAACACAGAAGAGGAATTGATGCCTTTGAACTGTGAGGCTGGCGAAGAATATTGAACATACCATGGACTGCCAAAAGAAGGAACAAATCTGTCTTGGAAGAAGTAAAACTGGAATGCTCCTTAGAAGCAAGGGTGGCGAGACTATGTCTACATACTTTGGACATGTTGTCAGAAGGGACTAGTCCCTGGAGGAGGACATCATGCTGGGTAAAGTAGAGGGTAATGGAAAAAGAGGAAGACCCTCAAAGAGATGGATTGACACAGTGGCTGTAACAATGGGCTCAGCATAACAACGATTGTGAGGACGGGGCAGGACCGGGCAGTGTTTAGTCCTGTTGTACGTGGGGTCGCTACGAGTCGGAGCTAACTGGACAGCGCCTAACGACAACACGAGGACAGGGTGTCTTCTTTTTCTTCAGGTCTCTACACATGTAGAATCCTGACTAGCACCGAAGATTTGCTGCTTCTTTTCATCACTCCAGAGAACTTGCTGTGACAGGAGCGCTTTGCTTTTTCCAAAATGTGGAAGACGGGGTCACATGGCTGTTGGTCTCCTAGAACTGCCGTAACCAAGTACAACAATGTGGGGAGCCTAAGACAACAGAATTTTATTCTCACAGTTCTGGAGGCTGGGAGTCTGAAATTAAGGTGTTGGCAGGGCTGTGCTCTCTCTGAAGATTCTAGGGGAGGGTCCTTCTGGTCTCTGCAGCTTCTGGTGGTGGAGATGTGCCTTGGCTTGTGGATATCACATCGCCTTCTCCTCTGTTCCTCCATGTCCAAATCCTCCTCTTCTCATAGGGTCACCAGTAATACTGTGAGTTAGGGTCCACCCTGCTGACCTCAGTGAGCCCTGGTGGTGCGGCAGTTAAGCACTCGGCTGCTAACCAAAAGGCTGGTGGTTCAAAACTCCTCAGCGACTCCCTGAGAGAAAGGTCTGGCGATCTGTTCCCATAAAGATTAATCAAGCCAAACTCGTTGGTGCCGAGTCAATTCTGACTCATATCGACCCTATAAGACAGAGTAGAACTGCCTCATAGGGTTTCCAAGGAGTGGCTGGTGAATTCCAGCTGCCAGCCTCTTGGTTAGCAGCTGAACACTTAACTACTGTTACCAGGGCTTCTTAGAAACCCTACTTTCTCCTGTAGGGTTGTTATGAGTCAGAATCAACTAGATAGCACTGGGTTTCTTTTGTTTGTTTTTCTTGCTGACCTCATATTAACTTGATAGCATCTGCAATGACCCTGTTTCCAAGCAAGGTCACATTCACGGGTTCTGGGGTTAGGATTTGAGCGTAGCTTTTTGTGGGACACAACTCAACCCATAACAGATGGCATCAGAGAAGGAAAGAATGCAGGAGGGAATTATTGATCCTGAGGAAGCTGCGTCTCAGCCGGGCTCAGCTTGGTGGTGCAACTGGGGCACACACACACGTCCCCCACCCTGCCCACGCTGCACTGGCTGCATTCAGCCCAGACCTGGTGATGCTGGGCTTTGAGCCTGCACCCCATGGTCCGGCTGCCATTCCTTGTACGACCACTATAGGAAGAGCCGAGTTCGCTTTGTTCAGGTGCTTTACATTCTGCTCAGCCTCAGAGGAAAAACACCCAGTCCTGACCCTCTGAAACCAGCTGAGTTTAAGAAGAACCCAAGATGAACCCAAACTTAGCTCTGAAGCCATGAGCCTCCCACCGCCTGCAGATTGCAGGGAGGGCTGTCCCAGGTGGCCACCCACTCCGAGATGGGGTTTAGACTGGTGGAAGCGTGGGGGTGGGGGGCGAGTCAAAACATGAGAAGAAAAGACCTTTGAAAGCCTTTTCCTCCAATTTTAAAATCGGGGCAGTGTTTAGGGAGAAAAAGCTTTGAACCCAAAGGAACAAAGCCCTTGATGAAGAACAGAGGAAACAAGTGTGCATGTATCGACTTCGCTGGGTCTCCTTTAAGGAAGCACCTTTGTTTGCCTTGGTTTAAGGAACGAGGCCACTGCGCTCACCTAGGACCTCACTCAGGCTGCAGAGCACAAAGCGGAGCAGCCAGCCAGCAGCGGGTGGCGGGATCTGTGCCAGTTACGCCCACTGAGCGGGTGCGATGAAAGCCAGGCTCTGCCTTTCTCCAGCTGGAATCTCCGCTGCAGTTCCTGTGTGAGATAAGGGGCCCTTATCTCTCAGACAAGGTTTCCTTTC
Organism: Elephas maximus indicus; assembly: GCF_024166365.1. NCBI lineage: Eukaryota > Metazoa > Chordata > Mammalia > Proboscidea > Elephantidae > Elephas > Elephas maximus. Next base: position 240,103,960 of record NC_064819.1, on the reverse strand, counting down.
CCTATTGGGGGCATGTCTCCACTGGGAGGGGGAGAAGGACAGGGCCTGGGGCGTCACTCAAACAAACAGTAAAGTGGTAGGCCCCCCAAGCAGCTCAGGGACCCCCCCCCCAGCAGCTGACGGGTCCCAGAGCAGCTCACAGCCCCTCAACCAGCTGACAGGCCCCCCAAGCAGTTCATGGTCCCCCAAACAGCTGACAGGCCCCTGAGCAGCTCACGGCCCCACAAGCATCTCACTGCCCCCTAAACAGCTGGTGGGCCCCAGAGCAGCTGGCCCCTGTGTCCCTGGAGCTTGGGTCATCCCAGCCCATTTGCAGCGTGGGAGCTGGTGGAGGCCCCCTGGCCAAGGGGCTGGTCCTCACCAGGAGTCTCCAGGCTGCTTTTACTGGTGCTGAGAGGCGCAGCCCGTGTCTCTTCAGTGGCCTTTGTACCTGATGTGGCCCATCACACTGCCTGGCAGAGGGAGTGCTGCAGGTGCTAAGGGAAATCATGGACACGAGGAAGCCCACGCCTGATAAGACTGCACATTGGATGCCCCCAGGCCTGCAGGTGCCGGGTGGCCAAGTGCTGCGGCCTTACTGCTGTGCCCACCGGGATCACTGGTCTGGCAGCAAGGCCAGCCTGGAGCTGCCTGCCACAAGCACTGCCAGCTCTGGAGCTTTCTGGGCCTCCTGACGTACTCCAGGCTCAGGCCGAATCTCCCTGCGAGTGCTCTGGGTGGGTGGTGAAGACCAGGGTGACAACAGCCATGGCCACTAGTGACCTGCAGGTAGCCTGTGCCTCATTGGCTTTGCGACTGGTGCATGGCAGCTTTGTTCAATGAGATAGAAGTGGACACGATGTTGCCCACCTGGGCAGAATCCTGACTTACTGACCTCCTTCAACCCCTGCAAATACGCTCCAGTCCCAAGGCCCAAGTTCTCTTCCTCTTTCTGAAAGCCCTTCCTCTACATATCCTCCTGGCTTACAGATGTCACTCAGGAATGTCACCATGAACTAAGACCACCCTGCTTCCACCCCCGGCTCCCACTACTGTCTATCCTCACACTTTATTGTTTCCTTCACAGCATGTATCACCGCTTCCCATATAGTATCACCTATGTGTTTGTTTCTTGTCTGTCCCCCAACTAGAAAGTAAGTTCCTTAACGGCAAGGGGTGCTGTGTATCTGCACTGTGTTTTCAGGGCCTCCGGCACCTCTTGGAAGTCTTAGGTTCAGTTCCCCCAGAAGCAGACGCCAAGCCAAAGGACTGAGTGTGAGGAGTGTCTTTGGGAGGTTACCCTTGAGGCACCGGTAGGGGCGTGGGGAGGGAGGCAGGGGAGGGAAGGGAGCCCACAGATGGTGTGCTACTGAGCAGGTTACCACTGCAGGCATGGGGTGGGGGAGGGGGGAGCTGTCCTGCTGTGAACTCTTGGAGTCAGTGTAGCCCATGCTTCAGGGCTACACCTCCCTGGGGGGAGAAGAGGTGGATACTTATGTCCAGCTCCCTCTTCATCTTTGGCTGCGGCCATTAAGTCCCCAGGGTTGGACGGAGAGTACCAAGGGGATATGGGCACACATAGGGGCTCTGTCAACATTCATTGAATAAATGAGTGAATTAATTAGAAAATCCATCCATGAGAATTTCGTATCTATTACACGCAGTGCACTAGGCAGATCATACAGAAAATCCATAAGCCCTATTTAATTCAGGAAAAAATATAAGACCAGAGTTAAGAGTTTCCCTTTAAAAATGATGGACAGGTTTTAAGACCTGTGGTTCTTGCCAGCAGCACTGAAGCGGAAACAAACAGCAAGCAAATGAATAAAATGAACAAAACAGATTTCAAAATAAAGGCTTTTATTTTTTAGCTTCTTTACATATTGTTAGACAAGCCAAGAACAATTGAACACTGTCCAATTTTTCTTGGAATAGAACAGTTTTCTTGGAAAAGATAAGAATTCTTTCAGAGCCAGTATATTTAGTGTTTCACTTTCCAGTTAAAGTCATTAAGGGCCGTCTGCCTTTCAGTTGTTTCAGATGCTTTCGGAACGCTCTTCAGATATGACCAGGAGCTAAAGGCCTGGTTAGTGTGAAAGTTAGTGATGATTTAAAATGGTTTCAGTTGGTATAAAGGGTTCAGTAATGGCCTTAGGGAGTTTTCTCAAAGATGCAAGATATTCACAACCATAGACCAGGCTGTCCCGATGCTGTTAAGGTGAAGAATTCTCATGATCATCTACCACAGCCTCATGTTTTTGAGTAACAAGAATCCTGACAGTTTGTTTTCTAAAATGCCATCTATATCACAATGTTTCCTTGTGTTTTCTTCCGCAAGAGACTGCACACATCATTGTTGCTTTCCGTGCATTAGTGTGGCCCTGGAGTAAGCTGCTCCATGGTTGTGGACTCTGTGTTCCAAGACTGAACCCAACCTACCATGTGGTGGGTCGCCACAACAGCAGCTCTGTCTTCTCCATCTTTCTATCTCCACCAATTCCCAAGTGCCTGGTTCAGTGTGGTGCTTCCAAATATCTGTTGGACAAAGAATGTTCAAAGAGGGTGTCTTTTATGATATGTCCAACACCAATGCATGAGAAAAGTGAACTCAAATGTAAGAGAACCAAAATATGCAGGTAGGTTGATCACAGGTATTTGCATATAATTTGGGGATAGCATATGTGATGCAGGAGACCTCAAAAGAAGATAGAAGGAATGCACACAGTCACGGTACCAAAAAGAATTTGTTGCCATTCAACCATTTCAGGAGGTAGCATATGATCAAGAAACGACAGTACTTAAGAAAGAAGCCCAAGCTGCACTGAAGGCATTGGCAAAAAAACATGGCTCCAGGAACTGATGGAAATCCAGTTGAGGTGTTTCAACAAAGGGATGGAGCACTGCAGGTGCTCACTCATCTATGCCAAGAAATTTGGAAGACAGCTACCTGGCCAAATGACTGGAAGAGATTCAATTTGTGCACATTCCAAAGAAAGGTAATCCAATGGAATGCAGAAATTACCAGACGATATCATTAACATCATACTGAAGTAAAATTTTTCCAAAGATATTTCAAAAACAGTTGCAGCAGTATAAAGACAGGGAACTTCCAGAAATTCAAGCCCTGATTTAGAAGAGGAAGTAGAATGAGAGATATCGTTGCTGATGTCAGATGGATCTTGGCTGAAAGCAGAGAATACCAGAAAGTCGTTTACCTGTGTTTTATTGACTATACAAAAGCATTCGATTATGTGGAACATAAAAAATTATGGATAACATTGCAAATAATGGGAATTCCAGAACACTTAATTGTGCTCATGAGGAACCTGTACATAGATCAAGAGGCAGTCGTTTGAACAGAACAAGGAGATACTGCATGGTTTAAAGTCAGGAAAGGTGTGTGTCAGAATTATATCTTTTCCCCATACTTCTTCAATCTGTATGTTGTGCAAATAATCTGAGAAACTGGACTACAGGTAGTCCCTGATTTATAATGCATTCGAGTTATAATGAACTGCACTTATGATCATCCTTCTTTTTTTTTTTTTCACATCTTACGTTTAGTAAAAGAGAGAGAAACCCCCACACGTCTGTCAGTTTTTCATACTGTGGGGGCTTGTGTGTTGCTGTGATGCTGGAAGCCATGCCACTGGTATTCAAATACCAGCAGAGTCAACCACGGCAGGCAGATTTTAGCTGAGCTTCCAGACTAAGACAGATTAGGAAGATGGACCTGGTGGTCTACTTCTGACAAGAATTAGCCAGTGAAAACCTTATGAATAAAAAAAATAGCAGTGGAATATTGTCTGATATAGTGCCGGAAGATGAGCCCCTCAGGTTGGAAGGCACTCAGAATATAGCTGGGGAAGAGCTGCCTCCTCAAAGTGGAGTCTACCTTAATGATGTGGATGGAGTCAAACTTTCAAGACCTTCATTTGCTGATGTGGCACAACTCAAAATGAGAAGAAACAGCTACAAACATCCATTAATAATCAGTACCTGGAATGTACGAAGCATGAATCTAGGAAAATCAGAAATCGTCAAAAATGAAATGGAGGGGGGCCAAGATGGCGGACTAGGTAGACGCTACCTCGGATCCCTCTTGCAACAAAGACTTGGAAAAACAAGTGAATCAATCAAGTACATAACAATCTATGAACCCTGAACAACAAACACAGATTTAGAGATGGAAAACGAACAAATACGGGGAAGCAGCGATTGTTTTCGGAGCCTGGAGCCAGCGTCCCAGTCAGGTTACCTTTGGCGCCCGATTTAGGGCAGAGCCCAGGGGAGCTGACGGCACAAACAAGTGACCCAGCCCTACCCCCCGAACTCACCCCGGGAGGGGGCCCAGCCGGTTCGCGCGGACGGCGTGGCGACGCAGCCAGTGGGAGAAGTCCCCGGGAGGCAGTGACTGGTCTTGGAGCTGGGAGAGCAGCGTCCCAGCCGGGGAACCGTCCCGCCGGGATTTTGACTGGGCGCTGGCACGGCACAAGCATGGAGAGCTGCTCCACTCCCCTGAACTAACCCCGGGAGGGGGCCCAGCCAGTCCGCAGGGGCGGCGCGGCGACGGCTGGCAGGACTAGAAGTCCCCGGGAGGCAGCGACTGATTTTGGAGCCAGGAGTAAAGCGTCCCAGCAGGGGAACCTTGACGCTAGGATTTAGACTGGCAGCGGGTGGCTTCAGAGGGCCAGACCCCCAGGGGCAATCTCCACACAGCCAGCACACATAGGCGACATGCCTCGCGGGAATCCCAGATATAATAGTCATTCCAAGCAAGACAAGCAACTCTGGCTATATTCTGAGGTGCTACTCTCCTATCTCTCTGATCCCACCCTTCCCAGGCGGCTTCATTAACGTTGGAATTGCCTGAACCAGAGGGAGAAAGGCTCCGGCTCCGCGGCGGCTTTGCTTTTCCCCCTTTTTTTTCTTTTGGTCTTTTCCTAACCCACTCTTTAGGCCTGAGAGAAGGAACAACAACAACAAAAAAAAAAACCCAGGGACCAAAAATCCACCCCTAATTGGACTAAAAACACAGAACCAGCTACACCCAAGCATATATGATCAAAATCTCAGACTTTCATCCTTACAGGGAACAAGGTGGCGGTTATAATCCAAAGGCAATTCTGATAGGGATCTGACTGCATTTGTTTTTAGAGGATTTTCTGGAAAAACTAATTTCCCAGTGATGGCTCGGAGACAGCAGTCCATATCAAACCACATAAAGAAGCAGACCATGACAGCTTCTACAACCCCCCAAACAAAAGAATCAAAATCTTTCCCAAATGAAGATACAATCCTGGAATTATCAGATACAGAATATAAAAAACTAATTTACAGAATGCTTCAAGACATCACAAACGAAATAAGGCAAACTGCAGAAAAAGCCAAGGAACACACTGATAAAACTGTTGAAGAACTCAAAAAGATTATTCAAGAACATAGTGGAAAAATTAATAAGTTGCAAGAATCCATAGAGAGACAGCATGTAGAAATCCAAAAGATTAACAATAAAATTACAGAATTAGACAATGCAATAGGAAGTCAGAGGAGCAGACTCGAGCAGTTAGAATGCAGACTGGGACATCTGGAGGACCAGGGAATTAACACCAACATAGCTGAAAAAAAATCAGATAAAAGAATTTAAAAAAATGAAGAAATCCTAAGAATCACGTGGGACTCTATCAAGAAGGATAACTTGCGTGTGATTGGAGTCCCAGAACAGGGAGGGAAGACAGAAAACACACAGAAAATAGTTGAACAACTCTTGACAGAAAACTTCCCTGACATCATGAAAGATGAAAGGATATCTATCAAAGATGCTCATCGAACCCCATTTAAGATTGATCCAAAAAGAAAAACACCAAGACATATTATCATCAAACTCGCCAAAACCAAAGATAAACAGAAAATTTTAAAAGCAGCCAGGGAGAAAAGAAAGGTTTCCTTCAAGGGAGAATCAATAAGAATAAGTTCAGACTACTCAGCAGAAACCATGCAGGCAAGAAGGGAATGGGACGACATATACAGAGCACTGAAGGAGAAAAACTGCCAGCCAAGGATCATATATCCAGCAAAACTCTCTCTGAAATATGAAGGCGAAATTAAGATATTTACAGATAAACACAAGTTTAGAGAATTTGCAAAAACCAAACCAAAGCTACAAGAAATACTAAAGGATATTGTTTGGGCAGAAAACCAATAATATCAGATACCAGCACAACACAAGGTCACAAAACAGAACATCCTGATATCAACTCAAATAGGGAAATCACAAAAACAAATTAAGATCAATTAAAAAAAAAAACACTCATAACAGGGAATCACGGAAGTCAATATGTAAAAGATCACAATAATCAAAAAGAGGGACTAAATACAGGAGGCATAGAACTGCCATATGGAGAGTGATACAAGGCGATATAGAACAATACAAGTTAGGTTTTTACTTAGAAAAATAGGGGTAAATAATAAGGTAACCACAAAGAGGTATAACAACTTCATAACTCAAGATAAAAGCCAAGAAAAACGTAACGACTCAACAAACATAAAGTCAAACACTACGAAAATGAGGATCTCACAATTTAATAAGAAAAACGTCTCAGCACAAAAAAGTATGTGGAAAAATGAAATTGTCAACAACACACATAAAAAGGCATCAAAATGACAACACTAAACACTTATTTATCTATAATTACCCTGAATGTAAATGGACTAAATGCACCAATTAAGAGACAGAGAGTCTCGGACTGGATAAAGAAACACGATCCGTCTATATGCTGCCTACAAGAGACACACCTTAGACTTAGAGACACAAACAAACTAAAACTCAAAGGATGGAAAAACATATATCAAGCAAACAATAAGCAAAAAAGAAGAGGAGTAGCAATATTAATTTCTGACAAAATAGACTTTAGACTTAAATCCACCACAAAGGATAAAGAAGGACACTACATAATGATAAAAGGGACAATTGATCAGGAAGACATAACCATATTAAATATATATGCACCCAATGACAGGGCTGCAAGATACATAAATCAAATTTTAACAGAATTGAAAAGTGAGATAGACACCTCCACAATTATAGTAGGAGACTTCAACACACCACTTTCAGAGAAGGACAGGACATCCAGTAAGAAGCTCAATAGAGACACAGAAGACCTAATTACAACAATCAACAAACTTGACCTCATTGACTTATACAGAACTCTCCACCCAACTGCTGCAAAGTATACTTTTTTTTCTAGTGCACATGGAACATTCTCTAGAATAGACCACATATTAGGTCATAAAACAAACCTTTGCAGAGTCCACAACGTCGAAATATTACAAAGCATCTTCTCAGACCACAAGGCAATAAAACTAGAAATCAATAACAGAAAAACTAGGGAAAAGAAATCAAATACTTGGAAACTGAACAATACCCTCCTGAAAAAAGACTGGGTTATAGAAGACATCAAGGAGGGAATAAGGAAATTCATAGAATGCAACGAGAATGAAAATACTTCCTATCAAAACCTCTGGGACACAGCAAAAGCAGTGCTCAGAGGCCAATTTATATCGATAAATGCACACATACAAAAAGAAGAAAGAGTCCAAATCAGAGAACTGTCCCTACAACTTGAACAAATAGAAGGTGAGCAACAAAAGAATCCATCAGGCACCAGAAGAAAACAAATAATAAAAATTAGAGCTGAACTAAATGAATTAGAGAACAGAAAAACAATTGAAAGAATTAACAAAGCCAAAAGCTGGTTCTTTGAAAAAATTTAAAAAATTGATAAACCATTGGCTAGACTGACTAAAGAAATACAGGAAACAACCCGAATAAGAAACGAAAAGGACCACATCACAACAGAACCAACTGAAATTAAAAGAATCATATCAGATTATTACGAAAAATTGTACTCTAACGAATTTGCAAACCTAGAAGAAATGGATGAATTCCTGGAAAAACACTACCTACCTAAACTGACACATTCAGAAGTAGAACAACTAAATAGACCCATAACAAAAAAAGAGATTGAAACAGTAATCAAAAAACTCCCAACAAAAAAAAGCCCTGGCCCGGACGGCTTCACTGCAGAGTTCTACCAAACTTTCAGAGAAGAGTTAACCCCACTACTACTGAAGGTATTTCAAAGCATAGAAAATGACGGAATACTACCCAACTCATTCTATGAAGCCACCATCTCCCTGATACCAAAACCAGGTAAAGACATTACAAAAAAAGAAAATTACAGACCTATATCCCTCATGAACGTAGATGCAAAAATCCTCAACAAAATTCTAGCCAATAGAATTCAACAACATATCAAAAAAATAATTCACCACGATCAAGTGGGATTTATACCAATTTTTTTATGCAAGGCTGGTTTAATATCAGAAAAACCATTAATGTAATCCATCACATAAATAAAACAAAAGACAAAAACCACATGATCTTATCAATTGATGCAGAAAAGGCATTTGACAAAGTCCAACACCCATTTATGATAAAAACTCTTACCAAAATAGGAATTGAAGGAAAATTCCTCAACATAATAAAGGGCATCTATGCAAAGCCAACAGCCAATATCACTCTAAATGGAGAGAACCTGAAAGCATTTCCCTTGAGAACGGGAACCAGACAAGGATGCCCTTTATCACCGCTCTTATTCAACATCGTGCTAGAAGTCCTAGCCAGGGCAATTAGGCTAGACAAACAAATAAAAGGCATCCGGATTGGCAAGGAGGAAGTAAAATTATCCCTATTTGCAGATGACATGATCTTATACACAGAAAACCCTAAGGAATCCTCCAGAAAACTACTGAAACTAATAGAAGAGTTTGGCAGAGTCTCAGGTTATAAAATAAACATACAAAAATCACTTGGATTCCTCTACATCAACAAAAAGAACACCGAAGAGGAAATAACCAAATCAATACCATTCACAGTAGCCCCCAAGAAGATAAAATACTTAGGAATAAATCTTACCAAGGATGTAAAAGACCTATACAAAGAAAACTACAAAGCTCTACTACAAGAAATTAAAAAGGACATACTTAAGTGGAAAAACATACCTTGCTCATGGATAGGAAGACTTAACATAGTAAAAATGTCTATTCTACCAAAAGCCATCTATACATATAACGCACTTCCGATCCAAATTCCAATGTCATTTTTTAAGGTGATAGAGAAACAAATCACCAATTTCATATGGAAGGGAAAGAAGCCTCGGATAAGCAAAGCATTACTGAAAAAGAAGAAAGTGGGAGGCCTCACTCTACCTGATTTCAGAAGCTATTATACAGCCACAGTAGTCAAAACAGCCTGGTACTGGTACAACAACAGGCACATAGACCAATGGAACAGAATTGAGAACCCAGATATAAATCCATCCACATATGAGCAGCTGATATTTGACAAAGGACCAGTGTCAGTTAATTGGGGAAAAGATAGTCTTTTTAACAAATGATGCTGGCATAACTGGATATCCATTTGCAAAAAAATGAAACAGGACCCATACCTCACACCATGCACAAGAACTAACTCCAAGTGGATCAAAGACCTAAACATAAAGACTAAAACGATAAAGATCGTGGAAGAAAAAATAGGGACAACCTTAGGAGCCCTAATACAAGGCATAAACAGAATACAAAACATTACCAAAAATGACGAAGAGAAACCCGATAACTGGGAGCTCCTAAAAATCAAACACCTATGCTCATCTAAAGACTTCACCAAAAGAGTAAAAAGACCACCTACAGACTGGGAAAGAATTTTCAGCTATGACATCTCTGACCAGTACCTGATCCCTAAAATCTACATGATTCTGTCAAAACTCAACCACAAAAAGACAAACAACCCAATCAAGAAGTGGGCAAAGGATATGAACACACACTTCACTAAAGAAGATATTCAGGCAGCTAACAGATACATGAGAAAATGCTCTCGATCATTAGGCATTAGAGAAATGCAAATTAAAAGTACGATGAGATTCCATCTCACTCCAACAAGGCTGGCATTAATCCAAAAAACACAAAACAATAAATGTTGGAGAGGCTGCGGAGAGATTGGAACTCTTATACACTGCTGGTGGGAATGTAAAATGGTACAACCACTTTGGAAATCTATCTGGCGTTATCTTAAACAGTTAGAAATAGAACTACCATACAACCCAGAAATCCCACTCCTCGGAATATACCCTAGAGAAACAAGAGCCTTCACACAAACAGATACATGCACACCCATGTTTATTGCAGCTCTGTTTACAATAGCAAAAAGCTGGAAGCAACCAAGGTGTCCATCAACGGATGAATGGGTAAATAAATTGTGGTATATTCACACAATGGAATATTACGCATCGATAAAGAACAGTGAGGAATCTGTGAAACATTTCATAACATGGAGGAACCTGGAAGGCATTATGCTGAGCGAAATTATTCAGAGGCAAAAGGACAAATATTGTATAAGACCACCACTATTATAAGATCTTGAGAAACAGTAAAAACTGAGAAGAACACATACTTTCGTGGTTACGAGGTGGGGAGGGAGGGAGGGAGAGGGTTTTTTATTGATTAATCAGTAGATAAGAACTGCTTTAGGTGAAGGGAAAGACAACACTCAATACATGGAAGGTCAGCTCAATTGGACTGGACCAAAAGCAAAGAAGTTTCCAGGATAAAATGAATGCTTCAAAGGTCAGCGGAGCAAGGGCGGGGGTTTGGGGACCATGGTTTAAGGGGACTTCTAAGTCAATTGGCAAAATAATTCTATTATGAAAACATTCTGCATCCCACTTTGAAATGTGGTGTCTGGGGTCTTAAATGCTAACAAGCGGCCATCTAAAAAAAGGCCATCTAAGATGCATCAATTGGTCTCAACTCACCTGGAGCAAAGGAGAATGAAGAACACCAAGGTCACACGACAACTAAGAGCCCAAGAGACAGAAAGGGCCACATGAACCAGAGACCTACATCATCCTGAGACCAGAAGAACTAGTTGGTGCCCGGCCACAATCGATGACTGCCCTGACAGGGAGCACAACAGAGAACCCCTGAGGGAGCAGGAGAACAGTGGGATGCAGACCCCAAATTCTCATAAAAAGACCAGACTTAATGGTCTGACTGAGACTAGAGGAATCCCGGCGGCCATGGTCCCCAGACCTCTTGTTGGCACAGGACAGGAACCATCCCCGAAGACAACTCATCAGACATGAAAGGGACTGGACAGTGGGTGGGAGAGAGATGCTGATGAAGAGTGAGGTAATTATATCAGGTGGACACTTGAGATTGTGTTGGCATCTCCTGTCTGGAGGGGGGATGGGAGGATAGAGGGAGTGGGAAGCTGGCAAAATTGTCACGAAAGGAGAGACTGGAAGGGCTGACTCATTAGGGGGAGAGCAAGTGGGAGTACAGAGTAAGATGTATGTAAACTTATATGTGACAGACTGACTTGATTTGTAAACGTTCACTTGAAGCTCAATAAAAGTTAATAAAAAAAAAATGAAATGGAACACATAAAGATCGATAGGCATCAGTGAGCTGAAAGGGGCTGGTATTGGTCATTTTGAATTGGACTGTCATATGGTCTCCTATGCTGAGAATGACAACTTGAAGAGGAATGGCGTTGCATCCATCATCAAAAAGAAGAGTTCAAGATCTATCCTAAAGTGCAACTTTGACAGTGATAGGATAATATCCATATGCCTACAAGGAAGACCAGTTAATATAATTATTATCCAAATTTACACACCAACCACTGAGGCCAAAGATGAAGAAACTGAAGATTTTTACCAACTTCTGCAGCCTGAAATTGAATGAACATATAACCAGGATGCACTGATAATTACTGGAGACTGGAATGTGAAAACTGGAAACAAAGAAGAAGAATTGGTAGTTGGAAATATGGCCTTGGTGATGGGAACACTGGTGATCACATGATTGAATTTTGCAAGACCAACAACTTCTTCACTGCAAATGCCTTTTTTCACCAACGTAAATGACGACTATACAAAAGGACCTCACCAGATGGAATACACAAGAATCAAATCAACTACATCTATGGAAAGAGATGATGCAAAAGTTCAATATCTTAAGTCAGAACAAGGCCAGGTGCCAAATGCAGATCAGGCCATCAATTACTCATATGCAAGTTGAAACTGAAGAAAATTAGAACAAATTAATGCGAGCTAAAGTACAACTTTGAATATGTCTCGCCTGAATTTAAAGACTGTCTCAAGAATAGATTTGACACATTGAAAACTAATGACTGAAGACCAGATGAGTTGTGGAATGACATCAAGGACATCATAACCCACCAAAACCAAACCCACTGCCATCGAGTTGATTCCGACTCATAGCATCCGTATAGGACAGAGTAGAACTGCCACTTTGAGTTTCCAAGGAGCGCCTGGCAGATTCAAACTGCTGACCTCTTGATTAGCAGCCATAGCACTTAACCATTACGCCACCAGGGTTTCCAAGGACATCATACATGAAAAAAAGTGAGAGTCATTAAAAAGATAGAAAAGAAATAAAAGACTTAAATAGATGTCAGAAGAGACCCTGAAGCTTGCTCTTGAACATCGAGGAGCTAAAAGCAAAAGGAAGAAATGATGAAGTAAAAGAGCTGAACAGAAGATTTCAAAGGGCGGCTCAAGAAGACAAAGTATTATGATGACATGTGCAAAGAGCTGGAGGTAGACAACCAAAAGGGAAGAACACACTTAGCATTTCTCAAGCTGAAAGAACTGAAGAAAAAATTCAAGCCTCGAGTTGCAATAGTGAAGGATTCTATGGAGAAAATATTAAATGATGCAGGAAGCATCAAAAGAAGATGGAAGGGATACACAGAGTCATTATACCAAAAAGAGTTAGTCGATGTTTAACCATTTCAAGAGGCGGCATATGATCAGGAACCGATGGTACTGAAGGAAGAAGTCCAAGCTGCTCTGAAGGCATTAGAGAAAAACAAGCTCCAGGAATTGATGGAATATCGATTGAGATGTTTCAACAAATGGATGCAGCGCTCAAGTGCTCACTCATCTATGCCAAGAAATTTGTAAGACAGCTACCTGGCCAACTGACTGGAAGAGATCCATATTTATGCCTGTTCCCAAGAAAGGTGATCCAATGGAATGTGGAAATTATAGAACAATATCATTAATATCCCATGTAAGCAAAATTTTGTTGAAGACCATTCAAAAGCAGCTGCAGCAGTGTATCGACAGGGAACTGCCAGAAATTCAGGCTGGATTTAGAAGAGGACGCAGAGTGAAGGATATCATTGCTGATGTCAGATGGATCCTGGCTGAAAGCAGAGAATACCAGAAAGATGTTTACCTGTGTGGATCATAACGAATTATAGATAACATTGCAGAGAATGGGAATTCCGGAACGCTTAATTGTGCTCATGAGGAACCTTTACATAAATCAAGAGACAGTTGTTCCAACAGAACAAGGAGATACTGCATGGTTTAAAGTCAGGAAAGGTGTGCTTCAGGGTTGTATCCTTTCACCACACCTATTCAGCCTATATGTTGAGCAGATACTCCGAGAAGCTGCCCAGTATGAAGAAGAACAGGGCATCAGGATTGAAGGAAAACTCATTAACAACCTGTGTTTTGCAGATGGCACAACCTTGCTTGCTGAAAGTGAAGAGGACATGAAGCATTGATGAAGATCAAAGACCACAGCCTTCAGTATGGATTACACCTCAACATAAAGAAAACAAAAATTCTCACAGCTGGACCAATAAACAACATCATCATAAACGGAGAAAAGATTGAGATTGTCAAAGATTTCATTTTACTTGGATCCACAATTAACAGCCATGGAAGCGGCAGTCAAGAGATCAAAAGACGCCCTGGGCAAATCGGCTGCAAAAGACTTCTTTAAAGTGTTGAAAAGTAAAGATGTGACCTTGAGGACTAAGGTGCGTCTGACCCAAGCCATGGTGTTTTCAATCACCTTATATTCATGTGAAAGCTGGACAATGAACAAAGAATGAAAGAGAATTGACCCCTTTGAATTGTGGTGTAGGTGAAGAATATTGAATATACCACGGACTTCCAAAAGAACTAACAAATCTGTCTTGGAAGAAGTACAACCAGAATGCTCCTTGGAAGCAAGGATGTCTCACATCATTTGGACATGTTATCAGGAGGGATCAGTCCCTGAAGAAGGACATCATGCTTGATAAAGTAGAGGGTCATCGAAAAAGAGGAGGACCCTCAACGAGATGGATTGACAGAGTGGCTGTAACAATGGGCTTAAGTACAGCAACGATTGTGAGGATAGCGCAGGACTGGTCAGTGTTTTGTTCTGTTGTACATAGGGTCGCTGTGAGTTGAAACCGTCTTGACGGCACCTAACAACAACATCTTTAGTAATGTGTTGCAACGCGTACTTTGCTGATACTATTCTCAGATGTTCACTCTTAGATGTGTAGTTCAAAACACTGCCATATAGCAAGTTATGGCTTGACCTACAATGAAGTTGATGTTGGTGTAGGGGGTTGTAATGAATAGAAAGTTGGGCAGTGTTTAACTCTAACGGCATACGAGAAGTGAGTTGGGCATATGCCTGACAGCCGTTAGGACTCTGACTTCATTGTTACGACACTGACGCTGACTTTACTGTAGACCAGGTGTATCAAACCCATTGCTGTTGAGTCGATTACAACTCATAGTGACCCTGCAGGACAGAGCAAAACTGCCCCCATAGAGTTCCCAAGGAGCACCTGGTGGATTCAAACCGCTGACCTTTTGGTTAGCAGCTGTAGCACTTAACCACTATGCCACCAAGGTTTCCAAGAGCAACCCTATAGCGTGACCTTATTCAGCATTTCCTACCACAGGAAGCATCACTTGTTAATTTGGAGCCAAGCTGTTCAAGTTTGTTCCATGCAGGTAACTGTAACACCTGCACTGCTTATACCCCCAACAGTGTGTCTAACAAAAGAAGTCTAATTCTAATCCAGAGAAGAAGGTGAGGAAGGATGTAGACAATGGATGGAAAGAAAGTCAGGGAAACAGCACGGGAGGAAAGCTTGTCTCATTTGATTGTTTTGACAATCATTAAGGGTACGAATAGGATTTCGAAGGCAATTAAGGAGCGATTGGCATAAAATTAACAATTTTATGTATGTTTTTTTTTTATGTTTTTATGTATTAAAATATATCTGTAAGTTTATATGTAATATTTCCAACCCCTGAAGACCAAATACGGATCTGATTTATAAAGATACAGATAATAAAAGGCAATAGTAGTGAAAACTAAAAAAAAAAGGATATTTGACTTATGTCAGAACTGACTTATGATTCAGTTGCCGGAATGGAACCTGTCTGGTTTGAACTGTGTCCCCCCAAAATATATGTCAGCTTGGCTAGGGCCATCATTCTCAGTATCGTGTGGTTGTCTTCCATTTTATGATTTGATTTAGTTTTCCTATGTGTCGTAAATCCTGATTTCTGCCTGTGGTTAATGAGGCAAGATTAGTTTATGTTAAAGAGGATTAGGGTGGAATGCCACACCCTTACTCAGGTCACAGCCCTGATCCAACTGAAGGGATGTTTCCCTGGGGTGTGGCCTGCGTCACCTTTTAACTTACAAGTGATAAAAGGAGAAAGAAGTGAACAGAAAGCTGGGGACCTCATACCACAGAGAAAGAAGCTGTGGGAGTGGAGTCCTGTGCTAAGTCCTGTGCTAAGAAGCTCCTAGACCAGGGCAGGATCGATGACAAGGATCTTCCCCCAAAGCTGACAGAGAAAGAAAGCTTTCCCCTGCAGCTGGTGCCCTGAATTTGCACTTCTAGCCTCCTAGACTCTGAGAGAATAAATTTCTCTTTGTTAAACCCATCCACTTGTGATGTTTCTGTTATACCAGCATAACTAAGACTGAACCCCATCGTAAGTCAGGGACTACCTGTATATGAAGAAGAATGTGGCGTTAGGATTGGAGGAAGACTCAGTAACAACTTGCATTATGCAGATGACACAACCTTGCTTGCTGAAAGTGAAGAAAACTTGAAGCACTGATGAAGATGAAAGACCACAGCCCTCAGTATGGATTACACTTCAACATAAAGAAAACAAAAATCCTCACAACTAGACCAATATACAACATTATGATAAATGGAGAAAAGATTGAAGTTGTCAAGGATTTCATTTAACCTGGATCCACAATCAACACCCATGGACGCAGCCTCAAGAAATCAAATAATGTATTATATTGGACAAATGTGCTGCAAAAGATCTCTTTGAACTGTTAAAAGACAAAGATACCACTTTGAGGACTAAGGTGCGCCTGACCTAAACCGCAGTATTTTCAATCACCTCATATACGTGTTAAAAAAAAAAAAAAAAAAAATTTTTTTTTTTTTTATCACTTGTTAAAGCTGGCCAATAAATAAGGAAGAACAAAGAAGAATTGATGCCTTTAAATTATGGTGTTGGTAAAGAATATTGAATATACGACGAACTGGTAGAAGAACAAACAAATCTGCCATGGAAGAAGTGCAGCCAGAATGTTCATTAGAAGCAAGGACATTGAGACTTTGTTCCACATACTTTGGGCATGTTATCATGAAGGACCAGCCCCTGGAAGGACATCATGCTTGGTAAGGTGGAGGGTCAGCGAAGAAGAGAAAGACCCTTAATGAGATAGATAGACACAGTGTTTGCACCAGTGGGCTCAAGCATAAAGATTGCGAGGATGGCACAGGACGGGGCAGGGTTGCGTTGTGTTGTACACAGGGTCCATATGAGTCTGAACTACTCGACAGCAGCTAACAATGACAATATAGGAGGGAAGTGGTGGCTCGCAGGCTTCTTAGAGTGTTTATACCAGGAGGAAAAGGCTGGGAGCCAAGGGGCAGTGGCAGAGGGGGAGAGCAGAAGGGACTCACAGACCCAACAACACGGGCGTGCACAAGAGCTGAGGTTTTACTGAGAAACACCTGGCAGGAGAGGCTGGAGGCAAAGACAGCAGTCAGGGGACAGGAGGCATGTTTCGGGGCGCACGGTCTGTGCTGTCCACGCTGTGTTGTGCCCTGTCAGGCCTTGTGGGCTGGTGCAATGGTGTGTTTCTGTGCACAGTTTGTGTGTGAAGAGAAGGGCGGGGCTTAATGTTCCCATCTCCCTTCACTTAGCAGGTGTTGTACCCACTTGACATCTCAGATCACTTGGCCTAAGTTTAAGTTACTTCTCTCACAGTAGAAATATCAGGATAAGCATCCGTTGTCCTTTAGGATGATACAATGGCTGCAACGATGGACTCAAACATATCAGTGATCTTGAAGATGGTGCAGAAAGGGGGAGCATTTCACTGGGCTCTGCATAAGGTCGGCTCCAGTCAGAGCCAACTCCATGGCAACAACAGCAACCCTTTAAAAACCAACCAGTTGCCAGAGAGTCCCCTCCGACTCGTGGTGGCTCCCTGTGTGTCAGGGTGGAACTGCGCTCCGGGGTTTCCAGTGGCTGGCGGTAGACCACCAGGCCTTCCCTGCTGACCTGAACCGCCAAACTTTCAGTCAGCAACTGAACACTTACAGTGTGCACCACCCAAGGACTCCCCTTACCCTTCCCTGTTGTTAGGTGCCACGGAGTCGGTCCCGATCAGAGACCCCGTGTACCACAGAACGAAACCCTGCCCGGGCCTGCGCCGCCCTTACAGTCATTGTTAGGCTCGAGCCCATCATTGCAGCCACTGTGTCACCCTATCTCGTTGAGGGTCTTCCTCTCTTTCCCTGGCATTCTACTTTACCAAGCACGATTTCATTCTTCAGGGACTGATCCCTCCTGACATGTCCTAAGTATGTAAGATACAGTCTCGCCATCCTTGCTTCTAGAGAGCATTCTGGTTGTACTTCTTCTGACACAGATTTGTTCCTTCTTTTGGCAGTCCATGGTATGGTCAATATTCTTCACCAACACCACCATTCAAATGTGTCAGTTCTTCTTCGGTCTTATTCATTGTCCAGCTCTCACATGCATATAATGCAATTGAAAACACCATGGCTTGGGTCAGGCGCACCTTAGTCTTCAGGGTGACATCTTTGCTTTCAGTGCTTTGAAGAGGTCCTTTGCAGCAGATTTGCCCAGTGCAATGTGTCTTTTGATTTCTTAACTGCTGCTTCCATGGCTGTTGATTGTGGATCCAAGTAAAATGCAATCCTTGACAACTTCAATACTTTCTCCATTTATCATGATGTTATGTATTGGTCCAATTGTAAGGATTTTTGTTTTCTTTATGTTGAGGTGTAATCCATACGGAAGGCTGTGGTCTTTGATCTTCATCAGTAAGTGCTTCGTGTCCTCTTCACTTTCAGCAAGCAAGGTTGTGTCATCTGCATAACAGGTTGTTAATGAGCCTTCTTCCAATCCTTATGCTAATGAGCCTTCTTCCAATCCTTCCTGTTCTTCTTAATATAGTCCAGCTTCTCGGATTATTTGCTCAGCATTCAGATTAAATAGGTATGGTGAAGGGATACAACCCTGATGCACACTTTTCCTGACTTTAAACTACTCAGTATCCCCTCCTTCTGTACAAACAACTGCCTCTTGATCTATGTAAAGGCTCCTCATTAGCAAAATTAAGTGTTCTGGAATTCCCATTCTTCACAATGTTACCCATAATTTGTTACGATCCACACAGTTAAATGCCTTTGTATAGTCAATAAAACACAGGTAAACATCCTTCTGGTATTCTCTGCTTTCAGCCAGGATCCGTCTGATACCAGCAATGACATCCCTGGTTCCACGTCCTCTTCTGGATCTGGCCTACATTTCTGGCAGTTCCCTGTTGATATACTGTTGCAGCCACTTTTGAATGATCTTCAGCAAAACTTTGGTTGCATGTGATATTAATGATATTGTTTGATAATTTCCGCATTTGGTTGGATCACCTTTCTTGGGAATAAGCATAACTATGGATCTCTTCCAGTTGTTTGGCCAGGTAGCTGTCTTCCAAATTTCTTGGCATAGATGAGTGAGCACTTCCAGCACTGTGTCCGTTTTTTGAAATATCTCAATTGATATTCTGTCACTTCCTGGAGCCTTATTTTTCATTGAATGCCTTCAGAGCAGCTTGGACTTCTTCCTTCAGTACCATTGGTTCTTGATCATATGCTACCTCTTGAAATGGTTGAACATCGACTAATTCTGTTTGGTGTAATGACTCTGTGTATTCCTTCTATCTTCTTTTGATGCTTCCTGCATTGTTTAATGTTTTCCCCATAGAATCCCTCATTATTGGAACTCGAGGCTTGAATTTTTCCTTCAATCCTTTCAACTTGAGAAACACTGAGTGTTTCTCCCTTATCCTTGACTGAGTGCAAAATCAAGAACATTCTGGAGCAGTAGGAAGCGTTCTTGTGGGTCTTCTTACAGAGAAGACACTGGTCAGTCGGCAGGTGTGTGGAGGCTTGGGAGTATAGACTGGCAGTTGCAAGTCGGCATGTCTTGTTCCTAGCAAGCTGTCCTTCAGATGCCATCGAATTTAAAATGCAAAGGCAGTAACTCATTATGGGAAATCTGTGGGCTAATAAAAAAAAAAAAAAAGGAGGGAATAAAAACAACCCTCCCTTATAAACAGGGAGTAAAGTTGGTCAAATTGTAAATCATGTTGAAGGTACCTTAAATCTAGGTGACACTGGAATTACATGAGAACATAATGTCTGGACCAGGTGGATTGCCCTTATGTTTGTATAGCTGTTGAATGATACAACTTTACAAAGTTTTTACAGCATCTCGATGAGTCTTCATAATTCCAAGACTTTCATAAACCAAACCCGTTGTGGTTGACTCTTACTCATGGTGACCCCATGCATGTCAGAGTAAAATTGTGCTCCATGTGGTTTTCAGTGCTTGATTTTTCAATAGTAGATCACCATGCCTGTCTTCTGAAGTCCCTCTGGATGAATTCAAACCTTCAAGCTTTTGGTCAGCAGCTGAGCATGTTAACCATTTACACCATCCAGGGACTCCAAGATGTAGAGCATAAGCCCCTGCTTCTAGTCTTGTGCTGTTTCTACTGAAAACAAAACACCTACGCCTTGGCCCAGGCGATTCATCAGGTCAGGACACCTTGGCTCACTAGATTCTTCAGGTCAGGACATGTTGGCCCACTCCATTCATCAAGTCAGGACACCTTGGCCCAGAAGATTCATCACAGCAGGATGCCGTGGCCCACATGATTTATCAGGTCAGGACAGGTTGGCCCACTCAATTCATGAGGTCGGGACACCTTGGCTCACTCGATTCATCAGGTCAGGACACCTTGGCCCATTGGATTCATCAGGTCAGGACACTTTGGCCCACTCGATTCATTGGGTCAGGACACCTTGGCCCACTTGATTCTTCGGGTCAGGCGTCAGACACCAACAGGAGTTAAACCCTTCAATAACACTGTCGAGTCCTGTAAATGGCAGGGCCTTTTGCAGTCTTGCATTGCACAACTGCAAAGTGTATGAATCCACCTTTTAATACCTGTGGCACCTGAGGCTTCCCACATAAAACTCTGATTGCCTCCATAAACACCATACCAGAGGAAGTGCAGAGAGCTGAATGTGGTGACAGGCTTGCATGCTCATCTGTGGGATCACTGGCCTCAGATGCAGTACAGTGTTGTTCACTGCTGTGGACACATTTCCTGCCCCCTGGAAAGAGTTGCTGGGACTTGTTAGTGGCTTCACAGCAGGGAGCTATTTGCTTGGACTCCTTAGAGGTTTCACTGTAGGTCCCGGGGTTGGATGAGGCTGGGCCAGGGTGAAGCGGAGAGAGGCAGCCCTGTGCCTGGTGGCAGCTCTACCCAGATGACCTGTGGGCACTCTGGGAGCAGTGAAAGAACACAAAGATTAAGGAAAATGAGGGGAAAAGTAAAAAATGGCCACCCTTCCTTGGCCACAAGAGAAGAACATCCACAAAACACAGACATGTCAGGTAGCCACTACCAGGGCCCTCCATGCCTGATTGCATGCTTGCTTCCCGGAGAGAGAAACTAGCTGGTTGAAATGAGTGATGGCGCTCCCTTCGGCCTCCTCCCACTCTGTGTCCAGCCTCAGCCTGTTTCCAAGGAGCAGGTGAGGCTTCTGGAATTTGCACTCTTGAATTCTGCATGACGCTGATGGGTGAAGTGCCACAAATGCCGCGAAGTGGGAACACGTGGTTTTGGCCCAATGTTGGGCAAATAGCTTACGGACCACGGCTTCCTAACCAGGAAGCCACAGTGCCCCCCAGTCGCATGGCATGATGTGGGTCCCCACTATCCACTTCTCTACACCTGGTGATGTCACCAATATGTCTCATTACCTCGTCTCAGGCTTCTTCTCAACACAATGCTCTGTGCAGCCTCGACCGATTGAGTGGAGCTGCCTGGGGGCCTATTTGCACTCTCCGGGCTATAAAAGAGGCTAAGTGACACACGGCAGCAGAGCGGAGTTTGCTGGTCTAGGAGGAGAACGCCACGCACACCACCTGTTACAGGTTGGACTGTGTTCTTGTGGTTTGCTGTTGAACCGATTCTGACTCACAGCGACCGCAGGGGACAGAGTAAAACTGCCCCGTAGGGTTTTTCAAGCTGTAATCTTCACAGGAGCAGATCACCGGGTCTTTCTCCCACAGAGCCACTGGGTGGCTTAACTGTTGCAGCACCAGGTCACCTTGGGTTGCATCGTGTCCTCAAAGTTTATGTTGAAGTCCTAGCGCCTGGTACCTCTGAATGTGATCTTATTTGGAAGTGGGGTCTCTGCAGATGTAATTAGCTAACACGAGGCCATACTGGAGGAGGGTGGGCCCTAATCCAATCCGAGCGGTCTGCTGCGAAAGAGGAGACACAGCGAGACAGGCAGAGGGAAGGTGGCCATGTGATAGTAGTTATGATGCAGCTGCAAGCCAAGGAAGGCCTGGGGCTCCTAGACGTCAGGAGAGGCAAGAAAGGATCCTCCCCTAGAGCCTCAGGAGGGACCCCGATTTGTACTCCCAGCCTCCAAAACCAGAGACAACAACTTTCTGTTCTTATATGCCACCTGGTTTGTAGTATTTTGTCATGCAGCCCTAGGAACTAAGCCACCACAGAAGTCTGACCCACGGTGTAAGGGATGGAATTGTGTCCCCCAGTATATGTGCCGTAAATCCTAACCCCTATTCCTGTGGTTATAATCCTGTCTGGGAATGGGTTTTCTTTGTTATGTTAATAAGACAGTATTAGTGCAGGGTATGTCTTAAGTAAATCTCTTTTGAGATATTAAAGATTAAACAAGCAAGCACACATGGAAGGGAAGCTACATGCCACTTGATCACCAAGGAACCAATGAAGAGAAGTTAAAAAGAAACAAGGACCTTCCCTTGGAGCCAACAGAGAGAAAAAGCCTTCCTGCAGAGTCGGCACCATGAGTTTGGACTTCCAGCCTCCTGAAGTGTGAGGGAATAAATGTTCATTAAATGCCCCCACTTGGGGGCATTTCTGTTATAGCAGCACTAGATGACTAACACACACAGGTAGAAGGAGATTTCATTAGGGAACCAGGCCAGTATCGAGGTAGCCAGCCTTCATTGGCCAGGATAGGAAGGAAGGCTGTTCTGGAATAGTGCCCCGGCTTGGCTTAGACAGTTGGATGTCAGGAAGACTGCGAGGCTGGGTCTGACATTTGCACACTGGAGGTCTGATGCAGATGGCTCCTGAGCTTTGGGGTGACCATGCCTGCTTGATTCCAGTGCGCCAGTTATTACTTCTCTGCAAGGCGTTACAGCATGGGGGCTACCACATCTGGGAAGAAAAGTAATGAGACCGAAGGAGAAGCATGAGGCTCCCCTGAGTGTCCATCCTTCCGTCCCACTGAATCCATGGCAGCCCACTGACAGGAAGTGTTGGAGACACATTTTGGCTTGCATTATGTCTAAAATGTGTTCATTTTCTCTTGAGTTAAGAAGGATAATTTTATGTTATCTAAAATCTTCCTCAAGTGGCATAACACTGGGAAAATCACGCTTTGAATAGCTGGGCAGGGCTGTGGCTGGGCCTCAAATGAGCGTGTGAGTACTTTGGCCCACAGGATGGTAATTACTAGCGGGGCTGGGAAAACGACCCCACACACACTGGCCCTGGAACCTTCCGTAAGATGACGTCAGCCTCCTTCCTAAGGTCAGCAGCCTCGCCGTGTTTGATAACAGACAGCCCCTCCATGAGAGCTGAGGTTTCTCCTCTGGCAGGGGTTCTGGGTGCATCCAGGGCAGCCTGCAGGAGACATGAAAGACCAGAAGGGCGTAGGCTTGTGAAGGAAACACCCTTGCAGTATCGAGGTTCCTCTGTCGGCATGGCTCTTTCTTCTTGTCCTTTCCTGGTTCCTCTCCCACTTGTCTGTTTCTGTTTGAAAGCACAGGACTCTGGGAAGCAGAGGTGGTAGGCTTGGACAGGCAACTGTGTCTGTTTCCTCCTTTTCTGAGATCTGTGACCCTACGAGGGGCCTGGTGAACTGACTGAGACCCTGGTTCTGGAAAGCTGCTGCTCTGGGAAGGCTATGGGCTTTGTTCCTAGGATCCCAGAGCGTGTTCTCCTGGTGTGAGTGGAGGAAAGCTAGGATGAGGCAGTGGGCACACAGCAACCCTATAGGTCAGAGAATTGCCCCTTAGGGTTTCCAAGGAGCGCCTGGTAGATTTGAACTGCTGAATCTTTGGTTAGCAGCCAAGATCTTAAATCACTGCACCACCAGTTCTCCCTACAGATATCAGTAGTTGGTTAAAGAGTAAAACAAGTCAACCCAAGACTAGCATCAGACGAAGGGACGGTTGTGCGCGTGAAGGACATTCAGGGCAGAAGTGGTGCTGAAAGTCTGTGTGGATGGCTTCAGGGCAGACGGAGGCTGGCTTGGATTAGGGAAATAGGCAGGTGGCCAGCGAAGAAGGCCTGGCAGGGAGTGGGGAGGGGACAAGGGGTGCACACAGGCTTTGGCTATGTTCCAGAGTGTCCTGAGGTCCAGGGTGAGGAGTTTGGACCCTCCTGTGGATGCTGTGGAGTTACTGGAGGTAGAAGGAAGTGCTGTTGGTTCTCTGGGACCTGTGGTGATCTGGTGGGGGAGAAGCAACTGACTCCAGGGCAGGATCCCCTCTTCCTGATGGGTGGGTGGTACTCAGGGTAGGGAACCTGGGGGTGGAGTGGGGCATGGGCAGAGATGAGAGTTCAGGAAGGGCCCTGGAGGCACTTAGTGAGCTGAAAAGGTAAGACCAGGACAGAGGACTAGGTGTCTTCCTCCCAGGAGCAGGAACCTCCCACATGACAGCCCAAGACCAGAACACTGGCCATGAGGAAGGAGCACACTTCTGTGACATCCTCAACAATGTCCAACATGGTGGCACTTTACCGCTCCTCCTGCCACTGCTCTTGCTCAGGGCTTTGTCCCCTCACACATGGCCCCTGAGGGGTACCCCCTACTCCACTCTCCTGCCTCCAGCCCACCCAGCCCCCTGATGCCAGTGCGGTTACAGATTGTGTCCTGGTAGATGCCATCCCCAAAGTCCTCATTGCCACCCACTGCCCATAGCACTGTTCTCAGCCTCTGCTGACCCAACATATCTGGGGTATGACCCACCCCTTCAGGGTCAGTGGGTCCCTAGGGCTGAGGGAGGTGGTATGTGCTGTTGTCAAATGAGATCATCCGGAGGGCATATTAGAACCTGGACTCTGACACAGATCTTGCTCCCTTAGGAGACGTTTGGAAACATTTGCGGGGAGGCATGTTTGGTTTTCACAATAACTGGGGGTGCTTCAGGTTCCTGGGAAGACCCCAGAGGCCCTAGACACCCTGTGCAAGGGTAGTCCTGTAAAATGAAGAACTGTCTGGCCACAAGAGCCCACTGAGCACCTAGTGAAAAACAGGCTTTATTGTTAAAAAAGAAACAAAACAAAATAAAAAACAAACAGCCCCCAACCTGCTCTCTCCCTTTCTCTCTCTTTCCATTACAAGAAAGTTCTTGTATTAGGTGAGGTCACAAATCTCACAGGTGGACCGTGGATTGTTAATTCCATGTTATCTGCTCTAGAGGAGCCTTCACCGTCCTGTTGAAAGGCTTGGGTGATGACTCCACAGTTCTGTCACTACCCATAAAAACCTCACCCATGGAGCACAGCCTAGGCAGTTCCACACCCCAGTCTGAGGGTCTCAGTTATACAGCCCAGCCAGCCACATGACCTAATCTCCAAAAATCCAATAAAACTCATTCTCTTTGGGCCTCCCCAAGATGATCTCCCTGCTGTAGCCTTTGTTTGAGGGTGGGGTGAGGAGAGGAGGAAGCCCAGTAGCAAAAGTCAACTTCAGTGAGAAAGTGGACCCATACTGAGCCACCTGTTCGGCAAGTGCTCAGCAAGACAAGGAGGAAGGAGGAAAAGAAAAGGAGGTGGAGACAGATACACTTTTGTGAAGAAGATGGAATAACTGGCTTTTGACGATTGATAGCACCATATAGTGGTTAAGAGCTTGGCTGTTAACCAAAAGCTTAGCAGTTCGAATCTACCAGCTGCTTCTTGGAAATGCTATGGGGTAGTTCTACTCTGTCCTGTAGAGTTGCTGTGAGTCTGAATCCACTCAAATACAATGGGTTTTAGCACCATGAAAGTACAGCCTCGCAGATGTTAAGGGTGGCTGGAGTGTGGGGGCAGGAGGACTCTTGATTCTCCTGATTTCAGTCTGCCTGCTTATGAATCCGACGCCCTTGTGGCGTAGTGGTTAAGAGCTATGGCTGCTAACCAAAAGGTCAGCAGTTCAAATCCACCAGGCACTCCTTGGAAACCCTATGGGGCAGTTCTGCTCTGTCCTACAGGGTTCTATGAGAGAATCAACTCAATGGCACGGGGTTTGGTTTTTTTTTTCCAGTTTATCAATCAGCTGCTAAAAGAAAGGTTGTCAGTTCGAACCTGCCAGTCACTCCACAGGAGAAAGATGTAGCAGTCTGCTTCCTTAAAGATTTACAGCCTTGGAAACTCTATGAGGCAATTCTACTCTGTCCTTACAGACTGGCTATGAGTCAGAATACATTAGATGGCAATTTTGGGTTTTTTTTTTTTACTTACAAAACAGAGGGAGCATTCTGGAGAGCAATGAGTATGCTCCATGGGCATATCTGTGGAATCAACACATATACTTGGAATTGCCTAAGGCTTAATTTCAAATCCACCACTTATCTGTCGGTTTGTCATACTTTGGTGGCTTGGGTGTTACTGTGACTTCTTCACTGCAAATATATTTTTTCAACAACATAAACAATGACTACACACATGGAACTTTCCAGATGGAATACACAGGAATCAAATCGACTATATCTGTGGAAAGAGACAATGGAGAAGCTCAATATCATCAGGTAGAACAAGGCCAGGGGCTGACTGTGGAACAGACCATCAATTGCTCATATACAAATTCAAGTACAAGTTGAAGAAAATTAGAACAAGTCCAGGAGAGTCAAAGTACAGCCTTGAGTATATCCCACCTGAATTTAGAGACCATCTCAGTAGATTTGACATATTGAACCAAGAGACTCTGAAAGTTGTTCTTGAACATAGAGTAGCTACAGTGAAAGGAAGAAATGATGAAGTAAAGGAGCAGAGCAGAAGATACCAAAGGACAGCTTGAGAAGACAAAGTAAAATTTTATAATGAAATGTGCAGAGTATTCAGTCTGTATGCTGAACAAATAATCCGAGAAGCTGGACTATATGAAGAACACACACCTGAATTGGAGGAAGACTTATTAACGCCTGTGATATGCAGATGACAGACACAACCTTGCTTGCTGAAAGTAAAGAGGACTTGAAGCACTTAAGGATAAAGATCAAAGACTATATTCTTTAGTATGGATTACACCTCAGCATAAAGAAAACAAAAATCCTCACAACTGGTAATAAACAGAGAAAATATTGAAGTTGTCAAGGATTTCATTTTACTTGGATCTACAATCAATGCCCATGGAATCAGCAGTTAAGAAATCAAAAGAAGTATTGCATTAGACAAATCTTCTGCCAAAGATCTCTATAAAGTGTTGAAAATCAAAGATGTCACTTTGAGAACTAAGGTGCGCCTGACCCAACCTGTGGTATTTTCAATTGCCTCATATGTGTGTGAAAGCTGGATAATGAAAAAAGGAAGACTGAAGAAGAATTGATGCCTTTGAGTTGTGGTGTTGGTGAAGAACATTGAATATACCGTGGACTGCCAGAAGAACCAACAAATCTGTCTTGCAGGAAATACAGCCAGAGTGCTCCTTAGATGCAAAGATAGTGAGACTTTGTCTCACATACTTTGGACATGTTATCAGGAGAGACCAGTCCCTGGAGAAGGACATCATGCTTGGTAAAGTACAGGGTCAGTGAAAGAGAGGAAGACCCTCAATGAGATGGACTGACACAGTGGCTGCAACAGTGGGCTCAAGCATAACAACGATCCTGAGGATGGCACAGGACCAGGCGGTGTTTTGTTCTGTTGTACGAGGGGTCGCTATGAGTCAGAGCTAACACCAACACCTGACAACAACAACAATTTCAAATATTCTGTGCCAAGGTCCATCAGACCGGTTGTTGGGATTTTATTTATTTTGTTCAGAAAAAATTAATCAGTGTACCGAGGCTGAACATTGTACATTTTTACACTTTCCCAAGGGCAACAAGGAAGGAATATTTACTCTATCACCAGTTATCTGTCTACAAATATTCACTGAGCCCACACTGTGTTGTGCCAGTCTCTCTGCTGGATGCTGGGGACACAGTGATGGACAACGCAGACAGACACACAGACAGTTGTAATACAGCATGTGTGGGAGGTGAACAATGATGCCAAAGATATCTACGTCCTTACTGAACCTTTGAACATGTTATTTTACATAGTAAAAGAGACTTTGCAGATGTGATTAAGTAAAGATCTTGAGATGGGGAGATTATCCTGGATTATCTGGGTCGGCCCATTATAGCCCAAGGATCCTTCTAAGAGAAGAACAAGAGGGTCAGACTGGTAAAAGGAGATGTGAAGACAAAAGCAGGAGGCTGAGGGGTGCAAGGAAAGGGCCACAAGCCAAGGAATGCAGTGCCCCCTAGGAACTGGAAAGGTAAGGGATGGCATTGTCCCCCGGTTTTAGATTTCTGCCTCCAGAACTGAAAGAGAATACATTTGTGTTGTTTTAAGTCACTGAGTTCGTGGTAATTTGTTACAGAAGCAATAGGAAACTAGTACCCACCCACTACTGTCAAGTTGATTCTGACTCACAGAGACGCTATAAGCCAGAGCAGAATTGCCCCACAGGGTTTCCAAGGCTGTAATCTTTCTGGAAGCAGACCGTCCCATCTTTTTCCTGAGGAGTGTCTGGTAGTTTCGAAACTCTAAGCTTTTGGTTAGCAGCCGAGCACTTAGCCACTGCACCACCAGGGCTCCTTGGAAACTAGTTGTTGTTATGTGTCGTCAAGTTGGCTCTAACTCATAGCAACCCTGTGTACAACAGAAAGAAACACTGCCAGATCCTGCGCCATCCTCACAAACCTTGCTATATTTGAGACAACTGTTGCAGCCACTGTGTCAGTCCATCTCATTGAGGGTCTTCCTCTTTTCTGCTGACCGTGTACTCTGCCAAGCATGATGTCCTTCTCCAGGGACTGATCCCTGCTGATAACAAGCCCAAAGTATGTAAGACACAGTCTCACCATCCTTGCTTCTAAGGAGCATTCTGGTTGTACTTCTTTCAAGACAGATTTGTTTGTTCTTTTGGCAGCCCATGGTAACTAGTACAGTATGCAAAACACTACCTGGAACCTACAGCTAAATGGTGAAAGACTGAGTATTTCCCCCTAAGATCTGGATAAGAAGACAAGGATTTAATATGTATATTCTCACACTCTCACTGAGCATAGTACTGGAAGTTCTAGCTGGGACAAAAAGAAAAAGAAGAAGGAGAAGAAATAAAGGCATACAGATAAAAAAGGAAGAAATAAAACTATTTGCCGATGACATGATTGTCTAAGTAGAAAATGCCAAAGGCCTTTAAAAAATGCTGTAGTTTATAAGTGAGTTTAGCAAAGCTGCTGTGTATAAGATTAACACGCAAAAATCAACCACACTTTTGTATATGAACAATAAACATGTAGAAACCCAAATTAAAAACACCATTTTCAACTGCTCCAAATAAAACGCATACCTAGGTGTAAATCCTACAAAGCTGGTAGAGTGTCTGTCTGCTGTGATTTACAAAACACGGAAGAAAGAAAACCAATGAAGACCTAAGCAAGTGGACAAATACATCAGGTTCATGGAGTGAAAGACTCAGCATAATAATATAGTTATTTCAAATTCTTGGAGTTTGAAACCTCAAACTGAAATTTAGTACAATTTGTATCAAATCCCTCTTCAGGTTTTTTTTTATTTTGTAGACATAGATAAGCTTATTCTAAAATTTATGCAGAAATGCAAAGGGCCTCAAATAGCTAAAACTATTCTGAAAAAAGAATAAAGAGAGCGGACTCTACCCGACGTTAAAAAAAAAAAACCTGTTGCCAGGGGGTCGATTCCAACTCTTAGCAGCCCGAAAGGACAGAACTGCCCCATAGGGTTTGCAGGGGGCAACTGGTGGATCCCAACTGCTGACCTTTTGGTAGCAGCTGAGCTCTTAACCACTGTGCCACCAGGGAGCTTTACTAAAACAGTGTGGTATTACAGAAAGGGTGGATAAATGGAACAGAATAGAGAATCTGGACATAGCCCCATACAAACCTGGCCAACTGGCTCTTGACAAAGGTGCGGAAGCAATTCAGTAAAAAAAGGATAGCCTTTTGAGTAAACATGCTGGAGCGACTGGACTTCCAAAAGCAAATAAATGAAACTGGATGGAAACTTCACACTTTTTACAAAAAATAACTCAAATTGGATGACCGACTTAAATGCTAAATATAAAACTATAAAACCTCTAGAGAAAAAACGGGATTAGATCTACAGGGCTTTGGGCTGGGTGAAGAGGTTTTAGAATTGACACCAAGAGCACAACCCATGAAAGGACGAATTTACAAGCTGGGCCGCATCACAATTAAAAACTTCTGCAAAAGACCCGGTGAAGAGGAAGCAAAGGCAAAATACAGCCTGGGAGAAAATATCTGCAAACCACGTACCCAACAAAGACCTTACAGCCAGGATACACAAGAAAACCCTGAGAGCTCGACAGTAAAAATCAAATAATCCAATCAGAAAACTGGAAAAAGACGTGAGCAGACATTTCACTGAAGAGGACGTACAGCCAGCAGATAAGCACATGAAAAGACGTTCAGCACAATTGGCCACCAGTCGTCAGAGAAACGGAAATTAAAACCACAGTGGGACCTGACTCACCACACGCCTATCAGGATGGCTGCAATAAAAATAGCGCTAACACCAAATGAGGGTGAGGCTGTGGGGAACCTGGGTCACCCAAACATTGCTGATGAGAACAGGCAATGGTAAGTCACCCTGGAAGATAGTTTGGCAGTTTCTTAAAAAAAGTTAGCATGCATTTACCGTCCAGTCCAGCAATTCCAGTCTTAGCCTTTAACGGGTGAAAGATTAAACTAACCGAGAGGAATCCACCATGGGAGACCACACAGCAATTAACACACAGCTACTTGAATCGATCTCACGGGAATTATGCTGAGTGGTAAGAGCCAGTCGTGGAAGGTTAAATACTGCGTGACTCCATTTGTGTAGCGTTCTTGAAATGAGCTGGAGAACAGGGTTTAGGGGTGGGGATGTGGGTACTAAAGGGTAGCAGGAGAGAGCCTTACGGTGATTGCACAGTTTTGTTTCTTGATAAAATTGCATAGAACTACACGCACGCCCACACATGCACGGGCACACGTCTAACAGGTGAAGTCTAAATAAGCTCCGGGATTGTTCTGACGTCACTTTCTTGGGTTTGAGGTGGTGCCATAGTTATGCAAGGAGCTACCATAGGGGGGAACTGGGCAAGAGTACCCGAGAACCCTCTTTGCATCTTTGCAACTTCCTGGAATCTATAACTATTTCAAAAAAAAAAGTTTTAAAAACACTACCTGGGGCAAGAAGAGGGTGTGTTCATACACAGCGATGAGGTGCTTAACTGGCTGAGTGGGCCAAAGGAGGATCCCCAGGGGAGCTGGTGTCCTAGTTGAGAGGTAAGAGGCCACCAGGGGCTAGTTGTCTGTGAGGCCTGGAGGTGACCCAGAGGAGAGGTGCTGTGGGAGGTGAGGGGCACATAGTCTTGTGTGGCCCTACAGGCTGGAGCATTATAGGAGTGTGCCCTAGAGGTGCCCCTGTGGGGGAGGTGCATCTTCTAGGGGCCCATGCATGGGGGTGGTTCCTGTGAGCGCAATGGGGCAGCATCTTTGTGTTGAGGTTTGGCTGGCTCCAGTGACCTTCAAGGCCCCTTCTCACCTGAGTCTCTGACCCCATTGGAGGCAGAACATCAGGGAAGGCCTATTCCAAGGCCAGGGTGCCAGGCTCCTTCCGCAAGATGAGAGCCCACGCTGCCCTCAGATCTGGTGAGCGTCCTGGGGGGGGGTCCTTCTGGAAGAGTGTCCTTCTCTAAATTTACCCTGGTTTCTGATTGCAGCTCACCCCCAACGGGTCCCCTGCAGGGTGGCACCCTCGGTCAGAGTCTGCAGAGTCCCACAAATGCCCCAGTCACTCCACGAGGTGGAATGGCCGTGCCGGCCCATGTTTGACTGAGCTTTGAGCCGTCAGTCCAGACAGACAGCAGGACCAGAAGGTCCGAGTGGACATGGACTTGGCCTCTCTGCCCCAGTGCTTGGGTCAGCTGTTATCCACAGATATGCCATTAACTTAAGTTGGAAACATTCTTTAAAGATTTTGAGCTCCTAAGAAATTTGTCTTCTTAAAACGTCGTGTCTTATTTCAATTACTAAACTGTATAGGTTAGGCGCAAGAATTTATTGTCCAGTTAGAGATGGATTTTGAAACTACTTAGGACAGAAAACCATTTTTAAAATCGTTTGTTGCTTAGAAGAGTTTTGCAAGCAGGGAGCTAAATTTTACGTGGAAAATTCAAAAATCCTTGTCCATAAATACATTTCTAGAATCCGTGCCAAAGGTGTTCACACGTCCACATACGGCCCTGCTGATAACTCAGTCTCTCAGCCACTTTGTTTTAAAGGGATAACCTCCTCACCAAAAGACCACGCTATTAATTGACCGAGTGATTCACCCATTCGTCAAAATTTACGGAGCACCTACCATGTGGTAAGAGGCAGCAGTGATTCAGTGGGAGAACTCTCACCTTCCATGAATGAGACCTGGGTTCGATTCCTGGCCCATGCGCCTCACGCGCAGCCACCACCTGTCAGTCAGTGGAGGCTTGTACGTTGCTGTGATGAGGAACAGGTTTCATTGGAGCGTCCAGACTAAGAGAGACTAAGAAGAAAGGCCTGGCTATCTACTTCTGAAAATCAGCCAATGGAAACCCAATGGCACGATCTGCGACCTGTCGTGGGGATGACATAGGGCTGGGCAGCATTGCGTCTCCTTGGACAGGGAGTTGCCACCAGTCAGGGCTGCCTACAGGGCAGACAACAACAAGAGGAGCTGTGGTCTAGTCAGCCAGGAGGCTGTGCTGTGAATATAACAATGGCTGCTGTTGTACTGCTCGTTGCCTCATTGAATTGTGACAGTCGTCTTTTATGGCAGTTATTATTGTCCCATTTTACAGAAGGGAACCTGGAGCTTAGAAGGAATTAAGTCATGAACTGGGAACCAGAGCCAGGCTGCCTGGCGATAACGTCCACATAAGGAAGCCTTATTGGACAAAAACAAGCACACCCGGGAGTGTCGGTTTATCGAGGGTCTGTGCAAGGAACACAGTGGTACAGGGCAGGGAAAGATCAACTCAGGGCGCTTGGGGCAGCTTCCAAAGTTGTGAGGACTGAATAGAGTACCCCGGTGAATAGGGGTGAAGGGCACTCGAGGTGGAGTGAGCTGGTGGCCGCAGCCTCAGGTCTCCTGTGCACTTTCCCGGCTCCCTCCTTGTTGTGAGGCTCCAGAGACACTTGCTGCTTCCTCACTCTGGAGCCAGATCCTACAAGGAGGGACTTGGGAGGAAACCCATGCAAAGAGGTGACTCCGCAGCTGGGAGGGGAGAGGGCACTGCCGGGGCCGTGCAGTCCCGGGGCTCCACCACCTGGTGGGGCAGTCACACACTCGCACATACACACGCATGTGCACACACACACATTCACACACTCGCACACACACACTCTCTCACCCTTACACACACACACTCTCCACTCACACATTCACACACTCTCACACACGGACACACACAGTCACAACACACACTCTCACACTCACTATCACACACTCAGATGCACATTCACACCCATACTTGCACACACACTCACATGCACCCTTTCACACACACTCTCTCTCACACACAGTCTCTGAGGCACCGTGAGGTGAAGATACAAACCCGCTGTTCTCCTGTGCGCAGACCGCCAAGCATTCTGACAGACCTAGCTGATTTCTGACACTTTCATATCTTCTCGGTGACAAGTCCACTCCTTATTAAAGACGCAGGGGAAATCTGACAGCAGAGTTTTGAGCTTTATGGGAAATTTTGCCAAAGAAGTTGTTTTGATTAATATTAATAGTTAGAAAGAACAGGTGTGATAATAGCAAATGAGATGTCATATAACATCACCCACTTCCCAACATAGTTTAAGTTCAACCTTGAACAGGGAAAAGGATAAAAATTCATGTCAATATCTAAATTCCTATAACTTTTCCCACCCTATTCATTTTATAGCGTTGTAACATCTTCCAGATCTTTCTTTGCTTTTCCATTTGGAAATAGTTGAATTGAGTAGAGAGACTCAGAGAACAGCCCATCAGTTCCGTATGTCGATGCAGAATGCTGCCCTCTGGTTCACAGACCTGTGGTCCAGTGTTTATGATGACATCCTGGTCAACAAGGCTCATGGAGACAAACTGCCTGCACGGCTGGGTCCAAAGGTCTAGGGGAATAAACGGAGAATAAACGGCCTCTGCTGGGCCTTCAAAGTGCTTCAAATACGATCGACTACCTGGGAAACAAAGCACGCGTTGGAAGTGAAGTCCACTCCTAAGGACGGCCAGGTGGGCGGGCTTGGAGGGAAGCAGGAAGAGAGAAGCTAAGTGAGGAGAGGACTGTGAGCACTGAGGGGCAGAGTGAGGGTCCTCAGGGTGCAGAGGAGGGGCTTAACGCAGGGGCTGGGGAGGCTGTGCCGGATGGGACGGCGGAGGAACGGGAGGTCTCTACGTGGGCCTGCAACGTCACTCACTGCGTGTGTGTTTATAGGAGTGTTCCTGTCTCTCTTGCTCCCAGAAATAAATGAGGTTACTGTCTCTCATTACAAGTCCATCTACGAATCTGGGATGGTGCTTCCCAAACTTTAATATCTTGGGAATCACCGGGGACCTCGTTAGTGTGCAGGCTCTGATTCAGCATATGCAGTGTGGGTCCCGAGATTCCACATTTCTAACAAGCATCGTAACGTGGAGGCTGTGGCCCATGAACCACAGACAAGAGCGAGACCCTAGGACGTCAGAGCTGGAAAAGGCACGTGTGATTCTCTGTGGCTGCCACAACAAAGGACCACAAACTTGGTGGCTTCAAACAACAGAAATTTAGTGTCTCACGATTCTGGAGACCAGAAGTCAAAATCAGATGTCTACAGGGCTGTGCTCCTCCAGAAGTCAAAATTGGGATGTCGGTAGGGCTATGCTCCCTCCAGAAGCCCTAGGGGAGAATTCTTCCTTGTCTCTTCCAGCTCCCAGTGACCCCAGGCATCCTTTGGCTTGTGGCTGCATCCCTCCAATCTCCACAGGGCCTCCTCCTTATGTCTCTATAATCTTTCTCTTATAAGGATACCAACCATTGGATTTAGGACCCACCCTACATCCAGGAACCACTACCCTGGCAGCGTAGTGGTTAACAGCTCGGCTGCTAACCCAAAGGTCAGCAGTTCGAATCCACCAGCTGCTCCTTGGAAACCCTGTGGGGCATTTCTACTCTGTCCTATACCATCACTATCAGTTGGAATCGATTCTACGGCAACAAGTTTGTTTGTTCGTTATATCCAGGATGATCTCATATCGAGACCCTTGGCTTAATTATGTCTGCAAAGACCTTATTTCCAAACAAGTTGACAGTCACAGGTACCAGGGGTTAGAATGTGGTCATACCTTTTTGGAGAACATAATTGAACCTACTACAAGAGCTGAGAAGTCATCCAGCTTACCTGTTCAATATTCAGATGAGAAAAAGAAGGCAGGAGAGAGGTTTGGTGCTGTGGCCTAGCCCACCCAGCTACCTAGTGGCTGAACTAGGAGAAGAACCAAGTCTTTCTGACTCTGGCATAGAAATCACAGAGTGGGGGAGCAACTGGAGAAGCTCCTGGAAGGAAAAATGGTTCCTTCTCAGGTGAACTTCCAACCCTTTTGTGTTCTTACACAGTCTTCACAACTGGAATAAGTCTCGGTACTCTTAGAAATGAACGTCCACAGAATCAGATCACATTAAAGAGATTTCATCGTCAGTTAATATGGTGGCGCAGTGGTTAAGAGCTTGGCTGCTAACCAAAAGATAGGCAGTTCGAATCCACGAGCTGCTCCTTAGAAACCCTATGGGGAAGTTCTACTCTGTCCAATAGGGTTGGTATGAATGGACTCAACAGCAATGGGCTAGAGTCAATCATCTCATTCCACTCTCTGCTCATTGGCTGGAGCCCAGCCAGCACCTCTCCCTTGTCCCAAAAGCCATTAAGAGTCACACATTTCCTGTTTTCATTCAAAAACCTTCTAAAACTCGCCTGATGAGATGGACTTGAGTGTCTCATAGTGTGAATGCAGGCAAAGCGTGTCCCTTCTTGGAGCCTCAGTTTCTTCTTTTGTCAAATGGAAATAATAGTATTTCATGCTCTGGTGGCACAGTGGTTAAGTGCTTGGCTGCTAAACTACATGTTGGCTGTTTAAACCCACTCAGCAGCTCTTTGAGAGAAATACCTGGCCATCTGCGTCCATAAAGATTGTTGTTTTTGTTAGGTGCCACTAAGTCAGTTCTGACTCACAGCGACCCTGTGTGCAACAGAATGAAACACTGCCAGGTCCTGTGACATCCTCACAATCGTTATGCTTGAGCCCGTTGTTGGAGCTACTGTGTTAATCCATCTCATTGAGGGTCTCCCTCTTTTTCACTGACCCTCTGCTTTACCAACTGTCATGGATTGAATTATGTCCCCTCAAAATATCTGTCAACTTGGCTAGGTCATGATTCCCTTGTATGATTGTCTACCATTATTATCTGATGTGATTTCCCTATGTGTTGTAAATTCCATCACTATGATGTAATAAGATGGATTAGCGGCAGTTATATTGATGAGGTCTACAAGATTAGATAGTGTCTTAAGCTACTATCTCTTTTGAGATATAAAAGAGAGAATCAAACAGAAAGACACAGGACCTCATACCACCAAGAAAGCAACGCCAGTAGCAGAGGACGTCCTTTGGACCTGAAGATCCTCCCCTGAGATGCTCCCAGACCAAGGGAAGACTGATGCATCACAAGGACCTTCCTCCAGAGCCAATAGACAGAGAAAGCCTTCCCCTGGAGCTGGCACCCTGAATTTGGACTTTTTGCCTACTTTACCATGAAGAAATAAATTTCTCTTTGTTAAAGCCAACCATTTGTGGTATTTCTGTTATAGCAGCACTAGATAACTAAGACACCAACCATGATGTCCTTCTCCAGGGACTGATCCCTCGTGGTAACATGTCCAAAGTGCATGAGGCAAAGTCTTGCCATCCTCGCTTTTAAGGTGCACTCTGGCTGTATTTCTTCCAAGACAGATTTGTTCATTCTTCTGGCAGTTCATGGTATGGTCAATGCTCTCTGCCAACACCATAATTCAAAGGTATCAATTTTTCTTTGGTCTTCCTTATGCGTGGTCCAGCTTTCACAAGCATATGCGGTGATTAAAAACACTATGGTTTGGGTCAGGCATGTCTTAGTCCTTAAAGTAACATCTTTGCTTTTTAACATTTTAAAGAGTTCCTTTGCAGCAGATTGCCCAGTGAAATATATCTTTTGATTTCTTCACTGCTGCTTCTGTGGACATTGATTGTGGATCTGAGTAAAATGAAATTCTTGACAATTTTGATCTTTTCTCTGTTTAGCATGATGTTGGTTATTGGTCCAGTTGTGAGGATTTTTTTTTTTAATTGAGCTTTAGATAACGGTTTACAGAACAAACTAGTTTCTCATCATTCAGTTAGTACACACATTGTTGTATGACATTGGTTAACAACCCTACGACACGTCTGCACTCTCGTTTGTTAGCCCTGGGCTCCCTATTACCAGCTTTCCTGTTCCCTCCTACTTTCTGGCCCCCGCCCCAGGGCTGGTGCCCCCCTTTAGTCTTGTTCTGTTCCAGGGGCCTGTTCAATCTTTGGCTGAAGGGTGAACCTCAGGAGTGGCCTCATTACTGAACTGAAAGGGTGTTGGGGGCCATACTCTCAGGGTTTCTCCAGTCTCTGTCACACCAGCAAGCCTGGTCTTTCTTTTTGAGTTAGAATTTTGTTCTACATTTTACTCCAGCTCTGTCCGGGACCCTCTATTGTGATCCCTGTCAGAGCAGTCAGTGGTAGTAGCCAGGCACCATCTGGTTGTACTGGACTCAGTCTGGTGGAGGCCCTAGCTGTGAGGATTTTCATTTTCTTGATGTTAAGATGAAATCCATACTGAAGGCTGTGGTCTTTGATCTTCATTAGTAAGTGCTTCAAGTCCTCTTCACCTTCAGCAAGCAAGGTTGTGTTATCTGCATAACGTAGGTTGTTAATGAGTCGTCCTTCAATCCTGATGCCAAGTTCTTCTTCATATAGTCCAGCTTCTCGGATTATTTGCTCAGCATATAGATTGAATAAGTATGATGAAAGGACACAACCCTTATGCACACTTTTTCTGACTTTAAACCGTGCAGCATTCCCTTGTTCTATTCAAACGACTGCCTCTTGATCTATGTACAGGTTCCTCATGAGCACAATTAAGCGTTCTGGAATTCCCATTCTTCTCAATGTTATCCATAATTTGTTATGATCCACACAGTCAAATGCCTTTGCGCAGTCAATAAAACACAGGTACACGTCTTTCTGGTATTCTCTGCTTTCAGCCAGGGTCCATCTGACATCAGCAATAATATCGCTGGTTCCACGTCCTCTTCTGAGTCCAGACTGAATCTCTGGCAGTTCCCTGTTGATGTACTCCTGCAACTGCTTCTGAATGATCTTTAGCAAAATTTTACTTGTGTTTAATATTAATGCTATTGTTGGATAATTTCCACAAGCCACCACAGTATATCAAACTGACAGACGAGTGGTGGCCTGTAAAGATTACAGCCATGGAAACACTATGGGGCAGGTCTACTGTGTCCAGTAAGGTCAGAGTCAGCCCTAAGGCAATGGATTTCAGGGTTACTGAGAGGAAGGAGCGAGGTGACCCTGCACAGCGGGCAGCGCAGAGCACTTAAAGCCTAGTAAGGATCAGTTACTGTTAATGTTATTACTTTGTCACCACAGGGTTGGAGTTTCTTGATCCTTAAAAATTGTGGAAAATCATTGTATTCTGGATGTACTTAAAAAGAAAAGTTGGAAGAGTTTTGAGGCCTAGTTCTACTGGAGCTTAGAAAAAGGCATGTCCTCAATCTGAGGCTGATTTTGAAGGCTTAAAGTCCTTGACCCCATGCATCTGTCAGTTTCTCCTACTGTGGGGGCCAATATGCAACGTCATGATAAACAGAGAAAAGATTGAAGTTGTCAAGGAAGCGGCAGTCAAGAAATCAAAAGACTTACTGCATTGAGCAAATCTGTTGCAAAAGAACTCTTTAAAGCGTTAAAAAGCAAAGATGTCACCTTGAAGACTAAGGAGCGCCTGACCCAAGCCATGGTGTTTTCCATTGCGTCATATGCATGTGAAAGATGGGCAATGAATAAGGAAGACTGAAGAAGAAGTGATGCCTTTGAATTGTGGTGTTGGTGAAGAAT
Organism: Elephas maximus indicus; assembly: GCF_024166365.1. Classification (NCBI taxonomy): domain Eukaryota; kingdom Metazoa; phylum Chordata; class Mammalia; order Proboscidea; family Elephantidae; genus Elephas; species Elephas maximus. The sequence goes on along the minus strand of NC_064819.1, from coordinate 240,064,945 downwards.
ATTGAATATACCATGGACTGCCAGAAATACGAGCAAATCTGTCTTGGAAGAATTTACAACCAGAATGCTCCTTAGAAGCAAGGATGGCGAGACTACATCTCACATACTTTGGACATGTTGTCAGGAGGGATCAGTCCCTGGAAAAGGACATCATGCTTGGTAAAATAGAGGGTCAGCGGAAAAAAGGAAGACTCTCAAAGAGATGGTTTGACACAGTGGCTTCAGCAATGGACTCAAGCATAACAATTGTGAGGATGGTGCAGGACGGGGGAGTGTTTCATTCTGTTGTACATAGTATCGCTATGAGTTGGAACTGACTCGATGGCACCTAACAACAACAAAAGTTTTTGAAGAAACCCTAGTTGTGCAACAGTTAAGCATTCGGCTGCTAACTGAAAGGCTGGTGGTTTGAACTCACCCAGAGGCTCTGCAGAGGAAAGATTTGGCAATCTACTGTCTTAAAGATTACAGCCTAGGAAACCCTATGGGGCGGTTCTACTCTGTCACAGGGGGTTGCTATGGTTGGAATGGACTTGATGGAATGTCCCTGAGTTGATAAGGACAGCCCAGCAGGATCAAGGTGGCCAATGAAGGTATTAATGAGTTACTTGGATTTCACACTGAGTCATAGGAACCAAGAAGATAAATCAGAACAGAGGCCTCATTGAAGGTTTCAGATGCCCCCATACTGCAGTGATTTGAGAAGAATTTTCCAGCTTGGAACTCAAAGGAAAAGAAAACTATTTCAGGTGGATCTGCCCTGTAGGAGAACATGCTGGAAGAAAAGAAGACATTCATTTTAACTTCCTGGGTAATGTGTTTTAAGGAAACAGTGGAACAAACCACCCATCTCCAAAAAATTCTGCCTAAATGCTCAGAAGCGATGAAAGTGTGCTGCTGTTGATTCAACACTTCATTAAAATTCATTTTAGGCAGCACTCTAAAATCCAAACCAAACCAGTTGCTGTCCAGTGGACTTGGACTCATGGTGACCCCATTTGTGACAGAGGAGAGCTATGTTCCTTGAGGCTTTCAATGGCTGATTTTTCAGTGGATCACCAGGCCTTTCTTCTGAGGCATCTCTGGGTGGACTCGAACCTCTAACTTTTTGGTTAGCAGCTGAGTGCTTAACCATTTGCACTACCCACAAACTTCATCACCCCGGTTGAGGTTAAATGTCTGATTTGGTAGATTTTCGTTTTAGGGGCCCCGATTTATAAAGAACGTGTGCAGTTCATATGTACCCATTTTTACAGGAGTTGGGGCAGGCCCTATTGTTTTACATGTGTGATGGTTGTATGTCAGCTTGGCTAGGCTATGATTCCAGTGGTTTGGCAGACAATAAGTATCACCTCCCATTTTGAAATCTGATGTGAGCAGCCAATCAGTTGAAAGAGAAATTTCCTTGGTGGTGTGGCCTGCACTCATGATACGGATGAATGTTCTGGCCAAGGTCACTCTCTCTCGATCCTGCATTCATCACATCGTCCTCTGGCCTCCAGTTCTTGGGATGCGAGGAGCCTTCAGACTGCTGCCCGACCTGCAGATTTTGGGTTTGTCAGCCCCTGCAACCGCATGAGTCAGGAGAAGCCTCCAGCCTGACACCTGATCCGTAGATTTGGGACTTGCCAGCCTCCACAGTTGTGTGAGCCATTTCCTTGAAATAAATCTCTCTCCATATATTTACATATATGCTTCGCTGGTTTTGCTCCTCTAGAGAACTCAGCCTAAGACAACGTTGTTGAACAGATCTCTAGCTTTTGTTTCTTTGTCTATTTGTTCTATTATTGCTCTTGGTTCTGATTTTTGATGCAAAAAGCATCATCAGGGTTGCCTCCCCAATTTTCACATTATTCTTGTGGGAAAATTCACTCTCCTTCATGGTCTGCTTTACCATGAGGGCTTCATTGACAAGTTGCGGGGAAATTGAAGGCTGTCTGCTGGAAACCAGGCCAGAGGAGCCTGTCCTCTCAAATAGCTGGTGTTTTCTTCTGACATCTGGGATCAAGGCTGTATTCGAATGTGCAGGAAATATCCAAAGAGTTTCACCCCTCTTTTTTCTCAGAGCCACACCCAGAGTTATAGAAACAAACAAACAAAAAACAGTTGCTGAGTAGTTGACTCCCACTCGTGAAGACCCTGTGTGTCAGAGAGGAACTGTACGCCCTCCCACTCGTGAAGACCCTGTGTGTCAGAGTGGAACTGTACTCCCTCCCACTCGTGAAGACCCTGTGTGTCAGAGTGGAACTGTACTCCCTCCCACTCATGAAGACCCTGTGTGTCAGAGCGGAACTGTATGCCCTAAGGTTTTCAACGGCTGATGTTTTGGAAGTAGACCTCCAGGCTTTTCTTCCAAGGCACATGTGGATGGACTGAACCTCCAGCCTTTAGGTCAGCAGTTGAGAGCATTAAACATTTGCACCACAGAGGGGCTCCAAGAAAGAAATGTTATTGTAGTTTTGTGCTGTCCAGTTGATTCCGACTCACAGTGACCCTATAGGACACAGTAGAACTGCCCCATAGGGCTTCCAGCGAGTGGCTGGTAGATTTGAACTTTGGGTTGGCAGCCCAGCTCTTAACCGTTGTGCCACCAGGGCTCCGTTATGAAGAAATAGGGAATGTGACATGTAAATCCGAAGTTCAGAGTGGTCGACTGCGTTACCTCAGTGCCTCAGCAAATCTGAGCTGGTGGGAACGGCCTGGTGTCCAGCTCTGGGACCCCCAGCCTGCAGCGCGTGAGGTGGCCATCCCCAGGGCTGTCTGCCCCGAAGGTGCTCCTGTGGCAGCCTCCCCCACCCCACTGCTGATTACGCAGAAGGGGTACACGAGTCGAGCGATCATTCAACAGCCCTCGGGGGAACTCTGCCAGCTCTGCTCCCTCAGCACCCACGGGCGGGAGGCGTCTGGCAGAAACACAGGCTTTGATCTATTATTTACGACAGCATCTGAAAAACCAGCCAATGGAGGCAGCCTGCACAGCAGCCTACCTCAGCGGCTTCTTCCCCCCGAGCACCCTCAAGCACAGCACAGACAAACAGTGCTTTAGAGAAAGTCACGTTTAATGAGACCAAGGAGGGAACCATGGTCAGACAGGGGCTCTAACATCGAGGGTGGCAGGTGTGCAGCCAGTGAACCTTGAACTAAGCAGGAGGCAAACGCAAAGTGGGCTAGTCTGTGCCCAGTGCCATCACTCGAATGCACTGGCCAGGAAAAGCCCCCAAGACTTCTGATACTGAAGGGGGTCTGGGAGGATCTTCAGTCCAGCCTCAGGACCTGGGCTTGGATATTCCTGCTGAAGCATTTGCCATTTCCTTTTAAGGGTTAAGCTGCTGTACTAAAGCTATGCTGGGAAAGTACTCAGAGTCTACAAGATATTTTTTAATTTTCTGTGGAACTTATTTTCCTCCATTAAAAAGGAATCACACGAGATTCTTTGCCCTTAAGCTTGCCTCGGCTGCCAAATAGCACATATGCACAGGACAAAGAATATAAATACACAGAAACCAATAAAGTCATATTTTGCTCTTAAAGGACATTCTGTCTCTTGCCAAAGAAAGTCTCAATGTAAGTCCAGAAAATAAGCTTCGATCCTTCAATAGTGGCCTCAAGGGAGACCTTTCTTTTCTGGAATTCTCCACTAGCATTCAGCGAGACACTCTTCCCTCACTCAGCCATATGGTAGTTACACTCTTATTGTGTCTTCCCAAAATATGCGTTTGCATCCTATGCCTGTAATCCCATTTGGGAATAGGGTTTTCTTTTTATGTTAATGAGGCCATATCACTGCAGGGTGTGTCTTAAACCTAATAACTTTTGAGATAAACAGAGTAGATTAGACACAGAGAGAAGCAAGTACAAAAGGAGGAAAGAAAGATGCCACGTGGCTATCTCCAAGGAATTGAGGAATGCCAGGATAAGAGAAACTGAGGAAAGGATTTTTCTCCAGAGGTGAACAGAGAAAAAGCCTTTGCCTAGAGCTGGTGCCCTGAATTCAGGATATGGAATCAACTCATGGCAATGGGATTGGTTGTTTTTTTTTTTTTTTTTTGGTTTTAAACTGTGAGAAAATAACTGTTCTTTAAAACCACCGGCTTGTGGTATTTCTCTTATAGCAGTACTAGAAAATTAATTATTGCATTGGGCAAATCTGCTGCAAAAGAGTTCTTTAAAGTTTTTTTTTTTTAATTTGTCACTTTGAGGACTAAGGTGTGCCTGACTCAGGTCATGGCATTTTCAATCTCCTAATATGCATGTGAAAGCTGAACAATGAATAAGGAAGACTGACGAAGAATTGATACATTTGAATTATGATGTTGGTGAAGAATATTGAATATACCACGGACTGCCAGAAGAACAAACAAATTTGCACGGGAAGAAGTGTGGCCAGAATGCTCCTTAGAAGAGAGGAAGACGAGACTTTGTTTTATGTACTTTGGACATGTTATCGGGAGGGACCAGTCCCTGGAGAAGGACGTCATGCTTGACAAAATAGAGGGTCATCTAAAAAGAGGAAGACCCTCAATGAGATGGATTGACACAGTGGCTGCAACAATGGGCTCAAGCATAGCAATGATTGTGAGGGTGGTGCAGGACTGGGCAGTGTTTTATTCTGTTCTACATAGGGTTGCTATGTGTCAGGACCAACTTGACAGCACCTAAAAATAACAACAACACTGTAAACTAAACCTCAAGCTATGCGCTTTGCCCAGTGCTATTAACTTGTTTAGGTGTATTAACTCATTAACCAAACACTCCATCATTGACTGAAGTATTAAACAATGCATTTATCTCCATCTGACCATCCATCCATTCAGCCATCCATCCGTCCAGCCAGCCAGCCAGCAGGCCATCCATCTTCCTGCTACTCTTCCCTCCTTTCACCCTTCCATCCCTGCATTTATCCATCTATCTGCATTCTGCTTTACTCCAACAAAAACGTTGTCAGGTAACTAATATTACCAGAATTATTTATGTGCTTAGTAAGCAGGAAAGGAGGATGGGATAGAGCACAAACTAGAGGACAAAAAAGAAAAATGGAAGAGGGGATAAAGAGAAATAAAGAGAAAATGAAGATAGAGAAGTGACTTCACTAGTCAGTTTTACTAGAAATATACGGTTATGTAGAACAGCAGTAAAAAAAGACAAGGAAAGATAAAATTGTTCAAAAGACGGTTATTTATAGGTGAAAAGTGAACCTAAACCAATGCTGTACTAAATTAATATAGCAGCCTAAGCTTCTGTCAGGGGCAATGGAAAAATCTGGAAACAGTTAATAGTGATGGTTGAGCAACATGATGAGATTTTTTTAATGTTACTGAACTGCACCTGTGAAGATTATTGAATTGACAAAGTTTTGTTACCTATGTATTTACTACAATAAAAAATGTACTTAAAATAATAATATTGTTGTTGTCGTTGTTAGGTGTCCTCAAGCTGATTTCGACTCATAACAACTCTATGGCCAACAGAATGAAACACTGCCCGATCCTGCACCATCCTCACAATCATTGTTACACTCGAGCCCATTGTTGCAGCCACTGTCAATCCACCTCATTGAAGGTCTTCCTCTTTTTTGCTGACTCTACTTTACCAAGCATGATGTCCTTCTCCAGGGACTGGTCTCTCAGGATAACATGTTCAAAATAAGGGAGACTAGTCTCATCATGCTTACTTCTAAGGAGCATTTTGGTTGTACTTCCTCCAAGGCAGATTTGTTTGTTCTTCTAGAAGTCCGTGGTATAGTCAATGTTTTTGGCCAACACCGTAATTCAAATGTGGTGCAGTGGTTAAGTGCTCTGCTACTCACCAAAATGTTGGTGGTTCGAACTCACCAGCTGCTCCATGGTAGAAATATGTGGCAGTCTGCTTCCATAAAGATTACAGACTTGGAAACCCTATAGGGCAGTTCTACTCTGTCACATGGGGTCTCTACAAGTCAGAATCGACTTGATGGCCATGGAAAAAATAATATAGCTGGTAACTCTATCAAGTGAAGAGGAATAAGTGCTAACAGAGGTCCATAAAAATCCCTGGCATACATGGGCTCTCTACCTGAGCTAATAGGACTCCTAACTGGTATGCTGGACATATGTTGTGTTCGCTTACCTGGTGTAAATTTCCCCATCCTCTGGTGAAATCACCCTGATTTTCTTCAGAGGATCACTCTCATCTATGTGGTTTGAGTGAGGAGGACCAGATCTGCTCCATCTCGGAGTGAGCACATGGCCCAGGCCTGGCCAATGAATATATTCTATGTCCCTGGCCACAGTGTGTGAGTCGCAAATGGTAACATGACCACATACATCCAATTAGCATTTATCTTGAAACTTTCACTGGCGCAACGAAGAAACAGATGTTCTTTTTCCACTATGTTTGCAGCTGAGGGACTATAAGCCTGGAGTTTCTGAGGACAGAATGAGGAGATATATTCCTTAAGAAGAAGGCAAAATGGACTCGAGAGGAACCAAAGAGTAAAATCAAGTCCTGAACATCACTTGAGCTCTGGAATCCAAATATACCCAGACTTTCAGTTATGAGATCTAAGGAATTCCACTCTTGCCAAAATCAGTGTAAGCTGGGAATCAGCTTCTGCCAACCAGCAGTCCCTCTTCTTTGACTGGAGTGACGCCCCCTCAGTGGAGGCAGGGAGCTGAGAACAGGATTGCCTTATCTGCTTGTAGTTTTTATGCAAGTCTTCGGAGGTTAGATCCAGAGCCACCAGATGTCTCTAGAGAAAATACTGCTAATGTTTTTGTTACTGGTCAGTCATGGAACAGGCGCCTCCCCAGCTGGGCAATATCACACCAGCAAGGGATTCTTCGCCACCATAGAGACCTACTGTGTCATTTGGTTATTTGGCTATCGTGATGGTTAATGTTATGTGTCAGCTTGGCTAGACTATGGTTCTCAGTGGTTTGGCAGGTGCTCTTCTACAATGTAATCATCTTCCATGATGTGCTCCGAAGTGAGCAGCCAGTCAGTTGAAAGGGGGATTTCCTTGGGGGTGGGATGGACATGCTTCCAGTATTTAAATTGGTGTTCTGGCAAAGCTTGATCTCTCTCAAACTTGCACTCATCTCATCGCCTGACTTCTGGTTTTGGGGACATAAGCCTGCAGAAGTCTTCAGCCTACCGCCTGACCTGCAGGTCTTGGATTCGCCAGCACTGCAAGCCCATGAGCCAGTGGAGATCTCCAGCCTGCTGCCTAATCCATGGATTTGGGACTTGCCAGCCCCCACAACTGCATGAGCCATTTCTTTGAAGCAAATCTCTGTCTATATATTTATGTATATGTTTCATTGGTTTCGATCCTCTGGAGAGCTCATGCTAAGGCAGATATTTTAGATATTTTCTTGAGCAGTAAGCACTTGGTGCCAAGCGATATCTGGCATTTTATAGCCAAGGAGAGTTCATCACTTAAGGTAATAATTTCAGAGGTTGGAAAAAAAAAAAAAAGATCTCTCTCTCTCTCTCTCTCACACACACACACACACACAGACACACAGCCAAGTGATTTTGTTCATTGGAATATTATACTGTATTTTAGAAGTCATCACTGCTTACCTGCTTGACAATCTGGAAACCTCATCTCCATGGAAATAGTTTTTCCCGTGTGCCATGAAGCCCGTGGAGTCCTGGGTGAGGCAAGTAGTAAATATGTCATCTGTATAACACAGGTTGTTAATGAGTCTTCCTCCAATCCTGATGCCCCATTCTTCTTTATATAGTCCAGTTCCTCAGATTATTTGCTCAGCATACAGATTGAATAGGTATGGTGAAAGGATACAACCCTGACGCACACCTCTCCTGACTTTAAACCACACAGTATTCCCTTGTTCTGCCCGAACAACTGCCTCTTGATCCATGTACAGATTCCTCATGAGCACAGTTAAGTGTTCTGGAATTCCCATTCTCCCCAATGTTATCCACAATTTGTTGTGATCTACACAGTCAAAAGCCTATGTGTAGTCAATAAAACACAGGTAAACACCCTTCTGGTATTCTCTGCTTTCAGCCAGGATCCACCTGACATCAGCAGTGATATCCCTGGTTCCATGTCCACCATCTTGGATTTCTGGCAGTTGCCTGTTGATGTGCTTCTGTAACTGCTTCTGAATGATCTTCAACAAAATTTTACTTGGGTCTGATATTAATGATATTGCTTGATAATTTCCACATTTGATTGGATTACCTTTCTTTGGAATAGGCATAAGTATGGATCTATTCTAGTCAGTTGGCCAGGTGGCTGTCTTCCAAATTTCTTGGCATAGATGAGTGAGCACCTCCAGCATAGCATTCATTTATTGAAACATCTCAATTGGTATTTTGTCAATTCCTAGAGCCTTGTTTTTCATCAGTGCCTTCAGGAGCTTGGACGTCTTCCTTCATACCATCGGTTTTTGATCATATGCCACCTCCTGAAATAACTTAGATATTAATATCTTTATTTGAGAGAAGAAGTTATGACTCAGGGGATTTAAACGACTGGACTGTGGCCACACAGTTAGTTAAGTAATGAAATTGGGATAAGTCCGTCTGTCTCCCAGTTCCTGTTCTTTCTGTTATTTCGTGAAGATTCTGTTTGCCATCTCGGTTCAATTCACATGCTTTCCCCTGGTTCCAGATATGTAAATTTGGATGGGCACAATGCATCTTAATTTCAAGGATTATGGGAATGTCATTAGAGGGCACTGGACCTGAAATTATCTGAGTTTGAACAATGTTCCATCTACTTGTAAGCTATATGAATATGGATAAGGAAAAACTTCTCTAAAACTTCTGTTTCCTTATCTTCAAAATGGGAGTCATAATAGCTTTCAAGATTCTCTTAGGAAAGAAATGGAGTAGTGAACGGGCAACCCCCCAGCACAGTGTCTGCCACATAGCAGGCACTCAATAAGTTTTTCTGTGAGTTGCTATCAAGTCGGCTTCAACTCGTCACAGCCTTATGTGTAACAGAAGGAAATGTGGCCTCATAGTACCGTCTTCATGATTGTTGGTTGGTGTGTTTGAATCCATTATCTCTGCTCTTCTGTCAGTCCATCTCTTTGAGGGTTTCCCTCGTTTCCACTGACCCTCTACTTTACCAAACATGATGTCCTTTTCTAGCAATTGGCCTCTCCTGCTGATGTGTCCAAAGTAAGTGATTGTATATTTAGGGACATCGTTAACAGAGGAGAATGCAGGAGAGAAAAATGTACTTTAGAAGATGTAGTTTCTCTCCAGAACATAGTTCTTGTGCTCTGAGTCAAACATGTTGGATGAGGTTTTAGGAAGTCCTCTGTGTGGTAGACATATTTTGGGAAGCTTTCCAAATTCATGATGACCCTCTTTTCTGAAACTGTCCTTCCAATGGGGTGGGTCACGTAGCTTTGTTGCATCTCCTCACTCAACAAGGCTGTCCTGAGTGCTTGCTGCATGCGGGCCCTGTTCTAGGTGGTGGGGACGCGGTGGTGAGAAAGACAGAGGCTCCTGCTTTCCCAGAAACTGTGTATTAATGGGAGGAGACCGCTAATAAACAAGTAGTAAATATAAGTAGTCCCCGTCCTAAGCTGTACTTGGATTACCACCAAGTGCATTTACGATCATCTGTTTTTTATTTTATTTTTGTACATTTTGTCATTAGTAATATGTACTACATATAATCTTGCAGGGTTGATGTTTCATTTCAGATGTTCAAAGATCAGATTTATAAAGATGCCAATAGTAAAAGGCAATGATAATGAAAACTTAAAAAAAAAGGTGCCATTTGACTTTACTCCAGATCTGACTTACGACAGCATCATCGGAAGGGAACACTGTCTTAAGCTGGGGACTTCCTGTAAATGAAGATAACTGCATTTATTGGTGGGACTGCAAAGAAATCGAGAACCAATGTGATGGAGAAGGCTGGCAGTAGAGCAGGGAGCTACTCAAGACAGCAGGTCTGGGAAGGCCTCCTGAAGGAGGAGATACTTGAAATGAGACCCGAATATCAAGAAGGAAAAAACCATGAGAAGACCTGGGAGCACGTGGCTCCAGAAAAGCTGGGGAGTGGGGGGTGAGGGGAGTGGGGGAGGGGGCAAATGCAAAGCTCCAAGCTGGGAATGAAGTTGGCAAAGCGGGAGGGAAAGAGGAGCGGTGTGGCTGGGGATTAGATGGGGGAAGGAAGTGAGGTCAGAGTGGTGGGTAGGGACTTTCTCAGCCTGGGAAGGAATTTGGATTTATAGTCAAGGTAGTAGAAGCCATTTGTTCTAAGTGACCTGGTCCATGTTCACAGAGGGCTGATTGAGGGTGTCTCACCGAACACCACCTGGACTCTCTCTTCCGAGGAATTTACATTGGGACCAAGAGATCCATGAACTCGGTGCTGTAGACCGAATAGGCTCAAATGTCTTCTGGCACATTCAGGGACAAGCCAAGGGTCCCGTGGGCAGAGCAAGGAGGAAGTGGCCACACTGTGAGTCACAGAAGCAAGGGTGCGGCTGCCAGAGAAGGAAGTAGAAGGGGGCCTCTGGGGAATTTGGGCAGCTCTCAGATCCTGTTGCTCATTCCTGGGAAGTCTATACTGCTCCTGACCCAGCGCTCCACAGACAATCATGGTCCCTGTGACAAATGTCCCCCGTGTGCTGTGCTGGCTCTGACAGGCTGAACCAGTCAATAGTTTTATTCAAGATGTTCTGAAATCTGGGGGAGGCCGGCGGCTTGGTGCCAAGACAGAGAACGATGATGAGTACCCTGTTGATTGACCCAAGGGTATACTTGGCCTATCAGGGCCATATAATTGAGGAGAGACATAAAAAGGCAGTCTTCTCTGGCATCACTATTAGCAAGGGTTGGAAAGCAGCAAAGTCACAAGGCAGATATCCAGGATTTCCACAGGCTGCCTGACAGCTGGGCAGGGTGGATGGCATTTCCTGGAGTTAGTACAGCGCACTACCAGACTGGTTTGTGAGCGCTCGGAGGAGGCAGGTGGAGTACGTAAAAGTCATGTTTGTGATTAAAACGACCTCTTATTTGAGGGCTAGCTAACTACTCCCAGAAGTAGAGGAGGGTCAGGAAAAGAAGTGGTTATGCAGTGGGCACGTGAGGGGGCAGGCTCCCTGCAGGCCAGCAGCCAGCTTCTGGATTACGGACGGATGAGGGGCAGAGAATTCAGCTCACACACCACTGTGCTCTGTGTGAGCTTCACAAGGCGGCAGAGGAGCACTGAGTGGAGGGTCTGCCACACTGACCGGCTGGGCTGTTAGTATTCTTATCATCGCCTATGCTTTTCAGCTGTGGCCAAGCGGAAAAAAGGAAATCGTTCTTTCTCTGCTGAGTCCCCACCTGTAGACTGGGGCAGGTTCAGTTTGCAGTCTTTCTCTCCCAGTGGCCTCTGCAGCCTCGGGCTCCAGCTCTGCTCAGCTTCTGTTTCTTGCCTGCTGTCGCTGCCGCCGGGCAGGTGCGGTGAAAGTGCTGGCCCCCCAAGGCTCCCTGCCGTCCTTACAGCATGAGAAGACTCCCCGGCAGCCTGGCACCCGGCTGGGAAGGGCGCAGAAGGATTTCAGTGTGTTGGGAGACAGCTTGTCCATGCCCTACCAGCCGTCCGACCTGGACGTCAGAGCCCCATGCGCTGCCTTGGTCTCCCAGGGCAGCTGTAGCAAAGCACCACAAATGAAGGGGCTCAGAAGAACAGAAAGTTACTCTCTCTCAGTTCTGGAGGCCAGAAGTCTGAATCCAAGGGGTCGGCAAGGCCGTGCTTTCTCTGCAGCCTCCAGGGGAAGATTCTCTGTCTCTCCGGCTCCTGCTGGCCCCAGGCGTTTCTTGAATTGTAGAAGCATCTTCTCAGGGCCATCCTTGCTCTGTCAGTCTCTCTGTGTCTCTTCTCTTTTCAAAGGACACCACTCATATGGAACGAGGATTCTCCCCACTCCACTCTGACCCCATGTTAACCTGACTGATAACATCTGCAATGACCCTGCTTCGAAACAAGGTCACATTCACGGGTACAGGGGTTAGGGCTTCAGCATATCCTTTTGGGGTTACAATTCAGTCCCTAACACAGGTCACCCTCCCAGGGAGTTGGCTGAAAGGAACGCTGGTCATCAGGTGCTCAGCCAAGCCCTGAACTGCCCTCCCACCTGATCTTTGAGCCTGTTGCTTGTTGGTAAATCTTTCCAGCCCCCCGTTGCCCACCCTCCCACTGTGCGTGAGGCATCCTCTCCCGCCCCCTCCCACAGTCTGTATGATTACGTCCAGTAGTAAAACCAGCAAAACACACTGACCCATAGAGTTTCCAAGGCTGCAATCTTTACGGACGCAGACTGCCACATCCTTCTGCTGTGGAGCAGCTGGTGGGTTCAGACCCCTGACCTTTCGATTTACAGCTGAGTGCTTTAACCACTGTGCCACCAGGGCTCCTTATGTTCAATACACTTGAGCCTCAGTGGTAGACAGGGCTCACAGCTTCGTCTGCCTTCACCTAAGGCGGGAAGAGTCTGGCCTGACCTTGCTCTCTGGCAATACCTTAGTCCCAGTTCAGCTCTAACTGGGCACTCAGCCCATAGACGTTTCCTCCTGTGGAATCAATCTTTTCTCTAATCCTGAAAGTCTAGGAAAATCGGGAGCCTAGAGCTGCTTGTGGTCCCATCAGCCAGGTGGTGCCTCTCTTGGAGATGTGGGAAATTCCTAAAAACAGTAACTGGTTTTACATAAGAGGATTACATAAAGTTATGCCGCAAATTCAGGAGCAGAGTATCCAATTGCACAGAGAGTTACTTAAAGTCACCCTGGAATTTTTAGGAGAATGTGCAGCTTCCAGAAGAACCTGGGAGACCACCTGCAGACGTTTGCGTTTCTGTCTCCAGCCGTTGTGTCCTTGGCACGCACCATGGTACTCCTGAGGGCTTCCTGTCGAGAAGTCAGTCCTTCTGGACACAGCCAGCATTGCCACACCTGGAATGTCCATGGGGCATGAAACTCCTGTCGGCCATATGGAAGCTGTATACGTACCAGTAAACACACCAACAATAGGGTGAAGGTCCCACCATCCTCCATGTAACTGGCTCTCCATGGTGTCTTCACCCTGACTCTCGGGGAAAACCAATTTACTGCTTTTCTGTGCCAACAGTGGAAGGGCCTGTGTGATTTGGGTGAGGCCTGAGCTGGTTTTCCGAAACCCCTGCCCTTAGGGTACAGGGATGCCGCGGAGTCAGAGGAGGTATGACACCGTAGAGTGCCATGGACGCCTTTGCAGAGAGCTGCCTTCCCAATACAAGGAGTGATTGTGATCACCACTCGAGCTGCGATAGCCCAGAATAACAAAATCTGCGAGCTGGCTGAGCAGATAAGCACCCTTGGCACTGAAGTTTGGAAATGCAATTTCTGCAGGTGCCCAAAGCATTTCCTTTGGCTGCCTCCTCATTGGTGGCATAGTGGTTAAGTGCTATGGCTGCTAACCAAAAGGTTGGCAGTTCAAATCCGCCAGGCACTCCTCGGAAACTCTATGGAGCAGTTCTACTATGTCCTATAGAGTTGCTATGAGTCGGAATCAACTCGACAGCAGTGGGTTTCAGTGGGTGGGCCTCCTAATATTTGTCCACATTTTACCTCCATTTATGAAATAGATATAGTCCCCGAAGTTAAAAATTGGTCTAGTTTTGATCAGTTAAAAGAGTGAATTCTTTCACAAAATGAAAGATCACCTCACATCCACATTTTCGGGGTTTACAATGTCAAAGTCTCTTCAAGCAGAGCTTTTATAAAGTTATTGATTGACATTTACAAATGCAGTATTTCCAATGGCTGCCCACAGGACTTCCTTTGAGTTCCAAATACTTTCTCCCACACTTAGTACTCAGTCATTATTGGAAACTCGAATTACTTCTCACCTTCTGTTTCCTCTTGGGGTGCCGGAGAAAAGAGTCCAGTTTTATTGACATTTTGCCTGGTGGATTAGTCTCCTAGGGCTGTCTAATAAGGTACCACAGCTGAATGGCTTTAAACAACAGAAACTTACTGTCTCAGCTCTGGATGCCAGGGGTCTGGATTCAGGGCGTCAGCAGGGCCATGTTCTCTCTGAAGGCTCTAGGGGAACGTCTTCCTTATCTCTCGGCTTCTGGAAGCCTGAAGCATTGCTTTTCTCTCAGCTTCTGGACGCCCCAGGCATTGCTTGGCTCTCAGCTTCTGAAAGCCCCAGGTATTCCTTGGCTCACAGCTGTCTACCCCCACTGTCACAAGGCTGTCTGCCCTCTGTCTGTCTCCCTGTGTCTCTTCTCCTCTTTTGTAGGACACTGTTAAGATTGAGGAGCCCTGGTGGTACAGTGGTTAAGAGCTTGGCTCCTAATCAAAAGGTTGGCAGTTTGCCTTTACCAGGCACTGCTGGGAAACCCTAAGGGGTAGTTCTACTGTGTCCTATAGGGTCACTGTGAGTTGGAATTAACTCAGTGGCAATGAGTTTGGTATTCAGATTGGATCAGGTCCCAGCCTACTATGGTATGACCTCATATAAACTTAACCGATAACATCTTCAAAGTCCCCCATTTCCTAATATCATACAGGTACAGGGATTAAGACTTCAACACATCCGTAACACCTGGAAAATTTACATCTCTGTGAGAGCCCAGGAAACCCTGGTGGTGTAGTGGTTAAGAGTTTGGCTGCTAACCAAAAGGTTGGCAGTTTGAATGCACTAGCCACTCAGAGAGGAATGGACCAGAGGTCTCAGCAAGCATATTCTACCCGGGGCCCAGGCAAGACAGAATAGGTAGCTTTAACAAATTGATTATAGATTGGCTTCAGATTCTGAGACCTTATATATTTAATACTCTCCAAAAGTTTGGGATGAGGTGGTGATAACGTAAACTTGACAGATATGGGAAAGCATATAAAACTGAGTGGCAGCTTGGCGAAGAAATGACAGGATTCGGGCCACGTTAGCCCAACACAGTGCAGCCCCTGTTTCTTGTTGTCGAGTGCTTGTTTTCATGTTAGGTGTTTAAAACATGGGACAGAACAGTTTTGGATATTTGGTTGGCAAGGCATTTTTCCTGAAAAGGTTGAATCCTGAATTTAGATTGTGATTGTCGAAAATCATGGAGGAGGAAATAGGAATATTGCCTAAAATCTTATAGATCTAGCACCAAACCACATGTGGAAAGCCATGCCCCAGAGTTTCTGCAGTGGTTGGCTTATATGACAAAACTCAAAAGCAAAAGAAGTTTATTTCTGATTGGCTTACACAATTCACTATTGTGATGCTGTCAGGGTTTTATAGGTCAGCGAGGGTGGAAGTGGTGTCACAACCTCAGTGGTCAAGGAAAGTGGCCTGATTTATAGGGAAGCCAGTCGTAAGTGTCAGTAAAGACAAGTCTTAGAGGCTTTGTCCACTGGACCAGTGACGCCATTTTGTCAATCACATGATTCCATTTAACAATATACACCAAGCGCTGCCTTGTAAGTGCAATCTAGTGAGCACGTGTGGGAGATGTTTAAAGAAACCAAGATGGAAGTCAATCCTTGGCTAAGGATGAACATACCCAAAGTGTGAGAGCAAGACGGAAGTTAAGCCTTGGCTAAGGATGAACACACCCAAAGTATGAGAGCAAGCACAATCCCCAACTCTCCACTTAGCTCCTGGCCCAGGGACATGGGCACAGGTGAGGACCCAAGGTTTTTGGAAGTTTTTCTCTAACGGAGATCAACCAAATTCAAGGGGGAAAAGATGTAGAATGACTGGTGTGTGTAATGTATGATTGTGATACTTAGTTTTAGACTTAGGGCTGGGTAACAAGATTAAAACTCTTCTTAATAAAATTGTCAGGATATACTTGACTTTTCTTTAGACAATTTTTTTTTTTTTTTTTTTTTGTGGTAGGTAGAGATAGGAAGACCCTCAACAAGATGGATTGACACAGTGGTTGCAACAATGGGCTCAAGCATAAAAAGATAGTGAGGATGGCACAGGACTGGTCAGTGTTTTGTTCTGTTGTACATAGGGTCGCTATGAGTAGGAATAGACTTGACAACACCTAACAACAACAAGAGCTGGGAAACAAGAACAGACATGTGCTAATGGAGACACTGATGGCCCCTTTCCTTCTAATGCGTCACTCATTCAGTAAACATCAAGAGTCTACTAAAGAAGGAGGTTTCTGGGAAGCCCAAACAGTTCGAGATTGGCTATTAACATAAAGACTGGTGATTTGAACCCACCCAGCAGCTCCGCAGAAGAAAGCCTTGTTGTACTAATTCCATAAAGATTAACAGTCAAGAAAACTCTGTGGAAGAGTTCTACTCTGTAACATATGGGGTTACCATGATTTGGAGTCAACTCCACAGCAGTGGGTTTGGTTTATTAGAAGGGAAGATATACCAGACACCTTCATTTCTGACTTTGTCACCCTTGGCTCTGTTTACTCTTACTCATATCTACCTAATGATAGGATGCTAGCCCACCTCTGGAAGCCCTGGTGGTGTTGTGGTTAAGAGCTATGGCTGCTAACCAAAAGGTTGGTGGTTTGAATCCACCAGCTGCTCCTTGAAAACCCTATGGGGCAGTTCTACTCTGTGCTGTAGTGTCGCTATGAGTCGGAAGTGAATCAACAACAATGCGTTTTTTGGGTTAGCCCACCTCTTCTCAGCAGCACAGGAGCAAGCTCTGAAAACACACCAGCAGGTATAAAGGAAAGGCGGCCCCAGAAGGCGCCCCCACTTTCTATTCTTTGCTGTGGCTCCTTGAAATGTCCACCTGCAGTTAGTATTTTTACAAAGGATTTGTGAGATAATTGTGGAAGTTTTACTTTCTAGTCCAGAGGGAACTGTGCTCTTACTTTGAGCCACTATTTCATTTATTCATTCACTTCTTCCACAAACATTTATTACACACTAAGTGCCAAGTTATGAGTCGTGATCCACTCGACGGCACTGGGTTTGTTTTTTTTTTTTTTAAGTGCCATGTACGGAGCCCTGGTGGCACGGTTGTTAACCGTTCGGGTGCTAACCAAAAGGTCGGCAGTTTCAGTTCACCAGCTGCTCCTTGGAAACCCTATGGGGCAGTTCTATTCTCTTTTGTAGGGTCATCATGAGTCGGAATCGACTTAACAGCAAGATTTGGTTTTGGTTTAAGTGGCAAGCATGGTTTTGTTTTTGTTTGCTTAAAATGCCAAAACTAATAAATGACATTTTAGTTGCAGGGATTAAAAATAACTTGTAACAGCTCCCTGACAGGAAGAGAAAAGCTCTCTTCTGCCCACGAGTTGGAAATATTTGGTGAAGGACTTTGACTGGGCAAGTCCGATTGAGTTTGCCTGTGCTTGATCAATCAGCCATGGACATGCACTTAGGCTTAGGGCAGGAGCAGAGAATACAGACAGGGCCCTTGAGAGGTGGTAGCAACATGTGCTACCCGGATGTCTGCATGTGGCCCATGAGGTGGTGACACAGAAGCAGCAGTGCTTCCACTTTAATGACCTCAGAGGAGGAAAGCCTGAGTCCGAGGGGAGTGCCGGGATTGGTGGGGAAGGGCGAGGGCACAGAGGTGGGTAAGGGCTTGGAAGATTCAGTTCTTGGTAATAAAGAGAAGAGAACATTGTTCTCATTCCTTGGGTGTAGAGAGAGCTGGTTTCTTGCCCGGGTTTAGCTTTCCAGATAAAATATAGCACACCCAGTTAAATTTGAATTTCAGATAAACAATGAATAATTTCTAGCTGTAAGGATGTACCAAATATTGCATGGGACATACTGATACTAAAAATGTATTTGTTGTTCCCCTGGAGTTTAAACGTAGCTGAGCATGCTGTGTTCGTTCTTGAGGAAACTGGGATCCTTATCTCTGGTTTAACATGTGTTTTATAGGGGAAAATGCAGGCATAGACTAGCTTTAGAAAGACAAAAATCGGGGGCTGGAAGGTAGATTTTATTTGAGATGATTCACTTATTGTTTAGGGTTGTATTTAACTTCTATGGGCTTTGATTTTTCAGTAAATGAACAGAATGGCAGCTCTTATATCTGCCTCTGATTAACTCCCAAACATGTCATAAGGACGCATAGGAATAAAATATGTGGTAGTAGTTCTTTGAGCAAATATGTGGTAGTAGTTCTTTGAGCTCTTCAGGAACCGGAATTTCGTAGAAGTGAGGTGTTCGCGTCGAGCTTGCTGTAGTCCTGAAGCTGCTGTGGGCATTCCACAGCTGCGCATAGACGACATTACCAGCTGTCTCTCCGCCACTGTTTGCCAGAAACTCCAGAGAGAAGGCAATTATGCCCTAACCCTCCTCCTCCCCTGGGACCAGAGTTCAGGCTGCCTCTGCCTTTCTTCCCTGGGGGCCAGGACAGCCTTTGATGGCTTCTCCTTCTTCGCTGCTTGCTTCGTCCACACAAGGGAATTCTTAAACGAGTCTGGGGAGGCTGCTGCATAAACATATGTGACCACCCAGCCACAAGTGCCTTTGCAAATGCCTCTTTGTCTTTCTTTAGCCTTTGTATCCAATAAGCCATCTTATGTCTCAGGTTTTTATTTTCAAACTCACAGTGAGAATTGGATAAAAATGATTATCTCGATGAACTAGTGTTCAGCTTCCTTGTCATTACCGAGTTCCTCAAGGACAGGGAATCATAGTGTCTGTTTGAGGTTCTTTATTTCAGCTTCATTCTTCTCCTCTCTGCATTCTCAATGCCTTACCGAAGTCAAAAAGCGGCAAGCAATTGTAGTCTCTGGCCTTCAAAGCTCAGGAAATGTATTTCATTTCCTTTGTAGGTGAGCTTGTCTTATCAAAACAACTGTCTCCCCCAAGGCTGTGTCTTCATGATTCCTGGCTGAATTCTGCAAAATCTTAAACAAGTAACCATCTGATACGTTCTGCATCATGAGGCCTGTTTCTTCAAGAAGGGGGCAGAGGTGCAAAAGAGGCACCCATAGACACAGATACTGGTTGTCACTGTTGGGCAATAAGTCATGAGTTTTCATTGTATTACTAAAAACAAATAAATGAAATAAATAAAAAATTAAGAGGGCAAGAGGGCCAAGTCTAGACCAATGGTGAGAGAACGTTACGAACCAAGGAAAATGATTCCCTCGGTGATGTGAACTTGAGTTGCGCTTGAAAATATACAAATCAAGACAAAATGAAACACAACATGTTGAGGCCAGAGTGGAATGGCAGGCTACTCTTTGGAAGGCTCTGGGAAGCCACTGAAGACATTTGGAGAGTCCCAGGCGCAGCGCCCAGTAAATGATGAAGGAACACATGATGGACACGGGTTTTCTTAGTCCCACCTGCGTGTAGTCTCCAGGACGAAAGGTTGGGGGCGGTGGTCAGCCGTGGTAGGCTGCTTTCTCTTTTTCACTTCCATCTTCAGGGGGACATGGAAGCCAGAGCTGGATAAAAAGCCAGGCTGAGTGAGGAGACAGTGTGGTGCGAGTCCTTGGCCCTGGGGACCTTGGCGGTTCCGTGCACACGTCATCATCAGTGAAACAGAAACCACAGCACCTCTTGGCTCCACTGGCAGGATCGCTGTGGGTGTTCACCAAGACGGAGAACTGGAAAGCTAAGGAAACGCCAACACTTCTAGGAAAAATGAACTAAAATCTAAACCATAAATATGCTTTGGCTGCGTTACGTCATCATTCGGGTCTTCCCCATCACCTGCCCTTTCTCTGCTTATTGACCTAACTTCACCTGTCTTCCTAGCACTTTTCGCCCCCTGAGGTGGCTATACATAGATTTATTAACCTTTTTATTGTTTTTGTTACTTTATATTTTACCTAGTCCAATAAAATATAAGCTCTATTATGGATTAGAAACCCTGGTGGCCAAGTGGTTAAGAGCTACGGCTGCTAACCAAAAGGTTGGCAGTTCAAATCTACCAGCTGCTCCTTGGAAACCGTACGGGTCAGTTCTACTCTGTCCTATAGGGTTGCTATGAGTCAGAATCCACTTGACAGCAACGGGTTATTATGAATTATGTTCTAAAGATTTGTTGAAGTCCTAACCCCTGTACCTGTGAATGTGACCTTATTTGGAAACCAGGTCTTCACATATGTAATTAGTTAACATGACGTCATACCATATAGGCCCTAATCCCATCTGAGCGGTATTCTTACAAGAAGAAACGACACTCATAGACAGAGAGAGACGCAGAGGGAAGACGGCCACGTGAAGACAAAGGGGAACGAGAGTGATGCTGCCACAAGCCAAGGAATGCCTAGTGCTGCCAGAAACTGGAAGAGGCAAGGAAGGACTCTATCCTAGATGCTCTGGAGAGACCATGGTCCTGTTGACACCCTATATTCAGGCTTCTAGCCTCCAGAACTGTGAGAGAATACATTTCTGCTGTTTCAGGCCCCCCAGTGTGTGGGACTGTGTTATGGCAGGCCTAGAAGACTAAAACAAGCTCCAAGAGGGCAAGGATTTCTTCCTCTTGTGTCCATAGTGCCTGGAACAGTGCTGGGCATATGGAAAGTTCCCGGTGAATATGAGGTGAATGCAAGAATGAATGAATGAATGAATGAGAAGAGGAGGTCCGCTGTGCAGGTATGACTGACCATGCACCCCTCCTTTGTCGTCAGAGCTTCACCTTCAGCTGGGAGCTCTCACTGTTCCCACTGCAGACACCCTGTGGGTCCCTGGTAGTGTTGGCACCTGTTTAAAGCCCTGGACCAAAGGTGAGCAAAAATGCCTTCTCTTTGTTCCCTTTTAAGGCCCGTGACATCACTGAAACTTCCAAAAATAATTACTAGAAAACATAAATGAGCTCAAGTGCCCACCAAATAGAAAACATATCAGCACCTGGGTTTTCACAACTCCAAGCTCTGCTGTGAGGGTAAATGGCCTCTTCTTTTCCATGCACCCTGCCGAGATAGCCTCACTCTAGCCTCAAAGTGTTGGCACAGCCTTACAAGCCTCTTGCCAAGGCCCCTCACTTCCTTGTTCCATAGGCTGGAATCCTCTCAGAGTGTCACCAGAGAGCCCTCCCAAAGATGCTAATGACTTTGCTGATGATACTGAGAGAGAGGGATGCTGTGCAGAACACAAGGGTCACTCTTCCTGCTGCAGTTCCCATGGGAGAGCCCCTTCCACGTGGTTGACACTGGAATGACCGTCTCCTCCAAGGGTAGGACTATTAGTAAGATGCAACCCTCTTGCTTATTTAATTATGGAGACTATTTTCTAGATTTTGCTCCAACTTTTTGACTCATCTAAAACCTAATTAAGAATCAGATGGCTTGTACATTTTCAATAGCGGAGTAGAAGTCCTTGAGGGAGGACTCTCTGCCCTACCAAATTCTAATTGCCAGCTCTCCCATATCACAAATCCTTTCAAGGGAGTTCTCCAACGTGGCACCCAGGGAGCTCTAAAATATACAGATGCCTGAATTCTACTCCTCAGGGCTCAGATTTAACTGATCTGGGTGTGGCCAACACATCCAGGGATTTTTAAAAGCTTCCTGAGTGATTCTCATATGCAGCCAAGTTGAGAACCACTATAAAACATGGCAATAGCTTCTACCACTTCAATAAGAAATAAAGATGAATTTGCAATATTTCTGGGAGAAGAAACAACAGATTAATTCACACCCCAGTGAAAGCATTGATTAAATATGTGGAGGTGAGTTTATAAAGTGAATTCATAGCCTTGGCTCTATTTGATCTTCCACCACCCCTGCCAAGTAGAGGAGGTATATTATCTTCATTCATGATGATAAAAGTAAGGTTCTGAGGGTATATGCCGTGGTCACACAGAAGGAAATGTCATATATGGGGTTTGAACCCAGGTCTTTCCACTCTTCCCACTCCACTGACCTCTGATTGGAAACGCTGGTGGCGTAGTAGTGGTTATGAGCTACGGCTGCCAACCAAGAGGTCACCAGTTTGAATCCACCAGGTGCTCTTCAGTAACACTATGGGACAGTTCTCCTGTGCCCTATAGGGTCGCTGTGAGTCAGAATCAACTTGACGGCAATGGGTGGGGACCTCCGATTATTTCTTGAGACACAGGAGGAAGGTTCTGGTGCCTGAGAGGGGCATAGAACAGGGAGGAAGGGGTACAGAAGAGCAGGGCTGAAGGTTCTGGAGATAAACTTCACCCACCTTCCAGTTCTGCTCAAGACCCCAATGGGGGAATCTCTTGTCTGCCTGCCCTTATTTTTCCTGACCATTCCCTAGGAAGCAGAGCCCAGAACTGTTGGATCCCAATTTAAAAGTCAGGTGCTGGTGGTCTTCACTCTATCCTGGCCACAGACTGGCCCAACCTTCCAAGGGTCATTCAGAACCAGCGTGATTCCTAAGTGGTGCTGCTTGAGTGAACACACCAGTGCCAATAGGAACTTCATTCGATGCTGGGAAATGCTTCCTTTTTTCTTAAGTGGAAATTTATAGCCATCCATCATTCGTTTCTCTTTCAAACTAGAATTCCCAAACTTTTGAATAAGAGCTTCAAAACAGAGATGCTTGGCATATTTAGGGTAGCTGGCCTAGAAGTAGGCCTGATCTCATTTTGTTACAAGCTCCTACTACTGCATTACCCAAAAGGTTATGTGCAGGAGCCCTAAAATAAAGGCACTTGACCAAAATAAAATGGCTGGTTTGGGCCTGAGTTCAGACTCCATCTTGACTCATGCTAACTTCTTTAACTCTCAGTGACCCTGGCACAGAGTTAAAAGCTTTTGACTAAGAAACTGTTTTCTCTTTGAGCTAAGAGAAGGTCCTGATGCCAGCAGAATTAAGTACATAACAAAGATTTCCCCTGCAACCTTCATACCCTTAGGCAGACTTAAGTATACAGCAAAAGAGATGTTTTTAATGTTCTTAAGGGAGGGTCTTGACACAAGATCCTTGTAAGAAGTCCCCTTAGAAGCCCTCAAGAAATGTTAAAGATAATTACCTCGTAACCTCCCTTATTTACATACTCAAACAGCCTACCTTCGAGTTTCCAACCAATCACTGTAAAGCCCCTGCCTCAAGTTGTCCTGCCTCCTGATTTTACAGGTTCCAATCCGAATATTGTAATTTGGTTTCTGGTTTCCACCCTACATGTGTCCCCAGGAGGCAGTCACCCCTCAGTGATCTTCACTGTGTGGGCTAAGGTCTCCACATTGGAAAGTTTCTTACACTGTCAATACATCTCTCTGTTTCACTTTAACAGAGTCTGAGAGTTTTACTTTAGGACCCTGTACTTTCCATTTCATCAAGGGTGAGTTAATCTAGTTTGACCATCTGTTTTTAAGTTTCTTCTTTGCTTGATCCTCTTTTTAAAAAAAAAAAAAAAAATTACTCCTTAAAAGGTCATAGGTTAGGTCAACTGCTAAAAGAGGCAGGCAGTGAATCAGGAGTTTGACTGCTTTCCTGTGAACTGTTGTGCTAAAAATCACTTTGTTGTGAAGACACCTCGTTAGCCGACACTGATTCATTCATTGTCTTCCACTGCCTGTTTAGAAAATATATTTGATGAAAGTTTTGTATTTAATTCTAGCTTCATTCATTATAGGTCAGATTATAAAGTGTTGTCACATAAGGCCTATCTTTTAGTGATTTATAAGTGCCTTGTTTCAGAATATTGCTGTATTGGTTCCAACTACCTTTCTTATGGACTTAAGTATCTTAGCCATATTTGCTCATGGAATTCTCCTTTAACTCAAACTCCCCTAAACCTGTCTCCTCCCCAGATTGCATCCTCCTCCCTTTTGGGCTTTAAGACATGAACCATAGCTGCCTGCAGAGGTTCTCCAGTACCTTCAAGAACCATTATTTTCCCAACAGGGAAGAAGAGTTTCGCAAGGTTACTGGACTTGGGAATACTTCATGCCTGAAGCAGAGCAGGCCCCATTCTTGAGTGGGAGAAGGGAGTACCAGGTAGCCTTCCTTCCTGCCTGCCTGGTTAACCTTCTCTCCTCTTTCTCCCCACCTTCCAACTTCAGTCTTCCTTCTGTAGGCTTTAGTGCAGGACTGGTATTTGAATCTAGGGTTTCCAGTCATGGAAAAAATAATGCTAGACCTTTGGGGTGTTAAAAACGAATCATATTAAGCCAGTGATAGAAATCGATTGAAGTTTATGGAATACATGATTTGTAAATCAGGAAACATTTCAACTGGAGTGTCAAAAATGTCCCAAAGATGAGAGAACCTTGAAACGTACTTATACCAAATCTCATCGGCATTGCCATGGAAAAAAAGGCTGAACAAAACTGATAATTGTGGTCAGGAAGCATTTTCATACAGCGTTGTCTTGAAGAACAATTAAGAAAATTACCGATTTACCCTAAACATAGCTCACAGTCTGATCCTTGGAGTCTGTTTTCCCAAAACTGGCTGAATTCTTCAAAAAAGTTCAGTGCTCTAGGCAAACCATCTTACTAGTTTATCTAGACCACTGTTTGACTCCAAAGTGGCTTTCAGGAAGAAGGTTTTTCAAGGCTGAAGTTTCAAAAGGATACCTAAGGGCAATGGCCTCTGTGGGTTACCCCAACTTCCTCGAAAGCCAGAAATCTGGATTCTAGAAGAATTAAAACGGTTTCTCAAGGGATACCAGCCAGTTGCTTTCAAGTTGACTGCAACTCATGGCAACCCCAGGTGTGTCAGAGTAGAACTGAGCTCCGTAGTGTTTTCAATGGTTAGACTTAAATTGCCCACCTTTTAGTTAGCAGCCCAGGATGTTAACCATTGGCACCCCCAGGGACTCTTCTTGGGGACATTGATTTGCAATTCCAGCTGCAAATAGAAGGTGGCAGCAGAGAGCAGGGGAGCCAGAGTCGCTGTGGGTCACAGCCTTTGCTTTTATCTGCTCCATATCCACTATGTCTTATTTTGGCTAGCATCCATTTTGCTGAGGAACCAACCTCTCCTATTTAGTGAGCAACAAGATGTTAAAAAAGGAATTTTGACAGAGCCATCCAGATTTGATAGATGCCATATTTCAAAGTGAGATGTGAGATGATAATGAAGGACAGACGAAAGAAGTAGCCAGAAGTCTGAAATGTGATTTTCATCCTCCTCACAGTGAGAGATGGTTCCCCTCAGCTTCGTTTTAAGACAGAGGGGCTTCAAAGAGAAATCCTAAAGAGTGTTGCTTGTTCCCTGTGGTTTGTTGGTCACAGGAAACTTGTGTCTGACCCCATCCAGAAAATTTAATGGACAAAGTCAGGGCTGACTAGTACTTTGAATGAGGAAAATCAAAGAGAAAAATTTGATTAATGAATCAACTAGAGTTAACAGGTTTTACTGAGTGAGAACCTGTTCAAGAACACGAAGCACCCTAAAGTGAAATGGTGAGGAGGTTCGAATTTACACAGTTCCGATGCGTTTTGAAAGATTTAATGACTAAATAGCTCACCTTTGCTTTGATTGGTTGTTGCTGTGTTGTTGTTAGATGTCATCAAGTCGATTCCAATTCCTAGTGATCCTGTGTACAACAGGACAAAACACTGTCTGGTCCTGCACCATCCTCACAATAGCTGCAATGTTTGAGCCTATCATTGCAGCCACTGTGTCAGTCTATCTTGTTGAGGGTCTTCCTCTTTTTTTGCTGACCCTCAACCAAGCATGACATCCTGCTCCAGGGACTGATACCTCTTGATAACATGTCCAAAGTGTGTGAGATAAAGTGTCGCCATCCTCACTCCTAAGGAGCATTCTGGCTGTACTTCTTCCAAGACCCATATGTTCATTCTTCTGGCAGTCCGTGGTATATTCAGTATTCTTCACCAACACCGTAATTCAAAGACATCAATTCTTCTTTGGTCTTTCTTATTCATTATCCAGTTTTGCATATGAGGCAATTGAAAATGCCCTTGTTTGGGTCAGGTGCACCTTAGTCCTGCACCTTAGTCCTCAAAGTGACACCTTTGCTTTTTAACTCTTGAATGATATCGTTCGATGATTTCTGCTTTCCACTGGATCACCTTTCTTTAAAATGGGCACAAATATGGATTTATTCCAGTAGGTTAGCCTGGTAGCTGTCCTCCATATTTCTTGGCATAGATGAGTAAGCACTTTCAGCGTTGCATCCATTTGTTAAAACATCTCAATTGGTATTCCATCCATTTCTGGAGCTTTGTTTTTCACTAATGCCTTCAGTGCAGCTTGGACTTCTTCCTTCAGTACCATTGGCTCTTGATTGTATGCTACCTCCTGAAGTGGTTAAACATCAACCAACTCTTTTTGGTACAGTGACTGTGTGTATTCCTTCCATCTTCTTTTGATGTTTCCTATGTCGTTCGTATTTTGCCCATAAAATAGAACCCTTAAATATTGCAACCAGAGACTTGAATTTTTTCTTCAGTTCTTTCAGCTTGATAAATGCCAAGCACGTTCTTCCTTCTTGATTTTCTAACTCCAGGTCTTTGCACATGTCATTATAATACTTTGTCTTCTAGAGCTTCCCTTTGAAATCTTCTGTTCATCTTTTCTGCTTCATCATTTTTTCCTTTTGCTTTCATGGACTTGTTCTAATTTTCTTCAGCTTCAGCTTGAACTTGCATATGGGCAACTGATGGTCTGTTCCACAGTGGGCCCCTGGCCTTGTTCTGGCCAATGATACTGAGCTTTTCCGTCGCCTTTTTCCACAGATGTAGTCAATTTGATTCCTGTGTATTCCATCTGGTGAGGTCCATGTGTACAGTTGCTGTTTATGTTTGTGAAAAAAGGTATTTGTAATGAAGAAGTCATTAGTTTTGCAAAATTCTATCATGTTATCTCCCACATAGTTTCTATCACCTATGGTATATTTTCCAACTACCGATCCTTCTTCTTTGTTTCCAACTTTTCATTCCAATCACCAGTAATCATCAATGCATCTTAAGTGTACGTTTGATCAATTTCAGACTGCAGAAGTTGGTAAGAATCTTCAATTTCTTCTTTTTTGGCATTAGTGGTTGATGCGTAAATTTGAATAATAGTCATAGGAACTGGTCTTCCTTGTAGGCATATGGATATTATCCTATCACTGACAGTGTTGTACTTCAGGACAGATCTTGAAATGTTCATTTTGACAATGAATGTGATGCCCTTCCTTTCCAATTTGTCCTTGCCAACAAAGTAGACCGTATGATTGTCCAATTCAAAATGGCCAGTACTAGTCCATTTCAGCTCACTAATGTCTAGGATATTTATTTTCAAGTGTTCCATTTCATTTTTGACAACTTCCAGTTTTCCTGGATTTATAATTCATACATTCCACATTCTGATTATTAATGGATACTTGCAGCTGTTTCTTCTTGTTTTGGGTCATGCCACATCAGCAGATGGTCCCGAAAGCTTGACTCTCTCCACATCATTAAGATCAACTGTATTTTGAGGAGGCAGCTCATCTTCTGTCACTATATTAGACAATGTACTGTTTTCTATTCATAAGGTTTTCATTGGCCAATTTTTTTAAGAAATAGACCGCCAGGTCCTTGTTCCTAGTCTGTCTTAGTCTGGAAGCTCAGCTGAAACCCGTCCACTGTGGGTGACCCTGCTGGTATTTGAAAAACTGGTGACATAGCTTCCAGCATAACAGTAGTACACAAACCACCAGAGTATGACAAACTGATAGATGAGTAGTAGTGGTTTGATTAGTTAATCACATTTAATTTTCCTTTTGTTTTGGGAAAGTTGGTCACTGAATGCTAAGCTGGCTTGTCTTGATTGGATGAGTGTTGCTTATTCATGCTAATAAGTACTTCTAACTCATGCTAATTAATGCTTATAAGGAAAATTTGCTTTGGTTTCCATTCTGTTTCTTACAAATGGCCTTATGACTAATTTTTGTTTGGCTCCTGGCCCAGGGAGCCATCTAAACTCTTGCTTCTATAAATGTGTTTACAGGAATAAAGGAGCAGTGGTTGCTGTGACCAGCAATCATCCCTAGAATTAGTAGGAGCAAGGACCTATGAGGTTTTGTAGAACATACTCTTGGGTGTTAAGAAGGTTAATGTGTTCATATACACGTATATGTAAACACAACCATGTGTATAAGCAAAGCCATAGAGAAGTGGAAGAGGAGAAAACGGCAGACTACATGTGGACCATGTGTCTGAGAGAGCCACGTGGCTCTCCTGAGATCCTGTCCAAGAGTGCTGCTATAATTGGACCCCTAGAACCGAGGTAGGGGTGGTAGGGAAGTGGTAGGATTCTTGTCTCACATGAGGGAGACGGGGTTCCATTCCAGGTCGACGCACCTCATCCGCAGCCACCACCTGTCTGTCAGTGGAGGCTTACGTGTTACTGTGGTGCTGAGCAGGTTTCAGTGGCGCTT
Source organism: Elephas maximus indicus (assembly GCF_024166365.1). Taxonomy (NCBI): domain Eukaryota; kingdom Metazoa; phylum Chordata; class Mammalia; order Proboscidea; family Elephantidae; genus Elephas; species Elephas maximus. The sequence continues at coordinate 240,036,753 of NC_064819.1, read as the reverse complement.
CCAGACTGAGACAGACTAGGATGAAAGACCTGGCAATCTGCTTCCAAAAATCAGCCAGTGAAAACCTTGTGGACCACAGGGGTTCGATCCACAAGTCGTCTTGCCATGGAGCAAGACCAGCTGCCTTTCGTTCTGTTGTGCATGGGGTCGCTGGGAGCTGGGAGCTGGCTCCACAGCAGCTAAGAACAGGGCCGAGGAAGGGGTAAGCAGATGAGAGACCCCAGTGATTGGGGGGAAAAGGTGACATCTCCAAAGCACCGGAGAGAGCTCCCCTGACAGAAAAAGTAAGTTTAAATCCCTGCCACGCCCAGAGAGTGTCAAAGCCAGACGGCCACAGCAATACCAGTCAAGGAAGAGCTTTCTTCTCTTTTACCACTTTATCTCCTTGTCCTTCGGCTTGAGGCCTCGTGGACTGTAATTTACAAGATGGGGAGAAGAGGAGAAAGGACGCTTCCTGCTAGCCACAGGTCTGTGCTCAGGCATGGGTAAATCCAGACTGAAATACTCACTGTTACTCTGGACTGGGCCTATTATTGCTAAACAGTCATGGTGATGCAGCTATACTTTTATGAAAGTACTTTCCCATATCTGCAAACAGGTAACATGCTTGGCTGCTAATAAAAGGTAAGAGGTTCGGGTCCACCCAGAGGCACCTCAGAATACAGGCCTGGCAATCTACTTCCCAAAAGTCAGTCGCCAAAAACCCCATGGAGCACGGTTCTACTCTGACACACTTGGTAGTTAACTTGGCTGCAACTGGTTGGTTAATATCACATGCAAATAAAATTTTGCTGAAGGTAATTCAGAAGTGGTTGCAGCAGTACCTCAGTAGGGAACTACCAGAGATTCAGGCCTGATTGAGAAGAGGACGTGGAACGAGAGAGATCATCGCTAATGTCAGATGGATCCTGGCTGAAAGCAGAGAACAACAGAAGGATGTTTATGTGTGTTTTATTGAGCGCAAAGGCATTCAACTGTGTGGATCATAACAAATTATGGATAACATTGCAGAAAATGGGAATTCCAGGACACTTAATTGTGCCCATGCAGAACCTGTACATAGACAAAGAGGCAGTCATTCAAACAGAACAAGGGGATACTGCATGGTTTAAAGTCAGGAAAGGTGTGCATCAGGGTTGTATCCTTTCACCATACCTATTCACTCTGTATGCTGAGCAAATAATCTGAGAAGCTGGACTATATGAAGAAGAACAGGGCATCAGGATTGGAAGAAGACTCATTAACAACCTGTGTTATGCAGATGACACAACCTTGCTTGCTGAAAGTGAAGAGGACTTGAAGCACTTACTGGTGAAGATCAAAGACCACAGCCTTCAGGATGGTTATACCGCAACAAAAAGAAAGGAAAAATCCTCACAACTGGACCAATAAGCAACATCATGAAAAGTGGAGAAAAGGTTGAAGTTGTCAAGGATTTCATTTTACTTGGATCCATAATCAACATTCATGGAAGCAGCAGTCAAGAAATCAAAAGATGGATTGCATTGGGCAAACCTGCTGCAAAAAAAAAAAAAAAAAAGCTGCAAAGGACCTCTTTAATTCCCAATATTAAAAAAAAATAATCGGGTGAGTTATATAGAACTGATAGTATCTTTATTTTAATGATTAGTAAATAGATATTGTTAAAGACCTGCTTGAATGCACACAGAAATAGTACAGTTGGGACTAGAAGCCGAGTGTATTTACTTCTGAAGGAGCCATGAGTCCTGGAACACAAGATGTTCATAGGTTCCCTTTCTATCTCTCTATCTCCACACTGATGGCTCAGTTTACAGTGAGCACGCCACGTGACTGCAGACTCCAGGAGCAGACCCTTACTATAAGTAGACTCGTGTAGAAGGACATGTTCTCACCAGTGTGTGGACATGCTGGCTGCGGAGCTAAGCAGAGCGTGAGAAATTATCACCACAGATCCATGGCTGTGTTTCTAACGGAGCAACGTCAGAGCGTGGGATTCTGCATATACCATCTGTGCTGTCAAAGATGCCGATCCTGGGGCCTTTATGCTACGTTAATGTTCTTTTCTCCTGCAAATATATATTAACATGTACATGTGTGTGCATCCGTGTAGTATATATGTGAGCACATAACTGTGTTTGCATATATATGTGTGCATGTGTGTGTACGTATGCATGTGTATATGTGTGTGGGCACATGCCTGTGTGTATGGGTATATATATATGCTTACATGTATGTATATACTTATATGCATATATGTCTGTGTGTATGCTTACATGTATGTGTATGTTTACATGTGTATATGTGTGTATTGTGTATACTTACATGAATGTGTGTATATACACAGACCTATATTTGTTTTACTCAGCTTTATAACCTTCCATTTCTTTCCTATAAAAACTTTAAATCACATCTTCTCAATCATTAGAATTTTATTCCACAATCTATTTTAAATGCCCTGTGCATGGATACACATGTAATTAGAAATAGCAATTCCATTAGGGTGGGCTTCAGTCTATAACAATGTTAGAGGTGCGGATCACCCAGAAGGTCCTCACATTTCTGAGACGGGATTAAAATCAGGCATTCTTGGAGCTTGCCAAGCGGTGCCTTTCTCCTTTCCCGGGGAAGGGTAAGCTTCAGTTCTCACGGCCTGCTCTCCAAAGGCAAACTGCGCCATGAGGCACCACCAGGGCTGGGCTAACAGTGATCTAGGAGTGCATCCCTCCGTGCTCGGCCTCCCGCCGGAGCGACACCTCACTGTGTTCCTTGTCCCATCATCTTCCTGGAAGTCCCCTGAGCCCCCTAAGTCGCAGGTGGCACAGCACAACGTTGTCATGAAGAAAAGTGCAAAGCCATCTGCCAGGGTTCCCCCACCCTGGACCCCAGGTGTGTGGTGGGCCCCAGGTGTGTGGTGCGCTCCAGATGTGTGGCGGGCCCCAGGTATGTGGGCTGTGCAGACTTGGCAGGTAAAGTTGGTGGGCCTGATGGCAGCTGCTTTCCTCAGGGTCCACGTGGGCACTCTCGCTTTTCACTGTCTGAGCACCTACCTCTCCGGTATTCCCGCGATGACCACCACGGACAGGGGGAAGGCTAGGTCCTGCTGAGACATTCAGATAATTCCAGATTTGCCCATGAGACGTGATTGGAATCTCTGCAAATTGAAGAAATTTGCACGAAGAGAAAGAGGCTGTGAGGCATTATCTCCAGGGGGTGCTGCACAGGAGCAGAAAGGACATTTGCAGGACCCTGTTAGGAGGACGGAAACCGTGGTGGTGTAGTGGTTAAGTGCTATGGCTGCTAACCAACGGGTTGGCAGTTCGAATCTGCCAGGCGCTCCTTGGAAACTTTATGGGGCAGTTCTACTCTGTCCTATAGGGTCACTATGAGTCGGAATCGACTCGGTGGCACTGGGTTTGGTTTGGTTAGGAAGATGAATCATGGCTACCGGCTGGTAAATTGTGAAATATGTAAAATGAAGAGCCTGACAAGCCAATGGAAGATATGTCGTGTGTCAAAAAGACAGGCAAAGAGTTTTGAGCTCAAAACAGAAAAAATAAACAAAAAAGCACTATCCATGCCACAGTTGCACCGAAGTAAAATACGTGGCATTCTTTTCTTCAGCCAACAAACATGCAGTCACACATCTTAGGGTTCAGGCCCTGTGCTATGCCCTGGTGCTAAATCTGTTACCAAACACAGACAGGATTTCTGTCCTTGGGAGTCTTACAGCCCAGCAGGAGGTCGTCATGGACCAGACAAGGCACAGGACAGGGACAACCACACTGCGCTGGAAGAACCCAAAGAGGGAGGGACCCATCCGCAGGGGGTGAGGGGGCCGGAGCAGAAGCTTCCCAGAGGAAGTGAGATTCCTGCTCTGATCTGGGGAAGAGGACAGTTCCAGGCAGAGGCAACAGTATGGGGACATCCTTAGAAAGAGTTGTTAGTTGGAGTTGAGCCGGCTCTAACTTATGATGGCCCCATGTACAACAGAACAAAACACTGCCCAGTCCTGAGCCAGCTTCACAATCAATCATTGGTATGCTGGAGTCCACGGTTGCGGCCACTGTATGTTTTAAGTGTTTCCAACCTAGGGCCCTCATCTTCCAGCACTGCCTTATTTTTATGCAATTAACGCATACCTTCTACGTTTTTTTGCCAACCCACCCTCCCCCCACCAGGTATTTTTGTAAACACTTTGTGTTAATTTTTTTTACAGTAACGTGAAAAAATTGGCATAGCAGCACTAATGAAAACACCTAACGGAGGGAGGGACTGGCAAACCAATGTAGAAGGTGCACGTTATTCGCATGCAGGCGTGGTGTATGGGACAGGGTGGTATATGGGACAGCGTTCCGCTGTGATCCACTGGGTTTTCATTGGCTAAATTCTGGAGGTAGATCACCAGGCCTGTCTTCCTAGTCTGCCTTAGTCTGGAAGCTCCTTTGAAACCTGTTCGCCATGGGTGATCCTGCTGGCATTTAAATACCAGAGGCATAGCTTTTAGTGTCACAGAACCACATAAGCCCCCACAGAAAGACACACTGACAGACAAGAAGTAGTAATAAAGAGTGGGCTTGCTGCACTCTTAAATAAATATAAATATGTAAAAAGCAACTGCAAAAATTAAAGAGAAAATTCTTTTCTAGAAGCAGATAGAATAAAAGGAATTTATAGTCAGTCACGACGGTAGACGAAAGCTATAAAAAATGGAGCAGGGTGAAAACCAGTCCTCCTTTTTTAAAAATATGAGACAATTCCTATAAAAATAGAACCTGTGACCTTTCATCACATCTTTTGAACTCAGCAAACGCTCCTTGAAATTGAACAGCTGAATACTTAAATAGATTCAGGAAGGCTTGAGATGGACTCCTTAGCAATTGGTTTACAACAACCGGTAGCTGGAAACCGTCTGGTAGGTGCTTGGAGTCCTTAAACTGATGTCATGGGACATAAACGTGCCATTTCTTGTTGTCACTTTGAGAGCAGAAGACTGGACATAAAGGAACGTCTGTTCATGATGGTGTTTCCTGTGCTTCTTGTGTGGTGTAATTTCACGGCCTTCTTTCTCTCACTCACACCAGAGACTCGAGCTGCGCCTGCATATCAGCATAGACTAGATTATTTATTCATTGACCAAGCATGGTGCTGCGAGCTGGGGCGCGTGACAGTGTATTTCAGAATCTGCGAGTTCTGCTGAGTGGCTGGAGTGTGAGCTGGAGTGGGGAGTGCCTACAAAGGCCGGCAGAGTCTTGAGCATTGGCGGCACCAAACTGTCAAATCTTTTTATATAACAGATACAAATTTTTTACTCTATGCTAGTAACTGTGCTAAAAAATTTTAAAAAACAGATGGCGTGGAGTTGCCCCTGATTCATGGCAAGCCTGTGTGTGTCAGAGTAGAACTGTGCTCATAGGGCTTTTAATGGCTGGTGTTTTGGAAGCAGATTGCCAGACCTTTCTTTTGAGGCCCCTGTGGGTGGACTGCAGTGGTTAGGCATTCAGCTGCTAACCACAAGGTCAGCGGTTTGAACCTACCAGCCGTTCTGAAGGAGTCTGCTCCCAAGTAAAGATTTATAAATAGCCTTGGAAGCCCTGTGGGGCAGTTCTGCTCTGTCCTACAGGGTTGCTGTGAGTCGGGATCTCCACAGCAGTGGGTTTGGGTTTTGGTCTGGGTGGACTAATCTCCAGCCTTTGGGTTAGCAGGTGACTGTGTTAACCACGGTGCCACCCGGGGACCCCACTACCTGTGCTAGACTGAGGATATAACAGAAACCAAGCGTGTTGCCCTTGAGTCGATTCTGACTCATGGCGACCCCATGTGTTTCAGAGCAGAACTGTGCTCCATTGAGTTTTCAGTGGCTGGTTTTTTAGAAGTAGATCATCAGGTCTTTCTTCCGAGGTGCCTTTGGGTGGACTTGAACCTCCAACCTTTTGCTTAGCAGCTGAACACTTTAACAGATTTCGCCTCCCAGGAACCCTTATTTGTGAAGATAAATAGGACATACCATATTTTTTAAATCACTTATAAGCAAAGACGGTGCCCTGGCCTTCTAACTCTATGAGTGGCCCTGTCTGTATAGGGGGGACAACGAACACTATCTACCCCATACTTTATGGATTTTATTTGCCCTTGTTTCCTTTACCCTGAAAACACCCCCTTCTCTTCCCTCCCTTTCCACACTCACCCTCCCAGGCCAGGTGCAGAGTATTCCAGCCCAGGCGGGAAATAATTCATTTGTCTCGTAGCTCAAAGCCGCACTAAATCGAAAACATGACTTGTTTTTAAATATCTGTCTCTTGTCTGTCAGGAATAGCTGTGCATCTGAAACAGGGGCTGTGTCGGGAGGAAAGAGACATTCCAGGCGGAAGCTGGGGTCTGATTGTGGAGTGACAACGCAGCCAAGGAGAGAAGCCTCCCCACACGGGTGAGTTAGAGGCTCAGCCGACAGGCACGCTGGCTCGATTGTTTCTATTCCAATTTCAGCAAGTTAACAGCCCCCAGGAGGAACCCGGTGAATACCGAGCTTTTTACCTTGCTCAAAATAGAGTCCCGATTTTCGTCTGTACGATTACATGTTACTATTTAAGGGCGTGGACAAATGGCCATGCGTTGTTTTTTTTTGTCCCACACAGACTTCATGTTTTGAAGGCGTCTGCCTGCTTGTCGGGTTTAGGGATTGTATTGCTTTAATCAACCACAGTGACTCAGGGCTTCAGAATGAAGTCAATCAGTCCCTCACACTTAGAAAAGGAAGAGCGGTCTCATCCCCTGTCCTTGAGGCACCTGCCCTCACCACATGCCTGTCCCCTGGGTTTTGCAGAATGGATGGTCCTTGCCTTCGTCTTTTGATAGAAAATTGTCAGTCATGGCATTTTATAGGATAGCCTCACTAAAAAAGATAGCCTCACTACTAGCCTTTAAAGCACCGTTTTTATTACATCGAATTCATCGCTGTCTTATGATATCTTGTTCGCTCCAGATTCCCGGTTGCCTAGGAAATGAAACAGGGCATTGTTGCAGAAAATGTGAGCTCCACAGATGGGGCTCTTCCAGGTGGCGGGGGGGGGGGCCCTCTTTCTCTGGCAGGAATTTCTGCAGCGAGGGGGAGGCTCGTTACGATTTTCCCATGCTGCTTCACAAAAGAGGGCCGGAAAAAACAAACGTGTGATGTGAACAGGCCATATTCCTTTGTCCCGGAGAGCCCAGCCCCTCCATCTCCCAGGCCACGCATGCATAATTCGGGGCTGCTGACTGTGTTTATCGCCTCCCAGCAGAGAATGGGTTGGCCCTGGGAGAGGAGGGGCTGAGGGAGATTCTGGGCCAGTCTAATTAGCAAGGCGCACTTGTCCTTAATATTTACAAGATGCGGAGTTAAAATGACCTGTCTGTCAGGAAGGAGAGAAAGTAAGAATTGATCTGTGAGAACAACAAGGAAGGTAAATGGAAGTGGAATGTCTCTAATTCAAGGAATTCAAGGGCACTGACCCTCTTGAACTTGTGGTTTGCATGCTCGCATGCGTGAGTCAGAACACAGTCCAGCACGATTTCTCTCTGGGCCATGTGCGGGGGCGCTGCCTTTCATTTCATCCAGAGCTTTGTGTAATATGTACGGCTTAGGTCAGCTGGTCCTGTCGGGCCCTTGTTCTTGTTGGCTGCCATTAAGCTGGCCCCTCACTCATTGCTATCCCACTCACCATGGAACAAAACACCGCGTGGTCCCGCGCCAGCCCTATGATTGGTTTTGGATGGGACCATTGTGATCCGTAGGATTTTCATTGGCTGAATTTTGGAAGTAGATCACCAGGCATCTCCTCCTAGTCTGTCTCAGTCTGGAAGCTCAGCTGAAACCCGTTCAGCATCACAGCAACAGGCAAGCCCCCACTGACAGAGGGTGGCGGCTGTGCCTGAGGTACACTGGCTGGAATCGAATCTGGGCCTCCTGCATAAAAGGGGAGAATCCTACCGCTGAGCCACCACTGCCCCCATTAAAGCAGCTCTACTCACCACTTCATGGATTTAAAAACAAAAGCTGTGGCTTCTTGAAGTCACAGAGACTCCGACTAAGGAGCAGAGCCAAGGCTTGAAACCAGGGTGCTGGCCTGGTTATTTTCACTCCTTCATGCTGCAGTCATCTCCGCATCCCGTCGTCCTCTGCTCAGCTTCCCCCGACATCAGCTGGAGGAGGCAGGCTTCTGCTGTGGCTCATTGCTGTCTGGTTTTCTCTCTTAGTTATCTCCTGTCTGTCCAATCTGAAGAATGTGTGTGTGAATGGAAGCAGGAGAAACGAAAGCAAGACAACACCTTTTTTGTTTCCATAGTAATTCAATAGTAATTACAATATTAAGCAAAGTAGGGTTGTTTTTGTTTTTACTTTTAATTTTAAGAATTCAGTGGGAGGCACCTTGCTCTTTAAAAGAGGATCCCCTGATTTCTGATTGGGTGTCTCCAGTTTCCAGCGGTTCTTAACACACTTGACATCCATTAGAATCATCAGTGTTGTTGTTGTCAGGTGCTGTTGAGTCGGCTCCGACTTACAGCAACCCTACCTACAACAGAACAAAACACTGCCCCATCCTGCACCATCTTCACAATCGTTACGCTTGCAGCCACTGTGTCAACCCATCTGTTTGAGGGTCTTCCTCGTTTTCAATGATCCTCTCCTTTACCAAGCATGATGCCCTTCTCCAGGGACAGATTCCTCCTGAAAACATGTCCAAAGTGAGACATAGTCTAGCCGTCTAGCCATTCTTGCCTCTAAAAACCGTTCTGGTTATAGTTCTTCCAAGACAGATTTGTTTGTTCTTTTGCGAGTCTGTGGTATATTCAATATTCTTTGCCAGCACCACAATTCAAAGGCATCAATTCTCCTTCGGTCTTCCTTATTCATCGTCCAAATTTCGCAGGCGTAGGAGGTGACTGAAAACACCACGGCTTGGGTCAGGCACACCTTACCCTTAAGGATGACATCTTTGCTTTTCAACATTTTGAAGAGGTCCTTTGCAGCAGATTTACCCAATGCAATGCATCTTTTGATTTCTTGACTGCTGCTTCCATGGGTGTTGATTGTGGATCCAAGTAAAATGAAATCCTTGACAAATTCAATCTTTTCTCCATTTATCATGGTGTTGCTCATTGGTCCATTCGTGAGGATTTTTGTTTTCTTTATGTTGAGGTGTAATCCATACTGAAGCCTGAGGTCTTTGTTCCTCATCAGTAAGTGCTTCAAGTCCTCTTCACTTTCAGCAAGCAAGGTTGTGTCATCTGCATAACGCAGGTTGTTAATGAGTCTTCTTCCAATCCTGATGCCCCGTTCTTCTTCATATAGTCCAGCTTCTCGGATTATTTGCTCAGTTTACAGATTGAATAGGTGTGGTGAAAAGCTACAACCCCGATGCACTCCTTTCCTGACTTTAAACCACTCAGCATCCCCTTGTTCTGTTTGAACAGCTGCCTTTTTTTTTTTTTTTTACTTTAACATTTTATTTCTTTGTATCACTTTATCTTCCTCTCCATATGGAAGGTGTATGATTACATTTCTTAGTCCCTCTTTATTATTTTAATGTTGTCTTCTTTTATATAATAACATCGCTGTCACCCTGTTTGGGGCTTTTTTTTCTTATAATCTTGCTTTGTTTTTTTGGATTTCCCTGTCTGGGTTGACTTCTGGTTGCTCTGCCCAGTGTTCTAGTCTTGGGTCGACACCTGATATTATTGATTTTCTAACCAAAGAACTCCCTTTAGTATTTCTTGTAGTTTTGGTTTGGTTTTACAAATTCCCTGAGCTTGTGTTTATCTGGAAATGTCTTAATTTCACCTTCATATTTAAGAGACAGTTTTGATGGATATATGATTCTTGGCAGGCAATTTTTTTCCTTCAGTTTTTTAAATATGTCATCCCATTGCCTTCTTGCCTGCCTGGTTTCTGCCAAGTAGTCCAAGCTTATTCTTATTGGCTCTCCTTTATAGGGGACTTTTCGTTTATCCCTCGCTGCTTTTATAATTCTCTCTTTATCTTTGATTTTAGCAAGTTTGATTATAATATGTCTTGGTGACTTTCCTTTAACATCTACCTTATGTGGAGATCAATGAGCATCTTGGATACATATCTTCTCATCTTTCACAATATCAGGGAAGCTTTCTGCCAACAAATCTTCAACAATTCTCTCTGTATTTTCTGTTATCCCTCTCTGTTCTGGTACTTCAATCACTCGTAGGTTATTTCCCTTGATAGAGTCCCATGTGATTCTTATGGTTTCTTCATTTTTTTTTTAATAATTTTTATTGTGCTTTAAGTCAAAGTTTACAAATCAAGTCAGTCTGTCACATATAAGCTTATATACACCATACTGCATACTCCCATTTACTCTCCCCCTAATGAGTCAACCCCCTCCCTCCTTCCAGTCTCTCCTTTCGTGACCGTTTTGCCAGTTTCTAACCCTCTCTACCCTCCCATCTCCCCTCCAGACAGCAGACACCAACACAGTCTCAAGTGTCCATCTGATACAAGTAGCTCACTCTTCATCAGCATCTCTCTCCAACCCATTGTCCAGTCCCTTCCATGTCTGATGAGTTGTCTTTGGGCATGGTTCCTGTCCTGGGCCAACAGAAGGTTTGGTGACGTTGACTGCCGGGATTCTTCTAGTCTCAGTCAGACCATTAAGCCTGGTCTTTTTATGAGAATTTGGGGTCTGCATCCCACTGATCTCCTGCTCCCTCAGGGGTTCTCTGTTGTGCTCCCTGTCAGGGCAGTCATCGGTTGTGGCCGGGCACCATCTAGTTCTTCTGGTCCCAGGATGATGTAAGTCTCTAGTTCATGTGGCCCTTTCTGTCTCGGGCTCATAGTTATCGTGTGACATTGGTGTTCTTCATTCTCCTTTGATCCAGGTGGGTTAAGACCAGTTGATGCATCTTAGATGGACACTTGTTAGCATTTAAGACCCCAGACGCCACACTTCAAAGTGGGATGCAGAATGTTTTCATAATAGAATTTATTTTGCCAATTGACTTAGAAGTCCCCTTAAGCCATAGTCCTCAAACCCCCACCCTTGCTCTGCTGACCTTCAAAGCATTCAGTTTATCCTGGAAAATTCTTTGCTTTTGGTCCAGTCCAGTTGAGCTGACCTTCCCTGTATTGAGTATTGTCCTTCCCTTCACCTAAAGTAGTTCTTATCTACTAACTAATCAGTAATAACCCTTTCCCACTCTCCCTCCCTCCCTCCCTCCCCCATCTCGTAACCACAAAAGTATGTGTTCTTCTCAGTTTATACTATTTCTCAAGATCTTATAATAGTGGTCTTATACAATATTTGTCCTTTTGCATCTGACTAATTTCACTCAGCATAATGCCTTCCAGGTTCCTCCATGTTATGAAATGTTTCACAGATTCCTCACTGTTCTTTATCAATGCATAGTATTCCATTGTGTGACTATACCATAATTTATTTAACTATTAATCCGTTGATGGACACCTTGGTTGCTTCCAGCTTTTTGCTATTGTAAACAGTGCTGCAATAAACATGGGTGTGCATATATCTGTTCATGTAAAGGCTCTTATTTCTCTAGGGTATATTCCGAGGAGTTGGATTTCTGGGTTGTATGGTAGTTCTATTTCTAACTTTTTAAGAAAACACCAGATAGATTTCCAAAGTGGATGTACCATTTTACATTCCCACCAGCAGTGTATAAGAGTTCCAATCTCTCTGCAGCCTCTCCAACATTTCTTATTTTGTGTTTTTTGGATTAATGCCAGCCTTGTTGGAGTGAGATGGAATCTCATCGTAGCTTTACATTTGCATTTCTCTAATGGCTAATGATCGAGAGCATTTTCTCATGTGTCTGTTAGCTGCCTGAATATCTTCTTTAGTGAAGTGCATGTTCATATCCTTTGCCCACTTTTCGATTGGGTTGTTTGTCTTTTTTGTGGTTGAGTTTTGACAGACTCATATAGATTTTAGAGATCAGGCGCTGGTCAGAGATGTCATAGCTGAAAATTTTTTCCCAATCTGTAGGTGGTCTTTTTACTCTTTTGATGAAGTCTTTAGATGAGCATAGGTGTTTGATTTTTAGGAGCTCCCAGTTATCTGGTTTCTCCTTGTCATTTTTAGTAATGTTTTGTATTCTGTTTATGCCTTGTATTAGGGCTCCTAACGTTGTCCCTATTTTTTCTTCCATGATCTTTATCGTTTTAGTCTTTATGTTTAGGTCTTTGATCCACTTGGAGTTAGTTTTTGTGCATGGTGTGAGGTATGGGTCCTGTTTCATTTTTTTGCAAATGGATATCCAGTTATGCCAGCACCATTTGTTAGAAAGACTATCTTTTCCCCAGTTAACTGACACTGGGCCTTTGTCAAATATCAGCTGCTCATATGTGGATGGATTTATATCTGGGTTCTCAATTCTGTTCCACTGGTCTATGTGCTTGTTGTTGTACCAGTACCAGGCTGTTTTGACTACTGTGGCTGTATAATATGTTCTAAAATCAGGTAGAGTGAGGCCTCCCACTTTCTTCTTCTTTTTCAGTAATGCTTTACTTATCCGGGGCTTCTTTCCCTTCCATATGAAGTTGGTGATTTGTTTCTCCATCACATTAAAAAATGTCATTGGAATTTGGATCGGAAGTGCATTGTATGTATAGATGGTTTTTGGTAGAATAGACGTTTTTACCATGTTAAGTCTTCCTATCCATGAGCAAGGTATGTTCTTCCACTTAAGTAGGTCCCTTTTAGTTTCTTGCACTAGTACTTTGTAGTTTTCTTTCTATAGGTCTTTTACATCTTTGGTAAGAATTATTCCTAAATATTTTATCCTCTTGGGGGCTACTGTGAATGGCATTGATTTGGTGATTTCCTCTTCGATGTTCTTTTTGTTGATGTAGAGGAATCCAAGTGATTTTTGCATGTTTATCTTGTAACCTGAGACTCCGCTGAACTCTTCTATTAGTTTCAGTAGTTTTCTGGAGGATTCCTTAGGGTTTTCTGTGTATAAGATCATGTCATCTGCAAATAGGGATAATTTTACTTCCTCCTTGCCAATCCGGATGCCCTTTATTTCTTTGTCTAGCCTAATTGCTCTGGCTAGGACCTCTAGCACAATGTTGAATAAAAGCAGTGATAAAGGCCATCCTTGTCTGGTTCCCGTTCTCAAGGGAAATGCTTTCAGGCTCTCTCCATTTAGAATGATGTTGGCTGTTGGCTTTGTATAGATGCCCTTTATTATGTTGAGGAATTTTCCTTCTATTCCTATTTTGCTGAGAGTTTTTATCATGAATGGGTGTTGGACTTTGTCAAATGCCTTTTCTGCATCAATTGATAAGATCATGTGGTTTTGGTCTTTTGTTTTATTTATATGGTGGATTACATTAATGGTTTTTCTAATATTAAACTAACCTTGCATAAAAATACCTGGTATAAATCCCACTTGGTCGTGGTGGATTATTTTTTTGATATGTTGTTGAATTCTATTGGCTAGAGTTTTGTTGAGGATTTTTGTATCTACGTTCATGAGGGATATAGGTCTGTAATTTTCTTTTTTTGTGTGGTGTCTTTACCTGGTTTTGGTATCAGGGATATGGTGGCTTCATAGAATGAGTTAGGTAGTATTCCATCATTTTCTATGCTTTGGAATACCTTTAGTAGTAGTGGTGTTAACTGTTCTCTGAAAGTTTGGTAGAACTCTGCAGTGAAGCCGTCTGGGCCAGGGCTTTTTTTTGTTGGGAGTTTTTTTCATTACCTTTTCAATCTCTTTTTTTTTTTATGGGTCTATTTAGTTGTTCTACTTCTGATTGTGTTAGTTTAGGTAGGTAGTATTTTTCTAGGAATTCATCCATTTCTTCTAGGTTTGCAAATTTGTTAGGGTACAATTTTTCGTAATAATCTGATATGATTCTTTTAATTTCAGTTGGGTCTGTTGTGATATGGCCCATCTCGTTTCTTATTCGGGTTATTTGTTTCCTTTCCTGTATTTCTTTAGTCAGTCTGGCCAATGGTTTATCAATTTTGTTAATTTTTTCAAAGAACCAGCTTTTGGCTTTGTTAGTTCTTTCAATTGATTTTCTGTTCTCTAATTCATTTAGTTCAGCTCTAATTTTTATTATTTGTTTTCTTCTGGTGCCTGATGGATTCTTTTGTTGCTCGCTTTCTATTTGTTCAAGTTGTAGGGTCAGTTCTCTGATTTTGGCTCTTTCTTCTTTGTGTATGTGTGCATTTATCGATATAAATTGGCCTCTGAGCACTGCTTTTGCTGTGTCCCAGAGGTTTTGATAGGAAGCGTTTTCATTCTCATTGCATTCTATGAATTTCTTTATTTCCTCCTTAAAGTCTTTTTTGAGCAGGGTATTGTTCAGTTTCCAAGTATTTGATTTCTTTTCCCTGATTTTTCTTTTATTGATTTCTACTTTTATGGCCTTGTGGTCTGAGAAGATGCTTTGTAATATTTCGATGTTTTGGATTCTGCAAAGGTTTGTTTTATGACCTAATATGTGATCTATTCCAGAGAATGTTCCATACGCACTAGAAAAAAAAGTGTACTTTGCAGCTTTTGGGTGGAGTGTTCTGTATGAGTCTGTGAGGTCAAGTTGGTTGATTGTAGCAATTAGGTCTTCCGTGTCTCTATTGAGCTTCTTACTGGAAGTCCTATCCTTCTCCGAAAGTGGTGTGTTGAAGTCTCCTACTATAATTGTGGAGGTGTCTGTCTCACTTTTCAGTTTTGTTAAAGTTTGTTTTATGTATCTTGCAGCCCTGTCATTGGGCGCATAAATATTTAATTTGGTTATATCTTCCTGGTCAATTGTCCCTTTAATCATTATGTAGTGTCCTTCTTTATCTTTTGTGGTGCATTTAACTTTAAAGTCTTTTTTGTCAGAGATTAATATTACTACTCCTGCTCTTTTTTGATTGTTGTTTGCTTGATATTTTTTTTTTTCCATCCTTTGAGTTTTAGTTTGTTTGTGTCTCTAAGTCTAAGGTGTGTCTCTTGTAGGCAGCATATAGACGGATCGTGTTTCTTTATCCAGTCTGAGACTCTCTGTCTCTTTATTGGTGCATTTAGTCCATTTACATTCAGTGTAATTATAGATAAGTATGTGTTCAGTGCTGTCATTTTGATGCCTTTGTGTGTGTTGCTGACAATTTCATTTTTCCACTTACTTTTTTGTGCTGAGACGTTTTTCTTTGTAAATTTTGTGTTCCTCATTTTCATAGTAGTTGAATTTATGTTTGCTGAGTTGTTATGTTTTTCTTGGTTTTTATTTTGAGTTACGTAGTTGTTATATCTCTTTGTGGTTGCCTTAATATTTTCCCCTATTTTTCTAAGTAAAAATCTACCTTGTATCGTCCTATATTGCCTTGTTTTCCTCTCCATATGGCAGTTCTATGCCTTCTGTATTTAGTCCCTCTTTTTGATTATTGTGATCTTTCACATAATGATTTCAGTGATTCCCTGTTTTGAGTATTTTTTTCTTTTTAAAATTAATCTTAATTTGTTTTTTGTGATTTCCTTATTTGAATTGATATCAGGATGTTCTGTTCTGTGACCTTGTGTTGTGTTGGTATCTGATGTTATTGATTTTCTGACCAATTTCCTTTAGTATTTCTTGTAGCTTTGGTTTCGTTTTTGCAAATTCTCTAAGCTTGTGTTTATCTGTAAATGTTTTAATTTTGCCTTCATATTTGAGAGAGAGTTTTGCTGGATATATGATCCTTGGCTGGCAGTTCTTCTCCTTCAGTGCTCTATATATGTCATCCCATTGCCTTCTTGACTGCATGGTTTCTGCTGATTAGTCTGAACTTATTCTTATTGATTCTCCTTTGTAGGAGACCTTTCTTTTATCCCTGGCTGCTTTTAAAATTTTCTCTTTATCTTTGGTTTTGGCAAGTTTGATGATAATATGTCTTGGTGATTTTCTTTTTGGATCAGTCTCATATGGGGTTCGATGAGCATCTTGGATAGATATCCTTTTGTCTTTCATGATGTCAGGGAACTTTCCTGCCAACAAATCTTCAACTATTCTCTCTGTATTTTCTGTTTCCCTCCCTGTTCTGGAACTCCAATCCCACACAAGTTATTCTTCTTGATAGAGTCCCACGTGATTCTTAGGGTTTCTTCATTTTTGAAAATTCTTTTATCTGAGTTTTCTTCAACTTTATTGGTGTCAATTGCCTTACCCTCCCCCTCCCCCACTCTGCATTCCAATTCCTCGATTCTGCTCCTCTGACTTCCTACTGAGTTGTCTAATTCTGCAATTTTACTGTTAATCTTTTGGATTTCTGAAGGCTGTCTCTCTGTGGATTCTTGCAGCTTATTAATTTTTCCACTACATTCTTGAATAACCTTTTTGATTTCTTCAACTGCTTTATCAGTGTGTTCCTTGGTTTTTTCTGTAGATTGCCTTATTTCATTTTCAAGGCCATCCCTGATGTCTTGAAGCATTCTGTAAATTAGTTTTTTATATTCTGCATCTGGCAATTCCAGGATTGTATCTTCCTTTGGGAAAGATTTTGATTCATTAATTTGGGGAGTTGTGGAGGCAATCATGGTCTGCTTCTTTATGTGGTTTGATATTTACTGCTGTCTCCGAGCCATCTATAAGATATTGTAATGATTTATTTTATATTTGCTCACTGAGTCTTATCTCATTTTGTTTTCTTTCAATATACGCAGATGGGCTACTGGATTGTACTGTCTTGATTGCTGCATCCTTTGAATCACTTATGTCCTCTTACCACCTGGTTTGGGTTGTTACCAGAAATATAAGCCTAAGAGTCCATTCACTATTCTTGAGTAGAATCTGATTTTGGGTCACCAAGTGTGTGGGTTAGACTGTCACCTTTTCACTTAGACAAGTAGTGGTGATAGTTGTGTGTACCAGATTCTAGTAGCAGCAGGGGGCCACATTCCGGGGGGGGGGCAGGATGCTGACAGGCTTCTCCCAAGTGCCAGTGATGTAGGTGTGTCTCTATTCCTAAAACACTTTGGTGGGTGGGCTCTGCAGCTGTACCTTAGGTACCCAATGCACGTACCTCTACATACTGGTAGATGTCACTATCTTCAGACCCCTATGGCAGGAGGTTGGGTGGTTTGGGTGGAGCTTCAGCCCTCAGTTCCCCGTTGTGGGTCAGTGAGGGCTCTGTTTAATAGGTAGATATCAGACCTGGGAAACTTGTCTTTCCGGTAAACAATTATAGTCAGATCACTATCAGAATTGCCTTTGCTTTGTAATAGCCACCTTGTTCCCTGCAGAGATGAAAGCCCAAGACTGTGGATCTCATATGCTTGTCTGGAGCTGGTTCTGTATTTTCAGTCCAATTTCGGGAATTCAGGGAAGGATTCTTGGTCCCTGGGTTTTTTGTAACTGCTTCTCTCAGGCCAAGAGAATGGGTTAGGAAAAGACAAAAAAAAAAAACAAAAAACCGCAGAGCACTTCACTCTCTGGCCCGGGAAATTCCAATGTTAATGAAGCTGCCTAGGAAGGGGAGGGGAGAAATCAGATAGATAGGAGAGAGTAGCACCCAGGAATATAGACAAAGTTACTTATCTTGCTTGGTTAGGACTTTTTTATCTGAGATTCCTGAGGGGTGGGTAGCCTGCGTGTTGGCCGGGTCGAGATTGCCCCCGAGGGTCAGGCCCGCGTCCTGTGCTTGTGCTGTCTCCGAAGCCGTGGTCAGCTCCTCTGCTCCCAATCTAAAGCCCAGTGCCAAGGTTCCCCGGCTGGGACGCTGCACTGTAGGCTCCAAAACTAGTCGCTGCCTCCCGGTGACTTCTCCTCCTGTCAGCCACATCACTGCCCTGCCTGCATGCACTGGCTGGGCTTCCCCCAAGGTCACTTCTGGGGGCTAGGGCTGCATCCCGTGTTTGCACCGTCTCAGGATGCTGTGCTTAGCTCCCCAGCGCCCAGTCCAAAGCCCAGTGCCAAGGTTTTCTGACTGGGACGCTGGCTCCAGGCGCCGAAAACAGCCGCTGCTTCCCCGGGGTTGCTCGTTCTCTTATTAGCCGCGTCAGTGTGCAAGCTTCTTGCACTGGCTGAGTCTCTACGGAGGTTACCCCAGGGGGCTAAGGGTTAGGGCTATGTCCCATGCCTGCCCCACCTCAGCAAACCGCTATCAGCTCCACCGCTCGGCACCAGGGAACCACGAGGGCTCAAGGCTGTGGAGCAGGGTGCGGGTTCCAGAAGCGGTCACTGGTTCAGGGAGCAGCTTTTCGCTCACCTGTCACTCAGGTCAACTCTTTAGATCTGTGTTTGATGGTCAGGGTTCATAGATTGTCATGTATGTGATCAATTTGCTTGTTTTTTCGAGCCTTTGTTGCAAGAGGGATCCGAGGTAGCTTCTACGTAGTCAGCCATCTTGGCCCTGCCGGTTTCTTCATTTTTTTTAATTCTTTTATCTGATTTTTCTTCAAATATATTAGTGCCAAGTGATTTATCTTCAAGTTCTGAAATTCTAGCTTCTACTTGCTCAATTCTGCTCCTCTGACTTTCTACTGAGTTATCTAATTCTGTAATTTTATTGTTAATCTTCTGAATTTCTGATTGCTGTCTATCTACAGATTTTTCCAGCTTATTAAACTTTTCATTATGTTCCTGAATAATCTGTCTAATTTCTTCAGTTGCTTTATCTGTGTGTTCCTTGGCTTGTTCTGCATTTTGTTTCATTTCCTTCCTGATGTCTTGAAGGTTTCTGTATATTAAACTTTTGTATTCTGCCTCTAGTAATTCCAGGAATGCATTTTCGTCTAGAAGGTCCCTGGATTCTTTGTTTTGAGAGCCTGTTGAGGTGATCCCAGCCTGTTTCTTTATGTGACTTGATATTGACTGTTTTCTCCAAACCATCTATAAGTTATTGCCTTAGTTTATTCTTGCTTACTGTGTTGTAGCTGCTTGCTTTGTTTTGTTTTGGTATACCCCTATGGGTTGCTTGAGTGAGCTAGCTTGAGTATTTTCACGTTTGGAGCTCTGGTGTCCTGTTCCCAGCTGGCTAGAGCTGTTATCAGGTATATTAATCTAGGAGTCCATTCAGTTTTCTTGTATGAATTCAGCTCAGGTTTCCAGGTAGCTGATCATCAAGTGTGCAGTACAGGCTCTGTCCTACAGTCTTAGAGGAGCAGGTGTGATTGTTGAATATACCGGTATCTGACTGCAGCGGGGGTCATGCTCTGAACAAGGCAGCGGGCTGAGAACTGACCCCCAAGTGTCTCTGAGGAAAACACGTGTCTGTTCCCTACAGCGTGCTGGTGGGTGGGCTCTGCAGAGGGACCATAGGTACCCAAAGTTTTTGTTGTAAGGACTGGGAGGTACCAGTTATCCCTGGACCCCTGTCGCGGGAGGCTGGGCGACCCAAGTGGAGCCACCAGTCCTTAGGTCCCTTGTGGGTAGGCAAGGACCTTGTTTAATAGGCAAAGCAATGTCAAATGTCAAACACCCACCTCTCCACTGCACAGTTGAAATGGTTGGAGTTCACCAACAAGGGTCTGTTCTCCCGAAATAGGCCCACACAGGTCCATGCAGCAGGGAAAGGTGCTCAAGGTCCACTGACAGTTTATGCCTAGACAGGAGCTGCTTCTGTCCTGAGCTCCCCCGGTTAATGGAGCTAGCAAATTATCTTTTCCCACCAGTTGCAAATTTTTTTCCTTCCCCAAGGCCAGGAGGATGGCTCTAGGTGCTCACCAGGGTCTATCTCAGGCCCAGGGATTCAGCCACTGAAGCCGGTTTGCGGGTGGCGGGGGGGCGCAGTAAAATATAGGCAAGTACTTAGCTTTTGCTGAGAGCGCAGTTCTCCTCAGGTTCTGGAGGTCTGAGCGAGCTGTGTGGCTGGCTGTTTCTCCCTGAGGAAACTGCGGCCAAATGCTAGGACCAACCCGCCACTGCCACCGCAGCTCCGGGAATGGTGCCTGAGGGCTCCCCATGATTCAGGTCCAGTAACTCCTCTCCACTTCTGAACGGTCTCTTCCTCCCCCTGCCCCACAGTTTATTTTCTAAGCTTGCCTTTGATGCTCAGAGCTCCCAGCTTGTCACAAATATGCTTGTTTCACTTGTTTTTCTCGGGTCTTTGTTGTAAAGAGGGCTCGCCGGAAGCGTCTGCCTATTCCACCATCTTGGCTCTGCCTCTGGACAACTGTCTTTTGATCTAAGTACAGGTTCCTCATGAGCACAGTTAAGGGCTCTTGAATTCCCATTCTTTGCAATGTTATCCATAGTTTGTTATGATCCACACAGTTGAACACCTTTGCGTAGTCAAAACACAGGTAAACATCCTTCTGGTATTCTCTGCTTTCAGCCACAACCCATCTAATATCAGCAATGATATCCCTGGTTCCAGGTCCTCTTCTGAATCTGGCTCTAATTTCTGGCAGTTCCTTGTCAATATTCTGCTGTAGCCGCTTTTGAATGATCTTTAGCAAAATTTTACTTCCATTTGATATTAATGAAACTGTTCAATAATTTCCACATTTGGTTGGGTCGCCTTTCTTGAGAATAGGCATAAATATGGATCTCTTCCAGTCAGTTGGCCAGGAAGCTGTCTTCCAAATCAGCGATGGAGCTGTAAAGACATTTGTATGTTCCTGATTACCTCAAGGCCTCTGTAATTAAAATATTCGGGGGTGTGTCTAGAGAGGCATTTGCACGCTTATGTGTGCACCCACACCCCCTTCCACAATCATATACGCATACATTTCTCAGGTAGTTCTGATGGAAAGTAGGATCACATGCCGCTGTTTGCAGCCTTACGGAAAGAATACTTATTTTATAGGCGGTGGTGGTGGTGTATGCTGTTGAGTCCATTCCAACTCATGGTGACTGTATAGCGCAGAGTAGAATTTTATAGGTAGCTGTGTTAAAACAAGAGTGAGGACCCTGATGAGTAACGTTTAGTCAGAGATTAAATAAACACCTCTGTTTCAACTTCTAATAAAATTCATATCACATGGAACCAGAACCAGAGGAGATGAATGGTGGGTCTTTGCATGTGTGTCGTCTGTTTAAAACAAATTTATTGAGATAAAAAATTACCCTCTTTAGTATAGAGCTCTGAGTTTTGACAAGTGTATACACCAGTATTAACCCACCTCCTAAATCAAGATCTAGAACATTCTCATCACCCAGAAGTTTTCCCAGTGACCCTTCCCAGTTAAGTCCTCACTCAACCCCCAGACCCAGGAGACCACACTGTCTGTCAGCATGGCTAGCTCCATCCCGTCTAGAATTTCCCATGAATGGAATTATACTGTATGTACTCGTCCGTGTGTGGCTTCTTTTACTCAACATGATGTTTTGGACATTCATCCATGATGTTGAGTATATCAGTAGTTTATTCCTATTTACTGCTGAGTAGTATAATGAATGATTTCTTTTATAAGGGTCAACACAAAGCTGGTTCCTATGCGGGGTGGGGGTTAAGATGTCCCAAATGTCCAACTTTTCCAAGCTACTATCTCTAACACCAACTACTCCCTGGCCCTTCAGCCTTCTCCCTCCTGTTTTTGGGTCCCATAATTGGATGCAATGTTTTACAGAACTCATGAACTGTACTTACGGTTCAGTGGTTTATTAGGGAAGTAACAGGGTACAACTCAGGATCAGGAACAACTCAGAAGTAACAGGAACAACTAAAGATACAGTTCTTGATTAGGACAGCTTCTTCCCTCCCTCTGCTGCTGGGCCCTGCTGGGGACTTTCCAGTACAAGTGTTACAGCTCTTAGCTCTGTGGATCAGTAAGCCCCACCATAGCCATCTCTGCCAGTCTCCTTTTGCTACTGCTGGGCCATTGTCTCTCACTGTCATCCATATTACAATGCCTCCCTTCCTCCCTCCCTCTCTCTCTCTCTGTGTCCTTTGAAGCCTATTGGGATGGCAAAACTGACCAATCCCCTTCTTAGTGTCCCATACACCTTATTTGCATGGCCCTACCCCTACAATGCATCTTATTTTCATTAGCAGCAAGCTGTCCAATCCCCTTGGTGGACTACTTACATCTTATTTACATAATCTCACCCAATCATTGTGTGGGCGTTCACAAAGATTATGGCTAGTGGGGCCATATTAAGTAGTTCACAGCACCACCCAAAACCCAAAACCCAGTGCTGTGTAGTATTTAATTGTAAGGACTTTGTTGAGCCCTTCCCTTATTGATGGACGTGAGGGTTGTTCTCAGTTGTTGGCTATTGTGAATAAAAGCTGCTATGGAAATTTTTGTACAAGTCTTTCTGTAGACATACGTTTTCATTTCTTTTAGGTGTTTAAACCAACCAACAAACAAACCCACTGTCGAGTCAATTCTGACTCATAGCGACCCTGTAGGACAGAGCAGAACCGCCCCATACCGTTTCAAGGCTGTAATCTTTGTGGAAGAAAAGTACTAGATCTTTTCTCCCGTGGAGCTGCTGGCTGGGTTCAAACCATGGACCTTTTGGTTAGCAGCCAAGCACTTAACCATTGTGCCATCAGGGCTCCAGGAATTTTTAAGCTTGCCTTAATCTCTTGCTTCAGTGGAGCCAGACTTCTTTCTGCCCATTGATATGAAGTCAGACAAGTGAGGAGCTCGCTGTGGACTCCTGCACCGTGGGGCTAACCAACTATTCGTTTCTCAAAGTATGTCCCATTAATAGTTAGATGGTCAAAGGTTTATAAGAAAAAAGAGCTATCTGTTCAAATAATTTGGAGAAACTGTGGTGTTATGGACTGAACTGTATCACCCAAAAAGATGTGTTGAAGTCCTAACCCGCCTACCTGTAAATGTGACCTTGTTTGGAAATAGGGTCTTTGAAGATGTTATCAGTTAATATGAGGTCACACTGGACGAGGGTGGGCCCTAATCAAATATGAGCAGTGTCTTTATAAAAGGGTAGACACAGAGAGACACACAGAGGGAAGACGGCTGTGCGGAGACCCAGCTACAAGCCAAGGAATGCCTGGGGCTTCCAGAAGCTGAAAAGATAAGGAAGGACCTTCCCCTACAGCCTTCACTGGGAGCATGACACTACTGACATCCTGATTATGGACTCCTGGTCTCCAAGGCTGGGAGAGAACACACTCCTGTTCTTATGAGCTGCCTAATGTGGGTGTTTTGTTATAGCAGCATGAGGAGGCTAAGACAAGTGGGTTAAAGACAACTGGAAACAATGCCTTTGTTTTTGTTTGTTCGTTTCAACTGCAGGACTTCTAATGTATGTGTGTACTGTGAATTTCTAACAAAACTTTTCTCTCCTTTGACCATCATCTTGTTTTTAAAAGCACTTTGTAGGACTCAGGAATCTTGGTGGCTCTTTAGTTAAACGCTTGGCTGCTAACTGAAAGGCTGGGGGTTTGAACCCACCACCTGCTCTGAGGGAGAAAGATGTGGCAGCCTGCTTCTGTAAAGATTACAGCCTTGGAAACCCTATGGGGCAGTTCTGCTCTGCCCTACAGGGCCACTACAAGTCAGAACCAACTCAATGGTGATGGGTCTGGATTCTGGTTGTAGGACTCATGTCCTATGGAACATAATCTGGGAAACCAGGGCTTTGAACCTGTTCATTCCAGTTCGAACCCCCTCTAAGAATTTTCGTTTCTAACAAGTTCCAGGCAATGCTGATGCTGCTGGTTAGGGATCAATTCTGAGAACCACTAGTAGAGCTGTGGTTCTCAAAATTCATTATACGTAAGAATCACCTGGGGATCTTGTTAAATGTAGATCCTGATTCAGTATGTCTAGGGTGGAAATGCAAATTTTCAGCTGGGATTCGAACCGGGATGAACTGATTCAAAGCCCTGTGGGAAACTCGTTAAATCCTCTTTCTTGGTAGAGGAGTCTGATCATGTAAATGTGACTGGGCCAACCATTCTTTCAGAGAATTTTTCTCGGATCTGTGGGGACCATCAATCTGAAGACAGCATATATGCCTGCAAAAGCTGCAGTTTCTGAAAATAAACTCAACCAAAGGCTGAAACTCGAGGATAACATGGCCTAGTTTAAAGCAAATCACATCACATTTAATAGTTTAAATGAGTCAGCTTCTTCTTTGAAATACGCCTTCATTAATTATCTTAGAAAAAAAAATTGGAAGTGCTTTTCCTTGTCACTAGACCAGCTGAGTGCTTGAAGGGGACAAAATGTCCCAGCTTTTGTATAAAACACTTAGGGCCTTTCTCTGATGGAAACAAGACTGTGAGCCAGCAGCCTGAGGAACATTTAACATTTTAAAATCAATTACAAATAAAAAATAATGATTTCAGAATTGGGATCTGTGGGTTCTCTTTAAAAAATGGACATGCTTAGAGCAGAGGGCCCTCAAATGCAGGTAGTAACAACTGGCTGAAGCTGACAGTAGCTGACCTTTAGACAGAGGTGCAGTCTCCAGTCCAAGCCAGTTCCCACCACTCCTGACAGTGCCAGTTCTGGGCTTCCACCTTGTATCACTGCCTGGCCCCCAAGTGACTGTATGGATTGGATTGTGTCCCCCCAAATATGTTTTGGAATCCTAACCTCTGTACCTGTGAGTATAATTTTGTTTGTTCCTGGTTGTTCGTAGGTCCCGTGAGTTGGCTCTGACTCTTGGCGATGTTTTGTAAAACCAAACGAAACGCGGCTTGGTCCTGTGCCATCTTTGTGATCGTTGGTATGCTCCAGCCCATTGTTGTGGCTGCTGTGTCAATCCGTCTCTTTGAAGGTTTCTTTTGTTTTCACTACTTTACCAAACATGATGTCCTTTTCTAATGATTGGTCTTTGTGGATGACATGTTCAAAGTAAGCAAGCTGAAGTCTTGCCACCCTTGCTTCTAAGGAGGATTCTGTTATATTAACTAGATCATAACTGAGGAGGGGGGGTTCTAAACCTGTTCACTCCTGAGTTAGAAAAGAGCAGATAAGACACACAGCGGGGGCAGACAGGGGCCACGGGAGGACCCCCTACAAGCCGAGGACCGAGGAACATCGGGGCTGCCTATAAGGAAGGAATTGACATAGCCAAGACCCTGATCTGAACTTCCAGCCTCCAGAACTGGGAAAAATACATTTCTGTTCTTTAAAGTCAGTTGCTCGTGGTATTTCTGTTATGGCAGCACTGGGAAACAAAGACACTGAGCATGGAATTTCTGCAAATGCTGAGAGGTATTTTGTTGTGATCATTACATTTAATGAATAAATTGCCACCACCCCCACCTCCTGCGTCAGCCAGGCTAGCATTTCACCTGAGTGGTACTCACACATGGGGATGAAGGATCTGCCACGTGCCATCATGGATGGATTTCAGTCAGTGAGGTGCAGGAGAAGTTAGACACAAAAGAACATGTGCTATCTCTTTCTATTGATAGAGCAAATATGTTGTTGTTAGGTGCTGTCTAGTTGGTTCCGACTCACAGCGACCCTGTGACAACAGAACGAAACACTGCCCAGTCCTGCACCACCTTCACAATCGTTGTTACACTTGAGCCCGTTGTAGCTGCCACCGCATTAATCCATCTTGTTGAGGGTCTTCCTCTTTTTTGCTGATCCTCTGCTTTACCAAGCATGATGCTTTTGTACCAAGCAAACCTATCCTTTTTAAGTCAGGGACCTTCTAGGGGATCGTGATTAGAAGGGGGCATGAGAGGGGCTCCCGGGGCTGGTGGTGGTGTGTTTCCTGTTCTGGTGCAGGTTACATGGAATATTAACCTGTGAAAATTACCAGGCTGTATGTTGTTGTTGCTGTTAGGTGCCATCGAGTCATTACCGACTTATAGCGGCCCTGTGTACAACAGAATGAAACATTGCCCAGTCCTGCGCCATGCCCACGATCGTTGTTACGCTTGTGCCCATTGTTGCAGGCACTGTGTCAGTCTATCTTGTTGAGGGTCTTTCTCTTTTCCGCTAACCCTCTACTTTACTAAGTGTGATGTCCTTCTCCAGGGACTGATCCCTCCTGACAACATGTCCAAAGTGTGCAAGATGAAGTCTTGCCATCCTTGCTTCTAAGGAGCATTCTCGTTGTACTTCTTCCAAGACAGATTTTGTTCACTCTTCTGGCAGTCCATGGTATATTCAATATTCTTCGCCAACACCACAATTCAAAGGCGTCAATTCTTCTTCAGTCATCTTTATTCATTGTCCAGATTTCACATGCATTTGAGGCAACTGAAAACACCATGGCTTGGGTCAGGCACACCTTAGTCCTTAAAGTGACATCTTTGCTTTTCAACAAAGAAGCCCTCGTGGCACAGTGGTGAAAGTGCTCTGCTGCTAACCGAAAGGCCAGTGGTTTGAACCCACCAGCTGCAGAAAACACCAGAAAGAAGTGATAGTCTGCTTCTGTAAAGATTTACAGCCTTGGAAACCCTATGGGGCAGTTCTGCTCTGTCCTATAGGGTCCTGATGAGTTAGAATCCACTCGATGGCAACAACAACATACCATGATGTGTAAGCTTTCTTACGTATACTGTGCTTCCATAAAAAGTTAAATAGACATTGGGATCATGGTTGGCATTGCAAAAATTAATTTATTTAACTACAAAACAAGCTCAAGGCAGTCTTCAGTACCTTAGAAGAAAAGGTTATAAAGACTTAAAAAAAAAAGTCCAAAACAAAAACAAACCTGTTGCTGTCAAATTGATTCCTACTCATAGTGACCCTACAGGACAGAGTAGAACTGCCCCACAGGGTTTCCAAGGAGCGGCTGGTGGATTCAAACTGTCTACCTTTTGTCAGCTGCCTGAGCTCTTAACCCACTATGCCATGAGGACTCCAAAAAAAAAAAAAGTCCAGGAATCAAAAATCTGTAAAACATGAGTTCTAAAACAAGATAATAGAAGAGGAAAAAGAGAAACATTAATCAGAAAAACAACAGGGGAAAAATTTCCAGGTTAAACAAATACAGTGAAATCTGTGTGAGCTGGAACTGGACAGGACTGCCTTGTCTCTTCTGATCTCAAAAGTTTTCTGCCTTTGACAGGGTCTTCCTTCTCTGATGAGTTTTCTGCCTTACACAGGTTCCAGCTTTCACAGGTTTTAATGTAACATTTTATTTTTTTCAAAATGAAAGATACATGTTTTCATCTTTTCAAAATGAAGATACGTCTTCTCAGAGTAGAACTGCCCCATGGGGTTTCCAAGGAGTGGCTGGTGGATTTGAACTGCCAACCTTTTGATTAGCAGCTGAGCTCTTAAACACTGCACCACCAGGGCTCCAATATAAACATGTATAAAGTGGAAGCTGACTCCCCCAGCCCTGTAACCACCATCATCCGCCCACCCCCATCCTAAGTTCATTACTGTATCTCTCTTCCTGGACATTTCGTGTACACACAAATATATAAATGTGGTATTTGTAATCCTAAGTAGTATCATACTATACCTACTGTTTAGCAACTCTTTTTTTTCCCATAAGCAATATATTGTGACGTCTTCTCCTAAGAGTGTATATAGATCCTTCTCATAACTCTTAACCAGTGTGTGGTTTTACACTTACGGATGTCTTTTCTATGAATTAATCAGGACTATTCTGTTTTTTTTTATTCTGGTTGCAGAGCCCTGGTGGCCCAGGGGTTAAGAGCTGGGCTGCTAACCAAAATGTCAGCAGTTCAAATCCACCAGCCACTCCTTGGAAACCCTATGGGGCAGTTCTACTCCGTCCCATAGGGTCACTACGAGTTGGAATCGACTCAACGGCAGCAAGTTTGGATTCATTTACATTCTGGTTGCAGGGGCCCCTGGGTGGTACAAACAGTGAACACCCTCGGCTGCTAAGTGAAAGGCTGGAGGTTAAAGTCCACCCAGAAGTTCCTCAGAAGGAAGGTCTGTTGATCTACTTCTCAAAGATCAGTCATTGAACACCCTACGGAGAGCAGTGATGCTGTGACAAAAACGGGGTCACCACGAATCAGAGTCAACTCGGCAGCAACTGGTACTGGTTGCAAGTAAAAATCCAGCTCAATCTAACTTGACATCAAAAGGGAGGTTATTGGTCGTCTCAGTCACCTAAGGGAGGTCACTGGTCATCTCAGTCACCTAAGGGAGGTCACTGGTCGTCTCAGTCACCTAAGGGAGGTTATTGGTCATCTCAGTCACCTAAGGGAGGTCGCTGGTCGTCTCAGTCACCTAAGGGAGGTTATTGGTCATCTCAGTCACCTAAGGGAGGTCACTGGTCGTCTCAGTCACCTAAGGGAGGTCACTGGTCGTCTCAGTCACCTAAGAGAGGTCACTGGTCGTCTCAGTCACCTAAGGGAGGTCATTGGTCGTCTCAGTCACCTAAGAGAGGTTATTGGTCGTCTCAGTCACCTAAGGGAGGTTATTGGTCGTCTCAGTCACCTAAGGGAGGTTATTGGTCGTCTCAGTCACCTAAGAGAGGTCACTGGTCGTCTCAGTCACCTAAGGGAGGTTATTGGTCATCTCAGTCACCTAAGGGAGGTCACTGGTCATCTCAGTCACCTAAGGGAGGTTATTGGTCATCTCAGTCACCTAAGGGAGGTTATTGGTCGTCTCAGTCACCTAAGGGAGGTCACTGGTCGTCTCAGTCACCTAAGGGAGGTCACTGGTCGTCTCAGTCACCTAAGGGAGGTCATTGGTCGTCTCAGTCACCTAAGAGAGGTTATTGGTCGTCTCAGTCACCTAAGGGAGGTTATTGGTCGTCTCAGTCACCTAAGAGAGGTCACTGGTCGTCTCAGTCACCTAAGGGAGGTCACTGGTTGTCTCAGTCACCTAAGGGAGGTTATTGGTCGTCTCAGTCACCTAAGGGAGGTTATTGGTCGTCTCAGTCACCTAAGGGAGGTCACTGGTCGTCTCAGTCACCTAAGGGAGGTCACTGGTCGTCTCAGTCACCTAAGGGAGGTCATTGGTCGTCTCAGTCACCTAAGAGAGGTTATTGGTCGTCTCAGTCACCTAAGGGAGGTTATTGGTCGTCTCAGTCACCTAAGAGAGGTCACTGGTCGTCTCAGTCACCTAAGGGAGGTCACTGGTTGTCTCAGTCACCTAAGGGAGGTCACTGGTCGTCTCAGTCACCTAAGGGAGGTTATTGGTCGTCTCAGTCACCTAAGAGAGGTCACTGGTCGTCTCAGTCACCTAAGGGAGGTCACTGGTCGTCTCAGTCACCTAAGGGAGGTCACTGGTCGTCTCAGTCACCTAAGGGAGGTTATTGGTCGTCTCAGTTACCTAAGACTGCTATAACAGCAATACCGCAAGTGGGTGGCTTTAGCACAGAGAAACTTATTTCCTCACAGTAGAGTAGGCTAGAAGCCCACATTCAGGGCATCAGCTCCAGGGGAGCTTCGCTGTCTGCCGGTGCTGGAGGAAGGTCCTTCTCATCAATCTTCCCCTGGGCTAGGAGCTTCTCCATGCAGGAATCCCAGGTCCAAAAGATGTGCTCTGCTCCTGGCACTGCTTTCTTGGTGGTATAAGGTCCCCCTGTCTCTCTGCTCACTTTTCTCCTTTATATCCCAAAAGAAACCAGCTCCAGACACAATCTAATCCCATAGATTTTGTCCTGCCTTGTCAATACAACTACCACACATCCCGCCTTGTTAACATCATAGAGACAGGATTTACAGCACATAGAAGAATGACATCAGATGACAAAATGGTGGACAATCACAGAATATCAGAAATCATGGCCCAGCCAAATTGATACACACACTTTTGGGGGCCGCCATTCAATCCATGACATTGATTCTTGTAACTGGGGATATCAGAGAGAATTCTCGCTTCAGGCAGGACTGGGTCCAGGGACACAAATGCAGTGGTTAGGAATTCTTTCTCCTCCTCCCCTTCCTCTCTCTTTCTCTATCCCCCTCCCCCTACCCCACAGTTACTGCCGCTGTCTATCAGCCTCGTTCTTATCTACAGCAGATGGGATTTCTCCACTTGTCAGGCAGGTGGCTGCCAGCATTCCAGCATTCTAATCCTGCAAAGCCTTCTCTCCTCTTCTTTAAAATGGCCTGCAGGAAAGGCCACTCATTGTCTTAGCTTGTGTCACACGCCCACCCCAGGGCAGACCACTGTAGCAGAAGAAACAGGTACGATGACGATTGCCCAGGTGAGTATCACATACTTATTCTCTTGACTCACAGAGCAGAGAGTAAGCCTGGCCACCCTGCGGTAACCACACAGCAGCTGGGAGGCCACTCCCCAGGGGAAGTGGGGTGCTGGGCAGACTGAGAGGACACATGTGAGTTCCTCTCGATGAGTGGCTATCTGAGTGCTTTTTCTCCATAAACAGCACTATATGGATGTCCATGGCTGTGTGTTTCCTGAAACACTGTGGTACTGTGTCAGAGGCCTGTCCAGGGGGCAGGGGGCATAAGGTGCTGAGAGTCCCAGCGCTCTTACTCACTGATGTCTGATGTGGGCAAGTTACTTAGCGTCTTAGGACCCACGTTGCTGCCTGTGATGTGGGGTCATAGTAGTATCTACAGCAAGGAGTAGTTGAGGGGACCATATGGACTAACACAAGTGACATACCCAGAATGTGCGCAGTGAAATGTTAACTGCTGTTGTTATTAAAGTATACTTTCTCCCCAAACTTAAGGCCAAGCAAATCCTATTTTTATGAAGCATCTTGTGAATCGAATGCTCCTCAGAACATATTTAAAAAAAAAAAAAAAAAAGCTGGGAAGTGGAAAGAGAATGGATTTTGGAGTCAGATTCCATGGTTTTGGGGAGATTTTTATTTTTGGTGTGGGTGGTGTCTTTCATTGAGTAATGCCTTTGTTTTCAGGAGTGCTTGGGTGGTAGTAATGTCTTTTGTTTGCTCTCCAAGTTGAACAAGTTTGGCTCAGTGTAAAATTCTATCTCTTTTTTTCCCTCCCCTAAAAAGACTCTATAAACTTTGCTTTCTAAATTTAGACTTGCGCTCAGGGTGTCAGTATAGCATCGCTTTCTACATGCAATCAAGGAAATTGACCAGCTTGCACTGATATGTGTCTGTTTCCCTAGGATTCTGCTAGACCGTTTGATGTGAAGCTCATATCTCTCCTCCGTTCAAGGACAATTTCCTCTCTAGTCTCTACACAAGGGGCCCAGGTAGTACAGTGGTTAAGCACTCAGGTGCTAACTGAAAGGTTGGAGGTTCGAACCCACCCAGCAGCTCCACAGAAGAAAGCCCTGCCTATCTGCTCCTGTAAAGATTATAGCCAAGAAAACCCTATGGGGTAGTTCTGCTCTGTCATGTGGGGTGTCCCTGAGTAGAAATCCACTCGGTGGCTCCCATCAAGTCCCCACATGTCGTATCAGTTAATTGGTCACAATAATGATCTGTGATAAGCCTCCCCAAAGCCGGGGCCGTCGCGCTGTGAGCCTGTGGAGCCCTACCCCGGGCTGGCACTGCCCCGCTGTAGGCTGTGGTTAGCTATGGTCCCTCCGCTCCACGGACCTCTTTCCTCTGCCTGAGCTGCTGCAACGCGGCCTGCTTGTGGCTGGGGAAGACTGTGCAGAGAGGCGTATAAGAGGGAGAAATGCCTTCAGGCTTCGATTCATGACCTGCAGGCTGACTTCCACCCAAGTGTAAACTGGCCGAAGTGGTCTCACGGCCAAAGCCAACACCAGTGGGACCAAGAAATATTCTGAGCCCCTGTGTGGCACAAGCAGTTAATGTGCTCATCTGCAGTCCTAAAGGTTGGCGGTTGGAGTCTGCCCAGAGGTGCCTTGGAAGAAAGGCGCGGCAATCTACTCCTGAGAAATCAGCCTTTGAAAACGTTATGGAGCTCAGTTCTACTCTGACACGCGTGGAGTTGCCATGAGTCAGAGCCGACTCGACGGCAGATGGTTTGATTTATTTATTTTCCCCATCAGGAGAAGCCCAAGCCGCGTGGCTAAGGGTGTGGCCATGGGGAGGGGAGGCGCTGGGAGCGATCAGGTAACCTACGCATGTGGGGGTGGGGCTCTGCATTTCCTGGGAGAGAGCACCCAGGTCTTTTACTCCTTTTTTTTTTTTTTTTTAATAATATTTTATAGTGTTTTCAGTGGAAGTTTACACAGCAAATTAGGTTCCCGTTTGACAATTCTACACAAATTGTTCATGAACATCAGTTTCGTTTTTCACAATGTGTCTACATTCTCTTCACTTGCATTCAGGTTGTTCCCTTTCTGTTACTCTAGTTTCCCTGCCCCCTTATCTTCTCATCTTCTCTTTAGAGTGATTGTTGACCCTTTAGTCTCTTACTCTTGGCTGCATAATCTCTCCCTCTCTTCCACTCCGGCCCCATCTAAATCTGTTTCTTCCCCTGCCTTCTCTCTCCACTTCCCCATTTCTATCTATTTCTCACTTCCCCTCTCCCTCTTTCCCTCTCTCTGTCTCTCCTTTTCCCTCCCCTCTCCATCCTTCTCTTTGTCTCTCTTTCCGTCCCTCTCCTACCTATCTCTTTCTCATCTTGATTCTAAGTGAATTATACACCATAGTTCTCTAATTCTATTAACCGGAGAGAACCTTCGGCTTCATGAATAGTCAGAGAAATGCAAATGACAACACAAAATGAGACTGTTAACTTGGCCCATCGTTTGGGGAAACGGCATTCTTGTTTGGTGAAGGAGCGACAGTGCGCTTTTCTGGATCTGACCCAGTGAGCCTGGTGGACGTTGGCACGTGTCACCCTGACTGCATATGCCTTCACCTTAATCGACGTCGCCCAGGCCTTTCCTGGTGGGTGCTGAAGAGCTTTTCAGTACAGCCTGCCAACCTGGGATTCACCACCTTATGTCAGAGCCGAGCTGTCCAATATGGCAGCCGCAAGCCAACGTGGCTGCTGAGCCCTGGAAGCATGGCTGGTCTGCGCTGAGATGTGCTCAGCTTCACGGGCTCAGCAAACAAAACTCTCATCTCACTGATACCTTTTGCAGTGATTACACATTGAAATGATATTATTTTGGATATGTGGGATTAGATAAAGCATGCTATTAAAGTTGATTTTACTTGCTTATTACTTTTTGTAAGTACCTACTAGAAAATTTAAAATTGCTGTGTGACTTGCACTGTATGTGTCCTGGACGCCGTAAGACACTTAGCAACCTCTTTAAGCCTTTAAGGGTTAGACAATGGCTACTTGAGTTTGTTTTGTGTTTAACTAATGAGAAAATTGAATTGTGCTTATCTACTTGACTTTTTATTGTGTTTTATCTTTTTTACAACGTTGTATTTATTTTTATCCTTTGCTTACCTTATTTAAATGGAAAGGAGGAAATTACAGTGTAAGGCAGGACGGTTTGCGCCTCAAACATGGGACACAGGATAGTTTTACAAAGCTCCTCGAAATGGTTTCCACCAAGGGCTTCACCCCCATCATGGTGGGAGGAAGATTCAGCCTCTGGGGGTCCCAGGAGCTCCACTGAAGCCTCTCCCTCCTTCTAATCTGATGGGACAACTTCACAATGCCTGAGTCCTGGCGAGAAATCCCAATTCCTTTAAGAATCTTTCGTTGTCGTTCGGCGCCTTCAAGTTGATTCCAACTCATCGCGACCCCATGTGACAGAGCAGAACTGCCTCATGGGGTTTTCTAGGCCGCAATCTCTATGGGAGCAGATGGCCAGGTCTTTCTCCCCCAGAGCCACTGGCTCAGCTAGAACTGCCAACCTGTAGGTTAGCAGCTGAATGCTTAACCATTGAACCATAAGGGCTCCTTTTAGGAGACTTGAAATGAGTCCTGACAATGCTCAGCTTCAACTTGTATGAAAGAGTTTCCTGAGGCCAGAAGCTGAGTGCAGAAGATGCCCACACCCCCATATTGTCTTGAAGAATTGCAGGAGGCCACAGCCACAGGGGAACCCTGGTGGTGCAGTGGTTAGGAGATCAGCTGCTAACCAAGAGGTTGGCAGTTCAAATCCACCAGCCACTCCTTGGAAACCCTGTGGGGCAGTTCTCCATCCTATAGGGTCACTATGAGTCGGAAGCAACTTGACAGCAATGGATTTTGTTTTGTTTGGTTTTCAGACCAGGAACAGGTTTGAGGTTGCATCAGTGTAAACCAGGTGAATGTTTCATTGTGCCTCAGGTATAATTCCATCAGAAAACATTTCATCATTGCAGCTTCCCAGCTGGTCTGTTACCTGCCCAGTTCCCACTCAAACACCCATCAGGGAGAGCACTGCTCATCAAGGTGCCTGATAGGGGACTACTTTGAGGGACCAGCAACCAGAGCAGTGCTGGCTGCATGTGATTCCACCTAATCTCGTCTTGGTGGAAGCTGCCCCTGGGGCTGACTCCCTGCAGGACTCCTCACACCCTGCTCCTGGCTCCCACTCAGCAAGCCCCTGCCTGTCACGGGCCTGGCCTGGGGAGTCCACTGAGTGTCCCGCTACACGCCAAGTAAATGATTTAGGCTGAATGAAGTCTAGCGCTAGCGGCAGTGCTGATTCAGTGCTGGAATCCTCGCCTGCCACACGGGAGAGCCGGGTTTGATTCCTGGCCAGTGTACCTCAAGCAAAACTACCAGCCGTCGGTCAGTGGAGGCTCGCTTGTTGCTGTGATGCTGGACGGGTTTCAGCAGAGCTTCCAGGCTAAGACAGACTAGGAAGAAAAGCCTGGTGATCTACTTCTGAAAATCAGTCAATGAAAACCCTACGGATCACAACAGTGCAATCATGGGGATGGCGCAGGACCGGGCAGCACTTCGTTCCGTTATGCACGGGGTTGCCATGAGCTGGGCCAACCGGCTGGGGCTGACTGGCTGGCAGCTAAGAGCAAGAAGAAGCTTGGTGCCAAATGAAATGTATGAACCCCAGCTTCCAAAGGCAAATGGTCTCATTTTCTAACCCTACGTGTGTTGTGAAACACATTCTCATGACCAAAAACCCCTCCTGGAATGTGACAGGAAACAGGAAGCAAAGCCAGACTTCCTCCTTCCCCCACATGCTAACCCCCACCCAGCCCCTTTATTCTGAGTTAGTTACACCTATCTTGTTTAGCAAGCAAAGGACCTGAAAACACCGCCAAATGCTTCTCAGATATCAGGTGACAACGAATACCAGCTTGGTGATTTCTGACACAGACGTACTCAGGCGTGAGTGCTCCTCTGACGCCCCACAGAAGAGAGAAGGAACAAGTCTGGATATGACTGTGTGAGCTTGCTGGTCCCCCTACCCCCACCCCAGAGAGAGGAGCTGGCCTGCACCTTGATTAGAGGATACAGTCACTCCAGGAGGCTTACAGCAAGCCAGAGAGGCACCTGTACCCTGGGCCTGGCAGGCCCTGGTACACAAATTCTCTTAGTGGTGTCTTAGCTCCCAGGTGCTGCTGTAACAAATACCACAGGTGGGTGCGATTAAGATCAGGAACTTATTGTCTCACGGTTCCAGAGGCTAAAGGTCCAAACCAGGGTCTTGGCCATGTTGAGTCCTTCATCAGCTGCCCTGGGCGTTCTTTGGTTCCTTGGTATTTCTTGTAGACACGTGTGCCTGTCTTCCCCTGTGTATGTCTGTGTGTCTACTCTGCTCTTCTTGCAGCTCAGAAGGGACTAGGTTTAGGACCCACCCTATACTGGTATGACCTCCTGAACACAACAAAGAAAACCTTATTTCAAACAGGGTCATGTTTACAGGGACGGGGGGAGGACTTCGACATATATTTTGGGGACACAATTCCACCCATAACAGGTGGCTTGACTGCTCCCCCTCCTCCCTCCTCTGACCCCAGTGTCACTTCCTGCTGGTCTCTTGGTCCCTGCTGCGTCCTGCAAATTCTAACTGTACCCAACTTGGGGAAGCAGAGGGCCACTGACGAACTGGGGGCTTCGGGCCATCGCTAATCCCAACTTCATCCAACATAAAATGGGGATTTAGCAGGAAGATGCGCTGATAACACCAACTAATGGTCCCCCCACGCCCCACCCCCAACACTTCCTGTTCCGTCAGCACCTCCCCCGGCCCCAGTGGCTACAGCACTTCCAGCTTCATGTGTCAGGAATGAGGTAAAAACCACAAAGGGGGGAGAGCAATGGTAACGTGACTTTGGAGTTTTAAATACCGTAATCCTGGCCTCAGACTATGTATTTAGAAGAATACTGGGTAGAGTTGGCCCCTGGGTGGCACAAATTGTCTGCCCTGGTCTACTAATCAAAAGGTTGGCGCTTTGAACCCACCCAGCCTGGGATCTGCTTCTGTAAAAGTTACAGCCCAGAGGACCCCTGGAGCAGTTCTCCTGTGTAACACGTGGGGTCACCACAAGTCAGAAACGACTCAGTGACAATGGTTTGGGTTTGGTTTGGTTGAAGAGACATCAATTTTCCTGTCCCCCCATCCCCACCCACTGAAGACAAGACAGATTCCACGTCCTAGAAGTTTGGGAAGAGGAGCTAGGGGAAAGAGAGAGAATTTGATGCTGGAAGGGTCTGAGAACAGAGGAGACCTGGGCCCACCCCACACCCACCATCCCTAAGACATAACCAGGAGCTGACAAGATCCTGTGTGCCGTTCAGATGGGCAGCCTGAGGCAGCCTTGTGGCGCTGCTGTAGAGTGCTCCGACATGCGAACTTTTTATTTCTATGTCTGCTGACGATGGGTAATCTGATTATTCCCAGTTTTTATCTATTAACCACAGTGTCACTGTGAACATTCTGGTACAAGCTGATTCTTCCTTGAGAAACTCTTCTCTGAATCAGCACTATAGCCCACTTTCGGTTAAAGGCTTATTTAATAATCTCATAGGGTTGTTGCTCTCTTCCAATAAGAGACATATTTTATTTTTGTTAGGGTTTCTTCGGTATGTGACCTGGTGTTATGGATTGAACTGTGTCCTCCCAAAACATGTGTTGGAATCCTAACCCCGTATGTGTGGATGAAGGAGCCCTGGTTGCACAATGGTTAAGAACTCTGCTGCCTGAGACCCAAAGAACTAGGTGGTGCCCGTCTACTGCCAATCACTGCCCTGACAGGGAACACAACAGTGAATCCCTGATGGAGCGGGAGAACAGTGGGATGCTGGTCTCAAATTCTCATAAAAAGACCAGGCTTAATGGTCTGACTGAGACCAGAGGGACCCTGACGGTCATGGTCCCTGGACCCTTTGATGGCCCAAGATTGGAACCATTCTCAAAACCAACTCTACAGACAGGGATTGGCCTGGACTATAAGATAGACAATGATGCTGGCCAGGAGTGAACTTCGTGGCTCAAGTAGACACATGAGACTATGCAGGCGACTCCTGTCTGGTGGTGAGATGAGAAGGAAGAGGGGGACAGGAGCTGGTTGAATGGACACGGAGAATACAGGGTGGAGAGGAGGAATGTGCTGTCTCATTAAAGGGAGAGCAGCTGGGCGTGCACAGCGGGGTGTGTGTGGCTTTTTGTATGAGATACAGACTTGATTTGTAAACTTTCACCTAAAGCATAATATATCAATAGAAAAAAAAAAAAAAAAGAACTGGGCTGCTAACCGAAAGGTCGGCGGTTCAAACTTACCATTGGCTTCACAGGAGAAAGACCTGGCAATCTGCTCCTGTAAAGATTACAACCTAGGAAGTCCTATGAGGCAGTTCTACTCTGTCCTACAGGGAATTGACTCAAGGGCACACAACAAAAACAACATACCTGTAGATGTAACTCCATTTGGGAATAGGTTCGTCTTTGTTATGTTAACGATCCACATCAGTGTAGGGTGTGTCTTGCACCTAACCACTCTTGAGATATAAAAAGAGCAGATTAGTTAGGCCGAGAAGCAAGCACCAGGGGGAGAAGACAGATGCCACGTGGAGATCTCCAAGCAATGCCAAGAAGAACGCTAGAGAAGCTGAGACAAGGACCTTCCCCCCGAGGCAACAGAGAGAGAGCCTTCCTCCAGGGCTGAAGCCTTGAATTCGGATTTCTAGCCTCTTAAAACTGTGAGAAAATAAATTTTTGTTTGTTAAAATCACCGGCTTGTGGTATTTCTGTTATGGCAGCATCAGCAAACTAAGACAACTAGTATTCTAACTTCTGTGTTAGGCTAAAGACCCCAGCCCCCACCTCCTCCAGTTGACCTACCCCAGTCCTTATCTTCCCGTTGGCCAGCACTTCCCGTTCTAGCCACCACCAGGGAACAAATGCTTTACTGGAACAACCAGACTGGAATTGCTAATTATTATACAGCATCCAGTCCTGGGGTGTAAAAAGCTTGGGAGGTGGTTAAAGACCAAAATAAGAGTTTTGCCACGGAACGACACTAACTGCCCAAACACATAAGAAGCATTCTTGGTGCCAGCTGGGAAGGTAACGTTGTTATCCCCTTAGACATCTGTAGTCCTGGAGAGGGGCTGCCCAGGGACGGGGCTGATGGAAAGGAGAATGTTTCTGACATCTGCAAGGTGCTGAGCTCTGGAGAAGACAGCAAGCAGAACTGGTGAGGAATCTCCCGTCAAAAGCATGCAGACACAGCCTCACACGCTGGGCTAAACCAACAGGGGGACAAGGAATGGCGGACAGATTGGGCAGTGACGTCAGAGGCCGCCGGCTCCAGGGAGCAGGCTGCTTATGGACTAAGTCTGGTAGCAGTCAGAGGGAGAGGGCTCCTGAAGTGCCATGGGGACAAGAGGCTCATCAGCCAAGGTGAGGCTATCACCCCGCCTCCCTCCCCCGCACCCCACGTGTGAACTCTGTGCCAGTTAAGGATACGCCATATGCCAGGTGCTTGATTCTCCTCTTCCAGTCCCCCAGAGATTTTATTTTCATGTCATTTTTTAGTGTCTTTCTGTGGATTGGGGGGAAAAAACAACTTCTGTAGGCTACCATTTCAGAAATGATTCCTAGATCTGTAGAAATGCAAGACGTAGAGAGAGACGTTAATAAGCAATGAGGGGACGGGGTGGAGGAAAAGGGCAGAATCGAAGCAACAATGACACACAGACAGAAAGGGGAGAGCCGTAATGAGCAGCAAGCTGGAGCCGGAGCTCCCTGGCAGGACGTCCCCTCCGTCCTCCAGTGTGGCTCGCCTGGTGTCATCGCTGGCGCAGCCCCATGCAGAGAAAGAGAGGATTGGCTGCACTGATGATTCAGCACAAACTGAGCTCAAAGTGCCTCTTATCCGACAGACGGTGAGCTGGCTTAGTGTGTAACTAGACAGAGACTGCGATTATCTGTTCAAAGCACAATCGGAAAGCTGCAAGGAAGTGGCAATGTCAGGGTGTCTCTCTGCTGGCTCAGAGCAAATGTTCTATGCATCTCACTCCACCATTCCTCCTCTCTCCCGCTTATTTCTCCCCTCCTCTCTCCCTTCCTTCTCCCGTTTCTTTCTCTTTCTCTTTCAATAAAATAATAATAATAATTAAAAAACAGTTGCCGTCAAGTCGATTCCGACTCATGGCGATCTCACGCTTGTCGGAGTGTGATCCGCAGGGTTTTCAATGGCTGACTTTTCAGAAGCGGATCACCAGGGTTTTCTTCCCAGGCACCTCCGGGTGGACTCGAACTTCCAATCTTCTGGTTAGCAGCAAGCACTTAACTGTTTACACTACCCAGAGACTCTGTATAACCAATAAAAGCCGTAGGAAAAAAAAGATCACCAAACGCTCGTGCAGTAACAATTTGGAGAAGCTCATGAGGACAGGTTATCTCAGGTTACGCTCTTTAAAATTTATGTTCACCGTTGTGCCTAATTTTACTGAAACTTAGCCCTGAATCTTTGGTAGAAAAGCCCTGAGTCTTCCAATTTTCTGATTGTCAGGAGATTAAAAAATCCTCAGTTTCCCAATTCGGACTTCTGCACACTTTGGAAAACATTGTGAAGTAAGCAACTTTCATTTTCTCCCCATGTCTCCCACTTAAATAACCTGAGAGTGGTGTTCCTGGGTTTCTCACTGGTGGCCTGGGTGCCTCCATCTCCTGCCTTTTCCAGCCCTCAGTCTGTTTCCTGCAGTCTCTCAGCAGCTCCCCTGTTAATCTCGTCAACTAACCGAGACAAGGGAGGGCAGGTCCTGGCTGAGTCGGCTGCCACGATGAGTTGTTGGGCTTTACATTTTAACAGGAGGGTTCCCTGAAGCAGCAAGGTCAAGGCAGGTTTTTAAAAGAGGAGTTCTACCAGGTTCTCAAGTTCTCATTTCAAGATCTAAGCAGTAGAGCTGCTGTGACAAACAGGACACCGTGGTGGTGTTTGTTGACGTGTAAGTTGAGTGGGCAGGGCAGGCACCCAGCTGCTCTGTTCCCTGGCACACAGTGAGGGTGCTGGAACTGTTGCTTGAAGGAAGGTCCTTGATGTGTGAAAAGAAGCAGATACCAACTCACTGCTCTCCTTTTTCACAGGAAGAACTACACCTGAATCTCTCTTCATGATGTCATCAAGAGCAGCATTAGATCCAAGCTACAGAAAATTAAAAATAGCATAAAATCACATATTGAATTTAAAGGAGCATATTTTTTATTTGCCTAGTGCTTTATAATTTCCAGGGCACTGAGCACTTTCTATGCTGCAGGGATGGTTCTAACCATTACATGTATTTTAGCTCATCTAGTCCGATGGCACTCGGTCTGGGTAGTCCTCAAAACAAGCCTGTGAGGCAGGGTACTATAACAATCATCCCGTCTTACAGTTGAGAGAGCTGAGGCACAAGGAGTTAGTTTCCACTTTAAAGTCACAAGAAATGATCGATTAGGGCACGAGCCTTACCCAGTTGCATCTGTCAGTTGAATTCAATAAGCATTTATCAAATACCGATGGCACTAGTTTTTTTAGTGTACAACTATAGGGTCGCTATGAGTCGGAATCGACTCGACGGCGCTGGGTTTTTTTTTTAACTATGTGCAAAGCCCCGTGCAGTCACCGTCTTCTTCAATGCACCTTCTCATTGGAGACTGAGAAAGCTGAGGTCCGTTCCAGGTGGGAATGTCTTGTTCCTTCTAATTATTATACACGTACAATTCAAAAGCCGCTTTGCTTCTGACAATGAGCAGCCAAGAAAAGGGCTAGGGATCCAGCTGGATAATGACTGGCTTGGCATTTTGAACAAGAAAAACAAGGTAGAAGGGACGCCCTTTGTCAGCCAGCCCCCTTCACCGCGTGCCACACTTTACCATCAGGGGAGGTATGCTGTTCAAACAGCCACAGCTCCTGCCCCCAGGAGCTTGGGATGGTGACTCTCTCCTATAATGTCTAGTGTCTCCAAGGCACGCTTCTGTCTACTTCACAGCCGTCCTCCCTGGTTGCTGCCAAATGGAGGAGGCGGGGAGCCCAGGCAACTGCAGCTGGAGTCAGACTCAATCTGATGCAGATCCCACTCCAGCTGTTGGAGCCCAACCGCCTTCCCCAATTTCTGCCTCACAGGCAAGGCCCGTGGGGAGGGAATGTGGGTGTGTTGTCACTCATTCTCTCCAGATGTAAGCCACAAGCTGCAGCAGAAGATAGGCACTCTCAGGGCCAGAGGGTGCTAGGGAGACCCAGCAAAGCTCCCTCCCCAAGGGGGTGATGCTCCATTCCTGTGAGAGCTTGTCTGCCTGGAGCCCCTTTCCCATACAGGGCAGCATGGGGGCTTTGTGGTTTGACAGGCGTCGTAGCTTGAATCACATCCCCCTAGACAATATGGAGAAGTCCTAGCCCCGGCTTCTGTGAATGTGACCTTGTTGGGGGAATAGGGTTTTCTTTGCAGATGTTATCAGTTACCTAAGTCCTACCGGAACAGGGTGAATCCTAACCTAACCCCTTTCGAGTGGTGTCTTATCAAAGAGAAGAGATACGGAAACCGTCCCATGCAGTGGGAAGAGAGGCACAACGTTCCAATGGAGGCAGAGACGTCCACAAGTAGCAAAGGAACACCAAGGATCGCTGGCAGCCACCGAAAGCTAGGAGGAGAGAGGCACCCAAGAATTCCTCTCTCGGAGCCTCAGAAGGAATTGACACAGTTCAGACCCTGCTAGACTTCTAGCCTCCAGGACTGTGTGAAAATAGTTTCTGTTCTTCCAAGTCACCCCCTTTGTGGTATGTTTTGTTATGGCAGCTCTCGGGGACAAAGACACGAGGCAAGGGTAGTTGAACTCACGGCGCTTCATCGCTTGGATTTTTGCAGGGAGGCGCCTCTGTGTGGCCAGGCGTGGAGGGCTGCTGCTGAGCATGATTGGTGGGGATAAGGGCCACCACAGACTCTTTGTGGGGCTGGTGGGCAGCTCAGCTGCATTCCCTACCTCCCTCCTCAGAGATTAAGAGCACAACATCTCATCCTGGTGCAGACGGCAGATGAGCAGGGACGTTTCAGCACTGTACCACCAGTCCCTGACACTCGCAGCTGTGAGGGGTGATTCTAGCTTATCACTGCGTGCTGGGAGCCGTGAGCACACGGCCCAGACTCCGCAGTAAGTCAGGATGAAGTGGAACTCTGACTTGTCTTTTCTGAGAGATTATTTCATCTCTATTTACTATGCC
This sequence comes from Elephas maximus indicus, assembly GCF_024166365.1. Taxonomy (NCBI): domain Eukaryota; kingdom Metazoa; phylum Chordata; class Mammalia; order Proboscidea; family Elephantidae; genus Elephas; species Elephas maximus. The sequence goes on along the minus strand of NC_064819.1, from coordinate 239,994,533 downwards.
TCCCATGATATGTCAACCAAACTTCCTGTTGACTAACATCTGTTGAAAATTAATAAGGCCTATGCGAGAATTCTTAAGGTTTTCAGTGGCTAAATCTTTTCAGAAGTGGACTGCCGGGTCCTTCTTCCTTTTTTTTTTTTTTCTTTTCTGTCTTCTCCATGACCTGTTGCTTTCTTCCTGTATGATGTACTTGATGTCACCCCACAACTCATCTGGTCTTTGGTCCTTAGTGTTCGATGTGTCAAATCTATTCTTGAGATGGTCTCTAAACTCATGTGGGATATATTCAAGGTCGTACTTTGCTCTTGCGGACTTGTTTTAATTTTCCTCAGCTTCACCTTGAACTTGCATATGAGCAGTTGATGGTCTGTTCCACAGTCAGCCCTTGGCCCTGTTCTGACTGATGATATTGAGCTTCTCCAATGTCTCTTTCCACAGATGTAGTTGATTTGATTCCTGTGTATTCCATCTGGTGAAGTCCACATGTATAGTTGCCATTCCTGCAATTGAAAAAAGGTATTTGCAATGAATAAGTGGTTGGTCTTGCAAAATTCTATCATGCATTCTCCAGCATCGTTTCTATCACCAAGGCCAAGTTTTCCAACTACTGATCCTTCTCTGTTTCCAACTTCTGCATTCTAAACCAAAAAATCAAACCCGTCTTTGAGTCAATTCTGACTCAGCAGCCCTATAGGACAGAGTAGAACTTCCTCATAGAGTTTCCAAGGAACAGTTGGTGAATTCAAACTGCTGACATTTGGTTAGTAGCTGAGCGCTCAACCATTAAGCCACCAGGACTCCTTTCCCAATTCGTCTCGTCATTATCAATGCATCTTGATTGCAATTTTGATCCATTTCAAACTGGAGAAGTTGGTAAAAATCTTCAATTTCTTCATCTTTGGCATTAGTGGTTGGTGTGTAAATTTTCATAATAGTCATATTTAACTGGTCTTCTTTGTAAGAGTACAGATATTATCCTGTCACTGACAGCGTTGTACTTCAAGATAGATCTTGAAATGTTCTTTTTGACAATGAATGTGATACTGTCCCTGAAAGCTATACTACCGATATTTCAAATAACAGCAGTTCACCCACGGTGGACATGTTTCAGAGAAGCTTCTAGACTAAGACAGGCCAGGAAGAAAAGCCTGGAAATCTACTTCTGAAAACAAACCAATAAAAACCCTATGGATCACAACAGAAGAGTGTGATGTGTATTGATTGTTTAATGAGAAACTAATCTGCTCTGTAAACCTTCATGGGAAGTACAATAAAAAAATAAAATAGACAAATAAATAATAAATAAAAGAAGACTGTGAGATACAGTGCCGAAGATGAGCCCCCCCAGGTTGGAAGGCCTCAAAATGCACCGTGGCCACAACAACGGCCTCAGGCACGGCCTGATGGTGAGGACGGAGCAGGAGCAGGCAACGTCTAGTTCTGCTGTACACGGGTCACCATGAATCAGAGCCAACTCCATGGCAGCTAACGACAGAACACGTGAGTCCCAGGCACATGCAATACCCGAACAGTGTCCCAAGAGTAACAGGAGAAGCAAGGGCGGGACGGGGAGGAGAACTGGCTTTTCCATCTCAGATTTGCCACCAGTTTACTGAGCCCCTGCGGGCCACTGTTTTCTGTCTGCAAAGAGGTGGCACAGTTGGAATTGTTAAAGTCCCTCAGGACAAAGGCCCTGGGAGGACAACACGCGTCTCTGTGGAGTCCTCTCTGTGACCTGGGTGGCAGGCTGTGAAACTGTGAGTCAGGGCTTGGAAGCGCCATCCCTGACCCAGTGAAGACAGAGCTGCTCTCAGAATTCAGAGATTGAGAGGTAGGTGGACCCGGAATCCCCAGGACCTCAGCTCAGTGTCAGCTGCTGACAGTGACAGCTTGCTGTCTGCACTGGGGACAGGGACAGGGCATGTGGCATGCTGCTTCCGTGGCAAGTTTTGACTAGAGCCAGCTCAGTGATGACACCTCTCCTGTCTCCCCTGCACCCAGGCCTGGGCTGGGGCCTGGTCAGTGACGACACCTCTCCTGTCTCCCTGTACCCAGGCCTGTAACTGGGGCCTGGTCAGTGACGACACCTCTCCCGTCTCCCTGTACCCAGGCCTGTACTGGGGCCTGGTCAGTGATGACACCTCTCCCGTCTCCCTGTACCCAGGCCTGTACTGGGGCCTGGTCAGTGACGGCATCTCTCCCATCTCCCCCTGCACCCAGGCCTGTTCTGGTGCCTGGTCAGTGACAACACCTCTCCTGTCTCGCCCTACACCCAGGCCTGTGCTGGTGCCTGGTTGGTGATGGCGTCTCTCCCATCTCCCCCTGCACCCAGGCCTGGGCTGGTGCCATGTTGTCGTGTCCGCTTGTTTGCAGGGAAGCGCCGTCTGTCTAAGCCCTGCTGTGTAAATAAGAGGTCCAGCCCGGGAGGAACGCAGCATGGCTGGAGCCTGAGGGTGTGGGAAGGCTTCCAAGGGTTCTCATTGCCCCAAACTAATGAGCAAACGGCCCTAGAACTCAGACAGTCAAAGAGGAGCCCCACCACCTGCCACACTGCCACCTGTCACCTCCAAGCAGCAGGCTCTCGGTGCCATTGCCATGTGGGGAAGGCAAAAGGGACTTGGCAAAAGGCTCCCAGATGTCCAGATGGCTGAAGTTGACCCCAAAGAACATGCCACATTTAGACAAACTATCGACCAGTGCAAAACAGGGAGGGAAAAAGAACAACAACAAAAAAACCTCCCAGAAGCAATGAAAGGTGGCTGCTTTTGGTAACTCAGTTTCTTACAAGACGCTTGGCTGACACCCACGGTGGGACAGAAGTGTCATGTCTAACACACGCCTGCTCTTGCTGGTTTGCTGGCCCCGGGCGTCAGAACTCAGCATCACACGCTGGCTTCCAGGCTTTGAGCAATGGGGTCTTGCTGAGTCTGGAAAAGAGGAGGAGGCTCCCCTGGACCTCACAGTGCGCGTTCAGCTTTGTCTAGAGCCTGGAGCCTGGAGGCTTCCTCGCCATAAAATTGTCATGCCTTATGTAAGACTGATTTCTTCCCATAAATGCAACAACAGGGCTTTCTTCCTCCTTTCTCTGAGAACGCCCACATCCCAGCAAGCAGCCCCCGGGGACCATTTCGACATCTTCCTTGACTTTGGGGTAGGTGGTGGGTGGTGAGGTGTGGGGATGATATTGGAAATGCCCATCATCACCATTGTGCAAATCAGGGAATTAGAATTCTCCAGAATGATTCCTTTGAGGAATTGTCCAGCATTACTAGTGGGGGCCAATCTTACAGTAAATCACAGCAATAACCACTCAGTTCAGGTAAATACACCTTTTTTTTTTTTTGACTTTACCCGCTACAGAGAACAGTTAGGCTTCAGAAAAAAAACCAAACCTGTTGCCATTAAGTCGATTCTCACTCGCAGCGGCCCTCTAGGACAGAGTAGAATGCCCCGTAGGATGATCACCTTTTTGTTTAAAGCAGTTTACAAAGCGTTTTCACATTCATTGTTTTCTGAGAACATCACAACAAATCTGTGAAGAGTCTGGTATATAATGCTATTAACAATGGTCCCCACACTCAGTGGTTGACAAGATCACTTCCATGATCTTCAAGTTGGTATTGCATTGCTGGTCTACACTGGGCTTCCCTCCTCACTGTGTCTTTGTAAATCAACTGCAACTGCTACACACACACACACATACACAGAGATGGAGATAACAAGGGTTTAAGATCCAAGACACTTTTCTTCATGCTGTAATCTTTAGGAAAGGATCCAGCCCACCTGTGGGGAGACATTAACTGTAAAACACAGCAGCCTTGGTAGAGTTATAGTTGCCTCAGTATTTTCATTAAATGTTTTTGTCCCAGGGGCCGCATGGATACCCTGGGTCCCCCGAATCAAGAGAAAACAGTGTTTCTGCCTGCTTATTCCCCTTCTCTTAGATGCCAACACCCCCTTGTGTCTGTATTCTCCCTGCTCTTAACTGAGAGACAAGAACACACATCCCTGATGGTGGGAACTTATCCTTGCAGACAGTGTCACAGCCCTGTGCATAGTGGCTACGCTGAGCTGAGTTTTATGTCTCTTCTTCCTCCCCTCCCCCACTGCTGTCTCCATCTTCTGTGCCTTTCAGGCTGAATTCAGCATGTTTGTCAAGGATATTTTCTGTTGCATTGCTAATTATTAGCAACCTTAAGAATGACTTTAAATGTAAAGACATTCTACATAATGAGTAATATCTAACCTACCCACTCTCCAGGTAAATTTTCATATTCAGAGAGGAAGCCAAAAATACTACTTTAGAAATTGAAGCAAGCCCCAGAAGCATGGTTAGAAGGCTATCTTGGAAGCGGTGAGCTTCAGCACATGAACTAAATGGGGCGTTGCCCTGAGCGCTCAGCAAGTGGGGATGGTGTGTCCAGCATCACCTCTTGGGCTAGTGGGTCCGAACACAGAGCATAATGATACTTGCTCAGTTTCTCAGTGAAAAACGGTAGTGCTCAGAACCTGTCTACCTTCGGGGGGATAATGACCATCAGTATCAGCCCAAGGCTGATTCCCATGAGGCAGAGGTCAGACACTCTCCACTCTCCAATCTTCTTACCGTTTCTGACACCAGCCATCCTACAGCACTCTCTTCTTCTCTGCTAGTTTGATAATTTGTTGCAATGGCCACAAAGAACCCACGGATCATACTTACAGTTAAGTGGTTTATTAAGGACGTAACAGGGTACAACTCAGGATCAGGATGTACGTAGGCAAAGCCTGGAAGGATCCCTCAAAGGCGAGAGTACATCCTTGCCTTCTTCAGTACACAACAGCTCTCTCAGCTCTCCTTGGCTGAGCAAGCAAGCAGGCAGGCCCTTCTCTCCGCCAAGTAGGGTGTTTCTCATCGCCTCAGGACAGGCCTCGCTGCCTTCAGCTTTTCTGCTGTCAGCCTCTCCACTGCTAACTAACCCAGCTCAGAGCCAGTTTTGTTCATTTGTCTTCGTTACATTCCTGGCAACAGGTCTCTGCTGTTACCGTGAGCTCTGCTGAAGGGGCCTTTCCTCTCATTGTCTTTGGTGTTTCAGCTCTTGACCTGTGGTACAGCTCTTGTAGAAGGTTCCTTGCCTCCTCACTCTCTGCTTCTTTTCTCTCCTTGCCTCTCCTAGCCTCTTCTCCTGTCTATTGTTTTCTTCCTTCTCTGTCTGTCAACCTCTGTGGGGTTGGCTGCATTTATATGCAAATTTGTTGTCAATTTAAAGGCCTGACCCTCCTGCTGCAGCCATGAACTAACCGATCCCCTCTTGGTAGTCCACAGATACTTCATTTGCATAGTAGGCCAGAGTCAATTCATTTGCATAAGTATATTGACCAGTCCCGGCAAGATGCATGAAATAGACCCAATCCAAGGGCAAGCTGCAGCCCAGGGCCAGACAAAAAGTATCAAACCATGAGTTGTTTACAGCTTACCCAGGAAATGTCAATCAACCTGGACAAATGTAACAAACACTCTGGGGTAGAAAACTAGGGCAAAGGTAACTCCTCAGGGCTTAGGGGAGAATCTCTCAAGCTGTTTTTCGGAAGGACTAAGGAAAAAAGGCCACTTAAAGGAACACACTTCACCATATTCAGTGTTGTGTCATTATTCTGATCTATACACAAGCAGGTGTCCCTGAGTGGTGCAAATAGCTAAGCACTCTACTACTAACCTAAAGCCACTCAGCGGTGCCGTGGAAGAAAGGCCTGGCTATCCACTTCTGAAAAGTCTCGGCCTTGAGAACCCTGTGGAGCAGTTCTAGTCTGCACACACGGGGTCTCTGTGAGTCGGTGCTGACTCGGTGGCAACATTTTACGGTCCCTGGGTGGCACACTTTGTGCTCCGCTGCTACCAAATGCTGGTGGTTCAGATAGACTCGGCGGTGCTGCCGAAGAAAGACCGGCAATCTGCTTTCATAAACATCACGGCCGAGAAAACTCCGTGGAGCAGTTCTGTTCTGTAACACGTTAGGTCAGCCTGAGTCTGAAGTGACGGTGGTAGTGGGTTGTGGGCTTGTTTTCTTAGCAATGACGCCGGTAGACCCTCAGCTTATTTATAAGAAACCTGCCTGTGGGAACACAGTTTGAAACTTCATCTGAGAAGAACAACGGAATTCTTTGGGAGCATGAGTGGGCTGCCCTGCTGGCGCAGGAAAGACACGATCCCAGCAACACCTCGTACTTAGAGGCTTGAACAGTATAGTTTGCTTATGTTCGTGCAAGAACTGAACAAGGATAACCCAGTGTCATGGACTGAACTGTGTCCCCCCAAAATATCTGTCAACTTGGCTAGGCCGTGATTCCCTGTATTGTGTGATTGTTCACCATTTTGTTACCTGTTGTGATTTTCCTATTGTTGCAAATCCTACCTGTATGATGTTGATGAGGTGGGATTAGGGGCAGTTATGTTAATGAGGCGGGATTCAATCTACAAGATTAGATTACGTTTTAAGTGAATCTCCTTTGAGGTATGCTATGCAAGAGAGAAGCGAGCAGAGAGACGTGGGGGACCTCATACCACCAAGAAAGCAGCTCCAGGAGCAAAGCCCGTCCTTTGGACCTGAGGTTCCTGTGCTGAGAAGCTCCTCAACCAGGGAAGATTGATGACAAGGGCCTTCCCCTAGAGCCGACACAGGAAGCCATTCCCTGGAGCTGGCACCCTGAATTTGTACTTCTAGCCTACCAGACTGTGAGACAATAAACTTTTGCCTGTTAAAGCCATCCGCTGTGGTATTTCTATCATAGCAGCACTAGATGATTGAGGTTCCCAGGCATGTTACTTGTTCCAAGGTGACCACTGGAGCTCAAACTTCCACTGCTTCTCTACTGCAAAGTATCAATAGCTGCAGCAGCTGGAAGTCTCTGCCCAGACGTGGACCTTTATTGTCTCTGTGTGTTTCCCTTTTAGCCTCAGGAAATGAGAAGTAATAAGAAAAACTCTGGTGAGAAATCCTGGGCTCTGGCACCTGCTCTGTCCCCAAGGTGGGCACGGTGGGCTCCCTCCAGGGCAGACTGTGTACCTTGGGAGAAGTGGCTGAACTTCCCTGATCCTGACACCTTCGTTACAGAGAGACTTTTTTGATGGTTAGATGAGGTAGTGCCTTACACCTCGTAGGTGTTTGCTAATTGTTATGAGTCCCTGGGTGGTGCAGACAGTGAAGCTCTTGCCTGCTAATCAAACAGCTGGAGGTTAGAGTCTACCAGAAGTCCCTTGGAAGAAAGGCCTGGCGATCTACGTCTGAAAGGTCACAGCCAAGAAAACCCTATCGGGTACAGTTCTGCTCTGACACACGGAGTCGAGTTGACAGCAACTGTTTTGTTGTGGTGTTAAATTTATTTGCTTATTTTGTTAGTTCCCTACTTTCATTTTCTACTACCTCAGTTTCTTCTTTCTGCATAGGAGTTTGGAAGTAGATAATATTGAAAGCCCTTTCCAGCTGTAAAAGTCTATTTAAGTCTGGGGAAGATGAAGCTAATTAATCCTCTTGGCCTTCTTATGGATGTTTTTGAATGAAATTCAGACTGAAGACAGTAGGAGGAACTGGACTGGGCTCTCTCAAAAATTCAAAAGCAACGCTGCCCGGGACGCTGTTCCAGGTCCCCGTTGCATCGCATAGTCGGAGTCAGATAGACCCTCTCTGACCCTCACAGCCACCACCCATCTGTCCGTCTGTCCCACTGTGATAGCTTGCGTGTTGCTCGGACGCTGGAAGCTATGCCACAGGTATTGCCAATACTAGCAGGGTCGCCCATGGCAGACACGTTTCAGCAGAGTTTCCAGACAAAGACTAAGAGGAAGGGCCTTTCGATCTGTTTCTGAAAATCGACCAGTGAGACCCTGTGGATCACAACAGAATGTCGTCTGATTGATAGAGCGCTGAAAGATGAGCCCCCTGGGTTGGAAGACACTTAAAATACACAGTGGCTGCAACAATGGACTCGAGCACACCAACAATCGTGACGATGGCGCAGGACCCGGCAATGTTTCACTCTGTTGTACATGGGTTCCCAGGAGCTGGAGCCCACCTGATGGCAGCTAACGACAACAATGACACTTACTGACATCACCTTATTTAAACACAAAATTGTCCCTCCGCTGCCTCATGGAGAATTTTCTAAGTGCCTGTTTGGACGGTTTGAGTGTTACCTTGTGTGGGCTGCTGGTGGGAAGAGAGGAGAAAACGGCCAGTCATGGGCACAATTGGGAAGCAGGCGATATTTGTGTAATAACTGTTTTTAATGCTTATGATCTTAAATGTGACATAACTTCCGCAACAGGACATACTGGACCACTTAAACCTGCAACCTGCCTAGGTGTGCTCCATCGGCCTTCACGGCATCATCCCTCCAGCGTCCCCTTGAGGTTCTTTTCTCTCAGGTGCCAACTTAGTCTGATAGCCACTCATTTCACCAAAACAAAACAAAAAAAGTTGCCTTCAGTTCGACTCAGTGACACTGTAGGGCGGAGTAGAGCTGCCCCAAAGGGTTGCCAAGGCTGTAAATCTTCATGGAAGCAGACTGACACATCTTTCTCCCTCGGGGCAGCTGGCGGTTTGAACCCCCAGCCTTTCAGTTAACAGCCAAGTGTTTAACCACTGCACCACCAGGGTTCCTTCTCGTTTCACCATCAGGCAGGCATTAATCTTCCTGGTTCCCAGTAGGTGTGATATCTCCCCCTAGGGTCTGTCTTCAAGGTTCTTCTCAGCCTTTTCAGTTGTCACAGATAACTGTCACTGAGGCTTGGAAGCCGGGATGCTAAATATCTTGAAATGAAGGGAATATTCCTGACAAACATCCACACAGGTGAAAAACCAGTTTCTAAGTGATAGTGGAGGCTAAGCCTGCTTTATCTGCAAACTCCAGCCTTCATGCAACAGCCTGGGCGTGCACTGAACTGGGTAACACAGTTAATTCACCAGATGACTAGCCAAAATGCTGGCGGTTCGAACCCACCCAGAGGTGCCTCGGAAGACAGGCCTGGTGATCTGCTTCTGAAAGACCACAGTCTTGAAACCCTATGGAGCAGTTTTACTCTGCACTCATGAGTCGGAGTCGACTTGATTGCAACTGACAACAACAACCACAACCACATAAGCTGCAGGCAGACAGCACCCGTTTGGGACGCTCTCACTCGTTTGTGTCACTCGACTGGCCACACAACATCTGGGTGTTGGTCACATCATTTTTTTTTTTTAATAATTTTTATTGTGCTTTAAGTGAAAGTTTACAAATCAAGTCAGTCTGTCACATATAAGCTTATATACACCTTACTCCATACTCCCACTTACTCTCCCCTTAATGAGTCAGCCCCCTCCCTCCTTCCAGTCTCTCCTTCCGTGACCATTTTGCCCGTTTCTAACCCTCTCTACCCTCCCATTCCCCCTCCAGACAGGAGATGCCAACACAGACTCAAGTGTCCACCTGAAACAAGTAGCTCACTCCTCATCAGCATCTCTCTCCCACCCGCTGACCAGTCCCTTCCATGTCTGATGATTTGTCTTCGGGAATGGTTCCTGTCCTGTGCCAACAGAAGGTCTGGGGACCATGACCGCCGGGATTCTTCTAGTCTCAGTCAGACCATTAAGTCTGGTCTTTTTATGAGAATTTGGGGTCTGCATCCCACTGTTCTCCTGCTCCCTCAGGGGTTCTCTGTTGTGCTCCCTGTCAGGGCAGTCAGCGGTTGTGGCCATGCACCATCTAGTTCTTCTGGTCTCAGGATGATGTAGGTCTCTGGTTCATGTGGCCCTTTCTGTCTCTTGGGCTCATAGTTATCGTGTGACCTTGGTGTTCTTCATTCTCCTTTGCTCCAGGTGGGTTGAGACCAGTTGATGCATCTTAGATGGCCGCTTGTTAGCATTTAAGACCCCAGAGTTGGTCACATCTTTAACCATTGCATCCCTGGTGACTCGACTTTTAATGAAGAGGCCAGCGAGCATCGGAGCACCTACTCCAAGAACTCCTTAGAAGCATTTATATATCAAAATACATCTTATTTTATTAACTCACTTTTCTTTCATGTCTCCTTTATGTAAAAATTTGGTCGCTTCGTGATGAAAATGGTTAGGTATGTGGCTACTAACCAAAAGGTTGGGGGTTCAAATCTACCCAGAGGTGCCTCAGAAGAAGGGCCCGGTGATCTACTTCAAAAAAACCAGTCATTGGAAATCCTACAGAGCACTTTCTGCTCGGACATTGGGGGGCGCCGTGAGCCGGACCGGGCTGACGGGGGGCGCCGTGAGTCGGGGCCGACGGGGGCGCCGTGAGTCAGGGCCGACAGGGGCGCGGTGAGTCGGAGCTGACAGCGTGGCAACTGGTTTTTCATATTAAAATTAAGAAAGTATATTGCTTTTGTAAGAGGTTATATTATCTACGAATCTCACTTGAAGATCATAAAGGAGTATTACAAAATCTTTGTTGTAACAGGGGTATCGGGTCTGATAAAAATCGAAGATGTTTTTCAAAAATGGCTCATGGTGTGACCCTTCTCGAGGTGATGGTGTGTTTTCCCCATTTTTCATTTAAGGCTTCTTAAAGACTTAAATGCGTAAAGAATCTCTGTCTCCTTGTGGGATTTCAGTAACCATGGCAGGGAAGGGTTCTGGAATCAGTGGAAACTGTCCCAGGTCCTCTGAAACTGTGCTGTGCAGGTGGCTACTGGATCTGCCTTTCCCACATAGGTGCTGTGCTTGACAGGCTGGTCCAGACTTCACGAGCCTGAAATGAGGATCACCTCGGAGCCAAGCGAGACATTAAGTCAGTGCTTATCAAGGCCGTAGAGGGAATTAAGCCAGTTTCAGGTCCTGAGAAGGGAGAGGGGAATTATGAATCCCTAACACGGGCCAAGGGAGCCCTGGTGGCGCGGTGCTCAAGAACTCGGCTGCTAACCAAAAGGTCGGCAGTTCAAATCCACCAGCTGCTCCTTGGAAACTCTATGGGGGAAGTTCTGCTCTGTCCGATAGGGTCGCTATGAATGGAAGCAGACTCTATGGCACCTAACAACAGCATGGGCCAAGGGAGCCCCTGGTGGGTGCAAATGGCTAAGCAGTTGGCCGCTTACAGAAAGGTTGAAGGTTTGAGTCCACGCAGAGGTGCCTTGGAAGAAAGTCCTGGCAATCTACTTTGGAAACATCAGCCACTGAAAACCCTGCAGAGGACTTAGAGTTCTGCTCTGACACACACGGGAGCGCCGTGAGTTAGAGCCGACCAGACGGCAACTGGGTTTTACCACGACCAAAGCACTGCCCGGCACCCTCCGCTGCTCCCTCGGATTGAGCTGGAACACGCTTGCCTTCAAAGTAGACCTTCGCTGAGTCGGTCCACAGTGTACCTTTCACGACCATGTGGCCTGCAGGGTTTTCACTTCCTTCCCACCACCGACAATCCCGATTCCGCCTCTAGAAATCTGCTGCAGCCGTACTCAGCCCCCCATGGTCAGCCCCCCATAGTCAGCCCCCATTCAGATCCTTGCTCTGGAATTCAGCTCCTCCCCAGACGTGGAAGGTTCCCAGCTGCTCACTGCTACCTCACAGCCTGCCCCCGTTTACTGGGAGCACAGGAAGAAGAGGGGTGAATTGTGGACCTCGTTCTCCACTGGCAGACGGTGGAAAGCAAAGACAGCTATTCCTGGACGCAGGCAAACCCTCTGTTTCCACCCGTGTTAGCCAGGACATCGCCTTAATGACTTACTCACGCATTTGCTTTCCTTCTTTCTCGTTCTTTTCTGGGTATATCATGGGAAGGGATACAAGCTGAAATGTCCAGATACACACTGGCTGCTTTTAAGCCTCACGCTGGAGAGCTAAGCGCTTATGAACAAGTCTGTATGGTGTACAGGCTAATCCTGGCCATTTCTGGAGAGCCGGGATGCTAAACATCTTGAAATGAAGGGGACGGTCAAGATATTTGAGATTCCAAGATCAAAGAAAGGCCTTCTGGCCACGACAGTGTCTTGTATTTGAAAGCTGCTTTGAAGACAGGTTACAGTTACTCATAATTGTTCATTCTAAGGCAAGCGATGTATGTTTTTGTCTGTTTCAGGTTTCTTTGTACGTTAGTAAAACTACAGTTTAAGTTACTCCCACCTCCTGTTCTACCCTGGGATTTTAAATTGTGCTTCACCCAATTGCTTTAGGTTCCTGTCGCACAGGACTGCAGGTTCCTGCATGTTCACTCCAAGGCGGAGGCGGGGGAAGAGACAGGACTTCAGAATCATTTTGCTGCTTGTCCCTGAAGGAGGAGGGAGCTGTCTTCCTCTGGTGGTGCTCCCAGTCCCCCGATAAGAACTAAGAAGGCACACAGGCCACTGCACCTTTTAATGTCCCTACATGGCATCAAGACATGTCCTGGTGGCCCTGGCTGCCTGCAGCTGGCCCTGCGGGCCGTGAAGCGTGACCGTGGAGAAGCAAGCATTGTCACCACGGCCCTCCCGATTGCACCGTCGGGCCACGCACAGCCCCTCCCTGGGACACTGCCCCCTCATGCTCACCACACCCGGTGAAGCAGGCTTCTCTCTGCTCTTTAGGGGAGGAGGCTGGGCTCAGAAAACTTAAGTCTGAGAGAAAGCGTGGCTTGGGCTCCGAGTGGCTGACCTGTGTTCGCATCTTAGCCTACCCTGGGAGCTGTGTGACTTTGGGTGTGGTGGCAGACAGCTCTGTGTCTATCAAAACCTGTCTCCTTCCATCCCAGCACAGAGCGGGACGCTTCCCCAGCTGCTGCCTGGCAGGGCCTCACTGCTGATTCAGGCCACGGAAGTCCACAGACGTTCAAGGGCGAGCCTTTCTCCTTCTCGGTGTTACGGATGGAATCTTGTCCCTCTGAAATGTGTGTTGTAAATCCTACCCGTACACATGTGCATATAGTCCAACTTGGGAATAGGGGCTTTTTTGTTACGTTAACGAGGCCGTATCACTGCAGGCTGTCTTAAGCCGATCATTCCTGAGATACAAAAGAGCAGCTATGGAGGGAAGACACAGGCCACATGAAGATCGGCAAGGAACTGAGGAACAAAAGCTGAAAAGAGATAATGTCCTTTCTCCAGAGCCGACACCCTGAATTCAGACTGCTAGCCTCCTAAACTGTGAGAATATAGATTTCTGCTCATGAAAGTCACTCCCTTGTGGTATATCTATTACAGCAGCATGAAGGCACTAAGACACTCTGGGAGCGCTCCAGTCCCCAGAGGAGGATGGGAGGGTAGAGACACAGAGGGGCCTCTGACTGACCTCATAGAAGCCACCTGCCAACCAGGAACTCAGGCATCGATTTCTTTCTAATGTAACTTCTCTTGGATGAAGCCCCTGAGAATTGGGGCTCATTCGTTACAGCAGCTGGCATTACCACAACTCACAAGAGTCTGTACCCACCCTCTGGGATCCTTAGATTTCTCATCCATAGCATGGGGGAAAGGAGCCCTGGTGGCGCAGTGGTTAAGCGCTTCGCTGCTAACCCGAAGGTCGGCGGTTTGAACACACTGTCGTCTCCACAGGAAGAAGATGTCACAGTCTCTTCTGTAAAGATTTCCAGCCTTAGAAACCCTATGTGGCAGTTCTACCCTGTCCTGTAGGGTTGCTACGAGTCAGAATCGAGTCAACGGCAACAGCCTAGCACGGGGAATAACACCTGCCATGCCGAATTCAAGTAAAGATTGAAAGACACGAAGTATTTACGTGCTTCTTGAACAACGTCCAGCTGGAAGTGCTTGACGCATATTTGTTCCCTTGCTTTCAGTGCGGCCACTCCATCTCCTTAATCCTTTAGCTGCCCTTTTCTGAGCCTTCTCCCTCCTTTGTTCATCTGTGGGAGACGCACTCACCACAATTGCCCACCGTGTTCAGTGAGGGGAGTTCCAGGATTTAGTACTTCCTTACAGCCTGCTTCTCACCATTGCACTGCTTCAGTGTCAATATTCCCCCAATTCCACACGGGGTGTTAAGTGGTACAAGAGGCAGCACTCCAGGGCGAACAGACCTGTCTAAAAAAGCTGCTCCTAATAATAGCAGTGTGTGAGTCCTGTAATCATCAGCTGCTGAAGGCTCTCCCTGTTGGTTGGAAACTGGCTGAAATCACATGCTAATAGCTCGTAATTACATGTCTCTGCCAAGTGCTCTCTCAACAGAACAGCTCTGCATGGGCTCCTGGGGGATGTAGCACCTGCCGAGGGACTCTTAGGACCCCATGGGGCCGCAGCAAAGGCAGCACCTGAGCCCCAAGGTTGGTGTGCACACCTTTGTTTCCCAGGAGGTGAGACAGAGCACCTCCTTCAAGCCCAGCCCGTGGGCACCCTCCGTGCAGGGTCATTGTCAAAGACAGAGCTCAAGAAGGACGGAATTCAGGCAAAGCAAGCGCAAGCTGAGTGCTCCCTCTCAAAGGAAAGACTGAGGGGTTTGCATGGCAGCCTCAGGGCCCTGTAGGTGGATGTCAGTCTCATGACAAACTTCTCAGATGAGGGCCACCAAGTCTAAATTTCAAGAATGACAACTAAAGGATTGCGTGTGTGTACACTTATGATTCACATATATAAATGTTTATACATCATATACAAAAACACTAGACTCATGGCAACCCCATGTGTGTCGGAGTAGAACTGTGCCCCATAGGGTGTTCACTGGCTGATTCTTCACAAGCAGATTGCCAGGCCTTTCTTTTAAGACATCGCAGGGTGGACTCAAATCGCCAACCTTTTAGTTAGCACCGAGCACATCGACCGTTAACTAGACAGCCATACGTCATTTTACACACACACACACACACACACACACACACATATCTATACTCATTGCCGTCGAGGTCATTCCACTCGTAGTGACCCTATAGGGCAGGGTAGTACTGCAAATCTTTAGAAAAGCAGACTGCCACATCCTTCTCCCACAGGGCAGCTTGTGGGTTCTAACCTCCAACCTCTCGGTCAGCAGCTGAACTCTTAACCACTGTGCCACCAGGGCTTCTATGCGTATATATAAACCGTTGCCATCCACTCAATTCCAACTTACAGTGTCCCTATAGGACACAGTAGAGCTGACCCATAGGGTTCCCAAGGAGCAGCTGGTAGATTCGAACTGCCAACCTTTTGGTTAGCAACATGGTTCTACCACTTTGCCACACACATACACATGCACACCCGCACACACGCGCACACACACACGCATTCATTTATCTTTTATTAATCACTCATGTACCAGCCACTCCCTACACACGTTACATCACTCATCTGCTGCTCGCACCATTAACCCGTTTACAGATGAAAACCCTGAGGAGACTCGGCATCTGGTACAAGGTCACCCACCTGGGAACCAGAAGGGCCACCATGTGAATCTGCACCTGACTTCAATTCCAGTGATTACCACCAGGATACACTGCTTCAAGAGTTTTATCTGGCTCTGGATAAAATCGTCTAGTTACTTCGTAATTACGGCAGAACACGGAGAACACAGACGACTCTGCAGCAGTCATTGCTCTCCCCAGCGTTACGGTGGCTCAAAAAGACCCAAGCTGATTCACCATGCGTTGCCATTTTGCACATGTCGTTCAGACGGTGGCTACTCACCCTCATGATCATAGTACAGGAAAAAATCCACTTCTCCCAAATCATTGCAGATTGCAAAACAACCAGGGACCGAGCAAAGGTACTTCAAGTGTGGACTTCAGCCCAGTGAATATTCGTAAAAGTGAAACTTTGACCTAGTGGCCCAGTTGGAGGCCATACAAGGCAGCCCTTGGGGATCCCAGCGGATGAGACGGGAGGAGAGGCACAGAAGAATATTAAGAAGCCGAGAGGTAAGCAAGTTTGAAAACGGGGTGAGAAATGACAGTGGCAGGGAGTGGCCGTTAGGAGACGCTGCACACTGGAGGGGAGACAGATGGACTGTGCAGGGCGGTCTGTGTGGGTGTGGATGGGGGACTTGATCTGTTCAGTATGTCAGGGCATCCGCACAGAGTGAATCGGGCCTCAAAGACCCAGACTAGAAGGGCCTTGGCTTGTCCATGACCAGGAGAGAATGGTGGGGAGAAGGCAGGGGATAGACAGATGGAGAGTCCCTGGTTTACGTGGCTGGGTTGGAGGGGGGCAGAACAGAAAACAGGGCCAGCTACAGCGGCATGTGACCCGTAGAATCCTGTGCTCAGATGGCCCCTCAATTGGCCAAATGCTCTGCTGTTGCCATCTTGAAATTTGCAGTAATTTTGTCTTTGAACTTGTCTTCTATAAGTGAGGTGTCCCTGGGTGGTACAAACAGTTCACATGCTCTCTGCTAACCAAAAAGTTGGTGGTCCAAGTTCACCCAGTGGCACCTCTGAAGAAAGGCCTGGTGATCTCCTTCCAAAAAACCCAGCCACTGAAAACTGTATGGAGCACCGTCCTCCTGTGACAGAGATGGGGCAACACGAGTCAGGGCAGGCTCTGTGGCAACTGGTTGGCTCAGTAAGCGAAATCCAGTGGGGCCATGGCGTGTGTGTGAGCGCAGGACTGAGGTGCGGTGAGCATGGCCGTCACTCTGTGAGCCCCACTCTCCTGGGGCGTTTACAGTGCCCCGGGAGCCAGCTGTCCAGAGGACCCCAGTGTGTGGGGTTCAGGCTGGGCTTGTTCTTCGGTTCTTTCAGCCTGAGAAATGCGGAGCCCGTTCCTCCCTTTTGGCCTCCTATCTCCAGGTCTTTGCCCATGTCATCATAATATTTTACTTTGTCTTCTCGAGCCGCCCTTTGAAATCTTGTGTTCAACTCTTTTACTTCATCGTTTCTTCCTTTCTATTTATCTACTCAATGTTCAAAAGCAAGTTTCAGAGTCTCTTTTGACATCCATTTCATTTTTTCTTTCTTTCCTATCTTTTTAATGATCTCTTGCTTTCATCACATATGATGTCCTTGATGTCATTCCACCACTCATCTGGTCTTTCGTCATTAGTGTTGAACGCGTCAAATCTGTTCTGTGCTCATCTCTAAGTTCAGGTGGGATATACTTGAGGTCGTGCTTTGGCTCTCTGGACTTGTTCTAATTTTCTTCAGCTTCAACTTGAACTTGCATAGGAGCAATTGATGGTCTGTCCCACAGTCGGCCCCTGGCCTTCTTCTGACTGATGATTTTGAGCTTCTCCATCGTCTCTTTCCACAAATGTAGTCGGTTTGATTCCTGTGTGTTCCATCTGGTGAGGTCCATGTATACAGTCTTGTTTATGTTGTTGAAAAAAGTTTTTCCAATAAATAAGTCCTGGGTCTTACAAAATTCTATCACATGATCGCCAGTGTTGTTTCTATCACTAAGGCCATGTTTTCCAACTACTGATGTTTCTTCTTTGTTTTCAACTTTCTCATCCCAGTCACCAGTAATTATCAACGCATCTTGATTGCATGTTTAATCAATTTCAGACTGCAGAAACTGGTAAAAATCTTCAGTTTCTTCATATTTGGCTTTGGTAGTTGGTGCATAAATTTGAATAATAATCATATTAACTGGTGTTCTTTGTAGGCATGGCCCTGGTGGTGCAGTGGAATCCACCAGCTGCTCCTTGGAAACCCTGTGGGGCATTCTTCTCTGTCCTTTAGGGTCGCTAGGAGTCAGAATCGAATCGACAGCAACGGGTTTGTAGGCATATGGATATTATCGTGTCACTGATGGCATTGTACTTGATAGACAGATCTTGAAATGGTCTTTCTGACAATGAATGTGGCATCATACGTCTTCAATTTGTCATTCCCTCATCCCCACAGACCATATGCCTGTAGGATTCAGAATGCCCAGGATAGCTATCTTCAAGTGTTCCTTTTCATTTTTGGCAACTTCCAGTTTTCCTAGGTTCATACTTTGTACATTCCACATTCTAATTATAAATGCATGTTTGCAGCTGTTTCTTCTTATTTTGAGTTGAGCCATATCAGCAAATGAATGCCCCGAAAGTTTTACTCCATCCAGGTCATTAAGGTGCACTCTACTTTGAGGCGGCAGCTCTTCCCCAGTTGCATTTTGAGTATCTTCCAACCTGAGAGGCTCCATTTCCTGGCGCTTTATACCAGACAATGTTTCACTTCACTGGCCAGTTTTTTCAGAGGTAGACCACCAGGTCCTTCTTCCTGGTTTGTCTTAGTCTGGAAGTTCCACCAAAACCTGTCTACCATGGGTGGCCCTACCGGTATTAGAAATACCAGTAGCATACATTCCAGTATCACAGCAACACACAAGTCACCACAGTAGGACACACTGACAGACAAGTGGTGGATAAGAAATGTAGCTGCTGTTAAAAGTAAGTGTCTACTGTGTGTGATCTATGCCTCTTGACCTATATACAGGCAGTACATAGACCAAGAGGCAGTTGTTCAAGAAAACCAGGGGATACTGCATGGTTTAAGGTCAGGAAAGGTGTGTATAAGGGTTGTATCCTTTCACCGTACTTATTCATTCCGTATGCTGAGCAAATAATCCAAGAAGCTGGACTATATGAAGAAGAACGGGGCATCAGGATTGAAGGAAGACTCATTAACAACCTGTGTTTTGCAGATGACACAACCTCATTTGCTAAAAGTGAAGGGGACTTGAAGCGCTTACTGATGAATATCAAAGACCACAGTCTTCAGTATGGATTGCACCTCAACATAAAGAAAACAAAAATCCTCACAACTGGACCAATGAGCAACACCATGATAAACAGAGAAAAGACTGAAGTTGTCAAGGATTTCATTTTACTTGGATCCACAATCAACAGCCATGGAAGCAGCAGTCAAGAAATCAAATGACACATTGCATTGGCCAAACCTACCAAAGACATTTTTAAAGTGTTAAAAAGCAAAGATGTCACCTTGAAGATTAAGGTGCACCTGACCCACGCCATGATATTTTCAGTCACCTCCTATGCATGCAAAACCTGGACAATGAATAAGGAAAACCAAAGAAGAATTGATGTCTTTGAATTGTGGTGTCGGCAAAGAATATTGACTATACCATGGACTGCCAAAAGAATGAACAAATCTGTCTTGGAAGAAGTACAGCCAGAATGCTCCTTAGAGGCAAGGATGGCGAAACTATGTCTCACATACTTTGGACATGTTGTTAAGAAGGATCAGTCCCTAGAGAAAGACATCATGCTTGATAAAGTAGAGGGTCAGTGGAAAAGAGGAAGACCCTCAATGAGATGGACTGACACAGCGGCGGCAACAATGGTCTCAAACGTAACAGCGGTTGTGCAGATGGCACAGGACCATGCCGTGTTTCATTCTGTTGTACACAGGGTCGCTACGAGTGGGAATTGACCTGACAGCACCTAACAACAACTATGTGTGAGTCATTTTACTTCCTTTATCATTTCTACAGCAACCTTGCATAAATAGCATTATTTTTCTCATTTTACAGGCAAAAAAATTGAGGCTCAAAAAGTTTGCGTTGGTTACTAATGGACCCACAAGCTTGTAAAGTTTCTGAATCTGAATTTGCTATCTCATCCAAGAGATTTCAAAATCATCCTATTTGGTGATATCCCATGCTTATCCTCTCTGCTAGTCTGTTTTGAGGTCCTTCCTGTCCCCCTACGTACGTGGAAAAATTTCATAGGACACCATTGCTGGTTTATTTTTTTTTTTTCCCCTCGTCTTATTCTTAAGTTTAAGCAGAAAATTCCATGAAGACATTCTCTGGAATTTACACTTGTCAACTACCAGGAACAACTAGGACTTCGTCATTCTCAAAGAAGATTATAGAATCCACACAGTTTCCTGGGCCTATCTGATGGCCGAGAAACTAACGAATAAGAAGTTCGTCCGATGCTGCCCCTAAGATGCTGCCACCAAGAGTGGTCCCTTCAAAACCAAGGGCTTGAAGCCACTTTAGGCTGATTACCCCCGACAAAGACATCTGCCCGTGCGGTGACGTTCCGTTACTATTGTTAGTTGTCACCGAGTCGGCTCCCATTCGTGGCCACCTTATAAACAACAGAACGAGACGTGTCGTCACTACGCTGCCCTGTACGTCTGCATTGCAGCGGGACCTCGAGGAGACCTTGTTTTTCTCAGAGCGGACACTGTGTGTACTTACCCGGATCTGTACTCACGGGTGCTGACGCTGCTGACAACTTCCCTTTTTTTTTTTTTTTAACAGAGTTACAGAACCTACGACACTATTCTTAGCGTGAAAGTGGTACTTTCCCGGAAAAGCAGTCAACCAGGTTATTGGCAAAACTTGTTCGCTGTGTTTCATTTTTAAATTTTTAATCAATTTAATGAAAATCTCTTAAAGAAAATCTTGGCACTAAATTTTGAAAAAGTAGTCAACCCCCAGCGTTCCAGGAAGATCATCCCTGAATCAACAAAAGGAACTTAAAAACAATGCCCTTACCTGAGAGTTGTGTGAATTAGCTGATGCCTCAGTTTCCTAGTTGTGCTGGTGGCTTTAAAGAACTGAAATTTATTTTCTCACAGCTCTGGGGATAGAAGTCCAAATCAGTGCCTCAGCCGTGTTGATTCCTTCCTTGCAGGAGCCCTGGGTGTTCCTTGACTTCTTGGCGAACCTCACGTGGTACCTGTCTCATCTGCTCTTCTATAACTCAGGAGTGATTAGATGTAGGACCCAACCTACTCGGGCAAGATCTAAGGCACACAGCAAAGAAAACCTGTTCCCAGACAGGATCACATTCACAGGTATAGGGTTAGGATTTCAACACGTTTTAGGAGTGGACACAATTTAATCCGTAATAGCTGGTCAATAAATAATTACTAGACATGTAGAAACAGAGGAGCCCTGGTGGCACAGTGGTTAAGTGCTCGGCTGCTAACTGAAAGGTTGGTGGTTTGAACCCAAGAGTCGCTCCACTGGAGAAAGATGTGGTAGTCTGTTTCCGTAAAGATTTACAGCCTGGGAAACCCTATGGGGCAGTTCTCCTCTGTCCTACAGGGTCTATAGTAAGTGATGGATTTTGAGTTTTGGGTACGTAGAAAAAAAATTGTGTCTCAATGAAAAACTACAGCACACCCTTCTGAGTCAGCTGTCTGAGTCTGGCTGTGTTCATTGTTTCTGAGCTATTTTGCAACTCTTTGTAAATAGTAGGTAACTGATAGCTTTGTAAACTCTGTCCTGCCTAGTAGTGATTTTTACTGGCCTCCTCCTCCACTGTAGAAAAATGACCTTTGTCTCCACTTACAATTCGTTTCAGCAATCCTTTACTCCACATATCTGAGCCTGATGGCGCGAGCAGTTTGTGATCAGTTGCTAACCTAAAGATTAAAAAAAAAAAAAAAAACTAGTGCCATCGAGTCGTTTCCAACTCTTGGCGACCACAAAGATTGGCAGTTCAAAACCCATCCAGAGGCTCCACAGAAGAAAGGCCTGGTGATCTGCTTGCATAAAAATCACAGCCACAAAAATGCTCTGGGGCAGTTCTACCCTGTAACACGGGGCGTCTCCAGGAGTCGGGAGGGACGCAGTTCTACCCTGTAACACCGGGCGTCTCCGGGAGTCAGAACCAAGGCAGTTCTACCCTGTAACACGGGGCGTCTCCGGGAGTCAGAACCAAGGCAGTTCTACCCTGTAACACGGGGCGTCTCCAGGAGTCCAGACGGACGCAGTTCTACCCTGTAACACCGGGCGTCTCCAGGAGTCGGGACGGACGCAGTTCTACCCTGTAACACGGGGCGTCTCCAGGGGCAGTTCTACCCTGTAACACGGGGCGTCTCTAGGAGTCGGGACGGACACAGTTCTACCCTGTAACACGGGGCGTCTCCAGGGGCAGATCTACCCTGTAACACCGGGCGTCTCCGGGAGTCGGGACGGACGCAGTTCTACCCTGTAACACGGGGCGTCTCCAGGGGCAGTTCTACCCTGTAACACGGGGCGTCTCTAGGAGTCGGGACGGACACAGTTCTACCCTGTAACACGGGGCGTCTCCAGGGGCAGATCTACCCTGTAACACCGGGCGTCTCCGGGAGTCGGGACGGACGCAGTTCTACCCTGTAACACGGGGCGTCTCCAGGGGCAGTTCTACCCTGTAACACGGGGCGTCTCCGGGAGTTGGACGGACGCAGTTCTACCCTGTAACACGGGGCGTCTCCGGGAGTCGGACGGACGCAGTTCTACCCTGTAACACGGGGCGTCTCCGGGAGTCAGAACCGACGCAGTTCTACCCTGTAACACGGGGCGTCTCCGGGAGTCCGGACGGACGCAGTTCTACCCTGTAACACGGGGCGTCTCCAGGGGCAGTTCTACCCTGTAACACAGGGCGTCTCCGGGAGTCAGAACCGACGCAGTTCTACCCTGTAACACGGGGCGTCTCCGGGAGTCCGGACGGACGCAGTTCTACCCTGTAACACGGGGCGTCTCCAGGGGCAGTTCTACCCTGTAACACGGGGCGTCTCCGGGAGTCGGGACGGACGCAGTTCTACCCTGTAACACGGGGCGTCTCCAGGAGTCGAGACGGACGCAGTTCTACCCTGTAACACGGGGCGTCTCCGGGAGTCGGGACCGACACAGTTCTACCCTGTAACACGGGGCGTCTCCAGGGGCAGTTCTACCCTGTAACACGGGGCGTCTCCGGGAGTCGGGACGGACGCAGTTCTACCCTGTAACACGGGGCGTCTCCAGGAGTCGAGACGGACGCAGTTCTACCCTGTAACACGGGGCGTCTCCGGGAGTCGGGACGGACACAGTTCTACCCTGTAACACGGGGCGTCTCCAGGGGCAGATCTACCCTGTAACACGGGGCGTCTCCGGGAGTCGGGACGGACACAGTTCTACCCTGTAACACGGGGCGTCTCCAGGGGCAGTTCTACCCTGTAACACGGGGCGTCTCCGGGAGTCGGGACGGACGCAGTTCTACCCTGTAACACGGGGCGTCTCCAGGAGTCGAGACGGACGCAGTTCTACCCTGTAACACGGGGCGTCTCCGGGAGTCGGGACGGACACAGTTCTACCCTGTAACACGGGGCGTCTCCGGGAGTCGAGACGGACGCAGTTCTACCCTGTAACACGGGGCGTCTCCGGGAGTCGGGACGGACACAGTTCTACCCTGTAACACGGGGCGTCTCCGGGAGTCGGGACGGACACAGTTCTACCCTGTAACACGGGGCGTCTCCAGGGGCAGTTCTACCCTGTAACACGGGGCGTCTCCGGGAGTCAGAACCGACGCAGTTCTACCCTGTAACACCGGGCGTCTCCAGGAGTCGGGACAGACGCAGTTCTACCCTGTAACACAGGGCGTCTCCAGGGGCAGATCTACCCTGTAACACGGGGCGTCTCCGGGAGTCGGGACGGACGCAGTTCTACCCTGTAACACGGGGCGTCTCCGGGGGCAGTTCTACCCTGTAACACGGGGCGTCTCCAGGGGCAGTTCTACCCTGTAACACGGGGCGTCTCCGGGAGTCGGGACGGACGCAGTTCTACCCTGTAACACGGGGCGTCTCCAGGGGCAGATCTACCCTGTAACACGGGGCGTCTCCAGGAGTCGGGAGGGACGCAGTTCTACCCTGTAACACGGGGCGTCTCCAGGGGCAGTTCTACCCTGTATCACGGGGCGTCTCCAGGAGTCGGGACGGACGCAGTTCTACCCTGTAACACGGGGCGTCTCCAGGGGCAGTTCTACCCTGTAACACGGGGCGTCTCCGGGAGTCAGAACCGAGGCAGTTCTACCCTGTAACACCGGGCGTCTCCAGGAGTCGGGACGGACGCAGTTCTACCCTGTAACACGGGGCGTCTCCAGGGGCAGTTCTACCCTGTATCACGGGGCGTCTCCAGGAGTCGGGACGGACGCAGTTCTACCCTGTAACACGGGGCGTCTCCAGGGGCAGTTCTACCCTGTATCACGGGGCGTCTCCAGGAGTCGGGACGGACGCAGTTCTACCCTGTAACACGGGGCGTCTCCAGGGGCAGTTCTACCCTGTAACACGGGGCGTCTCCGGGAGTCAGAACCGACGCAGTTCTACCCTGTAACACCGGGCGTCTCCAGGAGTCGGGACGGACGCAGTTCTACCCTGTAACACGGGGCGTCTCCAGGGGCAGATCTACCCTGTAACACGGGGCGTCTCCAGGAGTCGGGACGGACGCAGTTCTACCCTGTAACACGGGGCGTCTCCAGGGGCAGATCTACCCTGTAACACGGGGCGTCTCCGGGAGTCGGGACGGACGCAGTTCTACCCTGTAACACGGGGCGTCTCCAGGAGTCGGGAGGGACTCCACAGCACCGATTTGGTTTGGTTTTGATTTTACTCCACATAAATTTGTGCTATTTTGGCTTTTCCTTTAATTTATAAACATTTGACTGGTTCTCGCGTATCATTGGAGTAAAATAAAATGCTTTACACCTGTTCGTTTTTATATCTGGATGAGAACCATGATTTTACTCATTTCTGAAAATTGTCTTTCAGATATAACATACACCTGTAAGGTGCAGAACACGCTAAAGTGTTTAAGGTTTTCAGTCCGTTGCTAACATTCTGTTACATGTGAATGATCATGTTAGACTCCCAGCTTCTAGGAATCAGAAACGGGTTTTCTTTTCTTGATTCAGTTCTGAACACAACCAGAATGCAGTGTCTAATACCTGGAATATTTTCGCAGAAAATATCTGTGTTTTGCCTGAGGTGTGGCAATTCAGCTGAAAAATCAGGTGCAAAGCATTTAGTTGGCACCGATTGTGTACCTGGCATCATGTCAGAGAGCAAAGAAGACAAAGCTCTATCCTTGGAG